>NC_045428.1:213414800-214139800 GCF_902635505.1 Sarcophilus harrisii
ATTTGAATAATTAAGATGATTACAAATTATTAAATTTGTACACTTAATTTCAAACCTCCATTCAAGTGAGAGCAGTTTAGACAAGCCATCATTGCTATTCTCATGGAGAACAAAATTTATTACTGACATCATCAGGAAAATAGTCATAGAGTAGAATTTCAGTTGATAGGTAAACTAAGGATAAAATTATTTTTTTCTCTCCTGAAGCAATTGGGGTTAAGTGACTTGCCCAAGGTCATAACAGCTAAGAAGTGTTAAATGTCTGAGGCCAGATTTGAACTCAGGTCCTTTTGACTTCAGGACTGGTGCTCTATCCACTGTTCCACCTAGCTGCCCCTAGGGATAAAATTCTAAGCATGAAAAACATCACAAGCGAATGAATCAAGGTGGTAGTGGATTGACTATGTTTGAGAATCAAAAACCTAAGCTTAAATTCTGGCTCTGCCATTTTCCAAATGCAGTATTTTGAACAAAAGAAACAGCAGAGCAAAGTATATAAAATGTTGAGCTTGGAATAAAAAAAACCTACATTTAAACCTCATCTCAGATAATTGCTAGCTCTGTGATCTTGGATCAATCACTTAATTTCCCTGTCCCTCAGTTTTCTTATCTGTAAAATGAAAGATTGCCTTATCATGTATCTTTCAGCTCTAAATCTGTGGTCCTAGGAGTCTTGGGTTCAAGACTAATCCTAGACCTCAACATGGCTTCAAATTCCAACCCTGACAATTGCTAGCTATGTGACTTAGGCAATTCCATAGTACTTAACTAAACATTATGCCATTCATAGATTGTGATCTGTATTTGAGAAACTCAAATTCTCTGAGCCTCATTTTTCTTTCTCTCTAAAATGAGAATTATATATATATATATATATTATATATATGCACATATATATATTTTACCAAATTCACTAAATCCTAATATTTCATTATTTATTCTATAAGAAATGATCAGCAAGATGATTTCAGAAAGGTCTGGAGAGACTTATATGAATTGCTGCTAAATGAAATGAGCAGAACCAGGAGATCATTCTATATAGCAACAAGATTATGTGATGATCAATTCTAATGGAAGGTGACTCTTTTCAACAGTGAGATAATTCAAATCAGTTCCAATGGACTTGTGATGGAGACAGCTATCTTCACCCAGAGAAAGGACTGTGGGAACTGAATGTAGATCACAACATAGTATTTTCACTTTTTGTTGTTGTTTGCTTGCTTTTTATCTTTTCTCAATTTTTTTCCTTTTTGACCTAATTTTTCTCATGCAGCATGACAAATGTGAAAATATGTATAGAAGAATTGCACATTTAATATACATTCGATTATTTGCTGTCTAAGGGAAGGGGTGAGAAAAAGGGAGGAAGAAAAAGATTTGGAATGCAAGTTTTTGCAAAAGTCAATATTGTAAACTCTGCATATATTTTGAAAATTAAAAGCTTTAAAAAATAAATCCTAGTACTTCCTTTGTCATGGTGGTTGAGAAACCCTGGATTTCAAAGGAAGAGCACAAACCTTTATACAAACCTAATGATAGATGTTTGTTTATTATTCAAAAACCTTTTGAGATTAATTTAGAATGTCATCACAAACTTATCTGTAGAATATTGAATTTTATAACCAAGCTTTCAATCTAATGGAAGAGCAGCAGGAGTGGGTGCTTAAACACACAAAACTACAAATTTTTGAACTCTATAGGTTTGTTGTGAGGAAGAAATAGATAAAATTTGTGAAACAGGTGAGGGGGAATTACAAACTGTCCACATTTTAAAGTAAGTAAATTTTATCTTCAGTGGCCAAACTTGTTTATTACATCTCCTTATCTCATGGGACAACTCATCACTCCAGATGAGTATTTTCATATATCCTGTTCAATTCCTGTTCATCCCCCTTGATACAAAGGACTATTATGATTCCATGTAAAAATGTGCATTTCTTCTTTGGTTGTTCATTTTTTTTCTTACCCTTTATATCTAAATCACTTTCTAAATTCTATCAATTTTCACAGTTTTTCTTACATCCGTTCCTCCCAATTCACTCAATAGTCATTTTGGCTCCATCTCTCACAGCTTCTTCCTTGGATAATTATAGTAGCCCCATAAGCAGTCTCATTGTTCTCAGGTTCTCCTCTCTTCAATCTATAACAAAGCTACCAAAATAATATATAGGTCAGACCAGATTATTTGTCTTTTGAGAATCTTTTACCTTGTCAGTAGGAAAAGATATCAACTACTTATCTTGGCATTTATGATCCATCACAATTTATTTCCATTCTATCTTCCCAGATTTATGTCATTTGATTTCCCTTCTTGTATTCTGTTACATTCAAATTAAATTAGTCCATTCTGGAATTCAATTTGCCCAGTTTTGCTGCTTCCATACATTTGGAGAGCTTTATCTCTTTGGAATGCATTCTTTTTGGTCAGCTTATTGGAATTTTTTTCTTACTTTCAAACTCTGTTCTTTCTCCATGAAAGCATCATCTCCATGAAGTTTTTCCAAACCATCCTCCCTCAAATATGTTTTCTTATAGCACACGTTAGATTTAGAAAGCATAGTTTCTAAATCTCTCTTTGCCCTTATAACATTTTATTATAATGCATGTTTGTATATATGGCTTAATACCACCTATACATTTGTGAATTCCTTGAGGAACAAGGACTATGTTTTCATCATCACATTACCATCACATAAGAATTCTTTGAACTTATATACATGTGAATATCTGTGACTTCACACTGTGGGGATTTCTTCCACCAATAGAAAATGTAAGCCTGCTAATCATAATAGATAAATATAAAGGAGTTGTTAGGTGAGGGAGATAGGAATAGAGAATAAACATTTATACAATACCTACTATGTACCAGGTATGTACTGAGCATTTTACAAACATTATCTCATTTAATCCTTACAAAAACCCCGCAAGGTAGATATTGTAATTATTCCCATTTTATAGTTGAGAAACTGAGGCAAATAGAAGTACAAGGATTTGTCCAAGATCATGCAGCTAATTTCTGAGGTCCCATTTGAATTCAGGTCTTTTTGATTGACTCCAGGTTTCATGCTATATCCACTATGCCAAATAGCTGCCTGAGGCACATAGAGATTAACTGATTTCCTCAGAATCCTGTACCCAATAAGAGAAAAAAGGCAGGATTTAAATGCATGTTTTTCTGGTTGTAAACCTAGCATTCTATCAACTACCCCAAGTAGCCCCTGATTTGTCTAGAATTGATACTCGATAAAAGTTTAATTGATTTTAATCTAAACCCCAAGAATTTGCCTTAATAAGGCAAAAAAAAATTCTTAGATTACCACTAATTAATTTAATAAATAAATGAGTAGTAATGTGTTAATTCATCATTCACCAAGTATTCTTTGAGGTTCTATTTACATGACAAAGATACCATATGAACTACATTTCAGTGGAACAGACACTGCTGATAACCACCATGGCCATTTTTTATTGACTTCCAGAGATGCTGCTTTCTCAAAAAATGGCATCACAGTAAATAATCCAGAATCAGAGTTGGCATCTAACTAATGTTCTACCAAACCCAGATCAAAAGTCAGTATTATACCCTTACTTGTGAGGGAGAGCAAGAAATTCCTCCATTCCTTGGCACATCATTCTCACAAATGTTTGAACCTTGGCTTATTGCAGTAGTAAAGTTGCCTTAGAGGCTAATTTGACTGTATTACAAATAAAGACATGGTCATTGGGTGAAATTCAAGAGAAGTACCTCCTAACCCCCAGAAAATGAGCACACATTATGAGAAAGTATATAAGCTTTCATCTTCATACAAATGCTGGATTGAGAATGTGTAAAATAATGTCAATTATAGGACAGTGAACTGGAAAACTTGATAAGAGTCATAAAAGATGCAAAGGTTGGAGACATTCATAAAGATGTGGGAATGGTCTTAAAGAAATAGAGAAATATGCTGAAACATGCTCTGGCAACCAAATGTGAGTTTTCAACTTTTTAGTTGAAACTCAAAAAGAAAAATAGCCAGATGGTTTTTCATATAATTTCAGAGTTATTGTCTGGTTATTTGTGCCCTTTAAGGTAAAGCCATACCAATTTTTTTTCATTTCATACATCATTTGATGAAATGCCCTTTAAAATGGAATAGTATATGGTACTTAACTTTTGGGAAACAAAATGCAGTAGAAAATAAATTAACTTCTCTCCTTACATTGGGATCCAAAGGCCTCACCTTATTAATGACCTTAGAGACTATCATAAAGCAACTATAGCTGTTTCAGACAGCTGAACTCTAGCTTAATGGGAAAGCTCATTAATCAGGCATGAACATCAAGGCCATGACCACTGCAGCTGGTAGCAGCAGCCTTGCAAAGAGAGCTCATTCCCAAAGGACACATCAAGAGAGGATTCTGATGTAGAATGCAGTACAAAGGTGGGGAATACAGCCCAATTGGTTTTGCTTTATTTCATGGAAAAATCAGAGTAGAATAATGTTCCCAGTACCCTGAACACATACATTTTGTTATTCAGAAGACAGCTATTGGAATTCCAGCCATACATCCCACCATTCCACATTCAGTGTCTTCTACCTCATTTCCTCAAAAACATAGACATATCACTTATTTCATTAAGGGTGTCTTGTTAGACAATGGGAATATCCAAAGATTACATTAGACATGTAATCTCCTCCCACAGAGCTTGCATTTTAGTAGGGTAATTTTACTTATAGAGAGGAATCCACCTACTCTAACCTACATGCAAGGCCCAATAAGATCTGTCCCCTTGTATGGCTAGATGAACTGGAGGTTACCCTACTCTCCTCAGGAGGAGGAAGTACAAGGCTAGAATTATAACTATTTTCTCTCTCCATTATATCCCTATTCTCCACTTTCTATACCAAAAATTTTGGCAAGTTTCTCTTTAGGAAAGATCTAGGATTCTTTTCTTTTGTTGAGCAGAGTTAATTTACTACCAATTGGAGAGTTTCTTCCTTCTGTATTATCTGGAATACATTCTCCTATGTATACCTTCCCTGATTACTGATTTGCTACAATTTGGATAAATGGGTTTCTCTGCTATTTTCTGTTTGTTCATTATAGAATTTGTATTCAGTGAGAAAGAGTTCAAACCTTGAGTCTAAAGCTTGGGGTCTCCTTTCCCCAGTAAAGACACAGTGATCAGACATTAGACTGAACTTAATCAGAAATCTATGCCTGATAATATAGTTTTGACATTGTCAATGATCTTGAGATTTAAAACCACTTCCATACCCTTATTACAGGGGCACCTTCTCCTAAGAAGCCCCAAAAGCTAAGGTAGGACCTAGGAGTTAGAATACAAAAGTACCAAGATGATTGATTGCAATTCCACTTAAGTGGCTTACATGTAAATATATATAAGATAATATAAATCATGTTTTTATGGAAGCATAGATCAAAAGCTAGTGGAAACTTTACTGGTTGTTCTGTCTAAATCCTTCTTTCTACAGGTGAAGAAACTGAGGTCAAAAAAGAATAAATAATGTTGTGTTTTTGATCACCTGAAAGAACTATATAAACGTTCATTATTGTTCCTGTCACTTTTTGGTTACTGTATTTCTGGTTTCTAAACTTCACTAGATAATAACCTCAGCTAACACATATCATATATCCCAATTCTACAAGTGAATTGATTATTTCCTATTTTGCCATTATTTAGGATTATTTGTAGCAATGAAAATGTAGGTATTCTCATAAAACTTTGATTATATGGTTTGTACACCTATTGAAGACCCCAAAGTGAAAGTTAAAATGACAACCAGTTATTAAATTGTTTTTAATGCTCTGCCAAAAAAGAAACTAAATACTTTAAAATTATATAACAATATATATTGTTTATATATATATTTATATACATATAAATATATATTGTTTATATATATATTTATATACATATAAATATATATATATAAACAATATATATTGTTGTTGTTGAGACTTTTGCTTAAAATGATGATATAAAAGGTCACATAAGAGCCTACCTCTTATCTCATAAACCAATATTTGAAAAAAGGCCCTAAAGCAATGATAACAAAGCTCAAAGAAAAATAGGTATATGCTCTTCCTTCCATTCAGTTCAGAAAAGCACACATACACACAAAACTGGGGGAGTCTAAAAAATGGATTATACTGGAGAAGCCAGAGGAAATCCTGAAAGAAACTTTGGACCTTCCCTGACCCTATTTGCCCAGGCATGAGCATGAGCTTTTTTTCTCCTGTTCAGTATCTTGATAATGAGACTACAATTAGTTGTTCTTAAAGAATGACTTCTGCAGGTAACCTTCTAAATTGTCTTTTCATAGCCTAGTTCTTTTCTTGGGATGCATTAAAAAGTGGATTTGATCCCTTGGGAGTCCTAATTGTCTGTCTTTTTCATTTTCAGATTTTTCTTCAGCCTTGGGTAAATAAAATGAAATGAAGTAACTTACAAAATCAGCCCCAAATTTTAAGTTTTGTTGTTTTATGGGGTGAAGGGCTGCCCATTCTTCCATAAAGAATTTGAAGAGCAAAGCTTATACCCCCAAAAAGAGGTGACTACTGTGAAACTGGCAGGATAAAATTGCCAGACATTTGCTCTGGACTGTGGGCTCATGAAAAGATTCTTCAAGCATTTCACACTCCAGCTATTTCATTTATTGGCAGATGCACAGGGCTAAGCAGCCTGCCAAAACTTGTGATAGTCTGGTCTCAAGGAAATTAATTATTCAGATTAGAAGGTCATCTTTGAATGCGAGTAACGATTACAGAATTTGTTATTCAACCAAATAGCCCAAATGTGGATTCATGCCTTCCCTATTACTAAGGGCAATTTGTGACACTCTAAGAGCAATGAATGAATGATGAGTAACCATTGTTTAAAACAAGAGTTACTGCACTGTGGTCCACAGGAATTACCTAAACATGAATCTTATGCCACATCCATAGGTCTACAGAGTCTGGATTTTTTTCTCTGGGTTATACTTTTCAAGAAAAGAAATTCTAACATTTCTTAAGTATGATTTTTTTAAATTAAAGAATATTTTTAATATGAGGACTTTTTCCATGGAAGTTTTATAGATAGACTGAATAATGAAAAAATGTTGAAGCATATGTGTGAATGATACTTCCAACATTTTAAACAATAAACATATAAATCCAACCTTTGTACTAACAATAGAAAATTGTATTCTTATCAAAATAAGACTTTTTTTCTGACTTAAACTTAGTCCTCCTCAATTTTGTAGACTGAAACCACCTTCTTCATCCTGAGTGCTGACACTTCACTAATCAACAATTAGGGATGAGATAGAGGTTAGGGGAAAGATGAAATTTTAAGGAAAGTTAGACCCAAAACTTCATTGACTCGGAGTCAATGTGGAAATTTCCTCCACCAATGCCAAACCATAAACACATCTATAATTGAATCTTAGAAAGTTACTTTCAGGCACAAAGAGGGTAAGGAATTTGAGTATGGTCATCCTGTTAGTATTTGTTAAAAGGCCTTACTTGACTGGTAACTTGAACTCCTTGATAGCAGTTATGTGGTCACTAACCATAATTCCATTAAATTGGATATCAAATAATTGTTTACAGTTTGTGTTCTATCCTTTCTATTATGAGAACTCCCTCTTGGCAGAGAAAGTAATATCATCTTATTGACCCCATGAAGTGGGGTCCTCTTTTTAATCCTTCTTTTTCCCTTAAACCTAGCTTTAAAAAAGAAAAGATTAAGAAACTGTTTCAATGCTAGATTCAATCATTCCAAACTTCATTATACCTAAACTTATCAATAGAAGATTTTGTTCTTATCTCTATTTATCACACATTGCCTGGAATTTCTTGTGTGATTATACATATGTATATGGTCCTACATGCACATGTTTTTTGATGAACTTCCATTTCTACATTAGTCTCTTCAAATTGCTGATTAATAAGAAGCATTTATATTTGTTGTTATAATCTCATTTTTGAGAGCTTGCCATTATCTTTATCCAATATCTTCTATAACATATATAACTACACATATATGTGTATATACATATTTTACTAGGTTTTATCAGTTGTGCTGCATTTCTGGGAAAAACTCTTTTAAGCTCGGATCCAAGAAAATAAATCCTATTCTCAGGCACCATCTTTGTAACCAAATGTTCACTTCCCAAATCCACATTTCTTTCTGTAGTTCCTATATTTAATTGGCAGCAGTAATGATAGCATCATTTGTTTTCCCCAAATCCTCTTTTTCTTGCCAAGAATGTAATAATTCTTAGAAATGTTTTCTGGGTCTTTCTGATGGTAACATTTTTTTCCAAGTGGTCATCAGACTCACAAGGTTTTTCATAACATCTCATATACATGCCATGAAAAGAAAGCTCTCTTATACCTTTTGTCAGGCAACCATATAAATATTCTCTAGCATGGAGACACTAACTCCTCATCTATTCTGCCTCTCACCATCATTAGCTTCTCTTTTGACATTTCCTGTGAATTTCTTGCATCATATGAAGCAACTTCCTCAAGGAGTTGAATTTACTCCACTGTGGAAAGGGTCTGATGTCTATACCTTAGCTCCAATATTCAAAAAACGATTGACAAATGCTTACATTGTACAAGGCACTGTCTTAGGGACAAAGAAGCAGAGCAGAAAACAGAAAATGACCTAGCAGATCACATTTCATTGGAGAGACACAAAATATAAAAATGTAAATGTATTCATGAATACTTGAGGATGAAGAGAGCATCATTAATTAAAGGTCTCTAGCACTTGAAAGAAATTAGGAATTCTAAGAGGGGTGTGCTGGTAAATGTTTCAACAACTGACTGATAATGCATGATACACTTTTAAATTTCATCTTTATTATTAACATTTTCTTCATCAGTTTCTCAAGCCTAGAAAATCAAGAAAACAACATAAAAGTTTTTATTTGTGTCATTTACCAATTTCCAGGGAATAAATATTGACATTGAAAATATAACAATTGGTTCTTGGGAGTCGGTACAAATTGGCTCCAGAATACTCTCCATTTCGATTTAAAGAGGGAGGTGAAGAAATGCATTTCAGGCATAGCAGCCTTTGCAAAAGCAAAGAAGCAAGAGACAGAATGACAAATTTCAGCAACCAAAAATATTCCACTTTAATTGGAATGTGTGGAAAGAAAAAAATGTAAAATAATCCTGGGTAAACAGGCTGTGACCATAATGTAAATGCCAAGCTAAGTCATATATTATCTTCAAGGAAACAGGGAGCCTGTTCAAATTCTTGAGCAGAAGAGTTACACTTTCAAACTTGAGCTCTAAAATAAAAATTGGTACCAGGTAGATTACAGAAGTCAAAGACTGGAAGTTGGTAGTTCCATTAGGAGACTGCTGCAAGAACTTAGGTAAGACATGAAAACTTGTAATAGAGCCACAACTTTATAAATAGGGCACTGATGAGAAATATAATAGAACTAAAATTTACAAGACTTGACAATGTATTGAAATTGGGGAGTGAAAGGAAGAATTCCATTTTTCTTGTCCTTCTCTGTTAGATTATCCAAATTTCCAGCCCCCTAACAAAAGTTATCATTTCCCTCTACCTCCCCTGTCCATATTTTCCTTTGTGTTCACTTTCAAACATGTTTTGCATTTGCTCCAAGAATGCTTCTTTTTCTCTGATAACCTTAAGACAGAAATGTTCCTCCCCATTCTTTTTTTCTTCTCCTCTCAAGTAGAGACCAATCTGCATTCTGTGCATACATAAGTCTTACTTGGCACCAGCAGAAACACTAATGAGGTGCCTTCTCAGGAAGCAAAGCAAAATTCTTTTTTCCTCCACTTTTGTTGAAAGCAAATCCTCAATCCTCTTATCATTCCTGTTGGTAGCTCTCGGCCAAGTCTCAAGTTGAACTATTATGACAATTTCCAGTGGCTAGCTACAATAGGGACTCACTTTCCTGGGGCTCTTGATAGAGGCTTAATTTATTTATCACAAACTCCCCTCCTTTTTTCACAATAGAATACCAGCTCACTCAGTTGTCTTTGATTGACAATTAGCAGATTCATGCCAAGGTTTAATGCCAATGGAAACTATTCTCAGCTGTTCTCTGTGAGAAGGTCTCAAGCAGAAATCCAATTACCAACAAGGCTTTATCTCATTAAATCTAATTACCTACCTCTTCTTTCCTCTACCTGCTGATAGTCTTCAGCTGCTACCTTAATACTTCTCTGGCCACAGTACTCATAGAAAAATATTTGCTTCAATATTCACTCTTTCCACCACAAGACACTTACTACCTTATAGGTCACTGAAATGCTTTTAAGTATCAATCATTGAAACCCTCTAAATCTCAATTATCTTCACTGTAAAGTTAAGGGAGCAGAGGCATAATAATAGCTCCTGTTTCATAGGGTTAATGTTAGGATCAAATGAGAAAACATATGTAAATTGCTTTTGCAAATCTTCAAACTTTATGCAAGTGTGATTTACTATTCTTGTAATACTTATTCATAAAGGATTTATTATTTCCACAATGTGGATGTTACTTCCAATTTGAATATTGCAAACTCATCTCCAAGCTTTATTAGATGTTTTTCATAGTCTAGCCTAGATTCAAAGTCTTCCAACTTGGTCTGTGTTTATACTTTGAAAAAACTAAGTCAGCTCCTCCCTGTATTGAGGTGTCAATTTCATATTTTAGTTATGGTCAAATGAGATATTATATGCAAAATACCTTGAAAACTTTAGAGTATTATATATATATATTGATGATCATTATCTTATAATATAGGGATGAGTCCATTTATAAATACATGCAAAATGAAATTGAAACATATTTTAACCATATGACTCAATCCTTATATGACATCTCCTTAATTATCTTCATAATATTCTTATGGAATAAGTACACTCAAGTATATCACCATTTCTGCTACCATCAGCCTAGTTCAAGAGCTCCACATCTCTTTCTGTCATCAGATTAGAAGAAATGTGCCAGTGCAATGATCAACTATGATAGATTTAGTTCTCTTTAGCAATACAATTCAAGACAATTCCAAAAGTCTTTGTGAATGGTATCCACATCCAGAGAAAGAGCTATGGAGTCTGAATGTTGATTGAAGTAATTATTTTCACTTTTGATGGGGAGGGTTTCTTTCTCTTGGTTTTTCTTTTTTATTCTGATTCTTTCACAACATAACTAATGTGGAAATATGTTTAACATAATTGTACATGCATAACCTATATCGGATTGCTTGCTGTCTTGGGGTGGGAAAGGGAAGGACGAGAGAAGGGAAAATTTGGAACTCAAAAATGTATAAAAAAGAATGTTGAAAACTATCTTTACAAATAATTGGAAAAAATACTATGAAATAGGGGGAAAGTTAAAATTAAGGAGAAAAATAAATAAATAAAAATTAGAAATGTATAATTGTCAGACATTGCATTAGGGAGAAGAAAGTAAGTGGAAATAAACTTAACTGCCAAGCACACCTGGGGAGAAGCATACCTAGAAGTATTAGTAATCACACAAAGGTTCTATAATGGCTACTGTAGCAGGAAGAAGCTAGTGGCCATTTGCAGTTTCATGGAGACAAGAAATCAATCAGATTGTGAACAAGAGCAAAAATGCTCTTAGACTCAAGTGCTAAAATAGCTCCCAATAGTATAGGGAGTTATAGAATCATAGACAAAGCAGGATTTCAAATTTTATCTTGCCTAATCTTTAATATTGTAAATTTCATATGCATCTTAAACACACAGCCATGTAGTTACTGAATGAAGATCCCTATTCAATCAATCATTTAACAATTAAAAAGCTTTAATTAAAAAAAAATGACAAAGTTCACATGCCAAAAAAAAAAAAGTGATTAGCTATACCAGTAGTCATACTAAGTATGGGAATACAAAGAAGGACAAAACTACTAAAACTTTTTATTACCTTCAAGGAACTTACATACTAATAGAATAAACAAAACCAAAATAGGTAACTATAGAGAAAGCAGATAATATTAGAGGGGAAATCTCAAGTAACTGATGGTATCTGGATTTTTACTTAAGATGTAAGATTTGAACTAAACCCTAAAAGGAGTCAAAAAATCTGAGAGAATAATCTAAAGAGGAATAAAAAGAAAGCCTGTATCACTGGATCATCAAATGTCTAAAGGGAGATAAGTTATGAAAAACCTAGAAAGGTAAAAAGGATGTAGACTGTATACAGCCTTAAATGACAAACAAAGGATTATCAGATCAGATCACTGATTTAAGCAAATCACTTGTGTCTATATGGGAAATGGGTAGGACTAGAAGGAGACCTGAAGTAGGGAAATCAAGTAGAAGGATATTGCATTAGTCCCAGAAAAATTAATGATATAATGAACTAGTGTGGTAACTGTGTAAGTGGAGAAAAAAACATGTAAATGAAAGATGTTATGAAATTAGAAATCAAAAGACTTAGGAACAAATTGTATATGGGAAGAACATAAAAGAGTAAAGAATGAAAATGAGATTTCAAGTCTCAGTGACTAAGATACTGATATCCTTGAAAGTAAGGAGGTTCAGAAGAGAAGAAAATTTAAAGGGAAAGATAATGTGTTCTGTTTTGGACTTTATTGATTAATGTCCATAGAACATTCAGTTTAAAATGTCTAAGTCAAATATGTGGTATTGGAACACCAAAAAAGAGTAGCTTGGATGGATAGATAGATAGATTAGATAGATAGATAGATAGATAGATAGAAAGATAGATAGATAGATCTGAGAATCATCTACATAAAGGTGATAATGAATCCATGAGTTCTGATGAGATGACCAAGGGACAGGAACAACCATATGCAGAAATATTTAGGCAGCATGACAATGACAAAGTATACTTGGAAGGAGCAGTCAGTAAAGTCAAAGGAAAATTATGAGAGATAAAGGGGAGAAAAACAAAAGAAACCAGTTCCTGCCTACCTCCAGTAACATCGTAGTAAATAAAACTGTATTTTGAATCAAAGAACATGGATTTAAATTCTAGCTATACTATGTGGCCTTGGTACTACTTCATATCAGTTATACTTCTTAATATATGTTACAGATAATACATTTTCCATATTCTCTATTCTTATGCTTGATAATCTGAATAATTTAAAATTTTCTTGTATTTTAACTCTTTTATGTTGTGAGTAGACATAATATATATTCATATCTATTTGTTTGTGATTCCTTTCCACCTATATCATTGAAGGATATAATATATTTCATCTATATTATATGAATTCAAAAACTCTTTTATAACCCTTTTTCAGCCTCTTTCCCTATATAATATCTTTTCGTCTGACCTACTGAAATAGCTTTCTAACTTCTTCCCTTACTTTCAGTCTTTTCTTTCTCTAAGTTATTTTACACAGTACTTCCAGAAAAATTTTTCTAAAATCACAATTCTGATCACATCACTTTCCTTACTCAAAATAGCCTTCTCTAAAATCCCTAGTTCTTTACCTAGTATTCAGGGCCCTCTACTATTTGGCCCCAATCTATCTTTCCAGTTTTACACCCCATGGGTTCCCCTCAACTTATCCTATCTTTCTGATAAATTGGACTATTTGCTGTTCTCAGAATATGCCCTGCTGTTCTCTGCCTCTACAAAATTACTCCAGCTGAACCTTCTATGTGAAAGTCTATTATTCTCTTGTATCTCTCTACCCCCTGCTCTGCCTATCCAATTTTTACCCATTCATTTAAGACCAGATCAAAAGCCATAAAGTTTTACCTAATCCCTTCAATTAGAAATAATCTCTTCTTGAAATACCATAGGACTTCAAATTTCTCTTGTGGCATATCCACATCCTATCATGCTTTATAGTTTTTTGTTTATGCTTTATCTTGCTACTAGACTTTAGACTTTGTGAGAAGAATCAGGTTTAATTATCTTTGTCTTCCCTAAAAGAATGTAGCACAGTACATTGCACAAAGACATTTGATAAATATCTCTTACCTCAACCAATCACAAGAAGTACTTACTAAGTTTATACTATGTGCAATGGGGAAGTATTGTTGATGCTTATCAAATCCATAATAATACAATGGAATCTTAATGCACTCATGATGGAAAGAGCCATCTGCATCCAGAGAGAGGATTATGAAAACTGAATGTGAATCAGAGCATACTATTTTCGTGTTTTTGTTGTTATTTGTTTGCTTGTTTTTTCTTTCTCATTTTTTCCTTTTTGATTTGATTTTTCTTGCTCAGCATGATAAATATGGAAATATGTTTAGAAGAATTGAATATATTTAACTTATATTAGATTACTTGCTGTCTACATGAGGGGTTAGGAGGAAGGGAGGGAGAAACATTTGGAAAACAAGGTTTTGCAAGGGTAGATGTTTAAAATTATCTTTGTGTGTATTTTGAAAAATAAAAAGCTATTATTATTTTAAAACAATGTGAAGGAATCTTTTAAAATATATTTGATAAGAAATTATGGATTAGATGTTGAAAGTTCATCTAAGATCTTCAGACTGCATTAATCAAACTATTGGTCTCAAAAGGAGCAAAACAAGTCTTACTAAGTGTGCCCTACTTAGAGGTTTGGGGGGATTTTCAGAAGGGCATGGATGAGATTGTAAAGTATGAGTACTCATTAAAGGGGTTTTATCTGACATTAATATATAGAGTACCCACATAAATGAAATCAAGGATCATCAAAGCATTAAAACTCAGAGATCTAGAAAAGTCATTTTAGCAGATATGTAAGTTATTGATTGAGAAAGGGCTACATTTGAGTCAAGCAAATTAATCAGAGGATACAAATGTTCAAATGAGAAATGAAGAGGATTCGAAGTGATATCCACCTTGTGAGTGTAGAAAAGATTGCCATAGGGAACGTTGTAGTTAAGATTTTGGCAATTGATTACATATGTGAAGTGAAAGAAAATTAGCAGAGTGAATAAATAAATAATGGAGACTAATAAGTGTGATTTGACTGAAGCTATCAGCTCTGCCTTGGAACCTACCTTCATGTATTGTTATACATTAGGAAAATATTAATGCAACTTCATTACAACTTGGTAGATTTTTTTTTTCTTTCCATAAAAGCACTCTGGAAGCCCTACCTTGACTTTTTATCCACTGAAAAATCCAATGCATTCCATCTCAGTAAGAGAAAATTGATCAGGCTCAGTTAGATAAACATTTGCAAATATGTAGGCATAAATTTAATTCTTAAAAAAAACTATTGCAAAACAGACATTTTCTTCCACATTTGGGGTATGTAAATGTAGGCATTTGATTAGGATTCTGCTTAAAAGACTTGCTGTTGTAACAGGTGTTGCTGTTGCTCGAATTTTGGTGGGGCTTTTTTGTTGTTTTAGTTTGGTTTTTGGTTTTTTAAAATCTTTGCCAATTAGATTCCATGATGAGTCTTTTCTCCAGAAAGAACAACTCCTCAGGGGAACAAGTTTGTGTGCCTGGTGAGCCTCAGTGCTGATTGCAGCTCCCCAGTCACCCCCAGCAGTACCACAACTCAGGTTGTGCTTCAATGAATCCTTAAAGGACTTTATCTTGTCCTTACTGTTTGCAATTACCTTTCTTCAGGCCCACTGTAGAACCATTGCTTGAATATCCTGCTGAGTTCTCTGTTCTGCACCTGTGACCAGCCCAGGGGAGTTAGCTGTGTTATAATGAGCAAAGTTTCCTGGCTGGTCACATTGACAATGTGGCAGCACTTCATTATTGGTGATTCTGGTCTGCCACTTGATGTTCCAAAAGACCTGTAGGCTCCTCTAGGTTCAGATAATCCTCCCAGATAAGATCCTTGATTACCTGGCAAGTTGCCTAGGGAAGTTTAACAAGCAGACAGAGGACCCTGTATTCATAGTATTCCATTTTGGCTTTAATAAATTAGGTAATTCTTTACCTTTAGGGATATAATAGAAAAATTCTATTCAATCCCTATATTTATACTTTTGCAGTCATAGGGCTAACCTGTATGTTCCTCATAAGAATATTCATTTGACACTCTTTTAAAGAGGGTGCTCTATGAAAATGAAATCTAATTCTGCTTCCCCACAATATTGTGAGATCTTGTAGCACACTCTCAATTGTTTCATATTATATAAGTTAATAAGTTCCTAAAAATCCTTAATTTTCATAGTAATTATGAGATGTGATAAATTTATATAAATCATGATAAGATGTTAATTCACATGAGCTAACTTTTCCATTTAAAATAAAACCAAATTTATACAAATACCATGGCATTATGGGAAAAGTCCTGGCCTTGGAGTCAGGAAGCCCTGAATTTAAGTCTTCTGTTTGACAACTGTTAGCTACATGATCATGTGTAAGTCATTTAATCTCTCAATGTCCTCAAGCAACCCTCTAAAACTTCAAACTAACTTAAACTTAAACACAAAATAGGACATAGTCTGTAAGTATTTATAGATACACATAAAATCATCCTTTTTGCAAATTAGATCTTGAAGCAAAATTATATACATTGAATAATATCATTTTCTCATTTCACATTATATTAAAAGAAAATTATACTTAAATATAAAAATGACAATTAGATATCTTAAAGGGTTTTTTGCCACAACTATTATCAGGTAACAATGTTTGGCCCATCATATTGTTTCTTTTTTTTAATATAATAACAACAAAAGAACAGCAAGGATGACCTTCAGTTACTAACTTCCCATAAACAGCAAAAAAGCACATGCATAGAAAACATAATGGTATGTTTTTATAATGCTTATAAGATTTAACAAATACTTTGTTCTAAAAAATTCTGGAGTATAGCTATCATACTTCCAGTTTAAAGACAAAGAGACTAATGCCCAGAAAAGTGAGAGGTCTCACTCAATATAACAGAACTAGCAAATGGTAGCACCTACTAATTCTTTCTGACTCAAAATACAATATTTTTTTCCTCTATGCCTTTCTTCAACATAAAAAAACTATAAGAAAATGGTTAGAAATATTAATAT
Organism: Sarcophilus harrisii; assembly: GCF_902635505.1. NCBI lineage: Eukaryota > Metazoa > Chordata > Mammalia > Dasyuromorphia > Dasyuridae > Sarcophilus > Sarcophilus harrisii. The sequence goes on from NC_045428.1 coordinate 213,431,755, forward strand.
TTAGCTAGTGTTAACAAGCACTCTAGATCAGTATGACCTAAGTTCAAATTTTATCTCAGCCACTTATTGCCTATGTGACACCAGACAAATTACTTTACCTTTGTCTTAATTTCTTCTGCAAAACTTGGATAACAATAGCACTTACCAATAGCTGTTTTCAGAATAAAAAACCAATATTATTTGCATAGTACTTTAGAAACCTTAAATGCTAGATATATCCCAGTTATTATTATGTAGGGTCTAATAAGTTTATATACCAATCCTAAAGAAGGAATGTACAAATTACAATAATTGTACTCATTTCACATGCCAGTAAGGTTATACTTAAGATTCTACAAGTTATACTTCAGTAATATGTAAACTGATAATTATCAGAAGAATAAGCTGGTTTTGAAGAGGCACAGGAACTAGAAACCAAATTGCCAACATTTGTCGAATTATGAAGAAAGCAAGGAAGTTCCAGAGGGAAAAAAATCTACTTCTGCTTCATTGACTACACAAAAGCCTTTGCCTATGTGGATCACAACAAGTCCTAAAAGAGAAAGGAGTACCAGATCAGATTACTTGTCTCCTGAGGGATGTGTTGGTCCAAAAAGCAACAGTTAGAACTGAACATAGAACAACTGATTGATTTAAGATTAGAAAAGAATACAAGGCTATATATTGTCACTTTATTTATTTAACTTACACACAGAAAACATCATGTGAAATGCCAGGGTACATAGATCAAAAACTAGAATTAAGGATGTCTGGAGAAATATCACTATTTTCAAATATGTAAATGATAGCATCCTGATGACAGAAATTAAAGAAGAATTAGGAAATCTCTTTATGAGAGTGAAAGAGAAGACTGAAAAGCTGACTTGATGCTTAATATTTTAAAAAACCCAAAGATCTTGGCAATTGGCCTTATTATTTCCTGGAAAATAGGAAAAGAAATGAAATCAGTATCAGATTTTATATTCTTGAGCTCACAGATTACTGCAGACTGCAGCATGAAATTGAAAGATATGTGTTCTTTGGAAGGAATACTATGGCAAATCTGTACAGCAAACAACAAAAGTCTGCATAGTCAAAGCTATAGTTGTTATTCGAGTAGTAATGTATGACTGTGAAAGTTAGATTGTAAGAAAAATTGAGTGTCAAAGAACTGACGCCTTCAAATTATGGTGCTAGAGAAGACTTTTGAGAGTATCATGAACATTAAAGAGATCAAATCAGTCAATAGTTAAATTAATTCAGGCTATTCTTTGGCCACATAATCAGAAGACAAAATTAATTGGAAAAGGCATTAATATTGGAAAATATTGAAGGCAAAAAGAAAGGGAATGGCAGAAGATGAGATGGATAGATAGTGTTTCATGGAAACAATGAATATGGATTTGGACAGACTTTGAAAGACTGCAATGGATAGAAGGGTCTAGTGTGCTATGATCTGTGCAGTCACAAAGACTCAGACATAAATGAACAATTGAACCATAACCACAAAGGTATTATTCATTCATTAATTCATTCATTCACATTCATTAAATATCTACTAGGTGCAGAACATTGTTACAGAGACAAGGAGAAAGAACTACAAATTATCTCTATCCTGCTGTTGGGATAGATCCCTTGTATTTGGACTGTCATTGAAAACCCTACTTTTTTCATTTGGGAGAGATAAAACATCATATAAATGGGACACAATTAGAACAGAGTCTCACTGGTCATAGGAAGCCTTTGAACTGAAGCTGGGAGAGAGAGATTTAGGAAGATGGAGTAGAATTGACACAAGAGAGACAGATACTCATAGAATGACTCATAGAAACATCATATAATGTATCCTAAAATAGTGGAATGAGAGTGGCAGACCTCAGAGCCATCCTAAGCTTTATGGGACAAGAAATCCAGACAGCTTATTGCATGCATGTCCCTTTAATCACTGAAGAAATTCTGAAAAGGTTTTCTTTTTACAATTCCCTGCTCCCTGTGGTTGTATGCTGCTTGATGTCAGTTTATGATTTCTTTGCTATGCTTGTTTCTTTAGTCTGATTTTTGTTTTCCTTTCAATTAAAAAATCATGGTTTACCTTTAAAAAGTTGTACATTGTATATTTAAAAACTAGTGGAGTATTGAGAGGGTTAAGATTATATACCAAAATCTAGCTAAAATTTACACAGGATTTAAGATAAGGCAGAAAATCTAGTTCTGGCCAACAATTAGATAATTCTTAGCTAGGGGACAATCAGTTATGATATATTCTGTTAATAATTTTAAAATCCCCTTCCTAACAAGAATTGGTTAAAGAATTTGAGGTTTTTCTTTTTTCCCTCCTTATTAAGTAGGTTATGGTTTTGTAGGCAGAGCAGCTCTCTAAAGCTATGCAATTTCCCATCCCTGATGTTGGATGTTCCATCCACTGACTCAATGCGCACCACATACTTCTGCAGGGACACAAAAGCCATCTGTGACTCTTACTTTTGTTTCTCTCTACCTCCCTAAATCACCCTCCCACTCTCAGTTCAAGGGGGCTCTAAGACTTGTGTAATAAGACTAAGGAATAAAGTACAAAGACAAACAACTATGTAATAGATTGTTCTTCTGTGCCTCAATATAACTGAGAGGAAGGGAGAGGAATAGGATAAGCAGATTTTAATATTCTTCTTTCCTTTATTTTATCTTATAATGTGCCCCAACATCACTGAGAAATTCCTATTTCTTCTTAGAGTCTACATGCCATTCCCAATCAACTTAGCTTGATATCATAATTTAAATAAATAGTTTAATTAGTTTAGCAAAAGCAAGATAAAACCAAGAGATTACATCAGCTACAAATACTCCCATTTCTTATGGCAAAACCAGGCTATGTCCCTGGATGGAAATTTATGAATCCAATGTTTTTCATTTCTTATGTTTTCCATGTGTGAGAATGAAGTGGAAAGGAGATAGTCAGTGTTTCCTTATAAATCCATCAAGCCCTCTACATCCTAGGAAAGGGAGAATTCTCATTCTTGCCAGTTATTATTAACATCCATTAAATAATTACTATGTGCCAGGCACTATACTGTGACAATATAAATACAAGCAAAATTTTAAAAATATCTTCACCCTCAAGGAGCTTATAGGCCAAAGGAAGAAAACAATAACAACCAAAAAGGAATTTAAAAATATGGAGCAAGAGAGTTAAGGTACTTTCACTCAGTAATGGCAGGGGGAAAAGTCGGAGGAAAGGAGCCCCAAAAAGAAAAAAGTAGTAAATGTGGCTTGTCTAAACATAAGTGTGAGAAGATATATGGATCTTCTAGATTGAGAAGATTTGCTAAGGCACAATGAAGAAAGAAGTATATGCCACGTCTGGAGAGAAATTTAGAGAGTGATGTTAATTGCATTAACTCATAAATAGATATTATTGGAATGAGTACCTTTGGTGTCTTTGAAAAAGAACTATATAGTGGTTGCATCTATCTTTCCAAGGCCTTCTGACCCTGCTGTTTTCCATTTTGCCAATTTGATAAGTATGAGGTGATTTATCAGAGTTGGTTAATTTGTTGTTCTCTTGTTATATTGTTCAATCATTTTGCAGTTGTGCCTGACTCTTTGTTATCCATGTTAGGGATTTTCTTGACAGAGTGGTTTACCATTTCCTTATCCAGTCCATTTTACAGAAGAGGAAACTCGGGCAAAGTGTTAAGTGACTTGCTTAAGATCCTGCAGGGATTGGTAAATGACTCTTATTTTTACAAATTTGATTTAGTGCGTATTTGATAAATGTGACCTTTATTAGAGAAACTTTTAGTTTAGTATTAGTTTAGTATTAGAAAACATTTTTGTTATTACTTCATTGTCTATAGCCCCTTTTAGCAAAATGTAGTTTACCTTATTACCTCTTTACTCCATAAGAATTCTGTGTGTCAGTTGAAAGTTCCTTCTTTCAGGCAACCTAATTTGAGGCCTACCCCAAATCTAAATCTTATTAGCTTTTAGACTTTTAATTGTGTTGTGGGTCTTCCAGCAATCTAGGGTCATTTACCAGTAAATATGCTCACTCTTCCTTTATTGAAAGTAAGTACTAAATGCTTGATCTAGTTTGTTTTGTTTTTCTTGGAAATAACACAATTAAGTCTGTTCCCTTATGCCTTCATGAACCTATTGCTGTGCTCTCAGCCAACACCACTGTGGGACAGAGTTATAACCTTTCTATAGTTTCTGTCTCCTAAACCTTTTAATGTTTTACAGTATCCATTAGCTTACTTTAAATGGCTTCCCATAACAGGTACTAATACATTACTTGGTAGTCTCAGCAAATTCATAAACTGTTAATCAAATTGATGGAAGAATTATCATAATCCATTCTTTAAAAGCCTTTGCACTATTGTTGTTGCCATTAGTGTATCAAAGAAAACTAAAATCACATCTTTATAAACTTTATTAACACATGAATGGCTTTTTTTTCTAAAATGTATATCAAGATTACAGGTTTGTTTGCTTTTTAAGATTGTTTTTCTACCCATCTATCTACTTACCTATCTATCTCCCTATTTTCCTTCCTTCCTCCCTTTTCTTGCTCTATCCACATGGGGAATCATATCTATATTTAGGTGTTTTATCCAAAGAAATATAAATTTTGATCCCTGAAATTTAACAAAATATCTTAGGATTTGAGAGTTAGATTTGCTTGTTTTTTTTCTTTTCCCTACTTATTTATTCTAACATTTTAAAAAATAAAAACTGGAACAATTAGCTCTTTTGTCCATGTAGTTTCATTTATGATTTCTTGAAACAGAACTCTGGAAAACTGAGCTTTGATAAAGCCCATTGGGCTTCAAATGGAGCTACTTGACCATGCCTCAAACCTAAATCACTGGCTCTTACTGGTTAGCTAGCAAGAGATCCCTGCTCTTACTTGGTCATTGTTTAGATTTTGATAATTCAGGGTGAGTATAAATAGCAATTATTTCTGTTCTTGTCTGATTTTTTTAGTAGGCAAAGTAGGCCATCTTTTGCCTCAATTTTTATAAAACTTTAAATTACTGAATGGATGTTGCCTAAGACAAACTGAGACCTGGAAAAGATCTTCGCTTAAAAAGGTCAAGACCGCCTTTGGGGTCATTTATAGTCATCCTGATCTAAGTCAAATGACCCAAGAAGAAAGAATATGACTAATGACTTTCACAGTCCTGCCTCATTTAAATCATATTCATTTGTAGCCAAGATATCACCCTCCTGATGTCAATGATCCTCTTTGAGAAGGAAGGATAAATAACAACAACAAATGTATCTACCTATCTATCTCCTACCCATTTATTAATCAAATCAACCAATTAATTTATTTTCGATTTGAATGTTTTTCACTAAGTTCTGACCCCTAAAATAAAGTTCTTATAACCATTTTTTCAAAACCTTTCCAATAGGCTTGCTGCCCACATAAGAGACCAAGCCCTGGAGAAATCTTAGGGCTTACTGGCCCTGATTGGTAACTGCCCATCTCAGACGATTTCAGGAAAGCTTAGCAAAGCTTCAATTATTTTTCTACTTCTCCATAACTTCACTAATAGAAGAAAGAGTATGGTAAATCATGTGGGAAGTCCATTAGCGAACTTACCACATGATTTATTATACCCTTTCTTCTCCCTCTTCCACATCAATCTCTGAGACTTTGAACCATTGTTCCCCTATTGCCCATCTCAGTGTCCTGTAATTTTCTAGACCAATGTAATTCTCTGGCTATCTCCCATAGTGTGTTGCCTCCCCATTAAAATGTAAACTCTTTAAAGGCAAAGATATCTTTTCTTTTCTACTGGTATCCAGAGTATGTAATATAGTGCTTGGTATATAGTAAATGCTTCACAATTTATTCATTTATTGTTTGTTTACAGACTATACTGTAATAAAAAATATATATAAATGTTAATGCAACTTGGCTGAATCCATAGTTTTAAAGTTATGCCAATCAAAATGCCAATGAGATATTTAAAATAAAATTGAGAAGGAAGAAGAAAAAGACAAATATTTGAAAGTGAATAAGGAGGAAAAGCAAGACTTTAGGGGGAGCAAATTTTATTATTAATTTTATTAATTTATTTTTATTAATTTTATTATTAATAAGTAATGATTAATAAGTATATGATAGAGAAGATCATGGGAAATAAAATTAATTATTTTGATTACATGAAATTAAAAAGGTTTTGGGTAACCCAAATTAATACACTCAAAGTTAGAAGGAAAGCAGGAAACTGGAGGTGGGGAAGTTTTTTAATAAGTTTCTCTGATAAAAGCCTCATTTCTCAAATATGTAGGAAACTGAATCAAATTTATAAAAAATAAGCCATTTTCAAATTGATAAATGGTCAAAGAATATGAACAGGAATCAAAGTTTTTGAGTCCCATGAAAAATGCTCTAAATCACTACAAATTAAAAATAAATAAAATGAGTAAAAATTAAACTAACTCCAAAGTACCACTTCAAACCTATTAGTTTGGAAACTAAAAGAAAATATATAATTGGACTACCTAAAAGCTGTGACAAAAAAAAAGACATTTTGACACAATAATGCAAGAAATAATCCAAGAAAATTGTCCTGAAGTGATAGAACATGAGGGGAAAGTAGAAATAGAAAAAAAATCATGAATCACTATCTCAAAGAAATCCTTTGTGGAAACACATAGGAATATTATCACCAAATTTAGAAACCCTCTGGTCAAAGAGAAAATTCTGCAAGAAGCAAGAAAAAACAATTCAAATATGCTGGAGTTACAATTAGAATTGTACAGCATTTATGATCAGCCATAATAAAAGGCCGTTAGTCCTGGAATCACATATGTTGGCAAAAATAATAAATAAAATAAATTTTTAATATTTACCTATTGCCTTTTGTATTAAAACAAACACTTTCCTGATTGAGTCTGAAAGTGCTTTATAATCTTACTCCAAGCTGTCTTTCCAGGTTGATTTCACATTATTCTCTATGCATGCTCCAGTCATACAGTCCTACTTTGATGTTCTATATGTACAACATTTTCCTTCCACCCTTTACATCTTTGAACATACTTTGAACATACCCCAATGCTCAGAATGCTCTTCCTCCTTATATCCACATTTTGGAATTTCTACTACCATTCAAACCTCAACTCAAGTGCCCTGTCTTAATAAGACCTTCCCTAATCACCCCATTCATTAGTTTTATCCCCTTTCTGGAAAATCACAATGGATTTAATTTACATACTTATCTGTATTCATGTTGTTTATATAAATCCATATAACTTGTTATTTCCAAAAGTATGATGTAAGCTCTTTGAGTTTAGGGCTTTGTTATCAATTGTTTTTTCTTCGAATGCTTGGGACTTGATAAAGTACCTGATGCATAATAGGTACTCAGCAAATGCTTTGTGAATCACGTGAATTAAAAGAAATATAATATTTCATTTCATTGTACAAGCAGATTCTTTATTCTTATAGAAATGGAAAATGGAATAGGAAATGTTCCTTATTACTATCCTGCCAACTTTCTGCCTTGTAATTACCAGCATCATTTATTTCCTTATTACTTTTATGTATGCCATCTTTTTACAATTATAATAAAAGCACATGAAGATATTCCATGTATTCTAGCAGCTTTCCCCTAGAGTGGATAGCTGCCAATATACTGTTCTTGAGGCTATACAGATGAAGATTTGACCTAGGAATTGTATAATTAATAATTAATACCCTGAATCTTATATATTTATAATAATCAAATTTGGTCCCTCAGAAGTGAAAAAATATATGTCCTTTTTTCTAAAAAAAAAAAAGTGACAAATAGTAGATGTGGAATACTATATACACTGTGCAAATGATTAGTATGTTATAATCATCTTAACAGATAGTGAAATTCATAGCATATTTAACAGCCCAGATGCAAACCCTCAGATAAGTTTCTCTCTCACAACTGTATATGAGGTTAGAAATTTCTACTGCCTCACAGATGTTCAATTTGTTGTGAAATTTTATATCAGATTCATAGAATCAGAGAATATTAATGTTGGAACAAATTTCAGAGGCCACTGGGTCTAGTGCAGACCTGAATTGGAATTGTCTTTACAACATCACAGACAAAAGATAATCCTATACCAGGCTGCACATGTCATATGAAATTATGTTAAAATGATGATTCATGAAGTTTGAGTGACAGGACAATTAGACTCTAACAACTCACTCTGTCCTTATATTGAGTGAGAACAGCATATAGCCAAAGCATAGGCAAGAGCAAATGGCCTCAGTGTTATATCATATATTACTCCCCTTTCATTTATTGGTCTCCACCTCCTTCCTTGGGGTATTTCTCTTCTTCCAGGTACCCATAGTCATTATGTTATACCACTTCCACTCCCCCAACATCCCTAGTGCAATAGCCAACCCACACCTGCCTTCCTGGGAAGCACTCTAGACCTTCTTATCCTATTAGATTTTGCCCATTCCCCCAGACCCCTATTTTCAATTGAGACTAGATAACACAAAACCATATGGACATATATATCAATGAAAATAGTGTAGGTGAGTTCAGTCAAGTAACCCATATATTTACACTAGAAACATTTCTATAGTCACAGCTGAACCCCCCAAAGAATAACCATAATCTAGGAGAGTTCAAGTACCATTAAAAGCCAGTGGAATGGGGGCTACGGAATTTGGAAAGCTAATCCTCATATCATTCAGGAAAGGTGACAGCTTTTACTGCCTACTTTCAGAATGCTACTCTGAGCTTGTGGAACAAACCCCAAAGTTCTGCTTTTCTTTTAGTACTAACATTGTTTGGCAGTTAGGCTTATGACATTCCAGTTTCTCCATTGCACTTTGGACTATGAGGAATTCACATATTGAACAGAATCGTTTTTCAATAGCATTGCCTTGTGAGAGCTTTAAGTAAGGCTTAATTCTAACCAGGAACAAAACTCCATACATAGGAAAAAAAAAAATCTGAGACTAGGGAATATCATAAGACTCATTGTATTCTGTAGGCACAGCATAGAGAATGCCAAATGAGTCCATAATAACAGAGTGCTCTGAATTAAGATCGCATTTGGCAAGCATCTTAGCCCCAGCCTTCCTTATCCCTAATGGGAAAATAGCTATTATAATGAGGCCATTCACTTTTGCCTATGCTTAAACTATATACTCTTGTAACTCAATATAAGGACGAGTGAGTTGTTAGGTGCTTAGGGCCTAATTGTCCTGTCAGTCATAATTCATGAATTTTAACATAATTTCAATACTGGTGTTTCTTACCAACTTCTTGTAAAGAAAATTTCTTGAGATTATTATTGCTATCTTATTGATCCTATCTATTCTGGCTATCTCAGGGAAAAAAATAATGAGGAATATTTATGGTGAAAATAAATCTATAATTCTTATTTTTATAAGATTTAGTTTGATAGGACCCATGCAATTTAAATGCCATAAAACAAGAGGGCAGAACAGAATTAATAATTTCATTCAATTTGGGTATATGTTATTCAAGGAGTTGTTCAATTACATTCAATTCAAGAAACATTAATAAAATACTTACCAAGTGTTAAGCTTTGTGCTAGGTAGATAATTTTTTTTCAAAAACAATTTCAATTTCTTTGAGAATTTTACATTCTTTTATATCCTTACCTCTAACCCTATGTAAGTATCTGTATACTTATCTTATTCTTCCCTGTTAGATTATAAATTCCTTGAGACACAGTCAATGATTTATTAATATCTGAATCCCTTAGAGTGCACAGCACAACCTTATATGTAGTGAGTATATATTAGATAGTTGGTGAGTAGGGGATATCTAGATCTGTGATTTAATAATCATAGGGAATAGTAAAAAAGCAAAACAAAACAAAATTATGCCCTACCAATTCATTTCAGCACCTGTTCTGTAACATAACTTTTTTTTTTTTTTGGTTTTTATTCATTTATTTATTTATTTGTTTTAATTATAACTTTTTATTGACAGAACCCATGCCTGGGTAATTTTTTACAACATTATCCCTTGCACTCATTTCTGTTCCTACTTTTCCCCTCCCTCCCTCCACCCCTTCCCCCAGATGGCAAGCAGTTCTATACATGTTAAATATGTCACAGTATATCCTAGATATAATATATGTGTGCAGAACCGAACAGTTCTCTTCTTGCACAGGAAGAATTGGATTCAGAAGGTAAAAATAACCCAGGTAGAAAAACAAAACTGCAAACAGTTTACACTCATTTCCCAGTGTTCCTTCTCTGGGTATAGCTGCTTCTGTCCATCATTTATCAATTGAAACTGAGTTAGATCTCTGTCAAAGAAATCCATTTCCATCAGAATACATCCTCATACATATTGTGTAGCATAACTTTTAAGAGAGATTTAGAACACTGACAATAACTGACTTTCATTGTGTCAGAGATAGACCTTGAAGCTCAGTCTTCCCCATTCAAAGGTTGCCTCTCTACCATGCCATACGATGCTTCATACTGCATTCAAAAATATCTTGGGTGCTTCATCACCTTCAGATGGGCTTCCTCAAAGCCTTCAAGCACAAAAGAGAGACCTGAATTAAGAGCAATTCAAGTGCGAACTATTTGTGGATTTTAGCTGATTATAAGCCCATTATAAACAAAGTTTGGCATAGACATAAAAAATAAGATCTTGGATTGTACTAAGTGAAATATTTAGATCATGAGAAAAAATAATCCTATTGTGTTTTTCAATAACCAAAACAAATTTCCAGTTAAGTAAGTCAGAGCAAGTTAATCAGAGGGTGGCCAAGAAGTTGAAAGTTCTGGAAACCATGTCAGATGAGGAACAGTTGTAAGTGTTATTTATCTTGGAAATAAGAGAACCTCAGAAGGACATGAAAGCTACTTCAAAGTATTAGTTTTCTGCATTTAAATAATATAATTAGGACCAAAGCATAGGAATTACAAGAAACTAGATTATGATCCATCATAATGAAGAACCTTTGAATAATTAGTCAAAAGGATCACTTTGTAGCTGATCAATAAAGCAAAATAATATTTACATGTAACACTGTAAAAATGTGGGTGTCCTTTTCTAGTTAAACAGAACAAGCTTGGTCCAGCCCAGTTATCATCAGCAAATATTGACTAGTCATGGAAATTAAAACAGAATGGCTTATTTTGTTAGGCAGTAAGCTTCCTGACTCTGATAGTAATTAACCAAAGGTGAAATGATCACATGTTATGAAATTTTTAGAGGAAATTCCTATTCCCTCTAGTTCATACTTTGATTTAAGAAATAAAACCTAATTTCTGATTGTAGATTTCAAGGCTTTCCACCAGATGGCCCCCATCACATTTCATTTTTAACTCCACATTTAATCATTTTATCATTCTCCAACCTATCTTCATTCTTCCTACTCTAAGACCATCCACAAAACAATGGTAAATTAATCTCAACTTTGGTTTTCCCAATTTTTGACAAATCAAATTTTAGCATTTTATAAAGTCTTTCCAGGTTAAATGTTATGTTTATGGGGAAAGTAGGGAAGATGAATTAAAAACCAAAAAGAGATGGTAGATGGTTAAGTGGATAGAGTGCCAATCCTAGAGTTAGAAGATTCATATTCCTGAGTTCAAATCTGTCCTCAGGCACCCGCTAGCTATGCGACCTTGAACAAGTTCTTTAATCCTACTTGCCTTAGTTTCCTCATCTGTAAAATGAGATGGAGAAGGAAGTGGAAAATCACTCCAGTATCTTTGCCAAGAAAACCCCAAAGTTTTCTTGTCACAAAAAAGTTAGACACAACTAAAAAAATGCCTAAACAAAAAAAGAAAACATCAAATTTTCTTTTCCAATAAAAGAAATTGGAATCTTAGTCCTATGAATTCTGAATATTTTTAAGTCTGAATTCTCTCAATTTCCTCCTCTGTTTAAATGTTGTATATCCTTCTACTCAATTCCAATTACACTTCTTAAAAGAAACTTTCTTTCACCACTCTAGTTTACAATGCCTCTCCTTTTGTTCTCTATCATAAAAATGTGAATCTGAGCCATTTGGGCACTTATGATAGAGAAAATAGGATGGAAAAGATATTAGGAAACTAACTGAAGCTCAGAGATTAAGTGACTTGCCCAAAATTACACAGGTATTTGGTAAATGAACTGGTTTCTCTGATCTAAAATAAATTATTCTTCCCACTATACTACTTTGTTTTGATCAGCTATTTCTCTAGCTTTACAACAGATAAATGACTTTGAACTTAAAATTATTATGAAGTAATTTGTTAACATTTTGTGCATATATTCCTTGTCCAAAGCCACATTACAAGCAGAGTTCATATCTGATAGCATTTTGTATCCACAATGGTAGCCAAAATAGTAAGATAGAGAATGTAACAGATATTCAGATATTCATTGAATGAATGAAAATGATTAATTGGATGGATTAATAGATGGTTGAACATATGGATGAATATAATCCCCCAAAATTCTAATTTTCTACCCAATTGTCTATCCTTGCCCACCTCAGAGTGGAATTTTTAGAAGAGAACAACACAAAAACCATGTTTAATACAGGCTGATAGAATCACAACAAACTTTATTAAATCCCTGCAAACACATTTTAAGCTTTAAAATCAATATTGATGTTTAATCTATATTGGATTATTTGCTGGATAGGGGAGAAAGGGGTTAAAGAGGGAAGAAGAAAAATATGGAGCAAAAGGTTTTGCAAGGAACAATGCTGAAAACTATCTTTGCATGTATTTTGAAAAATAAAAAAAACTATTAATGATAATAAATAAAATAAATGTTGAAAAATATAAAATATTCTATTGGTGGGAAAAATTTTCCAACTAACATCTAAAAATCTAATTGTTATAATTAAAAATTTTCAACATAATTAATTGATATGAAAATTAGATGGCAAGAATATTTCCATCTGAAACTGGGATTTGGGGGTCAGGATATTTCTAAATTTCTCTAGTTCTTGATAGGAAGATTGGTAGGTCTAGAAATACAGAGAATTGAAATGGTTATTTGTACAATGAGATTTTATTTCTCATTTTACAATATAAGTGAGATTTATATAAGCATAAGTGTGAACACAGGTCTTAAAAATTCAAACTTTAATAGTCAAGTCAAATAGACAAAGAGCTGTGCAGGCATCATCCTTAGAAATACTTGAGGAGAGATTTTCACAGCTGGAAATAGTATGACAAGGAGTGACACCCTGATACTTGGTTCTGCTAAAAATGAATTTGAAGTTTTCTACTCAAATGTCTACTACATCTTTTTCATTCCAGTTTGTAATTAATTTAGTGGAAATTAATTCCCCAAATGAAAATTAACCTATTTTTGTATAACTAAATATTTATAATAAAGTATTTGAATTTTAAACAATGCATTAAAGAAATTTTAATAAGTTCATCATTATCATTATGTCCCCCCAAAGCATGGATCAGATTGTGGAGTCTGACCCCAAAGTCAGTTTCTCTCTTTGTTGTTTTTTTTGTCCCCAATAAAGTAAATAAAACTCTGGGGGAACAATAGAGCTTATATATAAAAATTATACCTCACATTTCTCTAAATCTGGGTAACAGAGTCAGTAACTCCTGGATAAATACTCATTACACTTTGGGTACTGGATATGGCAAGCACTGCCTTTATTTTGCCTACCACAGAAAATATCTATGTTCCAAAGGTTATATAGGAGCTCTCCGAGCTCTTACATAGTTTATTAGGCTTCCCCTATAAAGCAAAGATACTTGGGAGGGATCACTAAATAAATATTTCCTATTCTACTCAGACTTATAGCAACTGAAAAAGTCATAGCAAGAGCAGAATTATAAAAATCGAGATCTCTTGATTCAACCTCCATGCCTATCCCTATCTCTTCCATATTGTGACTTTATTCCATTAACTGCAGCTCATTATCCTAGTAAGGATTCTCTTCCTTATCTAAGGATAGCTCTAAGATACCTCTAAGAACTTCTAAGTTTCTTAACCTGGGGTTCTTGAACTTGCAAAGTTAATATTTTCAAAATACAGTTCCTTAGTGCTCTTATGTGTTTAACGCCTTCAAAGACATTATTCTGGGAAAGTGATCCATAGGCTTCCTCAAACTGCCAAAACAAGATTCTTAACACAAAAAAGCTTAAGAACACCTATATGAAGAACCTCAGTTACCAAACACTTGGACTCATAAATTGCCAAATTTTGGGGAAGTCTTGAACTGATATAGAGATTGTAATTCTCAAGAATTCTGATTTCTGATTTGCTCTCCAAAAAGGAAAAAGAAAATCAAAAGGCAATGAGAAACTGGAGGTAGAAGGATTCTCCTCTCCAATTTGCTTGAACAAGCATATAATACTTGCTAATTGCTGCTTCTACAAACAACTATTTGATCCTCAAAAAAATTCTCTTTTATACTCCACACCCACCTATCCCTTGGCACATCCTGGTGTGGAACTTCAATGGAAAGCAAATACCAAACCTGGGAGGCAGTACATAATTTATTTTTATAGACTATGAAACTACAAGGAAAAAAATTATACCCAATCCCATTCCTCTCAATTATCAATCTTCTTAGAGGCAGCCTAGTCATCTGGGACCAATCAGAGAAAATTCTTTTCTCTTCTCAGTTAAGGAGAGTGGGCTCTTTTGATAACGGTCCATGACCTATAATTATGTCAAGTTAATTGATGAAACTCATTAGATTAATTATCAACATCTCTGATCAGCCTCCTGTACATTAAAAATTATAGTAAACATAATTTGATTGTGTACTATATAATTAAAGCAGTAGAAAGTGAAAGAGAAGTTCCCCATATTTCTTACCTTTATGACATTATAAATATCATTATAAGTGATTATATTATTAGTATTATAGTATTATAAATACTAATATTTTTCTCCATAGCCAAAATTAACACAGGGTAGTCAGGGTTATATCCAAATTGTAGGACTGGATTATTGGTTGAATCAGCTCTTAGGAAGACCTCACTCCACCTTTTCCATAGTAATTACATCCCTGGAAAAATCTCCAATTGATGTATTTTTATCACATGGAACATTCTAGTTCAGTATCTGGTTAGTGACATCAATCAATGTCTAAGTTGTAGTTTTGACTTTTCCTTAATTCCCATTTGTAATTCCTCCATTCACTATGCTAGGATTCTCTTTTATACTTCATCCCAAATCTCTTCCTCTCATGTGGCTTCAATCTTCTGGATCTTCAATAAAATCTAATTTCATCTTTAAGACTTCATATCTTTTGGCCCCTTTCCAAAGCTGGTTTTCCCACTCAATTATACCCTGACACAAAGATCCAGAAGAATAGTAGCTTACTCCTTTCTCCTTGTCATCCTTCTTTCTGCCTCCCTTCCTTCTATCAGACAAACTCCTCATTTAAAATTCACTCATATTTTCTAGATCCTTGTCATTTTTGTCTATGGACCTATAGTTCACTCTGCTCTGTAGTCAATTTAGAAGTTGGATCAGTCTTCTTCTCTATCCTGATCTCTTTCTCCAAACCCTTCCCTTTTCAAACACCATAGCTTTGCAGTCCCTTAATTTCATTTATTGCAATGTCCTCTATCTCCCATGACAGAAACTGTCATGCCTTAGACATTGTTTCCCTCTATGTCCCCCCAAATATCTGAATTTTCCCCAGGTTTCAGAATATTCCTATCAGAATATAAGATTCCTATAGGATTCCTGAGGGGAATAGGAATTAGGTATGACTTTTTCTAGCATTAAGTTTAGTAGAAATGACCTTACATACCACCTCATCTCTCTAATATCAGATTCAAAATACATAACAACCAATATTATACAAGACCCCAAAATAACCAACTTTTTTCTTAATTGGTAAAGTAAAATACTGTCTCGATGATGGAATCTTCTATCTCTAAAGATTATTGTATTTACCATTTTTCTGTCATCTTTAAAAATATGAATATTTTATGGAATTAATTAAATTGTCAGGATAAGTAAGTCAAGGGACATATATAACTTAACGAGGTAAAGTGTTCCAGGATGACTTATTCAGAGAAATTAGTTGTTTATTATCATTATCATTATCATCTTCATCATCAACAACAAAATTGCCTGTGACCTTACTTACAAATCATATTTTCCATAGCTTTCTGAGGAGCAATACTAAATGCTACATCCATGTGGGCATTGCATAGGGTAGTGACTAAGGTTAAAGATACAAAATCTGTTATATTAACTTGAGAGGTCCTACTCTCTCACCAAAAGCAGTTTTGATCCCAAATCTAAGAAACAAACTGCTTTTGAGTTTTTCTTTTTCTATTTATATAATATGCTTGCCAAAATGCTAGCTACTTTCTGTGGTGGGTCCCGGATGAGGGAAATGGTGTGATGCTTTTATCGCCATCAGCAGACACAGCTTCATGAAGCAAATGATGTGTTGCTAAGGCAGCAGTCAATTAAGGCTTTTATTTGTTTTCTTGAAGTCTTATGACTCGACTCTTAATCAAGAACTTTATTGTTTTTAGAAAAAAGGGAGCCTGAATTCACATTAGAGAGGAGATTATGAAGGAATTTATGAGTGAATAGAGAACTAGGAATTTTTTTTTAATGGAACCAAATGATGCTATTTTCTCACATTGCAGCTAGATGGCATCTGAAGCAAATGAACAAGGAAACTTCAGACACTTTACAAAATGGAATTCTGCAAATGTTTTCAAAAGCATTTTGTGAAATATTAGAAAAGATGCATGATACATTCTCAGGGTAATATTTTAGAGTATAATTTTGCCAGATAATAGGTTAGGAATAAAATAGCTTGTAGGGGAAAAAAAAGGATGTTTCAAGGTAGGAAGTAGTTTGAAAATTATCTTTGCTTTCTTGATGTAAAAGTTATATCAATGTAGCCTTTTGTGTCTGTCTGGGTATAGAATTGAGACAGGAGAGAAAGTCAAAAGAGAAAAATGTAGTCTTTTCCTCTTCTAG
The DNA here is from genome assembly GCF_902635505.1 of Sarcophilus harrisii. Taxonomy (NCBI): domain Eukaryota; kingdom Metazoa; phylum Chordata; class Mammalia; order Dasyuromorphia; family Dasyuridae; genus Sarcophilus; species Sarcophilus harrisii. The sequence goes on from NC_045428.1 coordinate 213,448,671, forward strand.
CCCTCATTTGGAATGTAACTACTGCTGGCCCAATACAGCCAACATTTTTTTACCTTCATCTGACAGTCCCTAATCCCTAGGTACTGCCTTGAATACATGCCTGTAGCAAGTCTTCTCTGTGAATTGGGGAATAAGAGGGATTAGGAGCCAGGAGGGAAAAGAGGAGGCCACATGTCCCAACACCTCAACCTTGTCCCTGACAGTAAAATGTCATTCTGACTCATTTTACCCTGAAGGGAAAATCGCAGGTCTAATTTAATTCTGATTTTGAGAAATTTATTCGAATTCAATATATCAAAACACAAAGTTCCTTCTGGAATGGATTTAGCACACAGCCAGGAGAAAGCCTGGTTTTCCCCATATCTCTGTATACCAAGAGCTAATTACTGTTCCTCCCAGCTTTAGTTCAATTGCTTGAAAATAAAGGAATCAGCAGATTAACTGGATTTATCTAACCATCTAAATAAATTCAAGGCATTTATATAAAAATTAGATAACTAACTTTTCAGGAGAACTCTGAATCAGCTTCTTTTCTATTCAGGAAGAGAAGGGAGATGGTATATAACACTGAGGAACTTACTTGCACAAATGGAAGTGGAAAGGATTGCACTGTCCATGCAATGGTCATACAGGCGTCTGTGCCTCTATGTTCAGTTCCCTAGTCTCTAGCTTTCCACTTCAACTACCATCCCATCTCTTTGATCAATAAAAACACATATTATTATCATTATTTTTCCATAATTAGGTGCCCTCACCCTGAAATGCTCAGTTGAAAAAGTTCCAGGAAAGCAGCACTTTATCCTAAGAGCTCCCAATAGTCTGCCAGAGTGGAAAGAAAAACACTATCTGGTTGGGACCACATCTCCCAAAACCCCTTGCAGCTAAAGCCTACGGATTTCCTCTGTTTTCAGACATCCATTTCCAAATGCAGCAACTCGATGGATTTTCTTCCCTTCCATGTTTAAGACCCTTTGTGTTATTGTGGAAATGCTTTGGGGGTGGGATGATGGGATGACTAATGCCTCCAAGACTCTCCAATACACCACTGGTTTTATTTATATATCATATAAGACAAAACCTTCACAAGGCAAACATTATGGCATCTATGGATGCACTACTAACCTGAAAAAGTAAGTTCCTTCTCTGAATATCTGGATACTTCTCAAAAAATAATGTATGTTTTTTGAAATATTTCTTAGAGTAGAAACATTTTATTTATTGACATCTTCAGTTCTTATGTGCTTTTGCATTTAGTATCATCTAACAGGAAAGGAGTATAATTTGAAAAAGGGCTTTAAAAACTGGATTCAAATTCTACCTCCAACAATTGCTACCTGTTTACCTTACAGCAAAACACTTAACTTCTTTGAGTTTCAGTTCCTCATCTGTAAAATGAGGGAGCTTTCCTAGATGGCCTCCAAAGTCCCTTTTAGCTTTGGATATAAGAGCCTATGAGACCCATGCTTTATCATATCAGAGTCCCTATAAGTTATCTACATTGTATTTAGCTAGGGGTTATAGTGAGTGTTCAGGGCTAGCACCAATGATGCAAGGGCTTGCCAAGCTCTTTTCAGGTTTGCTCATCCATCCACTTATCACCCTACTCTCCCCTGTGGCTCCAAGAAGCTGTAACATGTTTAACAGCCACACCCTGGTAAAACTATCTTGGCAGACAGATTAAACCAGGCTGAGAGCAGTGTGACCCTGCTGGTTAAAGGTATCAAACTTGTCAGCAAATCATGATTATATCTACCTCAAGCATAGGAAGTATCTACCTGTGGTCATCTTAGACTCCCCAAGAACTCCTTCACATAAGGCTGTCCAAGATTGGAGATACTATGCAAGTTTATGGCCACTTAAGGCTATAATCTAATAACCTCCACCAATGTATTTGCTTCTAACTAGTTAGCCAAAGGACATAATTCATTCAAGACAAAGTCATATAATAAGAATATCATAAGAAAAGTAATGATAGGAGACAAAAGAAAGTTTATTTTCTCTGAGATATCTCTCCTGGGGACTTACCTGGCACTTGGATCTCTCTCCTGCCTTATTCTCCCAGCCTCTATGGCCCTGTAGGACCCAGGCTATGTCTTCTGTTCAGGACACATTTCTGCTTTTTTCCCCTCCCACCCCACTTTGACATCCCTTCAGATACGTTACCCCTGTTAACACTATTGCTTCTGTTGGCCACTGACCCAGTCAGAGCCAAGGGGAATGAGGAAAATATCATTCCCTACTCCTAGCCCTGGCAGACTGCATTTGACTTTCAATATTTTCTCTGTGGGGGTGTCTGGCTGTCTGATTTCTGGGTACTCACAGCAACTCACTGTGCCCACTGGCAACCTTCAAGTGATTTGGGGGAAACACAGTCTCTGGTACCTGGAGTCCTTGAGGTATTAAGGGTGAAGCAATAAACACCCCACCCCAAGTACAACTTCAGAACCAAAAGCAATAAATAACCTGTTACTGCTCTACCTGCAGAGTACAGTTAAGCTGATCTGACAAGTTAAACCCATTTAGCTTGCAAAAGGCTGTGCCAGTCTTGGGACCTCCTTGCTCTCTGTCTGGAGAACTATTTCCAGTCCTTTGTCAAATACTCCAACATTCCCCAGTGCCTGAAAATCAGAATCTTATCTGAGGAATAATGCAGAAACACTTACCCAAAAGTCACCTTTCCAGGCATGGGGACCGCATAGATGGAAAGGATTCCTACCAAGATAACTCTAGAGGCCCCTTGGTATACAATGGGACCTTGTGTCTTGGGGCATGGAACACTGTGCCCTGCCCAAGTTTCTTGGTGTTTATACCAGGATCTGGATCCTAAATGAAATGTAGAAGAAGCCTTGATAATCTCCTCTCATCCCCTCAGAAAGATTGTCCATTGCCACCTGTCACCAGTCCTGCCCTCAAGGACAGGTGACCTGAAACTAGGACCCTACAAAAGAACCCAGGTCCATGATCCTTCCATATCCTGGAATTTTTACAAATGGAGAAACAAGAGTTAAAGTGACCTCCTTAATGTCTCAGTAGCTAGGATGCATAAGTCAGATTTAATACTAGTGTTCTCTCCCTCATCTGGGGGATCAGACCTGATCTGGATTCTGAAGGTATAGGTCTCTCCCTGACCTCCAAAGTACCCTAAGTCCCTTTCATGAACTCACTTGTTCAGGTATCCAGAGTATAAGGAAATTGGGATGATCCCTGTTATGTTCTCTTGTTTCGGTTTTCTTGGGGTCTCTGGGAGCAGCCTTCCTTCAGTTCAGAAATCACCAGAAGAGTAGCCAGGTGTTAAAATCCAAATCCTTTATTATCTCTTTCAAAGTTTTGTCTCCTTGCCTGGGGCCCCGGGCTAGCTTTCTTAGAGGCCTTCTGGAGTCTTGGTTTCAGTGGAGAAGTGAAGGAGGAGAGCCTGTCACCAAGGTGGTGTGAGATGAATCTGTCTGAGTCCAAGGGTTTGTGCTCCAGCCTCCAGCCTTCTGTGCACTTGTCTTCTCTGGTTCTGCCCCTCTATCTCTGTCTCTAGCTCTCCGAATGAATCCTGGCTGAGACTCCCAGCTTATATGTTCTACACTGAGTATAAACCAACCATTATATCACTAGGAAACCATTATTTGTTGTAAGATTAAATCAATCATACTGAACCATGCTAAACTTGATAAACATTGTCTCTATCAATTCCACTGACTTAGCACCTTGTAAGAATCCTTTGTCTCAAGAGTTCTGGCCCATAACAGATCCCTTTAGGTCACCTCTCCACCAAAAATCTAAGTTTAATAAAACCTAGGAGACTTACTTTGTAATTGGGAGGAAAGAAAGTAATAATAAAACATTTCCCCAATAAATCTGGTATATAGTTTCTCACAAATGCATATGCCATCAATAGGAAAAGTAAACACAAATAGGGAACAAAGGAACGTGCCTGTTAAAAATATATAAGATGGGGCAGCTAGATGGTGCAGTGGATAGAGCACCAGCCCTGAAGTGAGGAGGACCTCAGTTCAAATCTAGCCTCAGACACTTAACATTTCCTACCTGTGTGACCCTGGGCAAATCACTTTACCCTGATTGCCTCAGCGGGGGAAAAAAAACATATAAGATGAAGTTGTATAAATGGATGGGTAGCTCACATCTCAGATATTACAGGGTCTACTGTGCTGCTCCTCCAAGGCCTATCCTCTGCTGGTCTTAAGTGGTACTTAGTTTCCACCAGATATGTAGTCTGGAATCCAAGTATGGAATTCCAGCCTCACGTAGCAGCTGCTAAGTGTTAAAATCTGCTCATTCTACAATGCCTTCTGGTTGCTTGTAAACATGGTTCTTCTTGGCACAAGATTTAGTAGCTTTTCTCCCTTTTTAGCATCTAGATTCAAGTAGTCTTTAGGTTAGGGAGGAAGGTTATTTCTCATCAGAGACATCACTTTTTAAAGCTTAAAGCCCCTAGGCATTTTGTTGCTCTTGTACATTTTTTGGAAGGGGAAAAAAAAACTATCATATTCAGTCATTGGATTATTAAAAAAAAAAAGACAAAAAAAAGAAAACATCCCTGGGAACAAAAAAAAATTCTGGATTTATTTTTCTTTAAGTGTTTTATTTTGTTTTGCTTTCTTGGAGGCTTGGTTAGAAAGGGACATTTTTTTTCCAGAGTTCTTGCCCCAGGTTGCAAATTCTCTGGAACACAGAGCTGTCTGACTTCCATCTAGTTAATGCCCTCAAGCTTTATTCTATTTTTTGAACTTGTTCACTGAAGCTTGTGTCTCTGTCAGAGACTTGTTCTCTAGCTTAGCCCTAGGAAATCTATGAAGATACCTGATAAATGGTCAAACTGGATCCAATGCCCCCAATTCATTCACGTTCCAACCCCAGAAACTCCAGGATCGTGTGGATCTTATCAATAACAGTATCTTGAAGATTCAAATGTTTTCTGTCTGCTACCCAATTGACTGTAGGAAAACTCAAAAACTGGGCCCAATAGGCCCACACAACCATATTGTTGTCCTTTTATATGTATGTACTAGCAAAGCCTTTTTTTTAGACTTTGAGATCATACTACATAATAATTCTGTTTTTACAGAATCTAGAAAGAATACTTTAGTAAATGGTCAACATAAGATTACTTAGTGGCAACAGAAGAGACCTCATATAACACAAGTTCTGTTTTCATAAATGATAACCAGCTTGATCTAGCTCAATAGTCATCAGCATAGGTGAATCTGTGGCAGAAGTTGATGAAATTAATGATAAAGGAGTAGTAACCCCAATACAATCTTATTTATCTTATTGGACAAATCTAGAGGAATAGGAAATATCAAAAGTATTTAGATATTAACTTATTAATAATTATTAGCAGAATTAAATAATTTTTGTTGATCATAGAGCGACATTTAATTGATGAGAAAATTAAAGAATCTTTTTGGCCAGTTGGTAATAATTTGTTTCAAGACAATAAAAGTAATATGAATCATTCTTTTAACCTAATGATTCATTCATCTCATTTAACAATTCTTTAGCTAACACTACTGTATTCTGATCTCAGCATTACCTAAACTGCTATTATTTATTTCAGATTAACTCCCACTATGAAATTCCTTTGCTACTCTACTGTTCAGTGTCACTGGAGAAATTCATGAAATCTACCAGATTGCAATATCTAAAAATTTCTATTCTACTCTAGTTTATATTTATTTCCTATAATGATTGTTTCAAACATTCATTTTAGTCTCCATTCATACTATTGTCCTGTCCCTATAGATACCTAGAGCAGATAATCCATCAGTCCAAAAGACCAGAACCATCAAATATCCATTCTCTCAGTTCCTTTCATCTCTACTTAAAATGTTTCAATACCATAAACTATTTAAGCTCTCTCTTGCCTATTACAGAGGAAGAAGTACTGTAAAGGTAATCTCTCCACCCCTTTGATCTTTTCCCAATCTTCCTTTAATTTTAGCGATTCCTTCTGTTAATTATTTCCAATTAATCCTATATATAGCTTGTTTGTACAGAGTATGAGCTGCTTGAAAACATGGATTGTCTTTTGTTTTTCTTTATATCCATAGTTTACCATTCTAGCACTTTGTAAATATTGATTGAGTATGCTCATAATCTCATTCTCTTTCTGTGTCCTGAATTATATTCTAATAACAAATACCTCTCACATATGTCATCAGTCTTTCTCTCTTCATTGTACCCTTCTTATTTGCCTATCAACAATATTGTGGCTCTCCAATACTAAGAATTTCTTTTCTTAAAGATTGTTTACCTACATTTTAACTCCTTCCTACCCTCATTTCTGAACTTCTACAAAAAGTTGTCTATTTCTGAAGTCTCCACTTCCTCATCATGCACTCTCCCTTCAAACTTTTGGATGCTTTCTCCACCACTGCCATAATTTCTCAGAGTTCCCTAGAGACTTCCTGATTTTTTTTTTTTGCTTCTCATAATATTTGACTTCTCTATATCACTGAATTCTGCTGATACATATTCTCCTTTTAGTTATTGTCTCCTCCCTTATCTTTAGAGATACCACACTTTTTATTCTCCTTCTGCACTAGTTCCTCACTTCTTAGATTTTTTACAAAGTTCTACCCTCAGAAGTCTATGCTTTCTCCTTTGAAAATTTTATTTGCTTCAATAGTCTTAGTTACCATTTCTCTGCAGCTTGGTCCTAAATCCAATTGGGATAGGGATTGGGTTTGGACAGCACTAAAGTTTCAAAGGTGAAAGGATAAAGTCCTCCAGAGCATGTGTGGTGGTCGGGGGCAATATCTTTTCCTGAAATGTGGTGCAGTCATGACATAATACTCTAAATATGGGATGACCATAAAATAATACAGATAAATTATCACCTTCCATATTCTGCTTACTACGTTTCTATCAGTGTAGTTTACAACTCGTTAGCTTTTAGACTGCTTGCTATATCACTCATTTAATTCATATTGAATTTACATTTCACTAGGAATTTTTAATGGGCCACTTTTACTCTCAAACCCTTCAAATCTATCCTTCACACTGCTACCAGATTAAACTTTCTTATACACCTTGTCATCTCACTCTTTTGCTTAAAACCTTCCAGTTTTCCTATACTTGTAAGATTCAAACTCATTCGTCATTCAAGATGATACATAAAAATAATACTGACATTTATATAGAGCTTTACAGCATGCAAGACACTTTATATTGGTTATCTCACTATATTTCAAACTTTCATTGCTCTTTTCTCTCCTTCTGCTACATGTTATTTTCCACAACTAGACTAGTAATGGAGCAAGGGCTTTGGAACTGATCTCTCAGCTACTACACAAGTTAGGAGCCCAGAATATGGTTACTACATGTCCCTGAAAGATTCTACTGAACTTTTATGGACTAAGGAGACAGTTTTTTTTTTTTTTAAGACCATAGCTCACAATCCTTCCCCAACGCACACGCGCATGGCGCGCACACACACACACACACACACATACACACACACACACACACAATTATAGTCTGAAAATATATAAAATAAATAAATAAGGTAACCAAAAATAAATAAGAATACTGGATGGGAGAATTTCCAGCAAATGCCAAGGGCACAATATTTATCCCTTAAAAGCTTCCCAAATGTTCTAGATGTCCTTTCTCAACCATTATTCATTATGGCATGTCCTCAAACAGAGGCTACTGTATTTTCCTTCACGTTTCTAATAGACTCTAAGGCTATGGATGTTACTTTAAAAAATACTTTAACTAATGAGCCCCTACTGGAGTTTTTTTCTCCCAATGATTAGCTGTTTTTTCTTCCAATGATTATATGTTGATATCAATAAGCCAGTCAGGCTTTAAAAGGTAATTGTTACCTTTTAAAAAGGGATATTTAATTAATATGGCATAGTTAAGAGTAGTCTATACAAAATACAACCCCAAAACTTGGTGACACAGTATATTGACAATATAAAGTCTAGAGTAAAGTGGTATCAAGTATAGAGTAGATGTGGCAAAGAACTAGAAATCCTCTTGCTGAAGATTTCAAGATATTAGTTATGTTGTAGCTTTTTTCTGGGATCCTTTTGAAGTCCTAAAGCTTTCTTTGTTCAATGGATTAGTTTGTCTTCAGCTTCAAATTCAGACACTGTCAGAAGTCTCTGATGTTTCATGAACACTACTCAGATCCTTCTAAGTTCACAAAGCCATATTCTGGTCAAGGAGAAAGGAAGGAAATAGAAGTTTTGTCCTATTCTCTAAATAAGGTAAAATCAAGAGCTTGACTAAATTCTTATCTCTTCTATTCTGTCATACACTAGAATGCCTAGATTCTGAACTTTGTCTTTTATATAACACCCACAGAACATATCTCCTCAGCCAGTGACAACATACCTCCCATGAAATCAATCTATCCAATGACTTTCAAGGGTTTCAAATACTCTTGATTGTCAGATTGTCTGACTCTACTGAGTCAGTGGAACTATCTATCTCTTGTTAACACCTAGGTCTTACCTCTGGTTGATTAAAATACTACCTCAAATTTATTTATTCCTTTAATTGTTATACTGTGCTTTCTTCCAAGAATTTAATGATCTTCTTATATTATTTCTTACCCATTCATTAAAATATATCCCAAATGTCATCTTTTCCATAAAGCTTTCCTTGGTCATTTAGGTTAGTAATCACATTTCTATCTCAAACTAAACAAGATTGCACCATGCTTGTATTTCTCTTGTGCTCTAGAGAATTTTTTTGGATTCTAGTTACCTGTAAGTATTCTGTAAAGTTCTATTAAACCTTGAATTTGTTGATTTTAAGGATAATATCATTTAAACTGTGCACTTTCTCTAGAAAGTGACAGAGACCTTATAAAACATTGGTTGCATTAAATTGACTAGTGCTTTGCATATAATGAACCATGAAGATAACAACTTACATAATGTTCCTATTTACAAGTTTCTTAAAGTCATCTGAGGTAACGACAGAAAGAAATTAGATATGGTAACGTTTATCAAGCAGTATGTTGCCAAAAACTGCTGCAGTTTGGGAAGCAAGATGAAACCAAGATTGAAATGGCTTTGAGGATTTTATGAAGTCCATTCACAAGGAAGCATCTGGAAGTACCACATCTCAGACAATACTACAAAGAGATAACTATCAAAATTATTTGGTAGTTGGGGTGGGGGAGAGAGTGAAAAGTTGCTTCCAACAAAAAATATTTTTAAAATAAAAAACCGACATAGTAGCATAGTGTTAGATAAACACAAGAAGCCTAATTATTGAGGGAAGGACTCTTTAAAACTGGTGGGAAAACTGGAAAGGAGTCTGGCAAAAATTGAACTCAGGCTATTTCACACACTATTTCACATATATAACAATGAGCTACAAATATATACACAATCAAGATCTAAAATACCATGCCATATACAAGTTACAAAAAAATAAAATAAAATACCTTTCACAACAAATTATGAAGATTAGTAATCCAACAAAAGAGAGGAACACAGAAAATAAAATGGACAATTTAGGGTTTTTTTTTTATAATACTTATTCAGTAATAATATGCTTATCTTCTCATCTTGTATTAGGCTGGCCCCAGAGTTAATTTTTTTTCTGATTGCACTTCAGAAGTTAGAGTGCCAAAGCTCTTATGATGTTTATAAATATGCATATTTAGTACCATATTGTTATTCATAGTATTCTGCTATTTTCCTGAATAGACTGAATAAGTTCCAAATAGAGCTGACTACTCCATTGTTATTTATTGAATCAGGACACCCTTAGCCTAAGATATCTATCTACTACTTTTTTGACACCATCAAGTTCTTCAAGAAATTGAAAAATCAGTTCAAGGTATCCCAAGAATGGATTGTCCTTCTCAGTCTTCAAAGGCAAAACTTTCCAAATGGTTATAAAGATATATTTTTCAAATGTTCCTAATAAAATAAATCACTAGAAGATGAACTGCCAGCATAAATGACACCATGGGTTTAGGATTTTGCAAGCCAATAATCTATAGTCAAGGGAAAGTGTTTTAGGAATGGGGTAGATTTGAACATACTTGCAAACCGCAATAAAAGATCCAGCAGAGAGAGAAAAAATTGAAGATGAAAGAGAGAGGGAATGATCACTGGAGCAAGCTCCTGGAAGAAAAGTGAAAAAATAGAATCAATAGTATAAATAATGGAGTTAGCATTGAGAAGAAAAAAAAACACTTCTTCCTTAGAGACTGGAGCAATGTAGTAAAGAATATATAGATATTGTGAGGTAAAGGATAAGGGAGGGGAGGGAAATAATAGCCTTGATAAATAAATAAACAAATAAATAAATGAACAAATGAATGAATGAATAAAATTAAAATAAATTTTAAAAATTATAAATAATTTAATTAGGAAGTTAATTAGGAGTTATTAGGAAAAATCAACCACTGAGAGAAAGAATATGGGCTATATGTATGGAATTTGACAAGAAGGGAGAAGGTTAATAGACAGTCACATGTATCAGACAGAAGACAGCTTTACATAAGTGTTGAAAAAGTTAATAGTGACTCCTAATTTGTGGACCATGGGAGAAAACAAGGGAAAAAACAAGGAATCTATATTCAAATCTCCAAAAGCAAAAATATCTTTTTTTTCTGACTTAAGAATGATTAGCATAAAGAAATACTTGATTTTTCAAATATATATATGTCCTAGAAATCAATAAAATTCTTACGCATTTTCTCAGTTTATACAAATTGTATCTCATTGGTAAGTAGCAGTCTTCAAAATATTTTTACTTTAAACAGTGGCCCCTATAGTGGAAAAAATCAAGAATCACAAACCATTATCCTACAAGGAAAGTCTCACCTATGATGCCTGAAACTAGTTTCATTTTATACAGGCCTTCTCCTTCATCATTAAATATCTAGTGCTTTAGGGTCATCTGACATTCTGTGACTAAGCACTGTTTCAACATTACAAGGCAGAGAAATCATAAATGCTAATAAGTAGTGGCTTATGTTCCTTGCAATGTGTTAGCACAGATTCAGAAAGCAAAAGCTGTTTAACATTCTGGAAAGTGTCATACTAGCTAAGACTATGTTCAGTCAAGCAAAAAAAAAAGATTGGGGGAAGGGAAGGAAAAGGTTTCATGATAACAATTTTCAAATTGCTCAAAGGTCATATTATGGAAAATAGTTTGAAGTTCTTCATGGCCCAAAAGGGCAGAACTGGGATTTATGGGGAAAAAATTACAAGAATAATGAGAGTGTGCTCTCCGTATTTAATTCCTGAGAATTCAGGAATTAAACTGACTGACATCAGACTACAGTGAAGAATCCATAGTTAGGCAGAACTAACAGTGGAGTGGAACAGAATCTTGATTGAAACTCCAGCTCTGGATACTTACATTATCTGGATCACCATAGGCAAGTTATCTAAGGTCTCAATTTCCTTACCTGTAAAATGAGGATTTGGGGCTGGGTGATCTCTAAGATCCATTCTGGATCCAAAGTCCAGGATCCCCATGCTTATAACTCAGCACAATCATTTTAATCCTATGATCCACTTGGGTTGGAAAGTAACAGTCATATTTAATTAGTTTCTTAGAATATTAGACAATGTAAGTACATTGCCTGAAGGTGTCTAGCTAAATTTAACAGGATCTCAAACATGTCACTAAGAAATTTGTTATGCCAAATGTTGGCAATAGACAAGGGAAGAGCAGGCCTTCAACATGTCTTTGTTTTATTATTGCAGAAATTACCCAGAAATCTCTGTAGTATTCAATTGTGGAAACCTCAAAGGTAAGGAACTGAGAGCATAATAATATTAACTGGACACATAGAACCTCTGAAAGTATATATATAGCAAACAGATGGTACTGTAACATAACCAAACTCATCACATTATGGTACAGTTTTCTAAAACTCACAGGTAAGCACATATCAGACCTAGAAAATTAGGCCTGAACTTCTATAATTTCAGGAGTTCATAACCTGGGTCTTTTTTATGTGTAAGTACAAGAGTATGTGTATATACATATTTCTATATGTAGTTATTTCAATATAATTGGTTTCCTTTGTAATCAATATTTTGAGGATTCTATAGGGTTGATCAAACAACTAAAATCACCACTGCCACAAAAGATATTGAGAACCCTTTCCCCTAAAGTGAGTTAAATTGCCATGATTTTCCATGCACTTGAAATCTGTGAGTATTCACCAAGAAAACTTAGAAATTACTCAAAATTGTACATAAAAGTAATTATAACAAGGCAGCTGTAGATTCACAGCAAAGAATAGCTGAATTCAAATATTGTATCAGATGCTTAGTGACTGTGGAACATTAGGGCAAATTACTTAGCCTCTCAGCCTCAGTTTTGTCATCTGTAAAACGTAAATAATAACAATACCTACTTCATATAGTTGGTGTGAGGACTAGATGAGATGTCATACATCAGTACTAGCTATTATAGTGTCTACAGAAAGTACAGACAAACGGCATCAATAAAGCTAATTTTTAAAAGAAGACTAATATAAATAAAACTGAATTATAAGGAATTTCAGATTGATTAATGTAAATGGAAAATAAAGATTATTTTACTATTTATGCCCCTATCATCCCCTTCTTACATAAAACAAGCATTCCTATATTTTAAAAATCTTATATACTGGAATATTTCTATAGTTATTGCTCTTTTGTGTGTGCATTTTACATTCCTATTTATGTCTATGTTTCCTTCCCGTTAGAATGATGATTCCATAATATCAAAGATTAATCTCTGCATCCCCAAGCCCAGAACATTTCCTACTACATAGAAAGTATTTAATAAATTATCTTGTGATTAATTGATTGGTATGTACCTTTAAATATCTAATTTTAAAATGTAAATATCTAATCTGATTTTTAAAAATTTAAGTTTGCCATCTTAACCCTTTTATGCTGTTTTATTTGCTTTCTTTTTTCCTGACAAGATCATATTCAACTTATAAAATAAAAACTAAATATAATTACAAAATCAATTTTAGACTGTGAGAATAATGCTTTTAATTTTTTTTACAAGTGTAAGGACTCACTGTTGATATTCTTTACTATCTACTACCATCTGTGATGTTCTTTCTTGTTTTCTGAAAGTTAACAGTACCTATAGCCCCAAAATGGCAAAAGAAAAGTCAAGAAAGAAACTATTGCCTGAAATAAGTCATGAACAGCTACTTCTATGACTTTTGCAACAGAAAGAGCCTTGGAATAAATTTTTGTGTGTTTGCTCTGAACTACTTTAAAAAACTGGGCTTGAAGCCATTCTCCAATTGAAAAATGGTCAAAGGATATGAACAGACAATTCTCAGATGAAGAAATTGAAACTATTTCTAGTCATATGAAAAGATGCTCCAAGTCATTATTAATCAGAGAAATGCAAATTAAGACAACTCTAAGATACCACTACACACCTGTCAGATGGCAAGATGACCAGTAGATGTTAAATATATTAAAATATAAATTAGATACACAATAAGTATACATGAACAAACCGTTATTTTGCTGTACAAAAAGAATCGGTTCTTTTTGTACAGCAAAATAACAGTTTGGTCATGTATCTGGGGGAGGGGGTGGGGGGTAAGAGGTGAAAAATTGGAACAAAAGGTTTGGCAATTGTTAATGCTGTAAAGTTACCCATACATATAACCTGTAAATAAAAGGCTATTAAATGAAAAAAAATAAATTAAATTAAATTAAAAAATATAAAAAAATAAAAAACTGGGCTTGAGATTATATTGTCATTGATTTTCCAGGATATACTTGAATTATCAATATAAAGCTGAGCTTAGAGTTAAGAAGATGGGAGGTTAAAACCAGTTTGACCTTAGGTAATGCATTTAACCTTTCTCAGTCCCAGTTTTCTAATATGTGAAATGAGAAGGCTGAACTCAATGGCCTCAAAAGCCCCTTCCAGCTTCAAATCCATAATTCATGGCCAACCTGCAATGCTAAATATTTGAATTCATTTGGATAAAGTCGAAAGTTGAATATGATGATGGATGAATCGTAGTTCACCTAGTGTGAAAGATTAAACTAGAATCAGTATTGGAATGCCAACAATGAAGGAAAAAGCCCATTCCTCACAAAGAAACTGCCACTTGGCACCTTCTTATCCTAAAGTCCAGCCTTAAGTATTTCCCTGACATTGAAATTCATTTCAGCTCCATTATTGTAGTTTACTCAACAAAAATCTCTCCCAAGAGATGTTTGTTTTGTTTTTCTTTTTCTCTAAGATGACAATTAAAGGCACTAATTTTTTCAAATGCCTCCTTTCTTTCAAACTGCTGTTGGAAAGAGAACAGAGAAGGGTGTTTCTCTTTTGTAACTCAAAGAAATAACTTTAATCTGGAATTGTGTTGAACTGTGTCTGATTAAAATTAAAACCATAAGTTAACATTAGCTGGTATTTGGCAGTATAAACTGTGTGGCACCAATGTTCTAAAGGCTGATATAGAGTAGATAGGTCCGATAATTAACTCCCATGGGAAAAAAATCTCATCTGGGGTTTGGAACACTCTCTCCAAAAGCAGGAAGCTGGTATAATTTTCCTTCAGAATCCCCAGCGGTATATAGACAGATCTTACAATTAGCCCATATGTGAAATAAACATAGTGTTTCAGTACAAGAAACATTTCTACAGCATGGCTTATAAGCAGATTTACAGCAAGGCACATCTCTACTTTACCAATGATATAGAATAAGCCAAAACCAGAAGGCAAACTCTGGTCAGAGGATCATTTCATTACTTCATCTTTTCATGGAAGAAAAATTATTTTTAACTATCCTGAAAATAAACTTAGAAAGGTAAAACAAGCTTTCACACAAAGTAACTGCTTTCTTTCACAGCCATAATATTCGCTTTCAATTTAATTAAATAAGAGTATTTAATTAAAAGTTCATGAATGAAAATTAAAATATTTCTCAAAGAGAAAAACATTCCATGGGTCAAGTTTGGAGAAAAGGACTTTGCATCAATATTCAGTGAGATCAGGTTGCACTTTTTCTTTTTTCAAGACAAAGAGGGAAATGTCAATATTTTCCACTAAGCTTCTCTTCTAACTTAGCTCTGACCCATCCTATTACAGTTATCTGGTCATTATGTTTTAGTGTCATCATCAATTTTCTTGTGACTTCACAAACTCAGTCTTGAGCCCTATATCCTGCCCCTGAAGAAAATTTAATTTATAATGTAATATGCATCAAAATATGATAAATTTATCTGGCTCCCTAAATTCTCAAAGTAGATGGAGGTCACTTAGGTTTATATCCATCCTAAGACACCAAATATCATGTATATGATTATGGATATGATCATTAGGAAATCATATAGGCACTCAGAGTCTCAGTTTCCCCATCTATAAAACAGGAAACATAACAGTCAAAGAAATCTGGAAAGCCTTATATGAACTAAATTATACAGTGACAATACAAAAACAAGCAACTCTGAAAGACATAAAAACAAAATATTGCAATGACCAACCACAATTTGGAGGATCAATTATGAAGCATGCTATTTACCTCCTGGAAAAAAGTGACTAACTTGAAATATAGGTTGATATAAATTTTTTGGATATGACAAATGCAGAATTTTTTTTCTTGAGCATTCATGTTTGTTGCAAGATTTTTGTTTTCCTTCTTTCATTAAGGGAAAAGGGAAAGTAGAAAAATAAATTTTTATTATAAGAATATTTTGTGAATCTTAAAATATTACACATATGTGTGTTACTACTACCACTAATCCTACTGTTGCTACTCCTACTACTACTCCACTGAATAGTTCTGAAATAAAAGATTATATTGTAAAAAAAAACAAAAACAAAAAAAAACTGCACCCTCCTTTAATTAAAAGTTAAAAATAGTGACTCTAGGAATGAGGTCACAAGAATTGTTCATTCCTTGAGAATTAAACCTTCAAACTCCACCATGGCATTTCCTTTGGGTGTTAGGAACTATGTAAAGAAATATATTAACTGGAAAATACTGTGATTTTCTGTGCTTGACACTCTGATGTTTTCATATCAAAAGCTCAGATTGATTCTACTCCCAACTTCTTTTGAATATCCCAATTTCAAGTTCCAATTTCCAGATATTTTATTCCTTCCACCATCTTCTGCTTTATAACTAGCAATCTTGTAAATCACAGAAGAATGAGAAACTTGCTTTTCACAGTGGCAAGACAGTATTTTGTAATTAAAGATGTCAAAGTTGTTAGAGGACTTAGGAGTGATTTTATTCAACTTCTTTGCTTATATAGATTAAAAATTAAGGCTCAAAGTAGTTAAATTGTTCTATGTTGTTGCAAGAATGTGGTAAATAAGAAACAAAACTTAGGTCTTCCATTTTTATTTCAATATTCAGGCAAGCAGTTTCTAAAAGTCTATGCTTTGTTCACTTCATTTTCATCTTTTTTATCCAGATTGGCTTCAAAATGTTGTATGTATATACATATACGTATGTATAATTTTGGATACATATTTTAGACTAAAATATTGTCCCCTGATTGTTATGCATGTAGTGAAGATGGTTTGTATCCTGTCTTCTCTATAAAGAGGTTTCATGGTTTAAGGAAAAAAACATTCAATCAATGAACATGATACTAACATTTGTAACCTTTGTGATCTTGGATTAATTGTTACATGTCTAAATTTTCTCATCTGAAAAATGAAGAATATAAATGACTTCTGAGGTTCCTTTCAGGTAGGAATTCATGATCTTTAGCATTTTCTCCCATTTCATATAGACAATATGTAAGTAGTGCAAAATATGTTTACCTAACTTAAAATATATGCCTGACTCCAAAACAGTGACATGGAACTATCCCTAGAAACTACAATCACTTTTTTAATGTGTTGAAGAAAAGGTATATTTGTTTAAAGAATCATCAATTTTTTGGTTCCTTGGGGAGTATTTGGAAAAATCCCAAGAGCATGATCTCTTGATATCAGGTAAGCAGGGGAAAAGCACGAAGCTCTGGCTATCTGCCAAAGCCCATCCCTACTATTTTAATTTATTTGTTTTGATGAGAAGACCCAAATCACTAGGGAGGTCTGGAAGTGTATAGACAGTTCAAAGAATGGTGATAGAGATCATATTTCTTATTTCACAAAGACCATGTTTCCATACTCAACAACACAAAAAGATCCATTATCACCTGCTGAATTTCAGTGAGATACCACAGATTTGGAAAATCCAAAGAAATGTAGATTCTCCTTTATCTAATGTATTTTAGCTGGTTCTTCAAAGAAATTTTATAATCTTTTAGTATAGTTTTTGTCTTAAACTACATGCCTAAGCACATATTTTAAAAGTTCCCATTCTCATCTTCTGTTTATTCTGTTATTTTTTTTACATTATTTTTACATTATTACATATAACTTTTTCTCATTTTATGAAAACTAGGTCAAATTCTATAGCCAAAGGGGAAATTACAACTTTCTTTTACCAACTGAATGTTTCTCAGATGGTGTTACAGTTCTGGCAGTTCCCAAGCTATAACTGGAACTCTATCTAACTTCTGTCACTCCAAGAGTCCCTGAATCTCCTTCTCATGTGTCACTATAGGCTGTCTATCAGCTTTATCAGCTCAGTTTCTGAAAGTCAAACACTTCTCAACAAAACTGTAGTCAACATGGGCAGACTTGCTCTAAGGGTTCCCAAGAGCCCACATGTACTTACATGCCCTTAAGCATGGTAAAATTTAAACTTCAAATAAGTGTTTTCTCTTCTTACGTGCCTTATTTCACTTGGGCAGGTAAGGAAAACATACAGAAATAGCAGGTGCCATGGGAGAAGCCACAAACTTAACTGGTTTCTCATTTAATGCCAGACTACAATGACCAATTGCTTTTCTCTATGTCAATTCCTGCTTTTCTCAAAAGTTCCATTTTTTGTCTCTTTGGGAAGTATAAATGCATTTTCCATCATATAGGCCACTGATGTGGTGGATTTCTGGAAGGCAGTTAAGGTATTCAATAGCATTCAAGAATGTTACTTTATCGTTCACTTGAAAATACATTGGAAAAGCAATCCTTTTGATCATGGAAAGAAAACATTTGTTATCAGGATCAGAGAAGAGTCATTTTACAAATACTCCTATTACCTGCTTTTACTCTTGGGTGGTGGAAACATACCCCAATTCTCTATCACCCATAGAATCTCAAGTGTTCATGGCATTGTTAGACTAAATGGCAAAGGCTGATTCAGAAGCAGCTGGAACTTCTCTGTAAAATGAACTCTTTCTTTCTTTGAAATAAGGCTGTGTGTGGGTATTTCTTTTTTAGATAGGTTGTTGAAAAAAGAAGTTGACAATGATAATAGTTGTGCTTCACCTTTCCCAAAGCCCCCTGCCCTTTCGTAACACCTTTAGAGATAGATTGAATTCCCTTCCAAATGCATTTGCTTTGTATCTAATTCTCCCTGTAAAAACATGCAATGGATTTGGTCCTTTTTTCTTTCTTTTTTTCTTAACTTTGCTTTTTCAAAAGAGGTCTCCAAGCCAGGAGCCAGCAATGACCTTAATTAAAGTCAGCCATGCATTCAACTAGAGAAACTCTTTAAGGGTTGTCAAGCAGAAAACATTCTGAAGAAAGATTTCAGCATAGAAACATTAAAATGGAAAAATGCAGAAAAAATGAGAGACCACAATTCCTGGCATCTCTGCCTTTCATGTTCTACTGAATGGTAGTATAACTGATGAGTAATGAAGGGAAAAATAGAAACAGAGGAGGTGAGATAAATCTTTATACCTAATCTTCTACATTTACAGTTGTACTGAAAGATGAGACTACTAGTCTTTTCAACCAACCATCCCAATCTAATAAAGTCAAATAAAAATTGATAAAATCAAATAAAATCAAACAACTCTTTTTAATGATATAGAAAGATAAAAATTATATAGAAAGGTAAAAATCCATCCACAAGAAACATTTCTCATAAAGGGTTAATTTCAACCTTATCAGATAACATTATATATATATATATATATATATATATATATATATATAGACACACATAGAGAAAGAGAGACAGAGATAGAGAGAGATGTGAATTTAGAAGAGTGGAAAAGAAGTAAATGTGTCTATTATAACTATAAAAAGTTTAAAATAAATTAAAATTTGAATATAGTGGAAAGAGAAAAAAATCAGAAAATAAGCACTAAATTCCCAACTATTCTTTTGACTGGACAACTGCCATGGGCAATTACATAAAGAGGCAACCTGTGGTAGAGTCATACTAGCCCTGCAGTCAAGAATAATTGAATTCAAATGCAGTTATAGATACTAACAAGGTGAATGTCCCTGGGCAAATTACTTACTTGTTTCCCCAATTGTAAAATGGAGATGATAATGGCACTTTCTTCACAGGGTTGTTTTAAAGATCAATTGAGGTAATATTTATAACTTCTACTCCCTATTATAACTTACTTGTATTTCAGATTCTAAGCTATTAAAATTGAAATTATAATTATTATGTTTATATTACCTACTTCACAGGATTGTGGTGAAGAAAGTACTTTACAAATTTAAAGGGAGGTTGGACCTGTGATTTCATTGACATAGTGAACTCCCAGATGAAATAACTCCTTCTACTAATGCAGATTAACATCTTTTCTAAAATTTGGAGTCTTATGAAGTTTTCTGTATCATGGGGAGGTTAAGTAACTAACCTAATGTCACATAGCCAATACAAGGTAGAGACAAGAAATGAACCCAGGCCTTCCGGGTACTATACCAGACTTTCTCTCAGACAAATGAGTTGCTATGTAAATATGAATAATTATTACTATTATTATTAACATGTTAATAATTGACCACATCTAGACAATTGTTGAAAACTAGTTCTGGGATTCTAGTGACATATTTTCCCTCTTTATTTCCCCCCTTTTCTTTATACAAACATCTTTCAAAGGATAATTTAATTAAAATTAAAATCCTGTTTTTCCCAGTTTTAAACTGTTTCTTGAATTTTTTTCATTTTTAAATGAGAATTTTAGTCTTATTTTTTAGTCTTCACTCCAAACATAGTTGAGAGAAAGAAAAATTTAACTATGTATCCCACTAAACATAGAAAGATAAAGTAATTCTTTACTTATATACTATTCATCTCTAGACAACTGGTAATCCTTTTGACAACATAGAGAATACTATATATTCTTGGCAATTTTCTCCATGAAGAGAAAAAGCAGAGAAGTTCTGACACATGGCCTGGCATTATAGCACTCAACCAGGGCTCCCTTATAAAATTTGTTCAATTTTATGAGCCAGTCCATGCACTAACCCCTTCTTAGCTCTATCAGGGATGTGCTGGTAAATGTTTAACAACTGGTTTTGGAAGGGGATGAGAAGAACAGATCTAGGTTGGTAAGTCATTAATTCATGCCATACATAGAGCGACAGAATTAAGATTGTGACTTGCAAGGGTCACCTACTTGCTGCTACATAACCTTGAAAGGGTAGGGAGAGGATAATGGAATATCTTTGCCAAGTACCCTTTTTTTACCCAACGCTTGTTGAGAAAAAATCAGTTAGTTGACCCCTTGGCTTCAGTTTCCTCATTTGTAAGTTGAGTATTAAAATAGCAATAACATTTACCTTACAAGGTTATAATGAAGTTCATATGATATAATGTATGGAAAGTTTTATACAAATTTTAAAACACTATAGAAATATCTATTTATTATTAGTTTCCTCTTTATAATAATGTAGAAAGAAAGCATCAGGAAACAGTCCATGGCAAGCCTCCTTAGTCTACATTTGGACTTTTTGTCTGAAAACTTGTATAAATGTCTACACTAATGGTTTTAGAGACAGGAATTTCCAAGATGAGATATGATTCAAGAGTGATTTTTGAGAAAAGCTACAGTATTTAATTAACCTTGAAAAGTGCATTCCTAGTAAATTCCAACATACCACACTGAGGAATTAAATGGAACAGCATTTTACCCCATCCCAGCAGGTGTTAAGCCCTAATTGGGTACCAAGGTAAATCTGAGGCCTATTTGGAGTACCTTTACCCAAAGAAACTGGCCTATTAAACAAAGAAGTGCCAAAACTTCTAACATTTCCTGCTGTGGGATAAATATACATTAGAAAAAATCTAGATATTCTATCATGGACTAAAGACACCTGAAGTACTGTGTAACAGATAGAAGACAATTCTTCCTTTATAGCTCTACTTCCCACCACCAGCTAATCAGTAATGCCCAAAAGCTTTGGATTTGTGAAATGGCCTGGGTATAAGACCTCATGGTATTGCCCTTCTAATCTCCTAAGAGTTTGCAATGCCTCTAATCTTGTTCCTTTTATTTTTATATACTCTCTTTTACACATCTCATCAATTCCCATAGTTTCAATTATCACTTCTCTGAATATGACTCTGAGGTCAGTTCTACATTTTTATTAACCTATTAGATATCTCCACCTAAATGTTCTTCTAGAACTTCAAACTGGAAATATCTTTATGTAACCCATCTTTCCTTAAAACTTCCCTTTCTTCCCAACTTCTTTATTTCTATTGATAGAACCACCATCCTTTGAGTACATCAGACTTGATGCCTTAGAGATAAATTCAATTTTAACATCAATTTGCAAAACATTTCATGTGTATATATAACATATATATTCATATTCAAACACATGAATATATGAATTGTGAGTATATGTAAATATATCTATGCACACTTATAAATATATAGGTACATGCATGTGTATATGTATTGCATATATGTTTGTACAAATAGACATACTTATATGATACATATTCATGAAGTATTTTGCAAGCCTTCCTGCACTGGATAAATGTTAGCTATTATTTCCAGTGCTTAACAAACATTTCTCTATCAAAATTTAATGGAATGACCCATTCTACTAGTTACATGACAAAAAAAAAAAAGACAAAAAAATAGAATTGATGGAATTAAGGAGGTAGCTTTGGGTGAAACCTCAAAAAGGGACAAAATTAGTAAATAATGACTTCATGTCAAAGGCAAAAGTATAGATATATTTTAGTGTAGCCCTATGTAAAAGATGACTAAAAGATGACAATGGAATGAATAAGTAAATTTTAGTTGGAATTCTTCTGTTACCATGCAAAAACCTAGCACCACCCTACTGCATGGCCTAGTTCCTTCACATTAGAGATCACTGTGCTCATAGTAGAGAAAAAAAAGGATGAACAAAATTTTATTAATAAGTATTGGCTTCGATTTATCACTATTTTATTTCCATAAATATGTGATTGAATGTGGAAGAAGTAGCCAACTTAAAGTGTTGATTGAGGATTGAGATAAGATGTAAAACCATTGAGATATGATGCAACTGAGGGATGTTAAGGCTGAAGTGAAATCCAAGCTACAGAAATAGAGGCATGGCAAGATTGCTCCTGGTAGGGTGAACCACTGGCCCCATTCACCTTCCTCCAAAAGGGTAAGAGAGTTGAAAAACAGTTGGAGCTTCTTGCTTGCCTTGGAACAAATGAGACAGAAGACAGCCAGCTAGGAACATTTATCCTCTATCAAGTTCATATTCCTATGGTCCAAGGAAAGGTCCTGAGCCCAATGTTACTAAAGAGTTCCAAAAAATTAATCAATGATAGCACCTACTTATTTCATGAGTCATGCATCAGCTTGATGAACTGTGAACCTATGAACTGTGTTGAATCATTTTTTCCTTCACTCAAGAGTATTAAACTATTCATTTTCTAAGACTCTGAGGTTTTGAAACAACATCTTTATTATTTGAGGACTTTCAGAGTATTGAAAAATTGCAATTTTATAGTTGCTAGGTAAATGTTTATCACATATTGCTTTATTATTATTATGTTTGTTTCTTTGATTGTGGATTTTATGCCAAAAGAAAGGAGCAATTTTGTAGAGCTACATATATTTTTACAATTCTATTAAAAATCAACTCATTTATGTGAAAATCAGATAACTATGTCTCAGGAAAAAAAAACAAGTTCAAGGAGAAGGTGAGTTTTGCTAGAGGTGGGAACTCAATGGCTGATTTTTGATTTGGTAAATCTGAACTCTGCCCTCATAACAATTGTTGTTTGTCCCTCATTCCCCAAGAGGACCATGACATTGGGAAGATGATATCATGACTTACAAGGGAATTGGATTTAAGTGATGTAGGGCTGTGCAAAGTCATCTGCCTCATTTTCTCTTCTGATACTATTGGGGTCCTGTGGCAAGCTATAGATCAAGACAGATGCAGTGGGGGATCTTGGCCTTTTTAAAGCCAGGAAGTATCTGCATCTTAGCATTACAATTGCTTTATCTGGTGTTTTATTTATGTATGGGTACTCTGCTGGGTGAAAGAAGTCCCAAACTCCATATGGTTCTTATAATCAGCAGCCTCCTATGTTTCAGTACAAGCTTTTCCAAAAACATGCTCCTCTTCAAGAATGAAAGAAAGATAAGCAACAATCAATAATCTGTGAGTAGCAATAGTTGCCCCATTGGGGGTGTCAATTGCTTTCCTCAGTTCTCATCATTTGGTGTCTACCTGAATCTCATCACTTACTTCTTCCCTCCCTTCTTCCTCCATTCCTTCCTTCCTCCATTCCTTCCTTTTCTTCCTCCTTTCTCTTTCTGTTCTTCCTCCCTTCCTCTTTTGCCTTCTTTCTCTTTATTCCTTTGTTTGTTCCTTCCTTCCTTTCTTTCTTCCTTCATTTCTTCCTTCTTTCCTTCCTTCCTTCCTTCCAGATGGTTCCTGTTCAGTAAATCAGGATTGTGTCGGATAGAACTTACCCCGTAGTTAAAAAATACTTCACATCTAAAGATGCTTGGGTATAAATATATTGACAGTTTTGAAATGCAATATTGTCGATGCTTTATTATATTTTTATTTACTTTGTTAAATATTTCCCACTACAGATTAATCTGATTCCTGTAGGAGTATTATGGGTCACAGGCATATATTTTCCAATCCTAAAAAAAGCATTGTGTCATAGTGGAATGAAGGTTGAATTTAGAACAACAAAAGATCCACATTAAAAGTCCTGGTTCCAGATCCTGACTGATGTTTATAGTGTGATCTTAGATAAATCACTTAAGATTTCTGAGCCTCAATTTCCTCATCTGTAATTATATTTGTCTTGGAGAGCTGATATGACATAGTGAATGCCAGCTGGTTTTAGAATCAAGAACTATTTTCAATTCCAGCCTGTGATCACTGGCAAGTCAGCATAGTGCTATCAATATTGTTAGATTTGGAGTTAGGAAGGTCTGAGTTTTAATCATGTCTCAGATACTTAAGATTTGTGTGACTCTGGATAAATCATTTATTCTTCCCTAGCCTCAGTATTCTTATCTGGGAATGGGATAATAGCTTCTCCCTCACAAAATTGTTTGAAAAATCAAACAAGATAATGAATGGAAAATGCTTTTCCAAACATTAGCAGGGGTCCTCAAACTATGGTCCACGGGCCAGATGCAGCAGCTGAGGACGTTTATCCCCCTCACTCAGAGCTATGAAGTTTCTTTATTTAAAGGCCCACAAAACAAAGTTTTTGTTTTTACTATAGTCCGGCCCTCCAAAAGTCTGAGGGACAGTGAACTGCTCCCCTATTTAAAAAGTTTGAGGATCCCTGCAAAGCAATACAAAATGAGTGCTATTTTTATTAGTATAATGTAACTTTTCTATTCCCAGACAACTTTCTAAGATTATATTAAAGGTAGTCAAGTTGTTGGTATTCAAAGATGGTTTATTCCCATTGAGAAATTCCTTACACTGTTGAAATCTAGTTTCAGACACAACACTGTTTACAAATGGGAAAGAGGCAAAGAGAATAATATTACCTACTTCTGGAAAGTGCTATGGATGCATAAATGTAAATTATTGTTATCATTAATAAACATCAGTCAGATATCCAAAGCTCTCCATAGCTTCACCAAGATGGCTCTTTGAAGCTCAGGTATCTGGGAAGAAGGAGGAAGTTGGGTCATGGGAAAAGCGGTATACATAATTAAGGAACAGGCAAGAGAATAGTTGGTATGTTTTTCTCTATAGGATTTAAGAAGTAACGGACTTTGCACATGAGCAAAAATTTTCAAAGGGAGAGTGCCATTCTATTCACTAACAAAATGGGAAACATTGGCCTTAGGGTCGTCAGAAGGTCTAAGACACCAGAATTTTGAGGTTCAATAAATGTTGATCTGATTGACATCCCTCCAGCTAGATACCTGGATATGATGAAATAAGATAATCTTAAAATATGGGTCCTTTTATATCCTCCTATAACAATAATATAATCATATTATTCTATAATAAGTCCCCTTGGTTTCATTTGACTTACAAAAAATAAATCATCTTAGCCTTTTCTAAAAGCTCAGATAGAACTCTATATTCGGGGAAAACAAATTCCTCCCTTAAAGATATCACCTTTCCTGGGAAGGCATTTAATTGCTTCATGGAGAAACCTGCTGGGAGAAGCTACCATCAAAGTCCTTAAGGGAAACACATAAATAACCTTTTTTCAGCTAACTAATCAAGGCAACTCTTACTAGCAATCTGCTAACTCATGAAACCACACCCTCCAGAATTCCCAATCATTAGAGAAGAAATCCAGAATAAATCCAAGGGATTCATCAAAATTAATATAAATTGCTGCTTCCTTTTTTGGATAGATTGGAAGAGAAAATGAAAACACAAAAACATATTTTCCTTTAACCTGGAGATTTTTGAAAACTTCTTAGTTTCAAGACCCTGAATGTGGTCAGTATGTGAAAAACAGTATCATTTAATTGTGAGCTCTTTAGCAAAGAATCAGAAATGGAAAAGGTATGCAAAATTGATTTTACCTTTATGTCAAATGTACCACATGTAGATTTATTTACAGGTGTGAAAGTGCTAGTAATAACTGTATGGTACTGTTATTTAAAAAGCTATTAGTATTTTTGTGATTTTAAAGTAGGATATTTGGCTTTAGTAGAATTTGGCAACTGTATTCAAGAATTCCTTCCTCTGAATTCTTATACACATTTTCTATACTACTCATTTGACATTTAATCATACATGCTATTTGTTGCTTTATAGCTTTTAACTTTTTATAATTAGAGCTCTTTTCTTTTCAGATAGCTTGTATGTGAATTTTTTCCTGAATGTTAAACCTGTAATGTACTATAGGGAAGATATCTGTGGTCAGTCCCATCAATATCAACTTCTCCTTAGGGGTTTAAAATCAAACCCCTAAAGTTTTATCTAACAATATGCATGAAGATCTCAAAAGAGCCTTTAACCAAGAATTCTACTATTTTGGTAAACACAATCCTGAGAAGGATAGTTTCTGAAGAAAATAACAATGATTCATTCAACAACAAATAGATAGAAAACACTGCAACTACACATGGTACTTAAACATTCAGTTCTTGTTCCTTTCTAGGGAAAAAGCCATCTTATTTCCTTTGAATGTGGAATATGAAGGCCTAGTGTAGACCCCAAAACAGATATATCATATCTGTTGTTTGTTTTAATCATCCATAGCTGGTAACTACAAGCTCTCTACTGCTTCCTTCCCACCTCAATCCTGAGCATAATGAATTATTTCCATTTCTGTTCTTGTTTAATTTTAAACAATCCAGCCTGTCTCTGTGTGACAACCTCAGCTCCTAAATCCAGTTTATTTTGCCTCATCAAATCATTTCTCCATTGAATGAGATAGAGTAGGAGAAATATGTATAGCTAATAGGTTTTAAATTTCTTTAACATCAAATTTATTTTATACTCCATATATCACATTAATATCTAATGCAAAATTATATACTTAGTTGTAATTCAATAAGTATTTTTTCATTGCACCTGCACTCAAAATTCAAATTAAAGTTAACTATTCAATATATTAAATACAACATTTCCACAAGAGGCCTATTTCATAAATCTAGATGCTAAGATCAATCTAAACATATTAATACTCAAGGGATATGGGCTCTCATCAATGTGGGTAACCTCTGGTGTAGGAACTGCCTTCCACTAAGAATGGCATCTCTGGGTTAAAAGTGAAGGCAGGATTTTCTTTGTTCAAATCCTACTTCTGATTCTTGAGCATTGTGTGACTCTGGGCACGTCAGATCTAACCTAAGTCTTAGGTTCCTCAACCTTCTGCTAAGGATCATTTGAACTTTGAACATATGGTCTTATTAACTTTCAATGGAACCTGAAAAAAATAATTTATTACCTAAGTCTTAAGGAGTTTTCTGAAGTAAATAGACGTTGTGACTAACCTCAGGTCAAATAGGCAGGAAGAATGAGAGGCCAGATGTCATCCTAAGCCTTCCTGACTTCAAGATCAGTATGGTATCACCTACAACAAGCTGCCTCTAAACTCAAACATATATTTTCAATGAGAATAACCATTCATGCCTTATAGAATAGTGAATAGCCTGTTTGTTCAAACAATGGCTATATGATTGATTGATTGAGAGATGGATGAATAGATAGATATATATAGAGAGACAGACAGACAGATAGAGAGAAAAAGAGGGAAAGAGAAAGAGAACAAAAGAATAGAGAAAGAAAGAAAGAGAGAGAGAGAGAGAGAGAGAGAGAGAGAGAGAGAGAGAGAGAGAGAGAGATTGAGAGAGAGAGAGAGAGAGAGAGAGAAAGAAATTGGACTAGATACTTCTAAGGTCCTTCCTATCTCTAGAGTCTAAAGGCAAGCAAACACATTGCTCTATATCTACTGAATCCCATTCTCCTGCAGTAAACATCAATGTCATTTTAATATTAATAAAGTAGTCATTTGGAGTAAATGGCTTTGTGGTTGCCCACATACATACTAAAAGTCTAACTATATATGTAAATGTGTGTGTATTCTATTGCCTATATCAATTATATATGTTCATATCACTCTATCTAGATGAAAGGAAGCATGTAATACTATGTCTATTAAATCCTATTCCCTGGGTAATATTAATATTAAGATAGTGGGACATTGGATTATTTAGCCCTAAAGTCCCTCCTGTGAAGACCGTTTATTTTTAAATCAGCAGGAGTCAGGAATTCAGGTTAGGGGAAAATCGTCAATCTTTATTCTCAGTGAAGAAGGCTCGGAGGTGGAAGAGAATCGGCGATAGCAATGTGTGCAGCTGAGTCCAGAAGCTAGCTGGATCAGCAGCCACATGACCAGCAGCTAGGAGAAAGGAACCCAGGCCCAGTCTCTCCCAGCTTCTCTTCCTGTTCCTCTCTCTGCCTCCACCCACCAAAATCGTCATTTCCTCTACAACACATCAGGACTTCCACAGAGTTGGCAGGGACCATTCTTTATCCAATCATGTATATTAATAGAGTATAGCCCAATTACTATTTAGCCTCATGTACTTGGGACCTCAGTGCATCAACTCAAACCTCAGCCCATTACACCCTCCCAATCTTGAGTCTGACTATATGTGTAAGTTAAGTATGTGTGCTATGGTACCCTATGTGTATCCCTATCAATCTTCCTCAGATGCATACACATTAACAATATGTCTATTGAATTTATTTCCCTAGGGTAAACACTAGCATCACTTTAATATTGAGAAAGCAAGTCTGCAGTCAGCAGCTCTGAGTTCAACACTCATACCCCTAGTTGGATATCAGTCCAGGTCTCTAATAAATTTCCATTTTTCTTTGACATTAGAGTCCATTTGTAAAAGAATTAAGAAGTACTTAGATACTTTTGCTTTTCTCATTATTTTCAAAATTATCCTTGAACAGAAAATTTGAAATTCACAAAAACACATGAGTTCAAGTCATTCTACTAGTGACAAGAAAAGTGGTCTAATTTCACAGAAACTCAGCATGTAATAACCATAGGTCATTATTATTTTCCTCTTCTAATTAAAATTAGAAAAATAGCACACTGTGGCATAAAGTGAGTCATCTGTTGTGCTATATTTACCCTGACCAAAAATGAAAGAAGCTATAATTTCTTCTGAATATTATATTTAAGCTAATGTCACAAATCACTGTCAAACTTAAAAGTTATATTCCTTTGTTTAACTTTAGTCAATAAATCTACAAGTATTTTTAAAATATACCCTATATACCAAGCATTATGTTAGGTATCTGGAGGAAAAAATTCCATACTTGACTTCAAAGAGATAATAAAATATACAAGATAATTTTGTATAACAAGTGAGAGAATAATGGAAGGTTTACATAGAAAGTGGCACTTTTAGCTGGACTCCTAAAAAATTAATTCCAAAATTCAGAGATGAAAGATCATGTATTGGGGATAGTAAAGGCATGCGGATAGCAAATGTATTGTAAAATAATTTCAAAAATTAGTTTGGTTAGAAAGGTAGCTTGTAAAATATACCAGATTATAAAGGTCTTCAAATGTCAAACAGGAGCTTGTTTTTGATCTTAGATGAAATCAGAGGCCATTAAGGTTTACTTAACATAATCAGACCTATTAGAAATATTTATTTGGTTATGGTCTGAAAGACAGAATAAAGAAGGGAAAGACTTGAAATACAAAGACCAATTATAGAAAGACCATGCCTAGGACAAAGATAAGGGCCTGATCTAAAGTAGCAATTATGTGAGTTGGGCTAAGATGGATGCAAAAGATGCTATGGGAGTAGTATAATAAAACTTATCAAATGAATAGATATGGGAGATGAGGGAGAATAAGGAGACAAAGATGACTTTGAGGTTATGAACATAGGTAACTGGGGAAATGATGATTTTGACAGAAATAGTAAAGTTCTGAAAAAAAATATGTTCAGGGATGATAACTAATGAATTTTGATACTTTGAGTTCTTTATGCCTACAGAGCACCCAGTTTGAAATATAAAATGAGCAACTAGTAGTATGGTACAGGAACTTAATGAATATAAATAGTGTCCCAAAAAACAAATTGAAATTTAAGCTTAATAAGAGCTAATCAGCTTCATATGCACTAAGACTTTTTAGACACATCTGGTTTGTCATAATATTTTTTTCAATTAGAATACAATTTAAAATTATAAGAAACAAAAATATCATATTATGAATTTATTGAAATGCTGCAAAATTATAATCTGAATGAGAGTAAGATTCAAAAATACATAGCAGCATTATTTTGGGAGTTTAAAAAACATTGAAACATGAAAATTTTCAAAATATAAATGTAAAGGAAGAAATCAAAATCCTCATGCTTTTATTCAATTGCAAAAAAATTATTTTACCCGTCTTTCAAAGGTCTACAGTATATTTGGTATAAAAGAATAATACCATGCTGGCAATTTGTTCTACTTGAATTCCGTCTAAAATATTAAAAGGAGATGGCTCAGTGGATGGAGTACTGACCTTGAAGTCAGGAGGACCTGAGTTCAAATCTGCCTTCAAACATTTAATACATATTAGCTGTGTGAACCTGGGCAAATCATTTAACTCCAATTTAAGGCAAGCCTTAACAAAAAAAATAAAAAATATTAGAGAAAGATAATATCTAGGATTTATATAGAGCTTCAAGATTTACAAAGCACACTTCATATGTCATTCTTGATCATCACAGGCAATTTTGTTAAGTAGGGGTATTATTATACTCATTCTATAGATAAGAAAATTGGGATGAAAGGAGTTAAGTGACTTACCTAGAATCATAAAGCTAGCAATCTTAATATTCTATTCATTATATCACCTCTGCTAAGGACACAGTATATAAAAAGTTAGACTTGGAGCCCAGAAGTTCTGAATTCAAATGGGATATCCAGTTGTCTAGTTTAGACAACTTAGACATTGACTGTGAATAAGTCGATTAAAGTCATAACCTCTATTTGACTCTATAAATGGGGATAATAATGGCATTTATGTGCCTGAGTTGTGAGGACCAAATGAATGAAAGCATGTAAAGTGATGATACTATAATAAAAAAAAAATTAACTCCTTAAAACCCAACTCAACATCTGTGTTTTATTTGTGGAGGAAAGGTGTAGTAGGTAAAAGAAAGGGGCTAATGGAACAGCAAAGTAAGAAAATTCCAGTCAAAGTGATATATGACAATGTCTCTATGTACCCCAAAATTGATCCAATAGCAATGTGAACCTATTAAGGACCCTGAAATTCTTTTCAGTTGAGGTCTCATAATAAAACAGATTGGGATAGCAGCCTAGTTAGTGTGATGAAACAGTTCATATCAATCTTAGAAATATGCAAAGTATATAATATTGCAGATTGAACCTTCTCAAAACTATCATAATAACCAGTTTGACATGGGGGACAGTGGAACAAGAAACATTATCTTATTTTGGCACTGAGAAAAGGCAAAATGAATTGGAATAAAAAGAAGAAATTTTAACAAATGAGTACTTCCAATATACTACCTGCTGGAAATGCATTGGTACTGATGGTGTTAACCACCAAAAAGGGCAAATGTAAAGCAGATTGAAAAAAAATGCCATTATTATGCACCAAAATACCCTAACAAAACATAGAAATAGAACTCACCAGCTATAGACAAGGATTTGATATTTCATAGTTTTTTCTCAATGATATTTACCAATTCTGTTACACAGTAAATGAGGTTTCGAAGGTCTTGCATATGCCAGGTACTGAGGTAGGCACAAACTAAAGAAATAAAATGAAAGAAACCACAATGTATTTCTGACCATTCCTGGGTAATTATAAGAAATCACTTCATTCCATACCCTAGATTAGATGAAATAAGAGCAGAAATTGATGAGTTATTAACTTAAATCTGATGCACAAAAAGCTACAATTAACACAAATGTCAGAAATGCTATTTAGCAATGAAATGGGGAGCAAAAAAAAAAGAATATTAATGACTTAAATGGTTTTGTACAAGAAATCATTATTTAGAACTTTAAAGAGTTTTTTTAGTTAAATTAAGCATATCTAACTAGTAGAAAGACTATATCAAAAACAGAGCAATTGAGAGAACTGGTATCCCTTAGAATCAAAATAAATAAATGTATTTTATGACATTTGTCAGAAAGTAGAAAAACTGTTCAGAATCTGTCTATGATAACATATGTTGCAATCATTTTTACAGTATGACCTATAGTAGGAAAGATAGAGCTAGATCAGAATTTTCTCAAGGACAAATGTCAAGGACTATTACAGCAGAAGAGACTTAAGAGAGCTCTTTAAAGAACTTTATAGACATAATGAAAGATATCTGACCAGTAAAAGCGGGAGAAATCTTGAACACTGTGCCACTTAGGTAAGAATCAAGGAACTTTTTTTCCAGTTAATGTAATGCAATGTAAAAAATAAAGATAAATTCAATTAAAATCCAATAAAATTATATTCCAATTAAAAACTGAAATAATTGGAACAAAAAATTCAAAAGTAAAGGCAATACAGGAATTCTATGAAGCAACAAAGAAAAAAAACATGAATCAAAACCTTACAAAAAAAATCTAAGAAGCAAAGCAATTAGTGGAGAGAAATTCCTAAGAAAAAGAACACGAAAACAAGATCAATTTCTAATTAGCCATATGATCATAAGAAATTCAACACAATGAAAAGCAAGACGGATCAAACCAGACACCTTAAACACCAGTAATACAGCAAATAACAAAACATTTCTTATATCAAAGGAAATTACTGAAACTCTTAACTTCTTTGTAAAACTGTGGCAAAACAATAAGATCTTCAATTATTTACTCAAATGCTTATAACAGTGCATGACTAGCAAAGCACTTAGCTTCTTCTCAGGTACAAGCCTAATTCCATTTTAACAGAAGGCATCATATATTTATTACCAAAGATGAGAGCTCTCCAGTGACTTCTGACAAGAATGTGTTTATGTATTTTATTGAAAGCATTCACTGCTTATATCACCTAAAAAAACATTTACACACTTATAAAAACAATATTTTTGCTAAGAAGAAAAAAAAAAAAAAAAAGGCTGTGCCCCAAAGCCCCAATAGTATAAAGAATAACTTTATCTACAATTTGATTGGTAGGAATGCTAAGTGGCACAATGGATAGAGTATTGGGCTTAGAGTCAAGAAGAACTGAGTTCAAATCTGCCTTCAGACATTTATTAGCTACGTAACCTTTAACAAATCAATTCAGCTCTCTTTGCCTTAGTTTCTTCATATGTAAAATGGGTATAATAATAGCACCTTGCTGCCAGGGTTCTTTTAAGATCAAAAAAGATAATTATAAAGCACTTAGCACAGTGCCTGACATGTGTAGTAAGCACTATTTAAATGTTAGCCATTACTATCATCGATATCATCAAATTTAATAATCACAAAACATTTTACACAGTTCCATGAAGAGTTAAGCCAAGAATAGACACAGATCCAAAAGAGTAAGAATGCTGGAGTAGTTGCCAAATCCTATTGCCTTTTCTCAGATTTCACTCTCCTTACTCTCTCTGTAGCTTTTGATTCTATCACTTTTTCCTTCTTAATGATTTTCTTTCCAGGTTTCTAGGACACCACTCTCTCCTGGTTTTCATCCTACCTATCTGACCATTTCTTCTCTGTCTGCTTTGATGGAATCTTCTCTAAATTATGTCCTCTAGGTGGTCCTCAGGGTTCTGTCCTGGGCCCTCTTCTCTTTTCTTTCAATACTAACTCATCATGGATTTAATTATGCCCCCCACAATAATGATTCTCAAATCTACCTTTCCTGCCCTGTTCTCTCTTTGTTCCAATATCACATCTTCAACTCCTTTCAGTCATCTTAAACTAGATAACTAGATATCCAGATATCTCAAATATTCCCCCTTCTCTCCTTCGACATTGCCACTATTATCATAGGCCTTCATCATCTCATACCTGGACTATTGAAATAACCTGCTTAATCTGCCTTCCTGAAATCTTTCCCTATTCCAATCCATTCTCTTATTCATTCAGTAGACATTCTGATGTCTAGGCTTAAAAACCATAACAGATCTTGAGCAATTAACACCTATGTAATACCCTTCACCATATACTTTTGGCACAACAAAATGGATGACAATGAGTCTAAAAAGCTTCTTCCGCCCCCCCCCAAAAAAAAAACCATACAATGTTAACAAAAAACAGGGCTTACCATCCAAGGAAGTTGTAGAAAGAAGAATATTATACTCTATCATCAAAATGGAAGAAAGGATCAAAGAATATAATGGACAGATAAAAAATTTTTCCGAAATATTTTCAGAATATGTTATATCACAAAGCAAAGCTAAAAGCTAATGACATTCGTATACCACTGGATTTACCAAGTGTAAATAAATGTGATTTATCACACTATGGCAAAGATCCAAGAATAAAATAGTAAAGACAATTCATAGGCAGCATCTAGATGAATTCAACCAATGATATGGCTGATGAAATCAATGAAGAAACATCCAGAAATGAATATCATTCTAATTTGGTTCTAGAAATGGAGAATATTATGATAAAAATTCAGGATCAAAACTATACCACAAGAATTTACAGAAAGGAATCATTAAGGAGTTTAAATGTGTTGATCAATGAATATTATACAATGTAGTGTGAAAACTGCAACAGTACAGCTTCAAACAACAACTAGTAGAAGGCTAGAAATATTAAATCAGAATTGTACATGGGAAGCTTAATATACTTCATAAACTAAAAAGAAATCCATACCCTACAGGTTTAAACTCTAAAATGTCCTTGAGAATTCCATAAATAAATCATACTGAAAATGGGACATTATAGACAAATTGTACCATATATAGCCATATAACCAAACATAACACTGATCTATAAAAATTAAGACCATTCATAAATATATATATATATACTGCTGTATCAAATATTCATAATTTCTAAATCATTTGGAACAAAAGGTTTTCAAAATTTAGAGTCCTACCAAAAGAAGCCATATGGCAACTGAATAGGTGAGAGACAGCTCATTTCAGCTACTCTGTTTCCTAAAAATCCTGCAAATATGCTTAGTGAACTTATGAAAAATAAGCTTATATTTCAATGTACCTTATCTTATAAAAGCAAACATTTTGTCCACCTGAATAGTGGTATACAGAACATTAAATGTAAAAGAATAATGGTAAGAAAAGAAAGCCAAAAAAACCCTCTATTTTTATGGAAACTCCATAAAAATGATTACAATATGAAGATGATAATAATTGTAATGTACAGCCAGAGTATGCAGAGATATTTATTCCCTGCCTCAGTTGATAATTTCCCTTAATGTAAAACTTGGAAAGTTTGCTTCCCGAAGAACCATCACGTATAAAGGAAGTGCCTTGAAGAAACTATGGATATGCATGGACATTCTGTAACTAACTAATTGTAATTGGCTAACCATGTGGTTGAGAAGAGGGTTTTTTTGTTTGTTTAATTGTCTTGTTTCTTAAGCTATGGGGTGATAAACCACATTTAGTTACAATAGACATGCAAACAGCTGCATATCTGGAGCTATTAGTATCATAAAAAGGACTGAGTCAGTTTTAGCTGCCTGCTTTCTTCCTTTACATGTGGAGGTACTTGATGACTCCTTGAGTTATTGTATCTAATGAAACAGTATGCTATAAGAGCAAAAGTCTTATGGAAGGAAAGGAAAGGACCTTAAGGAAAATGACCTTCTCTCCTCAGAGCTCATAAAACCAAGAACTGACCCTGTGTTTGCAGTGACCACAGACTCTAGGAGCAAGGAAGAACTTTTGGAAGTAACCTTCAGACATACTTGAAACAATTAACAACTTTAGCAAAGTTGTAAAATATGCTGATGATTTCTGTGGGATTATTTTCTATCTAAAGCAGAGCAGCAAGAAATAGAAAAAGAAATTCCATTTAAAATAACTGTAAACAAAGTAAAATTTTTAGATATCTGCCTGCCAAGAAAAACCCAGGAATTTTATGGACACAATTACAAAACACTTTTCATATAAATAGTCAGATCTAAACAATTGGGAAAATATCAATTGTTCATGAGTAGGCCTAGCTAATATAATAAAAATGAAATTTTTACCTAAATTGGTCTACTTGTTCAGTGCCATACTAATAAAACTGCCAAAAAAAATTATAGAACTAGAAAAAAATAATAACAAAATTTATCTGAAAGAACAAAAGATCAAGAATATTTAGAGAATTACTGAAAAAAGATACAGAGGATGGCAGCTTAGCAGTACCAGACCTAAAACTATACTATAAAGCAGAGTCATCAAAACTCTTTAGTACTGTCTAAGAAATAGAGTAGTGGATCAATGGAACAGATTAGATACACAAGACACAATAATCAATGCCTATAGTAACCTAACATTTGATAAATACCCAAATTCCAGTTTCTGGAATAAGAATTTATTATTTGACAAAAATTCCTGGGAAAACTGGAAAACAACATGTCAGAAACTTGGCATAGATCTATGTCTCATACAAAATAAGGTCAAAAATGGGTACATGATTTGCACATAAAGGATGATACCATAATCAAATTAGGGAGAACAAGGGATAGTTTATCAGATCTTTGGAGAAGGGAAGAAATTATAGCCAAAAAAGGATAAGAGAACATTATGAAAGGCAAAATGGACAATTTCGATTACATTAAATTAAAAAGGTTTTGCATAAACAAAACCAACAGAAACAAGATTAAAAGGGAAGTGCAAAACTGGGGAAAATTTTTTATAACCAGTGTTTCTGATAAAGTTCTCATTTCTAAAATATATAAACAACTGTGTCAGAGTTATAAGAATACAAGTCATTTCCCAATTGGTGAATAAAGGATATGAATGGACAATTTTCAGATGATGAAATTAAGGCCATCTATAGTCATGTGAAAAAAATATTCTAAATCACTATTGATTAGAGAACTTCAAATTAAAACAACTCTGAGGTACCCACACAGACACACACACCCCTCAGATTGGCTGACAGAAAAAAATGATAAATGTTGGAAGGGATGTGGGAAAACTGGCGATACTAATGCATTATTGATAGATTTGTGAAATGATCCAAACATTCTAGAGAGCAATTTGGAATTTTGACCAAAGGGCTATAAAACTGTGACTACTCTTTGACCCGTCAGTGCCATTACTGGATCTGTATCCCAAAGAAATCATAAAGGAGGGAAAAGGACCCTCATGTGCAAAAATGTTTACAGTAGTTCTTCTTGTGATAGAAAAGAAATGGAAAATGAGCATATGCCCATCATTTGGGGAATGGCTGAACAAGTTGTGGCATATGAAGGTAATGGACTATTATTATTCTATAAAAAATGACAAACAAATTGATTTTAAAAGGTTCTGGAAAGATTTACATGAACTGATACTGAGCAAAACAAGGGCAACTAGGTATACATTGTACAGAAAGAATGTGCAATGATCAAGAATGAAAGATTTGGTTCTCCTCAGTGATTCATTGATACAATAGACTTTGGATACAAAATGCCATCTGCATCCAGGAAAAGAACTAGGGGAGATTGGATGCAAATCAACACATGCTCTGTTCATTTTTTTGTTGTTTTTTTCTCTCCCATGGTTTTTCTCTTTTGTTTTGATTTTTCTCTCACAACATAATTCATAAAGCAATGTGTATCAAAAATAAATAAATAAAAGAGGAAAAAAGGAAGTAACCTTCAGGATCTTAATCCAGAAGAAGAATTTATTGTTGTGGTGATGGTGGTTATTATTGTTAAATTGTTCAGGTTGTGCCCAACTCTGTCATGGACCATAGCACACACCAAAGCTCCCCATGGGATTTCCTTGCAGAGATAATGGAGTAGTTTGTCATTTCCTTTCCAGTGGATTAAGGCAAACAGAATTAAATGACTTGCCCAGGAATATACAGAAACAAATGTCTAAGGACAGTTTTGAACTTAGGTCTCCCTGACTCTAGATCCAGTAATCTATCCACTAAGCCATCTAGCTACTCCTGAAACAGAAGGCTTAGAAAAACTACAATCCCAAATTTGAATGTTATCTTACAGACAAAAATGCTATACAGAAATTGAGCTAAATTTTGAACCTACTACTTCCGAGGTCAGATAAAGGAGAATAAAGCTTAGAAGTATTGGGGAAAATATTTGTACATCTATTCTTGCTATATATTTGAAAGAAATATCCCTTTATAAAACTTACCTGATGTTAACTGATTAAATGGAACTGAGGAACTAGTCCTTGACCTTCTAATAAATGGAGAAACATAGCCAATAGGTATTCAAGCTAATGGTAGTGGAGGATAGTAGAGGAAAAAAGTGACCCTCTCAAATCCCTCACAATATTCTTCAGCTCTAAGGGGAAATGTAGCCCTAAGAGAGAAGATTGACAGCACATATATCAAATGATAATAATAATAATAAATATTATTCCTGTCACCCTTTCTATTTTTGCAGTTTTATAAAAGACATTTTCAGTGAGCCTTAAGATAATGAGCTTACATTTCAGTTCTTTTATTTAATTATAGAAGTATTCAGAATATTCAGATCATACATCTATTTGTTGCTTTTCAGTCATTTCAGACTATTAGTAATCTCACTTGGGATTTTCTTGGAAAAGATACTGGAGTAGTTTGCCATTTCCTTCTCTAGCTCATTTTACAGATGAAGAAACTGAGCCAAACAAGTTTGAGTGACTTGTCCAGAGTGACCCAGCTAATCAGTATCTCAAGTCAGATTTGAACTCATGTTTTCTTGACTTCAGGTCTGGCTCTCTATCCCCAGCACAATCTAGCTGCCCATCTATATACCTACACATCTAAATACATTGACATTACAGTCTTCAGAATATTAAAGAAAAAAAAAATAGGATAGTGATTTGTCTCAGAATCATTTCCATCTGAATACCATCTTTCAAAAATGATAATGAGAAAAATAATAACAACAAAACAGTTTAAAATAGACAAAAAAGAGTTCAGAAGGAGAAACAGAAGCCAACAGAACATTTTTGTTAACATCTTGTCAAAGTTAATATGCAAAGGATTTTTTTTAAACTATAAATAACAGAAGTTTGTAATTTTATGTATTATCTTGAAATTTTTTGTTTGTGTATCTGAATAATTTGTTAGTGGTTACTAGATTTAATATAAATTATAAAAGATAAATGCATAATTCAATTTTAGATTCAATAGACAGTACTTCTGGAAACATTAATTTTCAAACCATGTCTGTGTTAGAGAAACAAAGAAAACATTTGTTGAAGTTACAGAGATAATTCAAGCTTGCTTCAGACTACATTTTTCTGAAACATACAGTTAAATAGATACTTTATCTTGCACTTTTTTATCTCTTGCCTTTTTTTCTCTTCTTAAAAAATATAAATAATAAGTTGAAAATAAATCTATTATCAAGTAACTGGCTCCAGAGAGAGAATATCAAAATGACAGTAAGGTCTTCCTGTTTCAATCTACCATATTCAGATTGAATCACAAGTACACATCTTCAGTAACATATTTTTTTTAAAAAAATTCACTTATTTGGGATTTACAAGACAACTTTAAAGTACAAGACAGTTTTAAACTTGATGTACCAAAGGGTAAATATAGTACAACACAGCACTCTGTAGTTGTAAATCTTGACCATTACTCCTCCCTCTAACTGACGCACACGATACTCCTATGAGATGAGTTACCTTGGCTTTTTAAAATGGTTTACCCAATTCCCAGTTGAATAGAAATATAAATAAAAACATTTATAATGGAAGGTGACTATTCCAAGAATTCAAAAAATAAGCCAGAAGTTTGGTGTAAACCCCTATTCAAATTACCCAAATGTACTAGAGTGGTTTAATTAACAGAACCAAGAAAAGTAAATGATTTGTTTTCACGTATGCCATTAGTACTAATTTGTTTGTTTTTTAAATTACTTACATGTTATATCTCCAGGACATTTATAAGAAATATATATTTAAGCTTGAATATTTTTTCAATTACTTGCATTTGATAAATTTAAAATTCGGGACCCAATAGATACAGATAGATAGATAGATAGTTTTCTATTTTTATGCAAAGATCTGCATAAGTGTGTATGTATGCATGCATATATATACTTATGCACGTATGCATGTAGATGTGTGTTATATATAACATGTGTGTGTAAACATCCACAAATGTTTGTAAGTATGGCAAGTCTGATAAGTCTATGTATCTCTACTTTGCCTAAAATAGAGAAGCAACAGTTATTCAAGATCTGCACAGAATTTTTGACCGACTTTTTATATCCTGGGCCAGTCTGCCCCTCTTCAAGCACCCACTCCCAGGGTCTTCCCATATTAGTACCATACAATATGGACACTACCTCTGACTGTGGTTCAAAACTCTGAAACTAAAGCAATCCATTGGTATCAGACTCTCAAGTAGTAAGACTTATAGGTGTGTGTAGCCACCACCTGGCTTAATATACTTTCTTTGACTTTTGCTCAGTTCTGGAAGTCATCAGTTCAAAGGAACCAGTATGACCTATTTGTCATGAAAATATCTTGATCTAAGAAGCCAAAAATCCCAGAGTGAAATAAAAAAAAATTGTTAATAAATTCCCATTCAGCTCAAATCCACCAACATCACTCAGTCCTTTATAGTTTGCACTATAAAAATCTTCAGGTGCTTGAAGAGATTAAGATACCTTCGATTGTGTACAGGGAAAAGTGTTACTTGATCCCCAGAGTGGGTGTGGCCCAAGGCTTGCCTGGGCAAAGCTAGTTTAATTTTCTTTAACAGAGATTAAAAAACTAAAATAAAACATGATTTTAACATTTTTCCCCATCACTATGAAATTTTATGGCAAATACCATCTTATAGATACCTTAAAAGGTGCATTATAAATGCATTTTAAAATAGGTATACAAAACCATTGTTTTCTCTGAGTAGTTCTTGACTAGTCAATTAATGTATAAATTTTAAAAGTTTTGCTTCAAGTCCTTGGGGTGCCAAAGTGCTCTGATCCCAAGCACAGCACAGTTTCCCAAAATAAGTCTGCTGACGTCAGCAACTTGTGTTGCTAAGAGGAGGGAATAGAGCTAGGTAAAGGTGAGCTGTTTGAATAAATCCACTGGAACCCACAAGGCTGATGAAGACAATAGAAATAGGTCAAAGTATATAATTGGTAATACATACTAGATTATTACATCAGCAATATTCAATGAACTAAAGCTAAATTAAAAATCACTGAATATACTAGCAGCAAAAATACTCACCTTCTGGTTTTTGCTGCAAAAGTTTCACAACTGAAATGTGGTCCATCAGTACCCAGAATCACTGGAGAAATGAATGACCTACACAAAGCTAATTATGTTGTAGATAGTCTCCGAAGAAACTGTTGGTGAAGTTTTCTTTATTTTTATCTCTCTTGTTAAATGTGTTTACATGTGTTACTGCAGCAAAAATGTCAGATTTCACTAACATTATAGATGGCATTTTTAGCTTGAGGTCATTGAGCCCTATTTTCTCCTTCTCACTAGATGGTATAAATAATACCATCTTACCCCATACAGAGCTTTACAAGACAGGCGCTAACCCTTAGGCAGTGTTACCAGATCCTCTCTAACATAAGGTGTATTGAAGATAAACAAAACTATCTATCCAAACTTCTAATTATCTTTTGTCATTTGGAAGCAGTGCTCTATTTGAGGCTACCCTAGACCCCAACTGGAAATTCCTTTCCCAGAGAGAAGGATATTATATTCAGCAAAATAGCGCCCTTACTTACAGGTCTCTGACTATAGAGCTATTGAATGACAGCAGTTCAATTAGTGCCTATAGAAAGAAAAGTTAACCATTAACAGCCATCTTTTATACAATGTATTTGTAGTCTTAACAATCTGACACCACTAGCAGAATTATGATATATCAAGTTGGAATGAAATCTGTGTGCCATAAGGGACCACTACTATTTAACTACTCTGTGATAATATAGTCTTTCAAGTCAGATCAAATAGTACCTTATTCATCTGTTGTGGACTATTCTGTCATCAATAAAGCAAAATGAGACTATGTGATAGAATCAGCATTATTCAACAGTTAAGCTTTCTATGCAAATAGGGAGCTATAATTTGATAAGTGATATTTCTGACATCCTACAGATAATCGGGTTCTCAGAAGAGATTTATTATCTCCTGGTCACTAGTCCTATAATTCATAGTGGTGTTTTGATTTATTATGGCAGCACTGGAAAACCTACAAAATTTTCCCTAGATATGGTAAAATGGAACAGCCTAAGTAATAGAATACAAACTAATCAATTCAGAATTTTCAATAAGCAATGTGATTTCTTATTTAAATAATAAAGCACTAGATCACTTATGATTTCAAAGTTATAGAATCAAAGAACTTTGGAGATCATTAGCTCTTTCAAATCATTTTATCTTTCAAGATTTATCTTACTGGTCAAACATGACTACTCAAAAAGAAACATACATGCATGTATATATTCCTATGTTAATATATCAACATATTATAAAGTCATATGTGCATATTTTCTCTGATTTTAGAAAGCTATTAAATATTAATAACTAGACTAAAATATCCACAATGAACACAATAATTTAATGAAAAGTAACTTTGAAAGAATTCAGAACTCTGTGAAATTCAATGATCAATCATGACTTCAGAAGATAAATGATACTTCCCATGTTAGTCTTGAAATCAGAAAAATCTGGGTTCACATTGCACCTCAGACATTTAAGTCACTTAACTTTTGTGCCTCAGTTTCCTCATATGCAATGTGCTGGGGGTGGGCGTGTTTTTTCTAAGTTCCCTCTTAACACTTGTACTATGATTTCCCTATGAAGTGGCAGAAAGGCAGAAAGAATGAGAACTATCTTTTCAGAAATGGATAATTTGTTGATTTCTTTCCCTTGCCAATGCTTAACTTAAAAGACATCTTTCATGGAGGGAAGAGGATATAGATAGTTATGGAGTAATGATACAGAAACAAAAGAATAAGAAAACATTATTAATGAAACATTTTAAAATGTAAATGTAAAGAAGAAAACAAAAAAGTTTATAAGAGGACACAAGCATGGAAATGTTATAACATTGCTAAATTTAATGCAGACTTTTAAAAACTAAGCTGTATATACAGAAGCTCTCAGTTTCACATGATGTCTTTTTATTTAAATTTTAACAGATCTTTTATATGACATCAAAAAGCACATATGGTATTGAGAGAATACTGACCCTTGTCACAATGACTGGCTAGATTCCCCTTGGGATTTATACTGCCCTTGCAATTCTGATCCTCTGATGTAAGAGCATGCAGTTCCCTTTTCAGCACAGAAAAATAATTGTCATGGCTCTAGTCCTCATTCTCATGGCAGGAAGGTAATCAAATTACCCCTGGTGTGTTATAACTACACTACTAAAGAGATAAGAACACTGTGGAATATATAGTGAAGCCTTTTCACCTTCCTGCAACTTGCTGATGTATATGGAAACAACCCCCATGTATTTCATATACCCATCCTTCTCAAAGAATAAGGATAACATCTCTGTGTATTTCTTTTTGGAAGCCTGTCTATGAACTGAACCTCAGGCAGCTGCTGGGTAAACATGTTCAGTAAACATGTAGGGGAAAAATAAGAAATCCAAGACTGACAAGAAGCTCCCTACATAAATTTTAAACACAATTACCTTTATGAGAAGAAGTTTATAAGAACTGCATTTTGGGAATGTTCAGCAAGATGATCTGTGAGGAGTGCAGACCAAATAGTCTCTGGGCAGCAATAAAACTGGAGAATATTTTATTTGCTGATATTCTTTCCCTGAGAAGAGGTGAAAAGTGGGGTCCCCTAATAGCACTTTAGTTTTCCATCCATCAGTGGGAATGACACATCATTCATCTGCCCTACCTGACTGAAAACACAAACCTGAATAGGTAACAAGGTGACTTTTCAACTAATTATGGTATATAGAAGAGGATAGTATGGGAGGATAGTGGTTTCTATAAGACCAGCATAAGCAAGTCCAAACCCCAAAGGAAGACCAGAATCCAGAATTGGTCTTAATCAGAATTATATTCTCTGTGGTTTGCTCGGGCCCCTGGGGTAATTGTTAAAGATTCTATTCTCCTACTTGTCTCTCTCCCTCTCGTCCCTCCCCCACTTCTTTCCTTCCTTTGCAATCATGTAGCCAGAAGGAAGGAAAGTTCTTTAGGTATAAATGCAATACCACTCATATCTGGCAAATTAGAGAAATAAGGCAGGAAGAATAAGATAACTGTTTTCTGAGGTTTAGATCGAAGTACAGTGAATTTTTTTAATATATATTCCGTGTAATAAAAAGAACTAGCAGGGATTTCCAAAGCCATTTCCATATGTTTTCTTATTTGATCCTCACAAATCTATTAGGTAGATGTTATTATTTCCATTTTACAAATGAAGAAACTGAGGTTGAGATAGCTTAAGTGGCTTAATCATGGTTATACAACTAGTAATTGC
The DNA here is from genome assembly GCF_902635505.1 of Sarcophilus harrisii. Taxonomy (NCBI): domain Eukaryota; kingdom Metazoa; phylum Chordata; class Mammalia; order Dasyuromorphia; family Dasyuridae; genus Sarcophilus; species Sarcophilus harrisii. The sequence goes on from NC_045428.1 coordinate 213,492,930, forward strand.
ATAAAGCAGGATTCAAATTCAGGTCTTCCTAATAACAAATTCATTAAACTACATATGGGGCCAAAGTTTTTCCTATTAAACTAATTAAGTTTCTTTATCCATTCTCAGAACCATGTTACTATTCTTCTCTTACATCTCCCATTGTTCTCTTTTGTTTCACCTGTGATTCAAAGAAGTTATAACATGCACAGGAGCCATATCCCAATAAACAACAGCCAAGCTAAAACATGCTGAGGTTAACAGATGAGTTTGCAAAATTCAAAACCATCAGTCGCAGGGGTTCTCAAACTTTTTAAATAGGGGGCCAGTTCACTGTCCTTAAGACTGTTGGAGGGCCGGACTATAGTAAAAACAAAAACTTTGTTTTGTGGACCTTTAAATAAAGAAACTTCATAGCCCTGGGTGAGGGGGATAAACGTCCTCAGCTGCTGCATCTGGCCCACAGGCCATAGTTTGAGGACCCCTGAATTAGAGGGATGTTTACCTCAAGCACATGAAGACTTCCTTCAGTAGAATGGGTTGATGAGAACAATTTGTCCTAGGAGCCATGAAGGCAGCTGCTTAAAGGTACTGTGGAAAGCTTATGACTTTGCAAATATCAAACGTGCTAAAAGCATCTCCAGTTATCTTGAGTTTGATGAACCATAAGAGAAAGAGAGGCTGATGACATTGTGTAACTCTGACTTCTTTTATTCAATTTTATCCAATCAAGTCTGAATCACCACATGATGTCATTGGTTCACTGAAAATGAAAGATGAACAATAGGATTAAACACAAACTCTTCTGCCTGACATATAAGAACTCCAATGACCTAATTCCAAACTAACTTTTTCATCTTATTTTAAATTTCTATTCTTCATATATTCTACATTCCAGTTAAATAAGACTATTAGTTGTTACTGTCTTATTCTGTCATCTCTCAACTTCATACATTTGCCCAGCCTGTGCCTCTTGCTGGAAACATGCTTCCTGCCCCTCCATTGCTACTGAAATCATTCTTGTCCTCCAAATCTCAGGTCAAATTGCACATTCTATAAGATTCTTTCTTTATGGAAACTGAATAGATGCCCATCAATTGGAGAATGGCTGAATAAATTGTGGTATATGAATGTTATAGAATATTATTGTTCGGTAAGAAATGACCAACAGGATGATTTCAGAAAGGCCTGGAGAGATTTACATGAACTGATGCTGAGTGAAATGAGCAGGACCAGGAGATCATTATATACTTCAACAACAATATTATATGATGATCAATTCTGATGGACCTGGCCATCTTCAGCAATGAGATGAACCAAATCAGTTCCAATGGATCAGTAATGAACTGAACCAGCTATACCCAGCAAAAGAACTCTGGGAGATGACTAAGAACCATTACATAGAAGTCCCAATCCCTATATTTTTGTCTGCCTGCATTTTTTATTTCCCTCACAGGCTAATTGTACACTATTTCAGAGTCCGATTCCTTTTGTACAGCTAAATAACAGTTTGGACATGTACACTTATTTGGTATTTAATTTATACTTTAACAGCAGGGGGTAGGGGAAGGAGGGGAAAAATTGGAACAAAAGGTTTGGCATTAGTCAATGCTGTAAAATTACCCATGCATATAACTTGTAAATAAAAAGCTATTAAAAATAAATAAATTAAAATTTAACAATTAAAATTAAAATAAAAAAAGATTCTTTCTTTGAACCCTCAGATGAAAGTGAACTTCTCATCTATTAATTATCCTAGAATACTTTGCCTCTATCTTTTCTTCACACATCTCTTCCCTCCCTCACATTCTACTTTGTATCGCCCTTATTAATGTACATGTCAGATACAAAAAAAAATTATTATTATTATTCCCAACCTTTTTGATTATGAAGATTTTTTTAACATTTCAAAAAAATCACACATCTATAAAATAGGACTCATTCAACTGATATTTACTGACTGATAAAATTTACTATGACAAAAAGAATAGGATGAATTCAATAACACTTTTGTAGATTTTTTATTTTATTAATCATAACTACATCTATATAAATTTGAATATAGTAATGATACTAATATTAATATGTAGAATAAACATTATGGAACATAATACAAAATCAAAATAAAATCTGTCCAGAGAAGGTATTTTACCTGTTTATTACACTGAGTCAATGTCTATCTTCACATTTAATTTTATGAAATTAAATATAAACCAAAATTATAATGCTTGAAGAAAATAAAAATTCATGAATCCCTTGTAATAATTTACTTCTTCTACCTGACCAACCTCATAGTCCACATGTTAGCAAGTACTGGCTTAAAAGATTATACAATCTTTGAGGGAAGCAATTAGGTTACTTATCCAGTTGCAGAGAAGAGAAATAATCCTAAATTTGGAGTCAGAAAAATTCATATCCTGGCTCTTCTATTTTACACCTGTGTGACCATTGATATGATACATTTTTATTTTCATATGGAGAAGAAATTTCACAAATCAATCAAAACTAGTTTATGTAATAATTTATTCAGGTCCATATATTTATGTATTTTTATACCAGATCTCACATAGGAATATTAAAATGTATTATTATTATTATTGTGTAACTACCAAAGTCTTTTATAACTTACCTAATTTTTCATTTAACAACCAATTTTCTATGACATCTGTTGCCATTTAACTTTAACACTTAATATTATTATTCCTGGGTAAAGTGGTAGTCTCTCTAATCTAAATGAAGCCTCTGGAAATTCAACAAAAAGTTTCATCTTTAGAAGAGTTTGAACATAAACTAGTTGCCAATTTCTTCCCAACATGAGTCAGTATCTGATCTAATCTTGAACTACATTAGAGTTATGAGGTTTCCTAGCCATTGATTTTTGTCCCTTCCCCTCTGCCCCCAATGCTTCATTCTGCTTGACCTAGATAAAAAAATTAAAAATTCATGCCTACTTTCTCTCATTGGGTATCTAATCACATTCAGTATTCCAAACGAACTGACCTGTGTGTATACTCTCTGAGCCTTTATACAATTTGAATATCTTCTTCAACAAACCTTACTTGATGAACTTTATTTTTATTTGGTCACATCTCATCCTGCATTTTGATTTTATCCAAAATCATGTTGTCATTTCTAGACCCAACCTATGATACTAGTAATTCAATTGTTGGGGTTTTTTATTGTTAGTTTGTTTCTTGATTTTCACTTAGGTAATATGGAAAGCAAGAGCTGAATAGGAAACCATGTGTATGGAAGAAAGGACCCCCTTATTCTTCCTAACACCAGAATTATTATTAAAGGCTCTACCTCTGAATGCTCCCTCCAACTTTTTCCCTTGACATCATAAATAAAAGAGATTGTATTATTTTCCTCTATAGATCTTTAGTATTCTGAAATCTCTCCAATTCTGTATTATATTATTTTTTTTATTCCAGATGCAATAAGGAAAAAATAAGCTGCAGGAGAGAGCTGCATGTGACTCTTGTATAAAAGCATTCAGCAGGGAGCAACTAATTCAAGAGACTTTTATAGCTAGGGGAAACAAAGGCAGATGTATGTGAGGTGGGGAGGGGAGACCAGGATACTCGACAAGCCATAATCCCAGGAAAGGATCATAACTCAATCCTAACATGATAAGGGTAAGTGGGATGAGGACACTAAGTGAGTGGACAAGATAAGAAGGTCAAGAGCAGGAGACAATGAGGTGAGGAGCAATACTCAAAGGAGGGGGAATTATCCCAGCAGGCATCTGAAGTAAAGTACCTGGAGTTTTATGACTCAATGGCATTTCAGGGCCTCTTTTCTAACTTAATTTCCACATTCCTAAGGAACAAAGCAGTAGGGCTATAATAATTTTATTCAGGGCATAATAATTCAGGGAAACTGAGGCATTATAATTGTTTTTGTTGTTGTTAACCATTTCATTCTGCTTTAAGTAGAAAATATAATAATTCACTTCTAGAATTATAATAATTAATTTTTGTTTCTTATATTGAATATGAAATACACACATATAAATACTTTTTATGTTATAATAATAAATAATAAGACTTTTTACATAACACTTTGATGTAACACTGAATAGAATAAAAGATTCAAAATCAGGCTGACCTGAGTTCCCATCTTACTTTAGACATTCAGATGCTTATTACATCTATGACCTTGGCAATGAGCCCCAAGATGGTAGTGATAAGGCATCAAACACTTTTTGAAAGTAGAGTTGCTATTCAACTGGTCAGAGTTTATTTTTTGTTTGTTTTTCATTTTGCTGATGATTTCACTTTTGGGAGTATTCCAGACTTAGTTTAAATCTTATTTCTGATCTAGTTCTGACTAGAAAAGAGAAACTAACTGATGAACTGATGATGAAACTAAATCATGAGAACCACAGAATATGATAATCATGACACCTTAATTTTCCTGATAAGAAGGTGAATAAATGTTAAGGATAGTGTCACTTCTGTAACTTTGGAAGCTTAAGAGGAAGGAGAGAAGGGGAATCCCCCAAATTTTTTAAATTTAGATGCTAAACAGCAGTTACCAAAACTATTTGATATTGGCTAAGGAATAGATTAGTTGATCAGTGGAATAGATTAGGTTCAAGGGATAAAACAGTCAACAAATATAGCAACCTAGTCTTTGACAAACCCACAGATCCCAGCTTTTGGGATAAGAACTTACTGTTTGATAAAAATTGCTGGGAAAATTAGAAACTAATATGGCAGAAACTAGGCATTGATCCATACTTAACGCCGTACACCAAGATAAGGTCAAAATGGGTTCATGATCTAGGCATAAAGAATGAAATTATTAATAAATTAGAGGAACACAGGATAGTTTACCTCTCAGACCTGTGGAAGGGGAAGGTCTTTATGACCAAAGCAGAACTAGAGATCATTACTGATCACAAAATAGAAAATTTCGATTATACCAAACTGAAAAGTTTTTGTACAAACAAAACTAATGCAGACAAGATTAGAAGGGAAGCAATAAACTGGGAAAATATTTTTACAGTCAAAGGTTCTGATAAAGGCCTCATTTCCAAAATATATAGAGAATTAACTCTAATTTATAAAAAATCAAGCCATTCTCCAATTGAAAAATGGTCAAAGGATATGAACAGACAATTCTCAGATGAAGAAATTGAAACTATTTCTAGTCATATGAAAAGATGCTCCAAGTCATTATTAATCAGAGAAATGCAAATTAAGACAACTCTAAGATACCACTACACACCTGTCAGATTGGCTAAGATGACAGGAAAAAATAATGATGATTGTTGGAGGGGATGTGGGAAAACTGGGACATTGATGCATTGTTGGTGGAGTTGTGAACGAATCCAACCATTTTGGAGAGTAGTTTGGAACTATGCTCAAAAAGTTATCAAACTGTGCATACCCTTTGATCCAGCAGTGTTACTACTGGGATTATATGCCAAAGAGATTATAAAGAAGGGAAAGGGACCTGTATGTGCACGAATGTTTGTGGCAGCCCTTTTTGTAGTGGCTAGAAACTGGAAACTGAATGGATGTCCATCAGTTGGAGAATGGCTGAATAAATTGTGGTATATGAAAATTATGGAATATTACTGTTCTGTAAGAAGTGACCAACAGGATAATTTCAGAAAGGCCTGGAGAGACTTACACGAACTGATGCTGAGTGAAATGAGCAGGACCAGGAGATCATTATATACTTGAACAACAATACCATATGATAACCAGTTCTGATGGACCAGGCCATCCTCAGCAACGAGATCAACCAAATCATTTCTAATGGAGCAGTAATGACCTGAACTAGCTATGCCCAGAAAAAGAACTCTGGGAGATGACTAAAAACCATTACATTGAATTCCCAATCCCTATATTTATGCACACCTGCATTTTTGATTTCCTTCACAAGCTAATTGTACAATATTTCAGAGTCTGATTCTTTTTGTACAGCAAAATAACGTTTTGGTCATGTATACTTATTGTGTATCTAATTTATATTTTAATATATTTAACATCTACTGGTCATCCTGCCATCTAGGGGAGGGGGTGGGGGGGTAAGAGATGAAAAACTGGAACAAGAGGTTTGGCAATTGTTAATGCTGTAAAGTTACCCATGTATATATCCTGTAAATAAAAGGCTATTAAATAAATAAAAAAAAATTAGATGCTAAAGATGCTATATAACTTGTATATAGAACATATTGAAATTCATACATACTATATAGAACATATAGATGGTGCAGTAGATAGAGCACTTTCTTAGAGTCAGGAAGACCTGAATACAAATCTGGTCTCAGACAGTTAACACTTACTTTACCCACAGCTCTGTGACCCTGGTCAAGTTACTTAACCCAAATTGTCTCACCATAAAAATTAAAAAATAAAATAAAATAAAGTTTGGCTACTGACTTAAATTTTTTTAGTGGGTATTTAGCCCAAGCTATACATGAACAGAAATCTCTTTCACAACATTATTCAGAACAAAAAGAAAGAAAGATAAATAAATATATTTTCCATTATAATCTTGATAAACTCCATGCAAGATAAGGGGAAAAAATCATGATCTAATAGTTGAGCCTTTCTTTGTGAATTTTGCAAGATCAATGAAAGCAGAAGAGATGCTGTAGGTCTAACTTGGGGCAAATATTGTCCTATTTGAAAAAAAAAAGGAGTTGGGGGGGAAGAAAAGAGTTTGAAAATCATAGGCCAGTGATCTTGATTATACTTCCTTGTGAAGTACTACAGTTATTTGTGAACATTTAGCAGTGATTAGTTAGCATTTAGCAGCAGAATTAATATGACTTCCTCAAAGGTAGGTAGCTAGGTGCATGCTCCAGAGGGCTTGGAAGACCTGAGTCAAAATATCTAGTATATAGTAGTCACTATATAAATTCCAGGTATGATTATAACTATTATTGTCATTATTGATGAAGATATTATTTTTATTATTATGAATTTACCTACGTTTCAATAAAATATATAGCAAATTATCTCATATATTCCTTATGGATAAGAAGAAAATAAGATAAAAATGGAGAAAGGTACAGGGACTTTACCTGATATTTCATTAATACAGAGTATTCCCAGGTAAGGAAATTCCTTCCTCCAATGCAATTGAGCATCTTTTCTGTAACTTATAATTTTAGAGTATTGCCTAGATCAATGACAAATTAAATAACTTGTCTAGGGTCACCAAGCCAGTATATCGGAAGCAGAACTTTAATCCAAATCTTCCAGGCTAACTTTCTATACATTGTGCTTCAAAATGAAAATAATGCTTAAAGATAATAAAATTCATATTTATACAATCTAACTTTGATCCCAAATTACTGAATATAAAACATATTTCCCTTCTTTGTGCATATTTTGTCAAATGAAATTCATGTCAGTTTTTTTTTATTTATTTACTTTTCTTTTGAAGAGACAGGTTATAAGTTTCAGTGACATAAAAGACAAAAAGCATTGATAAAGATTTTTTTGAAAGTAGTGAAAAGGGAAAAGAGTACTCACTGCCCAGATAAGAGGAAAAATAAATGAGAATGAAGAGATGAATAAAGAAATCGGATAGAGACTTAGGAATAACTGAAAAACTGTTGTGAAACTTTAAACATTGATTTAACTTATTTAAATGTAAATAGTTGCAAAGGAAGTGTATTTGGTTATATTGATGTTTAAGATTAATCCTCTAGTAGATCATTTCAATGCAGCTACCTGGCACAATGGATAGAAAGCCTGACCTGGAGTCAAGAAGATTCCTTTTCTTGAGTTTAAATCTGTCTTCTGACATTTACTAACTATGTGACTCTGGGCAAGTCACTCAACCTTGTTTATCTCAGTTTCTTTATCTGTAAAATGAGCTAGAGAAGGAAATGGCAATCCACTTCAGTGTCTTTGCCAAGAAAACCCTAAATTCAGTGACAGATGATATTGTAATGCCAGAGAAACTGAGGCAAGACAGAGATTAGAGGTTTTTAATACTTTAATAGTGGAGAATTTGGACTAGTGGCTGTAACAGAACTCCCAGCCCACTGAATGGAACTCTTGTCTCAAAGCATCCAGCCACTAGTGAGTAATTCCAGAGACTTTTATAGGGCTCTAGGTATCAGGGAAACAAAGGCGGAGGGAAGAAGGGCAGAGCACTGGGTGACTGGAAATTTTAGGAAGAACCATAACTTTTTAATTCTTATAGGTTGGGAGTTCAAAGCAGGAGACAGAAAGTCTGAGCCAGAAAGACAGAGAGTGTCATCTAGGTATTTGAGATAAATCATCTGGAGTTTTATGACCTTTTGGAATGTCAGAGTGGCCAGAGCTCACAGCCCTAATTTTCTCAGTCCTAATGGCCAGAAAGGGGGAGTTGCCACCAGGAAAACTGAGGCAGAACAATTCAAAGAAACTGAAGCAGAACAATTCAGGGAAACTGAAGCAAGGAAACTGAGATATTACAATTTAGGGAAACTGAGGCATAGCACTACATGAGAATGAAATGACTTAACAACAGATCATTTAAAAGAAGAATCCTTTTTTTCAGAGACTATGGTGATAAATAATAGTCTTAGTTGGACTATAAAAAAAGAAATAACAATTATAAAAATAGTCTATATTTATGAATATATATACATTATATATATACATATGTATATGTTTATGCATTATATATATATAGAGAGAGAGAGAGAGAGAGAGAGAGAGAGAGAGAGAGAGAGAGAGAGGAAATCTGTTAGAGTGGTTGAAAGATTGGCCTTATAGTCAGGAAAACCTGAGCTCAAATTCTAGTTTTAGAATTTGATACACATGAAATCTGATACACATAGAATCACCATGGACAAATGCCTCAATGCTCCTAGGCAGCTCTCTAAAACAATAAGATAAATGCTAATTGCCTATTTGCCTTAGTTGAGGGAATTTCCTCATCAGGAATCTCATGCTGTATATATTACATACACACACCCATATACATGTATATACATAAATACATGTACATGTGCATAATAATGGATATGTGTATGTATATATTGTGTTGTTAATACATATATTCATGCATGTGTTTACATATATCATGTATTCCCACATATATATATATATATATGTCCTTGTAAAATCCTTAAAATATGAGTTTATGGATCTATTTATAATAATAGAGAGAGAGGTTTCCTGATTAGTCATAATCCCACAGCTGAAAAAGTTTTTAATTCTTGGGGAAATAGGCACATTTTAACTAGAAATAATATTAATTATTAATTTCAGTTTTATCAAAGCTTTTCTAGATTTCCTTATCTGTTTTTTTTTCATCTGTTTTAGAATTTATTACCATCTACATAAGGTTCCGTATCCTTAGGGGATACAATTAGAGGGTTTCAGGTCATCAGGTAATAATTTTGCTCCTGATAAATGTTAGTTTGTCCAATTTTAAATGTGCTCTCTTATTTCAATGAATGTGTGCAGACAAATAAAACATGTGATAGATATATCATGCCTATCATGTATCATAGGAATTCATTTCACAAGATCATGGGGATCATGGATTTAGAAAGATTAGATCATTGGGTCCAGTCTTTTCACCTGAGATCCAAAAAAGTTAATCTATTTCCATAAAATCATTCAGGAACAAAGTAAAAGGCCAGAAGAAAATGAAAACTAAGTGAATCCCCATCAGTTGGAGAATGACTAAATAAGTTATGGTATATGAATGTCATAGAATATTATTGTTCTATAAGAAACAATCAGCAGGATGATTTCAGAGAGGTCTGGAGAAACTCACAGGAACTGATGCTGAGTGAGATGAGCAAAACCAGGATATCATTATACACAGTAACAAGATTATACAATGATCAATTCTGATGGACATGGTTCTTTCCAACAATGAGATGATTCAGACCATTTCCACTGATCTTGTGATGAAGAACACTACCAGAAAGAGGACTGTAGGATCTGAATGTGGATCACAACATAACATGCTGACTCTTTTTGTTATTTGCTTGAATTTTGTTTTTCTCATTTTTTCCTTTGTGATCTTATTTTTCTTGTGTAGCAAGATTATTGTATAAATGTGTATACACATATTGGATTTAACATACATTTTAATATATTTAACATATATTGAATTACTTGCCAATTAGGGGAGGGGGGTGAAGGGAAGGAGGGAAAATTTGGAACACAAGGTTTTGTTAGGTTCAATGTTGAAAAATTATCCATGCATATATTTTGAAAATAAAAAGAAATTTAAAAAAAAGAAAAAGAAAGAAGAAAAAAAAAGTAAAAGGCCAGGATTTGAACTTTGGTCCTTTGGTTCAAAACAGGGGCTCCCCCCCCCAGTTTTACCTGATCTACCCTGTTGGTACCACTTGATATTACTTTTTGAAAAAACTGTTTTAAAAGCATTTTTCTTACTTTATTACATGGATCATTTCTTCCTTGGAAACCCTTCAGCAACCAATAAATATCACTAATAAATTTATCTTTCAAAAAAGCAAGATTAATGCTTACCTCTACTGGAAGAAAATGTAACAGGAACATTGAGATGATGCATGATATACATGCTTTATAAAAACATTTCTGCATGTCATAACTACTTAGGATGAATTGTTTCATATTTTAATTTAATTTTTTAAAAAAGTTTCATGTTAATCAAAAGATGTTATTTGGGAAATTGACTAGCCTACCAAAAGGCTGTGGCTTCATTCTCTACTGAGAAAGGAAACCCACAACTTAGCACTTCTAACCATACTCTCATGATAACAAAATTATAATTGGGATCTTCTTTTTATTTTATAATGTATACTATCATAGTGATCATCTGATTTCTGTACTCATAGTTTTGTCTAAGCTTACCAAGAAATAGAATAAGAAAAACATTTTTAAATTGATGTTTCACTGATAATGCAAATAATAAATCCACTCAGGAAAAAACCACTTATTTATAAGTAAATTACTTCTTTATTAACAGGTCATTAAAACAATTACTTGCTAATATGAAATATAATTGTGAAAACCTATTTTATTTTTCCTGAAAACAAAAGCATCAGGTCTTAGGAAGAAGGACATTGTTTAGTTTTGTTTTTATTATGATACCTCTTTGTAAAGCTAAAAAAATCCATTTACTTAATTCTTACATCTTCCTTAACACCACTTAACATGTATGTATATATGTATGTGAATATATTTGTGATATCTATGTATACTTCCTTTATATAATATGAAAGGCAGCATGGCACAGTAGATATAAAGCTGAGTTCAGAACTAAAAAGACATAAATTCAGATTCATCCTTCAACATAGGCTATCTATTTGATTCTGGCTGAGTGGCTTAACTTCTCAATGTTATAGACAATTTTCTAAATCTAGTAAATTATAAAGAATATGGTGCCCTACATTGGTTAAAAAAAAAAGTTTCATCATCTGTGTGTTCTCTTCATCAATGAAATCAGAATTATAGTCTCTATACATATGTGTGTATATATGTGTACATGCTTTGGACCCACTTTGATTCCATTTCAGATAAACAACATGATATTGTATAAAGACAAGCCTTCATTAATCCAAAGAGATACAAAAACTTTCCCATATATTTTCCCCAGAATTAAAATTTAGTAAGTACTCTGGGCATACCAAATTGTATCTGGGGTTATTAGTTCTGAGTAACTTACTTTATAATTTAGAAAAGCAGCAAAATCTCCCAAAAGGAACCAAGATGATGAAGGGATATGAGGATCCGTTAATGGAATTCAGGTTTTCATAATGAAATGAAGACTTCATGGATAATAAGAGCTGTCTCCAAGTATTGGTAGGATTATTATGTGGAATGCTTGTTCAATTTGGCTTCAATGAACACTAGTAGTAGCAATGCAATGAAGTTATAAAGGCATCAAAATAAAAACTTTCTAATAGTTGGAAGTATAAAAAATAGAATTGAGTTGCCTCTGAAGGTATTAGCTTTCCCCCCAGTAATTATTTTCAAAACAAAATCAAATAACTACTTCTTAGATACATCCCAGAGATGGGATTCTTCTTATTCATATTAGAATAGAATTTATATTAGAATTCTCTAAGGTGGCTTCCAAGTCTGAGATTAGGTTCTTATGTTCCTGGTCTTATAGTACAATACTATTCTTAATTACTCTGCTTCCCAGTCAATTTAGCCTATTTTATGTTCTCCAATACCAGAACTCCATCTCCTCTTCCTAATGACTTTTGTGTGGCTGAAATGTATTTGGTAATCACCACTTAGAATCTCTAGCTTTCTTCATTCATTTAATGTGCCATTTTCTACAAGAAAATTTTCTTGAATCCTTGAGCTGCTAGTACTCACTCCTTTGTCCTAAAATTATCTTATATACATTTAACTATTTATATGGCATATTTCATCAGTAGAAATTAAGTTCCTTCCAGAAAGAAACTTTTCAAAGTGATTTTTTCCTAATTCATAATCTTAAGTTTCTTCCACATAGAAATCCCTTAAAAACATATTGGGTTGAATTGGAATACAGTTTCAAGGTGAGTTGAAATCACCAGCCAGCTCTGCCAAGTATTTTCTCTTTTATTTCAACATTGTCATCCAGAATTTAGCTGCAATATATTAGCTTAAAATTGCACATGAAAAAATAGGTATACCAGTAATTTGGAAAAAGAAAAAAGTTAATTTGATTTTGAAATACTGTTAAACCAGTAATTTTACTAAAATCATTGGTTCAAGTGAATTTTAATTCAGTCACAATATATGATCGCTACAATGAGTGCCCATTAGCTAAATTAAATTCCATAATTTGAAACAGGCCATAATTTGAAACTAAAAAAACTAATTAGTGTTGTATTAGTATTATTGAAAACAGTAATTAATGCTGTATTAGCTGATCAGTCTGTTAACAATTGTTTCTTGTGGACTGTTAACAATTTGAGTTATAATACGGATTTATTTTGGGTTTTTAGATGGGGAAAATGATTGTTACATAATATATTGACCATAAGCAAACTGAGGAAAATTCCTCACAAAAATACTTATTGATTGACATGTTTTTTATTGGTAATGTAATAGAACACATACATGTGGATTTAATGTCACTCATAGCTCTGCTGATACATGTCTATGTACATAGATATAGAACAATATATCTATGTATATCTATATCTATATATGAAGATAGATACATTATAATCTTGGAAAAGTCACTGGACCTATATAGATCTTAGTTTACTAATCTATTAAATGATGAGATTATTAATTAGATGACCCTGAGGTTCCTTCCAAAGGAGGTTCCTTCCAAGGAAGCTAAATGGCTAAGTAGAGAAAGTAATGGATCTTGAGTCAGGTTCAATTTCTGCCTCAGACACTCACTAGCTCCTGACTCAAGATCAGGAGATTATTAATTAGATGACCCTGAGGTTCCTTCCAAGGAAGCTAAATGGCTGAGTAGAAAAAGTAATGGACCTTGAGTCAGGTTCAATTTCTGCCTCAGACACTCACTAGCTCTGTGACCCTGGGCAAGGAACTTCTAGTTAGTTTAATCCACTGGATAAGTAAATGATGAACCACTCAAGTACCTTTCCAAGAAAACCCCACATGGGGTCTGAAAGAGCCAGCTGAACAACTAAACAACAAAGTTCCCTCCGATTCTAACATTCTGACTTTTCTCTGAAAAACAGCATATATTAAACATCTCATTTCTCAAACAGAGAGAGAACAGCCCAATTGATCCAGTCAAAAGATATGAATAGGCAGTTTTCAAAGAAATTAAAGCTATCTTTAGTGAAAAAGAAAAAAAAATGTTCAAACTCACTATTGATCAAAACAATGCAAATTAAAAACAATATTGAGATAATTCCTCAAACTTCTCAAAGTGGCTAACATGACAAAAAAAAAAAAAAAAAGGAAAATATTGGATGTTGAAGAAGACTAGAACAGTAATACACTGTCAGCGGAGTTGTGAACTGCTCCAATCATTCTAGAAAGCAATTTGGAACTATGTCCAACAGTATAATAAATAAAACTATGCATACTATTTGATCCAGCAATACCACTGATAGGTTGTGAGAATTGGAAGAGGGTTTAGTTTTCATAAAATCATGTAAAAATGTTAAGAAATGAAATCTATAGGCTAGGCTAATGTAGAATAAAGGAAATAGAACTTATAGAAGGAAGTCATAAATTAAAATAAGAATATGCTATTCAGAGATTCAGAAAGAGTATGTATACACCCAAATAAGGGTAAAAGAAAATAAGGGCTGGGGTCCCCAAAATGTGGGGAATGGAGGTTGTAATCAGGAGAGAGACTGAATAAGGTGAATGCTGATGGGAGATGTAATCAGAAATGGGGACTCACATTCATATCAGGGAATTAGGTGCTTTAGAAAAGCTGTACCTCTGTAGTATCCAGCCAATGGGGAATCAGGGGAGGGACTTGCATTTAGGAGACAGGGTAGAAAAAATCATGCTTTGATGGTTTTAAGGTGAGTCTATTCTTGTAAACACCCATTCTTACAAGATCATGAATAAAAATCTTTTCCTGACTGAGTGGATGCCCATCAATTGGAGAATGGTTGGGTAAATTGTGGTATATGAATGTTATGGAATATTATTGTTCTGTAAGAAACGACCAGCAAGATGAATACAGAGAAGCTTGGAGAGAATTACATGAACTGATGTTAAGTGAAATGAGTAGAACCAAGAGATCATTATATACGTCAACAATGATACTGTATGAAGATGCATTCTGATGGAAGTGGATTTCTTTGACAAAGAGACCTAATTCAGTTTCAATTGATCAATGATGGACAGAAGCAGCTACACCCAAAGAAAAAAACACTGGGAAATGAATGCAAACTGTTTGCATTTTTGTTTTTCTTCCCGGGTTATTTCTACCTTCTGAATCCAATTCTCCCTGTGCAACAAGAAAACTGTTTGGATCTGCACACATACATTGTATCTAGGATATACTAGGACATATTCAACATATATAGGACTGCTTGCCATCTAGGGGAGGGGGTGAAGGGTGGGAGGGAAAAATCGGAACAGAAGTGAGTGCAAGGGATAATGTTGTAAAAAAAATTACCCTGGCATTGATTCTGTCAATAAAAAGTTACTATAATAAAAAATAAATAAATAAAAAAAAATAAAATAAAAATCTTTTCCTGGCTTCATTAGTGAGTCTGCCAGAGTTCTTGGTAAGACCCTGTCTATTACATAGGTCTATGTCTTAAAGAAATCCAAAAAAAGTGGGGGCAGAGAAGGACCTATTTGTACAAAAATAATTATAGCAGATTTGTTTTGGTGGTGGTGGTGGTTGCTGTTGTTTGTCCTTTCTTCTCAAAGAGGGCCATCACCAGGGAGACAATGCTTTGAATGCAAGTAAATTGGATTTAAGGGAGGGAGTCTGGGCAAGGTCACCTGCCTCACTTTCCCCTACAGAGCCATCTGGGTCCAGTGGCAAGAAAAAGATCAGAGTGATTGGAGATGGCCCTGGATGCCGTGGGATACCTTCATCTATTTTAAGCCAAAATTTTAACTGGTCTCACTCTGAATGAGGCCACACCCATTCGGGGATTAAGGCTGGGTAGCAATTCAAGCAAAGACTTTCACCTACTCAAAAATCAATCAATCATTCAATCAGGGAGGGAAAGATTTTCAGTTTCTGACCAAAATGAAAATGATTGCTATCTACATTCACTCATAAGTGGATCTAATATTGAGGCCCCGGAAAATGTATGAGTAGCCCACAATAGGCTAAGGCAAATGAGTGTATTTATTATTTCTGGAGCTTGTTCCACCACCGTCATTTTATTATCTAATAAAGACAAAAAGGTATCCTTCATAGCATGATTTTTTGAAAAATAAGAAGTTAAAAACAGGTTTCCTGCCTTGCTCCTTTTTTGATAAAACTTATAATCAGTAAATATCCAAATATCCAAAGTCCTTATATCTTAAACTCATATGGACTAGGTTTTATAATGAAAGCTACCATCAAAATATTAAACTTTTATATTATATTCACCCAAACATGGAAATCTGAGAATTAAATCTATGTCTTAAGTCTTCTCAGATGTGACCAATAGAGTTTACGCATTTTATACAAGCACTGAAGGTTATAATGCATTGATCAAAAATAGGACAGCCTTTATTTCACCTTATAGATAATGCCAAATGTACAAGGAACTCACTAGATAAAGAAAATCAGATTTTTACTGTAAAATAACTCAAAAGTTAGCAGAGTTGTCTTTATGTATGAAACAATGTAGATGTAAAGAAGATTAAATATTTGAGATTTAGGTTTGATTTGGTTTAGTAATGAGTATACTCTCATAACCATAAAGTCAAGATTTTTTAGTCATACTGGGAAAATAATGTATCTTTTCCTTATCTCAAACTCAGAGCCAATAAGCAGCACAATGAATAAACCAACAATTCTGGAGTTAGGAGGCTTGAGTTCAAATGCAGCTTCAGACACTTACTAGTTATATAACACTGGGCTAGTCAATTAACCCCAATTGCCTATGGGAGCGCGCGCGCGCGTGCACACACACACACACACACACACACAAAATTTGTGTGCATATATAAACATATTCTTCATGCGTATGTGTATGTAACATACATATGTACATATATGTGTGTATATAAATATATATATATATATATATATATATATATATAAACTCAAAAAACTCAACCCTGATAAACAAGTTCAAATCTCATTCAAACTCCTCATTGTATTTTGGGTGATCAACAGTTTTGAATAAAAGAAATGCATCAATTGTAGAATATTTGCAATGGAAATAATGATTTTGCAAACTCAGTTTTGTAAATTGCTTTAATCAAGAAAAGTCTCTTAATCAGAATAATTAAATATAACTAATGAATACATGCATATATAGAGTGATTTTTGATTCAAATATCTACTAGAATTTATTCTTTATTCTATTATTAGGATGTATGTATATATAAATGCACATGAAATGAGATGAAGTGTTTAAAAGAAATTTTTATAGCTTAAAACCACTATATTAATATGAGCTGTTAGCAGTGGGGTGGTGATGGTAACAGTGATGGTAATCATGCTGTTTGGTTTGAATTTTCTGTCACCATCTAAGTGTATGAACCTTTTGAAAAGATCAGTGCAAAAGGAAAAAATACATTCTGTGTATTCATCAATATTTTTTCTGTTCCCATAAGCACTACTAAAGAGTCTATTTAAATTTTATTGAATTATGATTTGTTTAGAGTTGAAAGGGACTTTAGAAACCATTTATTCTAGCATCATCCTTACTTTTCAGACCCAAGTAGTCAGAATCCAAATCTATTGTTCTTTCCATTATATACCACATTATATGATCTATAACTTTATAATCATATTGATGCCATCAGGGCAAGACTAAAAGGTAGTACCGGGGCTCTGCCAGATTTCCTGCCAGTTTTGTCTAGAGAAAAATAAAGTCTCAGTGTACCAGGAATACTATTCAGCAGATCACTGAGAGCAGCGTATACTCCATTATGGAATAAAAAGACTTACCAACCCTAGAACTCACACTTGTATGTCATTTTAATATTGTCTTTTTTTTGAGAAGCAACTAGGCCTCAAGATTTCAGCCTCTGCTCTTTTCTGACTCCTCTTCTTTCTAGGGATATTGTTGAAACATTGGCTGACATTCAGAATGGCCACTGAAGCTTGCTCCTTTAAAAGCCATGGATTCAGGGAAACTCCTACACAGGAGAGGTGACTGCCATCATGGGCTCCTACATCTTGGTGGCCATCAAATCTGTCTTACTTTGGACCCTGGTTCAAGTGTTCAAAGCTTTGGCCAGGGTCTAAAAGAGAATATTGTTGCCTTGATTTAAAAAAATTTTTTTTCATACCATAGAAACAAAGTTTTGTTATTTTAACAAATGGAGATTTAGTTATTGGCTTTGTATTTTTAAATAACTACACACATACACACACAAACACACACACACACACACAAACATACACACACAGGGGATCTACTCAGTTTCTGATCCTTTCTTTACCTGCTGCTTTCTATTCCAATTCCAAAATGTTTCATCAAAAGAATAAGAATCCTACTCGATTAAAAGGGTGTGTTTATATGAGGAATCCGTGAAGTTTTGTCTTAAATTTAAGCTTGGGACAAGAGAGCAAATATGAAAGAGAGTTGGAGACAGACATTGTAGAGAAAAATGAGTACTAAAAATTTAAAGTGACAAAGCAAAGAGCAAAACTTCATCATGAACATTAATTGTTAAGTGATATGGCAAGAAAGAAAAGTGCAACAGATGATAAAATAGAACACTGAGGAAGGGGAAAGGATATAGCAGGTGACAAGGGACAGGTATAGAGGAAGCAATAAGGTGTTAATAAAGAAAAAGTCCTTTGGACTTGGAATCAAA
This sequence comes from Sarcophilus harrisii, assembly GCF_902635505.1. Classification (NCBI taxonomy): domain Eukaryota; kingdom Metazoa; phylum Chordata; class Mammalia; order Dasyuromorphia; family Dasyuridae; genus Sarcophilus; species Sarcophilus harrisii. Next base: position 213,511,268 of record NC_045428.1, read on the forward strand.
AAATCTATCTCTGGCACTTATTGGATTTGATAGGCTCACCCTGATACAGTTCCATTCCTTTCCCCAAACCTGCAACAAAATTGGCTCTAACTTCCCTGGTGCATCTTCCTGATGTAGGGGATTAAAAATCTCATGTATGTCAAACCCCTTGATGAGTTAGGGAAGTGTTTATTCCAAGCATGTAAAGACCCCCTTTAATGGAATGAGTTGATGAGAACAATTTTTTTCCAATGGCCACAAAGGCTCTACGGAGAGTTTAGAGCTTGGTCAGACATGAAGGTAACATAGTCATCCATTATTTCCTGAGTTTGACACTGTTGCTTTAGATGCTTCTCTAAGGTTATAAATTGCAGAGGATATACCAACCTACATTGATAGAGGAACTTCCTACATTTCTTCATATAGGAATTTCTTATACCAATGAAATCCCAGGTCCAATTAATACCTATATCTACTATTATTTTTAAAATTATAAAATAGTGGAATGGTGGGGATGATGAAGCAGCAGGTAGAGAAGGATAAAATAAATGTCCTCCTTCCCACTTGGTTGAATTTTTCCTATAAGGATAGTTAGAAATGAGAAATTGTCTAGTACTTAAAAATCTGCAAAGGACTTTCTAATTATTAACTCATTTTGGCCTAATTCTGTCAGACAGATGCTATTATTATCCCCATTTTACAACTGAAAAACCTGAGACAGAGGTTAAGTGAATTAGCCAGTATCACAAAGCTCATAAGGTTTGAATCTACTGCCTTACTTCCCTGGTCTCAAATAATCCTAAATAATTATTTACCTGGTTTTGCAAAATTCCAGCATTTGTTCAATTTAATCTGTAAATAGGATCATTTGTAGGACTTTACCATCTATAAGTAATCCCTTTTCTACTTGGATTTTGTTATGTTCATGCTTCATGATGGTGGTAACAAGTATTTATACTATGTGCCAGGCACGGTGCTAAGTATAGAAGTATAAAAAAGGAAGGAATCCCTTTTTACAATGAGATTACATTCTAATGGAGGAGATAAGTATATAAATATGCATATCATAAAGTGAATAAATATATACTATGCATACTATTACAGGTACCAAGATCCTCCTAGTTCCCCAGACTCCCAATCTAGGTGTTGTATTTGACTCCCCACTGTTTCTCATCTACAATATTCCAGTCTTTTGCCACTTATTTCATCTTTGCAACATGATTTGAATTCTATCCCTTCTCTCTCTGATACTACCATCACTCTGGTACAGGCCCTCATTTCCTCAACCCTAGACTATTGAAAATGCCTATCAGTGAACCTTAAGCTGTAGATCCCAAGTCACATTCCACTCTAATCCATCCATCACTCTTCTGTAAATTTATTTCTCCCAGTACGAAAGGTCAAGAGAAATAGGACCAACGCCCCCAATAAGCCCTAGAACTAACATATGAATCAATCTAAATATACTAACTCAATTTATACTTCTCCCCAAGAACAGGGCTGTTAAGATGGCAGAGTTGGTTTCCAACAAAGCGACTCAAAGCGATTTCAAAAAGCATAGAGCCAAACAGGTCACACACATCCACATCCAGTCAGTAAAGTCTAACACCCTATCACTTTTTAGGATGAAATATAATTATTCCCTGTTTGCAATTCAAAGCTCTTCAAAACCTGTTATCTCACCCACCTTTCTAGTCTACTTATATATTACATTGTGAATTGTTCAGTTCAGTGACACTGGTTTCCCTGCAGTTCTTCAAATAAGAAACTTAATTTCTTACTCCTGGGTATTTTCACTGGCCTGTACTATGCACAGAGTGCTCTCCCTCTTCATCTCTACATCCTAGCTTTCCTAATCTGGTCTTCAAGTCCCAGATAAAATTCTGCCTTCTGAGAAAGCCTTTCCCAATCCTTCAATTCTAGCCTTTTCTCTTGATTATTTCCTGTTTATCCTGTATGTGATTTATTTTTACACAGTTGGTTGCATGTTGTCAACTTACCCTTGCCTCCTAGCCACCTCCTGGTCCCTTTCCCCCCCACCTTGGATTGTGAGCTGTTTCAAGACAAGAATTCTTTTTTTCTTTTTTTGTATCTCTAGCACTTAGCACATTGCCTAGCAAATAGGAAGTATTTAATAAACTCCTACTGACTGATTGACCATTACTAATCAACAGGTCATTAAACAAAATTATCTCTATTGTTATATCTATCAAAGAAGCTGACATAATTTTGACATATATAGAAGTCACCAAGTTTTTGTACAGGCTACTGCATATTGTTGGATGGACAAGCAACTACACTTTTATCTTGGACAGGCACTGAGATGCACAAAAGAAAACAGGAGAGCAGGAGAAAAGAAGAAAAGAAGAGCAGTCAGGAATGCCTTGGAGAAATTGCACAATCTTTTTAATGATCTATGGGGTCTTCTTATAGCAAAAAGTCCATCTTTTAAATGTCAATTTTTTCTCCAGAGATGTATCACTGCAAGTCATGACATAACACAGGATCCAAAGAATTCAAATTATGAATTATACAAAAGATAATAGACTGTTCTATAATGTGCATAAGTAGGTTGCAACATATCTCCAACTAAAAGAGACTAGACTAGGAGAAACAGCATAAAAGATACCAGAGAAATACATGACTGGAAAAGGAGGAAAGAGAAATAATAATTAATAATCTTGATGTCCCAATGTTATGCACATAAAGACATTAAAAACAAAAGATCCAGTGGAAAGCTCCCATATTGGATTTACTTGCTGTGCTGAATTTATGAGAGGAAAAAGACAAGTATAACAAGACATAACTAGTACCATTAGATGGAGGACCATACTGATGAATATAATGATATAATACATCCATCAATATATCAAAGAATAAAGATCCCATTTACAGATTTAAGAGAAGCAATAATGTTCATAGAGACAAGGATTATGGGAATAAGCATTTGGCATCTGTTCAGACAAGATGTTGTCTTCCCAGGTAATACATTTAATTTGATTTGTGTAAATAATCATTTTTAAAACAAATGTGTGGGTAAACTGTATGTGCTTTTCCCTGAAATAAAAAAGGGAACTAAAAAAATAAAAAAGTAAAGTGGCTAGTCTGAAGAACAGAACAAGACCTCCTGGTTCTCATACCACTGGACAAACAGGTTTCCACTTCTAACTCTGGAAAATAAGGGTGGGTAAACACAGGCAACACATTTTAATGGGCAGCTCAAACTATTCATATGATAAATGGGGTTTAGAAACTATTTAAAAGGTCTTTCTACCTCTCAATCATGACTGGGGGTTTGGTAGGAGGAGTGTCAGTTCATTTGAATTTTTTAAAAATTTGAATGTGTGTTTTGGGTTTGTTTGAACTTTCGCTCATCAAAAGGTTGTGTTGTAAAAGCTATTTGATGTCTAATAAGGCCTTCCGAGCCTTTTTTTATGGGTGGTAAACATTTTTTCCTTGAAAGAAAAAATCATAATTGAAAGTAAAGGAACTAAAAAATCCCAAATGGCTTGACTTGAGTTGAAGTTTAAAATCTATGAATTCTCAGTGGGTTCTAAATTTGGCAAAATGAGTAATCTTCACCACCATAGGTTTCTTATTATTTCAGGCAATTATTCCAGAATATTTTAGGCGATGAATGTCTGTGGCAAAACAAAACAAAACAAACATTTTGGGGGTATTTCCTAAACCAGTTAATCTTTTTTTGTTTGCAATAGGAATTATCCCATAACCAAGAAAAATGAAATATTAAACATAAAAGTGTATTAAGGAGAACCCATAAAATCTGTGTGTGAAATTTTTGGCCAATTTTTCAAAGTCAGAAAAATATTAATTCATATGGAACAAACAAAAACTTCATTTAAGGGAGGGGGAAAATCCAACCATTTGGAATGTGGGCTCTCTTATTTGCCAAATTAGCTTGTTGTGGTCAGATTCCCTTCAGGCATTTAAAACAATAGCTCTGAACTTAGAGGAAAATGAAATTATATTAGAGAAAAACAACTCAAAGTTTAAGGATGTTAAGAAAACAAATGAAAATCTCTCATTAGATGCCATCCAAGATTTTTGAGGTTCTGGTTTAAAGCAGTGATGAATTTCATAAAATGAAATGTGGAAATGACTACAAAGGAATGTATTAAGGTCATTAATGTAGTAGATATAGATACTGTTCTGATGCTTATTTGCTACAGTCATAGACACATGAATTTCCAGCTGAAAGGTTTATGGTTTTTATTTCTTTTAGATCATCTCCTTGTAAGATCATAAATTGAAGTTAGATAGTCCCACCATCTCATTTTACATGTGAGAAAAATGAAACAAAGATATTATTACATTGCTTCCCTCTATTTATATACCTAACTAATGACAGAGCCAGGACTGGAAAGAAGACCTCTTACTGCAATGTTCTTATCTATGTACTATACTGCCTTCCCTGAGACTTTTGGGGTTGTATTTGTCAGTGTGGTTATTTTCTGCCTCAGACTCCCTTTTGAATTTATCACAACTCTACCAGGAATCAGTTTAAATAATTGATGCATCAAGTTCTGCAGACTTTTTTTTTTTTTTGTAATAGGTTTTTACTGATCCCTCTGGCTCCACTTTACTAATTATGGTTTTTCCATGAGGTCTTCCAGGACAAGCTCTATTTCATTATCAGCAATTGCAAATTCAGCTCTAAGTGTTTTATATTGAATTGTTAGAAGTTAGCAGGCTCAAAAGCAATGCCATACATAAAATCCATATGAAGTTTGAACTAAAAGTTCATAGTCATTCTTAACAGTAAAAATCAGTCCAATGAGTTCATGGCATTTCCTAGAAACCCAAAGTTTTTAAAAGTTTCAGGCTTACTTTGCATGAAGAATTATTGGATTACCTGAAAGCCATGATATATGGGGGCGAAAGAAGAAAGAAGGGAGGGAAGGAGGGAGGAAGAAGGAGAGAGAGGCGGAAGAGAGAGAGAAAAAGAGAGGGAGAGGAGGGAGAGAGAGAGAGAGAGAGAGAGAGAGAGAGAGAGAGAGAGAGGAAGAAGAGACAGAAACACTAAACATATTTCAAGAAATTATAAAAGAAAAGTGCCCCAATATTTTAGATCTCAATGGAATTTTAAAAATCATCAGTCATCTCATTAAGGACATGAAATTAAAACTTCCAGAGAACCCAGGTCAAAGAGAAAATATAGTAAACAGCCAGAAAAATCAATTCAAATGTCATGGAGTCATAATCAGCTAAATAGGTATACTAATGAACTGTTGATGGTCCAACAATTCTGGAGAACAATCTGGAACTATTCCCAAAAGGCTATAAAACTATCTGTACCCTTTGATCCAGTAATACCACTTCTAGGTCTATATCCCACAGAGATCAAAGAAAAAGGAAAAAGACCTAAATGCACATAACATTTATAACAGTTATAGTGTGGTGACAAAGAATTAGAAACTGAGAAGACAGCCATCAATTGGGGAATAGCTGAATAAGTTTTATGTGATTGTGACAGATTAATATTGTGCTATAAGAAATATATGAGCAGGATGGTTACAGAAAATCTTGGGAAGTATGATACAAAGTGAAATGAACACAACTAGAGAAAAAATGTATAGAATAAAAAGCAATATGGTAACAATGATCAACTGTGAAAGACTTAGCTACATTGATCAAGATATTGATTCCAAAATTCCAAAAGACACATAATAAAAAATGCTGTCTACTTCCAAGAAGAGAACTGTTAAACTCTAAGTGAAGAATGAAGCATGCTTTTCCCACTTTTTTTGTTTCTTGCTTCTTTGTTTTATTTGCAACCTTGTTAATATGGAATGCAGATGCCAAAATCTGCAAACAGACATAACTATATGTGTCATCCTCCACTGCTTTTTTTTTCCCTCCTCTACCTTTGTCCTTGTGTTCCCTTTGTTCTAGGATAAGATTCTACCTTTAGGAAGGAAAAAAAAAGGAAAGTATCATCTCTCAATATTAGCCTCTACTTAAATCATTATTATTAACCATTAATTCTTATTACCTAATTACCTAATAACTCTTATCTACTCTTGACAAAGACAAAATCAAAACCATCTTTTTAAATTGAATCATGACAAAAGTAATAATGAGTTTGAATTTTAGGTCCCACAGTCTCAGATTGTGGGCAGTTATGGCCTCAAATTAACAGGCCACCTTTCATTTTACAAGTATCCCTACTTTTTGACAAAACAAGTTATTTCAGCCTTTTGAAAAGCTTTTCAAAATGGCTGCCAATGAATCATATTCTCACCCAGTTTTATCTATATACTTTTTCTAGCTCTATAAAGGCATGCAAGATGGAAGAAATTCTACTAGAGGCCAAAAATAAATGTATTGGTTTCTTATATGTAAGCAAATTCTATCGACTTCCAGTAAGTGAATTTTTTTAAAAAAAATTTTTCTAAGCACTAACAATACACTTCTCTCCTGATTTTTGCTTCCTGGTTTCCTGACTTGCATGTTGATAAAAAAAATAATTTTATCAGCTAAAATCCCACCTTTTAAAAGAAGCCTCCTTAATTCAAGTTCCTTCTTTATGAAATTATCCTCAATTTATCATTTGTTTGAACATAACTCTTTGCATATTGTCTTCCTCATTAAAATGTGAGCTCCTTGAAGACAGGACATAATTTTTGTATTTCTTTGTATGCCAACCTAGCATTTCAAGCATATAATAGACACAATAAATGTTTATTGATTTATTATGTAACATCAATCAACAATTATTTATTAAGCACCCAGATATTGTGCTAAATGTTGTAGATACAAATATAATCAATTGAACAATCATTGCTATCAAAGAATTTACCTTCAAAGAGGGTAAGGTAGGGAGAAAGAGAGAACAGAGAGAATATATATAATATTCATAATGGAGATAAAGAAAACACAAACATATATAAAATAATTAAATACAAGATAGTTTGGGGAGAAGCATGCTAATAGTTGAAAGTATCAGGAATGGTTTCATTAGAAAAATGCTTGAATAGAATCTTGAAGGAAAAAGGAAGGATTCTTTGAGGCAGATGTAAAGATTGAGCATCTCAGATAAAGAGAGAGTCAGAGCAATGGTCCCAGTGGGAAACCTGTATGCCATTTGTAAGGAAGAGAGAGAAGGTTTATGTCACCCACCTCTAATAAACTACAACTGCTCCCCATTACTCCTAAGATATCACAGGAAATCTGGAAAATATACGTCTCTGTACAATTTACACTGTTTGCTTAAGTGAAACTATTTATCAAGATAATTTTAAAAATATTTTCAAATATTTCCTGTACTACTCTTTTTTTCTTCATCTATGCTTTTTGGTTTCCCTGGCCATCACTGAAATAGTTGTACAGTCATATCTAATTTCCTTAAGTCAACTGTAGCATGTCTAATAAGATAAACCAAAAAACCCTGTTTTCTTTTTTACTCATTATCTTTGAAGATTTTCATGATTATGGTTGTCAGATATCACAGCATGAAAAGTAGGACAGTAAAGGCAAAAAGAGAAAACAAAGAAAAACACAATTATTCCTCTGAAGTCTCACAGCATTTTCATTGTACTGCATTCATTTAGGTTCCTAGACTTAATAATAGGTAACATTTATGTAACACTTATTATGCACCAGACACTATGCCAAGAACTTTGCAGTTTTTATCTCACTGAATCCTCACAACAACCCTGGGAGACAAGTCCTATTATTCTCCCCTTTTTATTCATGAGAAAACTGAGGCAAATAGATGGTAAGTTACATACCCAAGATCATACAGTTAGTGAATGTCTGAGTCTAGATATGAACTCAGGCCTAGTAATTTAAAAATCTAATTCAAACCCTTTATTTTTATAGCTAGTAAATTAAAATCACTTGTCCAAGGTCACATAGATAGCAAGGGGCAGAATTTATAATACTATCTTTAATAGTAAATTTGTTCATGTTCATATCATATATTGAAATCTTTCTTGGTGCTTCTCTCTCCTGCTTTCTTTATCTTGTCCTTTCTCTTAGACCAATGCCCTAAATTTTGTTCCTCCTGAAACTTGGTTCTCTATTCTGTTGATTTGGTACTCTGATTCATGATTTTTTTGTTTTTTCTGACTTCAGTATTATACACATAGTTCTGACTTACCATTTTTACTTTGACTTTTAATTCTTTTATGTAACTTGCCTCTAGACTTCTGACAATTACAAAACATTGATCCTTCTTTGAGTGTGAGCTTCTAGGTACTATAACTGGGTTTCACCTATTTCCACACTTCTTTCTACCACTGTTTTTCCTCATTTATTCATCTTCCAGCAATCCTGGTCCCAGTTCATCCCACTACACTCCTTATTTTATGCTAGTAAGAAAAGAAAAGAAAAGGCTTCCATATAGAGAGCATCACACACATGCAAATCTTGAAGCATTATTTAAATTTTAGCTATATCGAAAATTGTAGCAGCAGAAGGAGTGGGAGCAGGAGTAATAGTAGTAGTAAAGGCAGCAGCCATCTTCTGATCTCAAATAGGAATCTCTTAGAAACAAAACTATTCCTCCTTCACTTTTTCCTCCAAAATAGTACTCAGTGGAAATTCAGTGAAAACATTCTCCTCTTTAGAAAAGAGTTGAAATGAGGTGATTCAGGCCAATTCCAATAGAGTTGTGATGGAGAGAGCCATCTGTATTCAGAGAAAGGTCTAAAGGGATTGAATGTAAATCACAACATAGTATTTTCATCTTTTTTGGTTTTTTGTTGTTTGTGTTTTTCTTTCCCATTTTTCCCTCCTTTGATCTGATTTTTCTTGGACAGCATGATAAATGTGGAAATACATTTAGAAGAATTGTATGTTTATTCAACAACAACACTATATGATGATCAATTCTGATGGACGTGGCCCTCTTCAACAATGAAATAAACCAAATCAATTCCAATAGAGCAGTAATGAATTGAACCAGCTACACATAGCGAAAGAACTCTGGGAGATGACTATGAACCACTTCATAGAATTCCCAATCCCTCTATTTTTGTCCACCTGCACTTTTGATTTCCTTCAAAGGAAATTGTGCACTATTTCAAAATCCGATTCTTTTTTACAGCAAAACAACTATATGGACATGTATACATATATTGTATTTAACTTATACATTAACATATTTAACATGTATTGGTCAATCTGCCATCTGGGGGAAGGGGTTAGGGGGAAGGAGGGGAAAAATTGGAACAAAAGGTCTTGCAATTGTCAATGCTGAAAAATTACCCATGCATATATCATGTAAATAAAAAACTATAATAAAATAAATCACTTTAAAAAAATTGTATGTGTAACATGTATTGAATTACTTGCTGTCTAGAGGAGGGGGGTGGAGGAAAGAGAGGGAGAAAAACTTGGAACATATGGTTTTGCAAGGGTGAATGTTGAAAACTATCTTTGTGTGTAGTTTGAAAAATAAAAAGCTATTATAAAAAATGAGTTGAGTGTTAGATTGAGTTTTTTTTTTTCCCCTAGGTAACAAGTACAACTGTAACATCTCTCCCAGATGTTACCTGAACATTGTGGAATAGTGAGCAGTTGGTGCTAGAATCAGGTTTCTAAGGCATGATGGTAACAGCAGCAAAAGTGGAAATGGTAACTAAATATCAGGTTCAACTTATCTTCACACCTGAGACGTAATTTGGATGGTGCACTGGGGTTCTGCTGCAGATCTCTGAAATTTAGAAGGTATTAACTACACATCCTTAAATAATATAGGACAAGTCTTACCATCTAACTAAAAAGGAATAATTAGTTAAAATAGGAAGTCCTCACCATGGCAATTACATTCCAGGGGAACCTTACCAAAAAGGCTCCCCAGAATTAATATCATAATTTTCCTTTCTCTCCTTGAACTTTTCTTCCCATTTATCCCACACACAAAAGCTGCTACATATGTTTCTCCTTTGAATCCAAGGCACCAAAAATTCTCAGGAACCAAAAAGCTGGGTTCAAGTTTAGAGGGCAGAGAAGTTTAAGAATCTTTGAAAGTAGAAATGCTAGAACAGTTTTGAGAAGGAACAAATACCTGAAGAAGCTAATGTGATCAGTAAGGTCTATGGCAGGCATTGTTATGAGTAAGCACTAAGAATACAAAGAAAAATAATAGATAGATCTTGTTCTCAATCAGTTCCCAGTCTACTGAGTTAAAAAAACATAAAAACAGCTATGTGCAAACAAGATAGAGACAGAATAAATTGTAAATAAAGAGGGAAGACATTATTAGCATTAAAGGAGTTCAAGAAAATCTCATAAAATATTTTAAAGTAGGCTTGAACATGGTTTTAAAATTATAAATTATTCAGAGCTCTTAAAAAACTCATAATATTAATTAATGAGTAGTTATTATTCTCTAATAGTTAATACTTTCAGTGGATTGGAGATATGTTGCCTAAATGCTCATTTGATATCCATATGCCCAAGACTGCAAGTTAAAAATATATTGTTCTTGAATATGTTTTATATTGGGTTTATAAAGAAAAAAGGCTCTGTCCCTTTTATGTGACCTTTACCAATCACTAAGATCTTTGTTTTGCTTATACTTTGATGATGACCCTTATTTTTACCTCTTGGGATGTGGTAGAAACAGAACCAAACTATGAGTCAATTGACCTAAGTTGAAGTTCCAATTCTATTGTTTTCTTTGTGACTTTGGGTAAGTTATAAAATATTACTAATGTTTTGTATCATCTTTCATATAGTAAGTATATCACAATCTGGAGAAACTTAGGTCCTTTCTGCTTTAACAATTTATAAATCTCTTCTCTCTCAATTCTAAGGCTATTGGCAGGATAGGCCTTATTATTGGAGGAGATGAGGAGAGAGGACTGTTTCCTTATAGCTCCTAATTCCTGAAATCTCATTATTAGTGATTTATGCATATGCCTCCAGGGCTTTTAAAGTTCTTTCATACTATAATTCCAGATTCTCTCTAGAAAGAAACAATGAGGGATAAGTAGCTTAGTAGCGCTGTCTTAGACTCCCCTAAGTTTTGGCTTCCAAGGCTGACTTGGACTCATACTGGTGACATGACTATGGGCCAGTCACTTGATTGCCAGTACTTGACAACTCTGCAAGGCTCTGGATTTCAGAGAAGACTGTGGCCTGCTTTGGTAAAGAAAGTTTCCTTATCTAGGAATTCCTTATATCAATGAAATCAAAAATCTGGCCTCTCTCCCTTTCTTGAAATCTTTAATAGGAGAGATGTAAAAGGCTGACACTCTGAACAGATGCACTTGGACAACCAAGCACTTTAGGTTAATTATTTATTGGATAATACTCTATTAGCATATGCTTGGAAAATGGCCCTTCCCACTATTCTGTGCTGGCTTGATCTGTTGGTGTATACAGAGAATTGTAAGAGGGATTAGAGGGTGGAGTAAGACAAGCCAGAGTTACTTTTTGAGGGGAGAAGAGAAAGAAGGTGTGGATATTGCTGTGTCCATTCCTTTCAATTCTACCCCTAAGAGCAAGAATAAAGACCAAGGACTTTTGCTTATCTTGACTCTGGCTGATTCTAAGGCATCCAGGCTGCTAACTCGGCTTTCACATTTGGTACCCAAAGTGTGGACCAAGGATCCTACTTTCCCTGAAGAAGTCCCTGGTGACCAGGAAATTGGGTGAGTATTTTAATAGATAAACAGAGAACTTATTTTGTTAAGGGCTAAACTCATACCCTTTTCTAGCTGAAATGGGACAGATGTTGGGAAAAGATTCTCCCCCCATCCTCAGCCCCAGCCTCACCCCCACCCCCACTCCCGCCCCAAGGAGGCGCTATAGAAAACATACCTTAAGTTGATCAAGAGACAAGAATTAATTGTAACTTGGGAACAGATTGCTAGACTCTTGGGTATATTAGAACATATGTCCCCTTGGTTCTTAGAAAAAGAAGAAATTGGACCAGATAATTGGAAGCTGGTTGGAGATCAACTATGTGAATACTACAATGATAAAGGTCCTTATTCAATTTCCAAGGAAGCATTCTATACAAACAAGATAATACAATTGGCCTTACAGAATCCTGCAAGTTATAGAAAAAAGAAAAGTTTTAGGAACAGCCAGATGAGGAAGTGTGAGGAAAAAGAGGAAGACAAAGAATGAATTAATGACATTATCACCAGAGGGCATGAGGAATTAAGTCAGGTTCAAGGGTGTAAGTGATTCTCCTTCTCACAAGGCAGCTTCAACTCTGCAGATCCTTGACACGCCCTCATCAACTCCACCTTCTGGGATGGAGGGAGAAGGAGTAGTGGGAGGGGCAGTGATACGACCAGCACCTCCCCCTCAGCAATCTCCCTCTTCTATGAGTAGATTGCAAAAGGCAGTACTTAAAGCCACAGGAGAAGAGGAGGATTTAGCTGATTTGAAACTAGGAATGTATTTTGTGATTCAACAGTTTAATTTTTCAGGTCAAGAAAGTAAAAGATACACCTTTTGACATAGAAATCCTCAAAGTTCTGAAAAAGGCTTGCACTCTTTGTGGGACTGCATCAGCTTATATTAAGATGTTATTTGGCATATAAAGTCTTAACCCCTAGGGACTAGAAATCTATAACAAGGACATGCTTAGAACCTGGACAAAACTTGTTGTGGCTTTCTGAATATAGTGAGCTCTTTAGGATACAAGCCCAACAAAATAGTCAAAGTGGGGTTCATACTCCAATCACCTATGACCAACTAACAAGTGTAGGTCCTTATGCAGAAATTTCAGTACAGATTAATTACTCCATGCAGCATATGAGCAAATTGCTGCTGCTGCTATCAAAGCATGGGCCTCTCTCCCCAATGAAAATGACAAGGGTGAAGCCTTCACAAAAATAACACAAGGGCCAAATGAACCCTTTGCTGATTTTGTGGGATGTTTGCGGACAGCTGTCATACAAACTAATGGTGAAAATGCAGTAACAGACACTATGATAAGGCAACTTGCTAAAGAAAATGCTAATGAGGTTTGTAGAAGAATTATACTAGGACTGCACAAGGATGCTTCTTTAGAGGAGATCATAAGATGCTGTGCCAGCATAAATGCCTTTTATAGCCAGGCTATGATGCAGACTTCCTAAGATCCCAATATGGGAAGACAGGATCCCTTTTGGCAAGGGACTTCCAGAGAAATTTGTCAATGCTTTCAATATGGTAAAGTAGGGCATCTGAAAGCTCAGTGTTGGCATAGAGACAGAGTGAACAAACAGGGTAGGAGAACAAGACCCAATACCCCATGTCCAAAATGCAATAGAAGCTTCCATTGAGCACTAGAATATAGACTGATTCAGGGAAACAGGATGAGGGGCCCAGCCCCAGGACCCAAGGCAAAATATATTGGGGTATGATGGCAGCCAATCCTACACCCAGAGAATGCCTAGAAGTCCAGTATCCAAACATGACCAATCAGCCAGGAAGCCATCTGATAGGAGAAGGGGATCACACAATCAACCAGCCATGAAGCAACCTGATGGGAGAAAGGGATTACAATTGGGGAGAATAAAGTTGTATGCAGCTGAGACAACTGAGATGCCCTCTGAAGAGGGGAAATCTGTTCCTCTCCAGCCTATGGATCGCTTGCCTCCAGGCACACTAGGCTTGACCATTTCACCTCCTGAGTGTACTTACAAAACAGTGTCCATTCACAAGCTGATGTGGGAAACTGGGGAATGTATAGATAATATCCCAGTCACTAATACAGGTAGACAATATGTGACTTATCAACCAGGAGAAGTAGTAGCATCAGGTTTACTGATTCAGACTCCTAATAAGCAGTCTGGTGATAGTCGCCCAGATTCTGACTCCAAGCCACAAAATCCAGGAATATACTGGACAGCAGCTGTGACAGCTGACCGAACAATTCTCACTATCTATATAAATGGCCTTCCATTAGAAGGATTGGTAGACACTGGTGTAGATCGTACAGTCATTACAGGTGCCAACTGGCCCAGTCACTGGACAAAAATTAAGGCAGACACCTACATGTCTGGCATAGGAGGATCAATAATAGCTGAAGTTAGTGCTACCCCTTTGAGATGGACTTTGGAAGGCAAAACAGGAGGTTTTACTCCTTTTATAGTTGAAAAAATCCCCATCAATCTGTGGGGAAGAGACATTTTACAACAATTAGGATTAAAAATGAGTACTTTGTTTTGTTTTGTTTTTTGGCAGGGCTGCTGTTGAAGGCCTGCCAACACTTTCATCTGTTTCTATCCAATGGAAAACTGTTACAGCAGTGTGGATCAAACAGTGGCCTTTAGGTAGCAATAAAATTCAGGCCTTATTAGATATAGTACAGGAGCAACTTGACCAAGGACACTTACAACCTTCTCTAAGTCCTTGGAATTCCCCAGTATTTGTTGTAAAAAAGAAATCTGGAAAATGGAGGATGTTGACTGATTTAAGAAAGGTAAGTGAACAGATGGAAACTATGAGAACTCTTCAGCCTGGACTTCTATCTCCTACTCAATTGCCTAGAGAATGGCCTCTTTGGGTTATAGACATTAATGATTGTTTCTGTTCTATCCCTCTAGATAAGGAGGATATGAAAAGATTTGCCTTTTCAGTGGCCAGCGTTAATTTAGCTGAGCCCTATAAAAGATATGAATGGACTGTTTTGCCACAGGGAATGAAAGTAGCCCTACTATGTGTCAAATGTATGTTACTGCTGCTCTTACTCCAGTAAGAAAAGCATTTCCAAAAGTAATGTTATTACATTACATGGATGATATATTGGGATGTGCACCTGAGGAACAAATGTTAGAAGCATATCTATAAAAGACCATAGAAACACTAAGGAACTACAAATTGCACATAGCTCCAGAAAAAAATTCAAAGACATGCTCCTTTTCAATATTTAGGATATGAAGTATACCCTAAGGTGCTTACAGTACAAAAATTTTCCTTAAGAACAGTGAAGCTAAACACCCTTAAATGACTTTCAGAAATTGATAGGAGATATCCAATGGATGCGTCCAGTGTTAGGCTTGACTACCTATCAATTGCAACCATTATATGACATTTTAAGGGGAGACAGTGCTTTAAACTCACCATGTCAGCTTACAAAAGAAGCTCAAGAGGCTTTGAGAGAAGTTGAACTGGCTTTATCCAACGTGGTTGAAAAAGTCACTCAAAAACCCTTGGAAATATCAGTTTTTGCTACACAAGAGGCACCATAGCAGTCCTTCATCAAGGAGACAGTGTGATAGAGTGGATGAACCTCCCAGCAAAACCAGAACAAAGCCTTACTTCTTACTACGTGCTTGTGGCTAAAATTTTATTAAAGGCAGTACAATTATCTGGGATAAGCCTGACAAGATATACACCTTTTATACTAACGCATAAATTAATGTGTGCTGTGAAACCATCCCAGAATGGCGAATTTTATTAGCCATGGCTCCAAATTTTACACACGAGTCTCCATTAAAGATAACCAGACTATTACATAATTAGCGATGGATTCTTGAAGAAAAGGTTTCTAAAGTTCCTCTTAAAGGACCAACCTATCTTTACAGATGCATCCAAACATAATATTTGTGCTGTTCTCTCATGACTTAACTATAAAGAGACTAGTCAGAACTCCTTTTCAGTCCACTCAGCAGAATGAATTGTATGCGTTCATTCTAGCTCTTACTTATTATCCAAGAGATATAAATATAATAGTAGGTGTGGTATAAAGAATTGCCACAGCTCAAATAAAATGTGTAGCCTCTAATATATATCAACTCTTTAAGGAATTTCAAGAGCAAGGAAGAAAGCATCCAGATAAGATTTATATCTTGCATCTCCACTCTCATAGTGGACTTCCAGGTCCTATTTTTTATGGTATTTCAAAGGCACATAGCCTTCTAACTATGTTGGCCAATACTCCTTTATTTCAGGCAGCCCAAGAATCACATTCTAAATATCATCAGGCTGCTTGAGCTTTACATTTGCAATTTGGGATAACCAAAGAGGAAGCTAGGAGCATAGTAAAAGCTTATACAGCTTGCCTTCCTTTCCATGCTCCTACACTCTGTCCAGGGAAGAACCCTCGTGGGTTTGAGGCCAAGTGAAATTTGGCAAATGGATGTGACCCCATTATAAATCTTTTGGTCGTCTGTCTTTTATCCATGTTTTGGTAGACACCTTTTCAGGATTCACTTTTGCAATACCAGCAGCAAAAGAGACAGCCCCAAGTGGTCACTTGTTGGAATCTTTACAAATTGTTAAGTCATTAGAGTTGATAGAGACAATAATTATCTAATTTAGCATGGTTCAATATGATTAATCTGATCCTATGAGGAGATGTTATAGGCCAGAACTTGAAACAAGGTACCGAAGTACAACTGATAGACAATAATGCTTGTGTTCACACTTTTAGAGAGTTTTTATAAGCAAGAAGTATTTAAGTACTCATTGGAGTTCACACATTTGGGAGATTTAGTTTTTAGTATGAAATATCTTAATTCACACCTCCCTTGAAGCTCTTAGGGCCAGAGAGCACGCTGGGAGATATCCCACAATCCAACTCTCAGAGAAGCAGCATAAATACAGCTTCAGTGAGCCACTCGAGAGTTTTTACTTGGAAATAATCCCAGGGGTCGGAGATTCAGCACTCTGGGAGATTGAGAGCCAGAAGCCCTCTCTCGGAGGCAAGTGAGATTCATTCCATCTGGAGGCTGAAGAAAGCAGAGGCAAAGGACAAAGCTGCAAGAGCTCTTGGAACCAAGCTGAGAGATAGGCCTCTGAGCTAACCGAGCTATATTGAAGGATAAAAGATCTGAACTTTTATCAGCTGGCTGCAATTTTGGGTGATTATTTACTTTCAACTGAAACTAAGGCAGCCTCCAGAAAATTTCCCCTGAGAAACCCTCTCCCCCAGAGAGAACTCTTATATTTTAAAGAAAAAAAAAAAAAAAAAAACAGTCACTGAATTCCTTATACAAGCATTTGCAATTATGGGTGTGCCACAAGCCATAAAAACAGATAATAGACCTGCATATACTTCTAAACATTTTGCACACTTTTGTGTACAGTATAAGATTTTACACACCACTAGCATACCCTTTAATCCTCAAGGACAGGCAATAGTAGAGAGGAGAAATAGAGACATTAAGATGCTCTTCCAAAAACAAAAGAAAGGGGGAGCCACAGGTAACCCTAGAGAACTTCTAAATAGCTCTTTATACTATTAATTTCTTGATTTTTGACAAAGATATACTGACTCTGGCAGACAGGTTTTATAACCCACTAGAAGGGCAGTGTCCAGTGCGAGCAGCCCCACTATCTTTAGAGAATTGCCAGGTGATGTGGAGAGACCCAGAAAGTGGTGAATAGAAGGAACCAGATAGGTTAACTGTTTGGGGGAGAGGGTTTGCTTGTATCTCTACAGATGGAGAAGGAATCAGATAGGTGCCAATGAGCCATATTTGTCTTGTCCATCAGAGAGAAATGGAGAAGACCTTGAAACGAAGGAGAAGACCCAAGAAACATTGGGTGGTTCCGTTGCTGACCGTATCCACCATTGAAAAAGCATGGCAGTTATGGTATTTGACTCATGGACATCAAAAATTATTGGACTTGAAAACCCTCAGGAATCATTGGATTCTCTGAGACATGGTAGGATTGTGGTAGGACTTGAAAACCCTCAAGAATCATTGGATTTTCTGAGAAATGATAAGACTGTTGTAGGACTTCAAAATCTACAGGAATCATTGGATTCCCTAATGTATAAAAAGACTGTTGCAGGACTTCAAAAACTTGTGGGGATCATTGGATTCCATGACATATCAAATAATGAACAATAGATTGATTTCGGACTATCTCTTGGCTGCTGAAGAAGGTATATGTATGACTGTTGTTTACATACCCTCCTTCTAGGATTTCTGGAAATCTTTAACAACACCAAGTTGATTTATATTGTTTGTTATACCACTAGTTGCATGTACAATTCATATAAGTTACCACATTGCACCTGCACTGGCTATGGGGAGAGTCCTCACTAATAGCCTGTGTGTTATTGCTATGTGCTTGTGTGATACCTCCCATGCTAATGGATTTGTGCATACCTGTTTCTAATAAGACCCTTCAGCCCAGAAACCTGCTAGCAATCCCCACTTCCCTTTGGTTCTTTTCATCTCCTTTCCTGAGAAGTCGGGGAGGGCGTGATCACCTCCTTTTTGAAGTTCTCACCTCCTTGAGAAGTCAGGGGTGACGTGACCACCTGTGTTCTAAAACAGAGAAAGTGGGAGATGTAAAGGGCTGAAACTCTGAGCAGATGCTCTTGGACAACCAAGCACTTAAGGCTAATTACTTATTGGACAATATTCTTATTAGCATATGCTTGGAAAATGGCCCTTCCCATTATTCTATGCTGGCTTGATCTGTTAGTGTATACAGAGAATTGTAGGGGGAGATTAGAGGGTGGAGTAAGACAAACCAGAGTTACTTTTTTCGGGGAGAAGAAGAGAAAGAAGGTGTGGAAATTACTGTGTCCATTCCCTTCAATTCTACCCCTAAGAGCAAGAATAAAGACCAAGGACTTTTGCTTATCCTGACTCCAGATGATTCTAAAGCATCCAGAGTCCTAAATCAGCCTTCACAGAGGGGGAAAATGAGGCCAGAAATGTTCTAGGAATATTATTGGTGATAAAAGAAAAGTCGGAGAAACAAAATCTCTGGGTAATTAACACTCAATTCATTAATTATGGCTAACAAATAATTAATAAAATGCATTCAGTGGCTTTCCCAGAAACCAAAGACAAACTTTGAGGAATACTTGAAGGCTTAAAAAGCCTTTGGAAAGTAGAAGTGAACTGATCAATTAACAATATTTGAGGGGGTAAATGAGGAGGTAGACTGAAAGTCTTCAGCTACCTCCTGCTATCTGGACAAAGACATCAATCTCTACCTAATTAATGAAAAATGAAGAACTAACAATGATGGGGTAAGAATGCTACCTAAATAAAATTCTTTTTGAAAGGTATTCTAGTTGAGTGAGGTCCCATGCAAGATTGAAAAGCATATACCCTGAGGATTTGGGCAATCTCATTTATCAGCAATATAATGCTGAGAAAGACTAAGTAACCTACAACAGACTGGTATGAAAAATGAGGAAATAGGGAAAATCTGAATTCTAATGTAATAATTGGTTATTAATATGAGAAAGAAATAGTTATTTCTTTCATATGGAAATGGAGGTTTTGAATAAACCACTTCAAATGTTAGCTACTAGGCTTGTTCTTTTTTTCTTTCTACTAGAAAGAAATTTTCCCGGATTCCCCAACCTACTTCAGCCTGACTTTAGCCTGTTGTCATCAATTCAAGTTTTTGTGTTTCCTTCCTAATTAACTACCCCCTTGCAGAGAAGAATCTGTTTAGTAATGATGAGAAAAGTGTCAGAACTCCACTGGCCTAAATAATTTGTTTTTTACTGCTTTAAGAAAACATTCTTATGAACTCAATATTGAATTGCTGAGATTTACTGAAGAACTGGTATTTTGTCAGCTTAAGGTTTATTTCCTTTTGATAATCTCTTGCCAGAGAAACAGTATGAATATTTTCTAACTGCAGAAGAAGAAGAAATAGAGGCAACAGGGGATAGGGCTTGTTTGTATCTATCTTTTATTATAAATTTTATATCTGTTTAGAAAATACAGACTAGAAATAATAAAGGATTTCAGAACAAAAGTTTGCCAAGTCCAAGGTAAAATTTCTTGTGTAATATTAATTTTATGATTTATTTTTAAGGATGTATATATAAAAAGTCTTTTTATATGCTATTACTTAATAGAACGATTTTAAAAGTTCCCTTTCCCTAAGAATGCAAAGCAAAATGCATTCCTATACTTAGTTAAGAAAAGAGGCCTCATGCTTTCATATGTGGAAATGTTTCTCTTCTGATAACTAGAGCTAAAGTGACTATAGATATAACTGCTTTTAGTCAGTGTATTTCATTTTTCCATCTGTAAAAATGATGAAGAGGACTACATGATGTAAAAAGTTCTTTCTAGTGCCAAATCTAAGAATTTGCTTCATTTTGGTAGTAAACTACTCTTGTGAACTTTGAAGAGAATGAAATGCATTAAAGATTGTATTTACATGTACTTTTTCAGTACATAGGAAAAAGACACTGCTAAGAAATAAAGTACAACAAACAGCATGTCATAGGACTTCCTAAGTACTAGTAAGAACAGAATGGAAAATATTTAAACAGGTGAATTAATGTCTTCTTTGGTTAATATTGGTGATAACTTTCTTTTAAACAAAATCTAATTCTGTCAATTACAAGCTGACTGGCAGATTTATGAAAATTAATACCAAAATAGCTCTCTATGGGCTTACAGGGATATGAGAAGATAGGTTAAAAATATCAAATATCTATTTAATATTAAGTTCCTCTATAAAATTATATTTTGCTAGAATTCTGGGGAGGATAGGTTTATAGTCTGATAATCATTAGCTCTATGAGCCTGATTGAGTCATTTAACTTTCAAGTGCCTCCCACAATTCTCACCTCCACTAAGCCATGATGTCTAGGAGCTCTGTTTGTGGAAGAAGTTGACAAACTCCATACCTTTCTCTGACTACTTCGAGCCAAGAGATTGGTGTGTGTCATCTTCAATGACCCTTGTTATCACTATGTATAAAAATAAATTCCTCTGTCATGTTGTCTTTCCAACTTGTCCCCATCCATCCTTTCAGTTTTCTTATACATTACCCACTTCCAAGAACATTATGACTACAATCATATTGACCTACTTGCTGATGACATCTTCTACTTTGCCGGTCCCCCATGCCAGCATCTTTTTTCTCTTTCTTAAAATCCCTAACTTCATTCAAGATTCAGTGTAGGGCCAACTTCTGAGTAAAGCCTTTATGATCCTCCATTTTTCCCATCTACCCCCAGAGCTAATCCTTTTCCATCTTATATTGTATCTTTCAGGAATATATTTTCTCTGTAATATGTACAAAGTTCTTTGTAAACATCAAAGTGCTATATAAATGCTAGCTTTATTATTATTATTAACAGTTTAAAATCCATCCTTTGAGAACCACTTATTTACATATTTTATCCATGTATTCATTTATCAATGACTGGCTCATATGTCAGTAGTTTCCTAAACAGGGAGTTCCAAAAGCTTAAAACTTCACTAAGACTTTTGGAATACCCTATATATATTAGGGAAGTTCTTGATGAAGACCTTTAATAAGGACCAACATTGCCTCAAAGAACAACTTTGCCCCTAATATTCTTTTGGGTCAGATAAAAATGCTACATCAGTTGGATGACTGTTAATAAAATCAAAGAAAGGAAGAGGTTAATGACCCAACGAGGAGAAAATGGATCTAGGGACAAACAGTCAAGTTTCAAATCTGTGGAGCAGAAGGGAAGTTGAATGCAGATGGAAGGGGTTGGCCTTCAGCAGGTGTACCAGGATTGGAAGCACAGAGAAAGTCAGAACCTAAAATTTCAGTGTAGCAAAGCAGGTCATTTACCTACAAAGAGATGCACTTCTGTTGAGGAAGGGGAATTTGAAGTGAAGCATCACAGGAAGTAGCCATTAAGTGTTAGACAAAAGTCTCATCCTAGCCTGAGTTTAGAGGTTAGAAACTAAAGTCTTGTATTGTCCAGGATGAAGAGCAATAGAAAGCTGAGTCACATGCTGCTGGTCTGAAGAAAAGGGATCAACAAAGCCTGGGAGTGAGGAATATAAACTGGAGACAAAGGACAGCAGTAAGAACAAGAGGAAGAAGCTGTACAAAGTAATGGTCCAGAAAGCACTTAAAGAAAAGTCATATGCTCATACTCTGAGCCAGCTAGCAGCTGCTAAGCAGCCTTTCTCTAAGGTCAATGTGCCTCTCTCTGTGAGAACAGAAGGGAAACTAGGACCTGAAAAGGAATGATACCCTGCATTTAAAGCTTTATATAATCTAACCTCATTCTATCTTTCCAGCTGTGATAATCATCCCTCCCTAACCTCAACCCTTCCCCCCATCCTTGAACTCCAGTGCAGCTATACTCACCAACTTGCCCTCAGGTTCCTATCTCTGGGTCTTGATATTGGATGACCCCAAGCCTGGAAGGCTCTTCCCCCCTCCACCTTTGTGGGAATGTGGCTTGGCGGGTTCTATAATCATATATATATGGAAGACCCAGGGAAAAAAAAAATGCTTGTCACCAATCCTTGGCATAATCACATGATTTAGAAAATATTATTGGTGGAAATTACATTTTAAAAAAGGCATTATACAACCCTACAATCCTCTTTACTACTATACCTGAAGAATTTAGGAAGTTTTCCATATGACTTACAGCTAAAAATCATCCATATAGGTTACCTTCCTCCATATAGGAGCTCCTTGAGAGAACAGAGTTGCACATGTTTTTTTTTTCATTTTTCTATTTGTATCCTTGGTGCTTAATGTTGTGTGTGTGTGTGTGTCTGTGTACCTTCATCTTCACCGCTAAGAATTCATATCTCCTTCCTAGATTTAGCTCAGGGACTACTTTCTGAGTGGGGATTATCCTCCCCTTTTCCCTGACTGCTTCACCCACCATATTGCCATGTCCCTACCCATCCCACTTGTCCCTAGTAACGATTGTCGGCTCCACCCCAGGTTGCCCCTGTATCTAATTTATATGTACTTTGTATATATCTTTCTTAAAGAAGACAAGATATAGTCCCATTCTACTTATCTCAGCTGTATTAATCACTGAAGAGTCTCAAAGGAAAAACCTGATCTCTACAGAGCTCCCAAAACAACTGGGATTCATCTTCTAGTGATTAACTTCAAAGGGTCATGTGGAAGTCACCCCTTTAATCTTCAGGTGAGAAAACAAACCATGTTTGGTGTTTGTGTATCAACACAGACCTCCTGAGGGTGAAGGGAGTATTTGCTTTATCCTTCTCCCACTAAAAACCCCTCTTCTCTAGTCTCAGTAAGCAACAAGCCTTGCAACAAATTGGCTCTAGAACCTGAGCAGTTGAACTCATCCACACTAGAGTAAGAAGGAAAAGGGAGCAAGTAGCTTGATTTCCTTTCTCTTTTTTTTCCCCCAAATGCTTTATTATGGTCTTTATAACTTTCTTTATAACCCTTACCTTCCTCCCCCAACACATCCTTTTGCATTTATATATGTACATATTGAGGCAATTAGATAACAGCTGGTAGAATGTTGTACCAGAAATCTAAGAAGATCTGTGCTGAATTTGTGCTTCAAGCACAATCAATCAGTCAGGTCAATTAGTAATGAAGTAGGTTGTGGTCCCTTTAAGAAACTGTATTTCCTATTAATCTGTGATCCTTTGCAGAGTCTCAACCATTCCTAGGGAAGGCATATCCTCCCAGATAAGTTATCTTTCCAGGATGCCAGGGCCTTTGATTTAATTAGAAATCCTAGTCAAAAAAGCACCCCTTTGAAGTGTTGTTAATTCCAATAGGAGATCCAGGCTGTCCCAGCCCCCACTGGGTCTGACCTGCTTGGGCTGTCCTAGCCCCCACTGGGTCTGACCTGCTTGGGCTGTCCCAGCCCCCACTGGGTCTAACCTGCTTGGGCTGTCCCAGAGCCTACTGCGACCCAGTGTAACAGCTTCCCACACTGAAGGTTTTTTGCAAATGGGCCTATGTAGCTCGCTCAGCTATCAGGATCCTTCTGTTCACTGAGAAATGAATTCTCAGTGCAAAACTCCATTTTCCCATAGATCTGCCACTATAGAAGTCAGTCTCTTGGTAAACTGATTTCTATCCAACAATAAACTTTCATTTTGCAAGTAATAATTCGGGAATGAGTGAATTCTTTCACGCCTAGAAGCCGCGGCCAATTTAAAGGTGATTCTTAATAACTCTCTTATAGCCACTAACCTCTAGACCACCAGGAATCTAGTCAGGCAAATACATCAGTATTATTAAGTGCCTACTATTTGACAATTACTGTATTAAATGGAGATATTTTTAAAAAGGTCCAAAAAGCAGTCCCCAGTCTGAAGACTCCGCAGTCTAATAGGGTGAGGGGATTCAAAGTATGAACAAATGAAGGAAAAAATGGAAGATTAAAATCAAAAGGAAAGCACACAAATTAGCTTTGGTATTTTGAGCAAATAAGCTCATTTGATTTCAGTTTCTGTTTCTTTAAAAATAGGAATTGTAATTCCTATTTTTCCTCGTAGGGTGCAGGGGTCCTCAAACTTTTTAAATAGGGGGCCATTTCACTGTCCCTCAGACTGTTGGAGGGCCGGACTATAGTAAAAACAAAAACTTTGTTTTGTGGGCCTTTAAATAAAGAAACTTCATAGCCCTGGGTGAGGGGTAATAAATGTCCTCAGCTGCTCCATCTGGCCCGCGGGCCGAAGTTTGAGGACCCCTGCAAGGGATAAATGAAATGTAATATTTTACAAATCTTAGAGCTCTATATAAACACTAGCCATTATTGTTGTTTTTCATTAGAAATAAGCTTAAGACCAAATACTGTTTCAATTTCATCTTATTTCTCTATCACAGAAATTGGAACAAATAGATGTTTAAATATGTTTGCTGATTGCCCTGTAGACTTTGTATAGTCATAAATGAAAATGAGAAACTTAGGTGTGACAGAGATTTCCAGGAGAACATGCTTACTAATATGCCTCAGGAAATAGCCTAGAGTACATGTTAAATGTAAAGTAAAATGAGATTGCCTCGGGGTATTGAAAGAAGATGCTAGGGTATGTGGTCACAGTGGCTGAATCAGTACATAGAAAGTAGGTATGAACAGTCATTTTATCAGTGTATACTTAGAACAAATGATGAGGTGATGATTGGGATAGTTAATGAGTGAGTCTGTTATGAGGGGAACTTCAATAAATGTTACTTCAAAAGTCTTGAACTGAGAGATACTGTGTACTTTAGGAATGATCTAGTCCTGGTGCCATACAATCACCATGCAGGTACATTTACCACTGTCTGTGATAGAACAATACAATCTAAAAGAAAAGTGGTAAGACAAATATAGAAATACATGCAGTGAAAATTATAATGTGATCAAAAAGAAGAGATCTAAACTCGTAAATACAAGAAATTCTGGAAGGGAAGTCATTTATATGGGGATCTAAAAGGGAAGAGCTTCACAGAGTTGAGCTTATAAATAGGAAAGATTTTAGTTAGTAAGATATAACACAAACTGTTCCAGACACAGATATTGACAGTCATAAAAGTGTAGATACAAGAAGGTACAGGTTGACAACCGGAGCAGATTTTAAAAAGCACAGGAAACATAATGAATAGTTCAGATGACTGTAGCTTAAGGAAGAAAAATATGCAGCAAATCTCGAAAAAGAAGTTCCAGGCAGATTATGGAGAAACTTGAAAGCCAGACTAAGGAATCTGTACTTTATTTAACAAATAATAATAAGCTTCTAAATATTTATGAGCAACGGAGTGAGATGGTTAGATTCGTGCATTAGAGTAATTCTTTTGTTATTGTTGTTTTTTTGTCCTTCGTTTTTGAGAAGAACCATGACATTAGAGAGATGAGTAATAGCTTTGTCAAGGATAATTGGAGAGGGAAATGAATGGAGGAAGAAAAAACAGTTGGGAGTTTATTACAGTAGTCCAGTTTAAAACTAACAAGGACCTGAAGTGAATTAATAAAATTAAAGATTTTTAGGTTAAAGGGACATAGACATAATTTAGTCTAACCCTCCTTAGGAAAAGAAGTGATAAGGAAACTCGCTACCCCCCTATAAGTTTCTTTCTTCCTTCCTTTCTTCCTTCCTTCCTTCCTTCCTTCCTTCCTTCCTTCCTTCCTTCCTTCCTTCCTTCCTTCCTTTCTTTCTTTCTTCCTTCCTTCCTCCATTCCTTCCTTCCTCTCTCCCTCTCTTCCTCTCTTCCCCTTCCTTTCTTCCTTCCTTCCTTCCTTCCTTCCTTCCTTCCTTCCTTCCTTCCTTCCTTCCTTCCTTCCTTCCTCCTTCCTTCCTCCCTCCTTCCTTCCTTCCTCCCTTCCTTCCTTCCTTCTTTCCTTCCTCTCCCTCTCTTCCTCCTTCCTTCCTTCCTTCCTTCCTTCCTTCCTTCCTTCCTTCCTTCCTTCCTTCCTTCCTTCCTTCCTTCCTTCTTTCCTTCTCCTTTCTTTCTCTCTCTCTCTCTCTCTCTCTCTCTTTCTTTTTCACTAATATTCAATCTAAATTTTAGTTCCCATAACTTTTACTATTTGTTTCTAGTTCTGTCCTCTGGGACCAGGTAGGACAAGATAATCTCTCTTCCTCATAGGAGGCATATTTTATTATAAGGATTATTTTTCTCTTTCCTACCCCACTACCCCATGAGGAAAGCTTAGAGAGTGTTGCCAAAAAAGGAGAAAATAAAGAAAATAGGGTCTTTGAACCATTTTTATTCACAAAGAGATCAGAAGGAGTCACAGATGAATAAAAGTAAAATGTAGAATTTATTACCTACATATCTATATAAGTATATATGGATATTAAAAAACAAACTACATAATAATGATTTAAGGTTTCCAATTTTTTTCTGTTCTGTTTACCTTTTTTTGTTCTGATTTATAATTTACAAAGTTCAGAATTTTTAAAAATAATTTTGTAAAAAAAAAGGTAATCCTTTTATAAGACAACTTTCAAAATACTGAAAAGATGCTGATATCCATCAGTAGAGGTGATCTCCTACCTGGTAGTCCCTGTGCAAATGAAATCATAGATATAATCTCTGTGCCTAACTACTTTTCTAAAGAATGCTCTCAATCACTAATAACAAGAGAAATGTATATTAAACAATTCAGAGATTTCACATCACTCCCAGAAATTAACAAAGATTATAAAAGTCAATGTGTGAGGGATTATGGAATGGTACACACCTTAATGAACTCTCTTGAATTGATTTAACTGCTCTAGAAAGCAACTTGAAATTATTCTAGGAAAGTCCTTCTGCTTTGACCCAGAAATTTCACTATTAGGCATATGCTCCAAGGAGATCAGTAAATAAAAAAGGATTCATCTATACTAAAATGTTTATAGCAGTGCTTTCCATAGTAATAAAAAACTAGAAATAGTAGTTTTTGATTCAAGAATAACCAAACAAGTTGTGATATATAAATATATTGCAATATTCCTATGCTATAAGAAATGGGGAATTCAGAAAAATTGGGAAACATGAATTGATGAAGAATGAAACATGGAGAGCTTTGTTGCAACAAAGTAAATGGAAAGAACAAAAAACCTGTAACTGTGTAACTATATAATGACATTATGTCACCAAAGAGTTGAAAGAATACCTTTCCCTCCCTTCTTTGCAAAAGTAGCAGTTGATGTATGATTGTACAACATTGCATCTATGGTCAGATTCAATCTGTTGTTAATCTGTTAGTTTTACTAAACTTTTTTTTCTCTCTTTTTTATTAATTATTACAAGGAGTAAAAGAGGGAAACACAATTTAGAAATGAAAATTACATAGATAAATATGAATTGAAAATAAATAATTGGAAATAAATTTTAACTTGTTAAGTACAACCCTTTTTTTCTAGGCAAAATTTAAAAAAAAAAATTCTAATACTGTTATCCAAAATTTTCAGTATCCTTTTTTTTTTTTTTTTTTTTTGCTAAAGCAATTGGGATTAAGTGACTTAACCCAAGTCACACAGCTAGCATTTGAAGTCAGATTTGAATTCAGGTCCTCCTGACTTCAGGGCTAGTGCTCTATCCACTGTGCCACCTAGCTGCCCCCTTCAGTATCCTTTCAATGCATGCTACTAACAAATTTTTCATTCAAATCACACAACATTTTCTTTTTTAACAGAACATCAAGGATGGTTCACTGAAGCATTTTAGTAGAGATTCCCATATGGAAGACTACTTCTATTAATAAACAGTATTTTGAGATAAAATCAGCCAACTATTTCTCTTTTTATTTTATTTTATTTTATTTTTTTTATTTAATAGCCTTTTATTTACAGGATATATGCATGGGTAACTTTCATATTAAAATTGCTAAACCTCTTGTTCCAATTTTTCCTCTTACTTCCCCACCCTCCCAGATGGCAGGATGACCAGTAGATGTTAAGTAATTAAATATAAATTAGATACAAATAAGTATAATGACTAAAATGTTATTTTGCTGTACAAAAAGAATCAGACTTGAAATATTGTACAATTAGCTTGTGAAGGAAATAAAAATGCAAGTGGGATAAATATAGGGATTGGGAATTAATGTAATGGTTTTAGTCATCTCCCAGAGTTCTTTTTCTGGGCATAGCTGGTTCAGTTCATTACTGCTCCATTGGAAATTATTTGGTTGATCTCGTTGCTGAAGATGGCCAGGTCCATCAGAACTGGTCATCATATAGTATTGTTGTTGAAATATATAATGATCTCCTGGTCCTGCTCATTTCACTCAGCATCAGTTGTAAGTCTCTCCAGGCCTTCTGAAATCATCCTGTTGGTCATTTCACAAAACAGTAATATTCCATAATATTCATATGCCAACAATTTATTCAGGCCATTCTCCAACTGATGGACATCCATTCAGTTTCCAGTTTCTAGCCTACAAAAGGGCTGCCACAAAACATTCGTGCACATACAGGTCCTTTTCTTTATAATTCTTTGGGATATAATCCCAGTAGTAACACTGCTGGATCAAAGGGTATGAAGTTTGATAACTTTTTATATAGTTCCAAACTACTTCTAAAATGGTTGGATTCATTCCAACTCCACCAACAATGCATCAATGTCCCAGTTTTCCTGCATCCCCTTCAACAATCATCATTATTTTTCCTGTCATCTTAGCCAATCTGACAGGTGTGTAGTGGTATCTAGAGTTGTCTTAATTTGCATTTCTCTGATTAATAATGACTTGGAGCATCTTTTCATATGACTAGAAATAGTTTCAATTTCTTCATCTGAGAATTGTCTGTTCATATCCTTTGACCATTTTTCAATTGGAGAATGGCTTGATTTTTATAAATTAGAGTTAATTTCATATATTTTGGAAATAAGGCCTTTATCAGAACCTTTGACTGTAAAAATATTTTCCCAGTTTATTGCTTCCTTCTAATCTTTGTTCTATTAGTTTTGTTTGTACCAAAAACTTTTCAGTTTGGTGTAATCGAAATTTTCTACTTGTGATCAGTAATGATCTCTAGTTCTGCTTTGGTCATAAAGACCTTCCCTTCCACAGGTCTGAGAGGTAAACTATCCTGTGTTCTCTAATTTATTAATAATTTCATTCTCTTATGCCTAGGTCATGAACCCATTTTGACCTTATCTTGGTGTACGGTGTCAAGTATGGATCAATGCCTAGTTTCTGCCATATTAGTTTCCAATTTTCCCAGCAATTTTTATCAAACAGTAAGTTCTTATCCCAAAAGCTGGGGTCTTCGGGTTTGTCAAAGACTAGGTTGCTATATCTGTTGACTGTTTTATCCCTTGAACCTAACCTATTCCACTGATCAACTAATCTATTCCTTAGCCAATACCAAATAGTTTTGGTAACTGCTGTTCTATAATATAATTTTAGATCTGGTACAGCTAAGCCACCTTCATTTGATTTTTTTTCATTAATTCCCTTGAAATTCTTGACCTTTTGTTTTTCCATATGAATTTTGTTGTTATTTTTTCTAGGTCATTAAAATAGTTTTTTGGGAGTCTGATTGGTATAGCGCTGAATAAATAGATTAGTTTAGGTAATATTGTCAGTCAACTATTTCTCAACCCAAGAAACTGTGTAAGAACTCCCAGAAGGAGTTAAATAAGAAGAGACCAGATTTTAACACAGTTTTCTGAACTCCAAATTCAAGGTTCTTAACTTTTACACTACTAGGTGGTCCCACTGATACAGCAATGGGTCTCTAGTTAGGAAGACCTAAGTTCAAATCCAGACTCAGATACTTCCTGGCTGAGTGACCCTGAACAAGCTAAATTACTCTGCCTTATCTGCAAATTGGGGATAATAATAATACCTACCTTTCAGGGTTATTGTGAGGATCAAATGAGATGATAATTGTAAAGCACTTAGCACAGTGCCTGGAAAATAGTAAGTGCTATATAAAGATTAGCTTATTTAATTAATTAATTGTTTCTGGAGGTATTATGAGTAATGGTTTAGAGTGAGTAAAGACTAAATGTAGGAAAACTCATTGGGCCATTGCAATGCTCATGGCTGATGGTAAAGAGAATCCCTTCTAGGGTAATTATATAAGATTAAAGAAAAAAAGAATAGATGTGTGAGATAATAGAAGTAAAATCAGTAGGGCTTGAGAAATGAATGAATAGTAAAGAAGGAGAAGAGAAAATATCAAAGATAACAAAGCAGTTCTTCAATGTGAGAAATTGAATGTATGGTGGTGCCATTGACAGAAATGGTGACTTTTAGGAAAGTTTCAAGGAGAAAGACCATTTCAGTTTAGGACATACTGAATTTAAGATGTGTATTCTTGTGAATATTTTCATTTGGAGATGTGGTTCTGGGTCTCAGAGAGAGGTAAGGAATATATGTGTGTGTGTGTGTGTGTGTGTGTGTGAGAGAGAGAGAGAGAGAGAGAGAGAGAGAGAGAGAGAGAGAGAGAGAGAGAATTAATTCATTAATTTAAAAAATGAGCCTCCTTTTCTTGCTTAGGCCGGAAGTGCCATGGTAGCCTGATGTCATTACTAATCAGCACAAAAACCTGAACTTTCTCTGTTTCCAGCCTAGAGCAACTCACCTTTTTCTTAGGCAACCTGGTGGCCTTCCAACCCACTCAGCTTACCCTATTAATGCCAAATTTAGTGAGTATTCCAATCAGTACAGCCTACTGCAGCTCAGAACTCCCAAACTCAAGCATCCCCAGGAGCTATGATTTTAGGAATGTGCAACCACACCGAACTTTGACAGTTGATAATTGAAGCCATAGAAACAAATAAAGTGACAAGGAGAGAAGAATGGTAAAGGCAGAACTATTAAGAAGTAGAGAAGAGGGTGAAAAGCTAGTAGACAGGAGACTAACACTAGCCAATGTGAAATGTTTCAGATAGTTCAAGGAAGATGAGGATTTTTAAAGTGATTGAATTTGACAGTTGACTGAAAAGTCATCAATGACTAAAGGAAAATTTCAGGAGAGGGGTAGAGAAAGAAGCCAGATTGAAAATAGTTAAGGAGAATTCAGAGTAAGACAGTGGAGGCATTTGTTATAGGTCCCAACATTTTGTACAGCACAATTTCAAAAGTGAAATTCATTAAGTAGATTTTTGGAGAAAAGGCCATTTTATTTTGGTCTTAAAATTAGGCAACAAAATTTCATCTCTGTATTATATTCCCCACTAAATGATCCTGAAAATCACTCCCATAGTACTAAAGACTATTATTGCATTGCCATTTTCTGTATTGGTAAATTTATTTTTATGTTCTTTTTTGTGAAATGCTGCCTTCTGTCATATACGTTGGGATTTTCCCATTACTGCCCATGTGAGCAAATGTTCAGCATATATGTAATTAGGGAATTTTTCTTCTGAAAAGCTAGATCCATTTGGCTGTTTTGCCTTCAATTAGGAGAATATTGAATTAAATGCTTACATGTTTTAAGCAGACTTTGGTTTCTAACTTTGGATTATTTTCCTCGTGAGTGAGCATGGCATTTGCAACTGCTAATAACAGATGCTTCTGTCTCTCACACAAGCACATACGCATGCCAGCACACACACATACACACACACACACACACACACACACACACACACCCCTTCATGCTACAAAATTATATGAGACTAGAGACTATAACAGTGAAAAAATGGGCATGTTTATGCTTGAGACTGAAATAAACTAAGCTGAGAGAACAGATTCAACTGGGTAACTTCCAAGTTCATTCCTACACAGAAAGGATGAAAGTAAAAACTGATAAGAATCTTTTCAAAGAATGGAGATGATGTAAAGTTATTAAATTGTAGATTATAATAAGCTACACAAAATAAAGAGGAGAAAGGAACAGATGTGTGTATGATAACAGACTAGATCATTAACCCCAGGTAAAATAGTTCTTTCAATTATAAACTCAGCAGGTGTTAATTTCTCAAATTGTAAAGCATAGGTTTTCAAGAAATGAAATGATTAAAAAGTTCTTTACTAGATTATAGCAAGTAATGTTTTCTTTGGTGTTTGTACTGCCATCAGCTGCCTGATGATAGTCCTCTGAAATAAGAAAAAAGTCTTATAATATTGTCGTTCCTGGGCTAATCAAGAGAATTTTTATTTTTTGTATTTTTTTTTGAGAGAGAGTTCCAGATTTATGGTTTCCATGGTGTAGAAACTTCTCATATTAAAAGTAGACCAGTTACTCTTTTTTAACTTATATTCTTAGAAATTATCAGAGGCACTAAATTGGTGATTTGCTCATGATTACACAGTAATATGTATAGCTAGGATACAGGTCTTCATGATTATAAGGTCAGTTATCTCTAGAATATTTCACCACCTGTCTTTTCTTTCTAAATCTTACCTCTAAAATGTAGCCATATGATATTCTGTAGTATTTCAAAGGATCTTTGTGAATGTTTTTCTGCATATGTGTATACATATGGATATGAACCCATATCGTACATTCATTCATTTATATTGGTGTGTATACCTAAACATCCACTTGTATGTGATTTGTGGTTTCCCCTGTGTATATATATATATATATATATATGCATACATACAGTCACATAACTAGTGAATCCATTCAGCAGCTAAAGTCTTTAAAAAAGTATCTCAAGTACTGAGAGGTTAAGCGACTTGTCTGAGGTCACCTAGAATGTATCAAAGTCAGGACATGAATTGAACTCAAGACTTCTTGAGTCTAAAGCCCCTTTTCCACCTACTGTGGATAGAGGAGAGGGAAAGGGGAGGGGAAGAGAAGAGAGAGCGGGAGAAGGAGAGAGAGGGAGAATGGGAGGGAGACAGAGAGATACAGAAGGACAGAAAGAAAGAGACAGAGACAGAAACAGAGACAGAGATAGAGAGAAAGAGACAGAGACAATGAGACAGAAACAGAGAGAGATAGAGAGAGACAGAGACAGAGACAGAAACAGAAAGAGACAGAGAATATGACTGAATGTGAATGAGTGATCCCCGTTTATCTGGGTATACAAACTCAATCCTCAACTCCTTTCTAACATTACTCTACATATCCAACCTTTTGTCAAATCACCTTAGTACAGGATCTCATCACCTCTCACCAGGACTCGTATAATGGTCCTCATGCTAATTGTTTTCCATTCAGCAGCCAAAATGATTTTTCCTAAAGTGCGGGTTCATGCCATCCCTCTATTCAGAACTCTAATGGCTTCCTATTTCCTCCAGGATCAAATCTAAAATCCTCTGACTCTAAGTCTAGGGCCCTTGCCACTATTTTATATGTATTCTACAATGAATTCCCCCAAACTTCCTTCTTGACATTCATTTCCTACTTACCAAAGTAATTATCAGTAATTATCAATTAAAAGACCTGGATGAAAAACTTTAGACCAAGAAAGTTGAACAAGAATAATGAGAATAATCCCACAAATGTATAATCACAGTCCCTGAGTAATGAAGAGGTTGTGGTTTACAAATATTCTTAATCCTTCGAAGAGAGACACTTACTAATTGTATGTCATTGGACAAGTCATTTAATTTCTGTTTGCTTTAATTTCCTCGTCTGCCAAATGGAGTGATATCACCTGTCTCTCAGAGTTGATGCAAGGATCAAATGAAATAGTTATAAAGAACTTAGCACATGAGATAAGTGCCATATCAATATTGGATATTATCATCATCATCATTGTTATAGCTATTATTAATACTCTTTATTTAAGAGTATTTGACATAATTTTAGAGAACATTAAAAATACTTATCTCTTGGATCTGCCAATCTCAACTTGCATTCAAAGGAAGCATTCATCATTTAACTACCTCAAATAATTTTCCTTGATTTAAAACAAGAACAACTTGAGATTGCTATCAGACTCCCTTCATACATCATCCTCCATATACGATGGTACATCAGTTATGCACCAATATGAATACAGAAACCACACGAATTGTGTGAATTGTTTTCTGACAGTGCCATGCAAAGGCATTTATTTGCCCAGTGGATGGTCAAGCACATCTGTTCCCTACTGTAGTCTGAGCTGTTCTCAGGATAAGCTATTTAAAAATGAACCCTTCCCTGGAGCATGTGGGTGCCAAGTTTCTCTATTACTATGGCATTCTGCTTTGCCCAGATGGAGGCCAGTCAGTGACTAATACGATTACATGACCAAGTTTCTTTTAATAGGAAAATGGATTAAAAATCTATAATTGAATTTCAACCCATAATCCTCCAAGAGGAAGGCAGATTTCCAAAGTCTTCAATTCCTCACTAATGGGTCAAGTAACATTTTATATATCTAAAACTCAAATGAAATATTTTTAAAAGTACTGGATGATAAGATTGATATAAGTGAATAGATAGAACTATGTATAAGGTACCACTGTTTATGATATCTAAAGCATCCTCCTGATTCCACTAAAGGTAAATAACAATTTTCTTCAGTTGAGGTAAATAAGAGTTTTTCTCAATGAACTGCTTTAGATATCATAAACAGTGGTACAGTGATTTTCTCTTATGCAATTTGTTGCACAAAATATCCAAGAATTTATGGAAAGAAAACAGCATGAACAATTCTATGGCTTTCTAGAATCATTTGGCCAAAGTCCAGTTGGGAGCACTTAGAGACAGATTGCCGGAATACTTCTTACAGCAAGTATCCTGGCACAAAGAGGGACATTGAGCTCAAGAGGCTATTATTAGTTCTTTCACTTTCAAGAGCACAATTAACTGTCCTGAAAGAGCCAATAGAGTCTAATTAGAAAAAAGAAAAGTGCCCATGAATTAGACTTCTAAATATGCATTTCTAAAAATGTTGTCTTAATGAGTTCTGCTACTGACTACCTTTGTGGACTTAGATAAGTGACTCATCTTTTCTGGGCCACAGGCTACTCTTCTGTAAAATGGTTGGACTTGACCACATGAGTTCTGAGAGGTTATTTCTAGTTCTAACATTTTGTGATACTTGGTTAAAAAAAAAGCCTTCCCAGTTGGATTAAAATCTTACATAGTCTTTTAAATATACATTAATTTTGAAAGATTTGGAATTAAGCACTTTTTGGCTTACACAAAATTATATTGTTTTGATTTTTTAAAGAAGAGAACCTTTTTTGTTATCCCTTTCTTGGCTTTGCAAATTAGTATTGGTTTTAGCACCCCTAATGCTACAGGTCTATAACAGGCTTTTCTATATGTTCTTCCTTTCTTCTCCTTGTTTCCAAATTCTTTGCACGCTTTTTAAAAAGTCTAATTTGGATAATAATTTCCTTCTCCATTTATAGTACTTTCTTTAGATAGCTCCTTTCTCTACTTGATGGAATTATTTATCTTTGTATCTCTAGTATTTCTTTTCTGAGAATTTCCTATCCATCACTCTTCATCTAAATTCCCTTGTAGAATCTTAGGCTATGATAACTATCTATTCTTTTACTTAATTCTTTAAAATCTGATCCTTTCAAATCCAGAGTACTTGTCTATATCCAATCTTTCTGTCCTTCTATGCTCAAGTTATAATATGTTCTGGTCACATTCCAAAGAATATACCCCATTGTTTTTATCTTTATTCCCTATATCTTTCAGTTTTAAGATAAGGTGTTAGATGTGGGGAGGAAAGATTAAAGTCTGATTTCCAGATACAACTGTCAATGTGAAGAGATATCATAGAAATTTCCTAAAATAGCCATCTCTGCTACTAGGAACAATATCCCTCTGAGCCATCCCCCTAGATAAATGACAGCCTTGGTAACAGCAGTTATTCTCCCTTCTAAAGACAGAGAGTGCATTGTGATATAAAGAACTTGAGACTTGGAATCAAGATTGACCTGAGTACAAATTCTCTCCCTAATAGTATTAGTTATGGGACCTTGGGCAAATAACTAATGATAATTATTTTAGTAATAATAACAAATAACATGAGTCTCAATTTCCCATTTTAAAAAAAGGGATAATAATTATTAGAGATACTCCATTAAAGTCTGCATTTTATAATGAATAGAGTACTGGCCTCAGAATTAGAACACTTTGATTTCATTCTCACTTCTGATACCTGATAGCTGAGATGGGGGAAAATCACTTTATCTCTCAATGTTTACCTGGCAACATTCTAAGGTTATATCTTGCAGAGAAGGTACCAAAGGTAAAGTTCCTCATCGGGCATTCCCAACAGCAATGAATTTGCAAATCCAGGTCAAACAAAACCTACTTCATAGAGTTGTTGTGAGAAAAGTGCTAAAAGGGCTATAAAAATGAGTTATTAATTTTAACAGGCACATCCTTCTGGAAGGAATAAACCCCTTTGCCTGAGTGTTAGCAATTATACATTTTGACAAGAATTTAGTATTGTGGGTCAGGAACTGTACTAGATACTGGTTGAGTTGGGGGTATGAAGGAGAAGATTGAGGGCAGATATAAAGACAAAATAAAAAAAAAACTGGTCCTTGAACTTCAAGGAGTTCACAAACAAATATCCCCACTTAAGAATAGTTCAAAGCTTTTAGCCTCTAGGGCACACCCAAATTTATCTCCAAAAAAAGGGGATTCTGGTCTTTTCCCTAGGATTCATAGTCCTACTCCCAGCACTGACTCTTTCTTCCTTTTTGTTGTAACCAATACAGATTTGTTTTCCTTTCTGAGTAGCTACTGTAAGTGGGAGCCTTGTAAAAAAAAAAAATCCTGCCCCTCCCACTTCCTCACCCAAGCTTTCATTCCAAATGTCCACTTCAGCAATGTCTCCCATGGAGAAGGAGGATGTCTGAAGCTGTCTTGAGTAATATTTATGCCACTCCTTAACAATCAACTCATCTGTGGTGACATTCTACACTGTGACTAGATATGAGCACACAATATACATAATTATATTTTACCTGTTATTAATAGGTACTCATAAAACTTGTCTGTCAAATGATTCAATTCAGTTAAACAAGTAGTTATTTAAATGCCTAAGCAATATGTGGTTTGCTTGAACAAACTTATTGTTTACAGAGAAAGGGTTTCTTTGGCGGGGGGGAGGGTTGAGAATTGAGAGAGAGAAAGTAGCAATAATGATAAAAATAGAATTGATAAAAATATCAATGAAGCATTTTTTAAAAGTGCACAAAAGAAAACAGAAAGAGATTCTAAGGGAAGTATAGATAAGAGGAATAGCTTTGTAATTAATTTACTGGATGTATTATAAACTTAAAAAGCAAGCTATATAATGGA
This sequence comes from Sarcophilus harrisii, assembly GCF_902635505.1. NCBI lineage: Eukaryota > Metazoa > Chordata > Mammalia > Dasyuromorphia > Dasyuridae > Sarcophilus > Sarcophilus harrisii. The sequence continues at coordinate 213,548,473 of NC_045428.1, forward strand.
AATTCATCATTTCATATACTCTTTCATATAATATATGTAAATATCTTTTATGTAAAAAATATAGTTATTTGTAGATGTTTATTAAATTCAGAAAAACAAAGTTTTGTTTTTGTTCGTTTTTTTTTTAATTTCCGAGTATATGTTAGACTTTGAATTAGTTCTAAGGGTACCAAGAACAAAAAAAAGTTATAGTTTTACTTTGGCTTCAAAAAGCTTATAATTTAAAAAGGGTAGGTATCTATGTATAAAAATACGCTTTTAAGTACAATGCTTTTTTTTGTTTGTTTGTTTTGTCTTAGATTGGGTTGTTATTACTGTCTCATCCAGGCTAGAAATACAGGAGTTATTCATGGACTCAATCCCATTCTGACCAATGCTTTGATATATTCCATTTAAACCCAGGTCAGTTTGATCCTCCTTAGGTATCTGGAGGGCCCTGCTCCGGCCTCACTACACCAATGCAGATCTTAGTGGAGACACTCAATCCACTGAAGTTCAGAACTTCCAAGCTCAAGAGATCCACTAGCTTCATCGTAGCTGGGGTATTAGGGATGTGATACTATAGCCATAGAAGCTAGATGGTGCAGTGGGTCTGGAGATAGGAAGACCTGAATTGAAATCTGATCTCAAATACTTACTAGCTGTTGAACTTTGGTAAATCACTTAACCCTATTGCCTCAGGTTCTCATCTGCAAAATGAGCTGGAGAAGAAAATGGTAAACCGTTTACTCTAGTAGCTTTGCCAACGAAACCCTAAATGGGGTCACAATGAATCCAATAGGACAAACAATTCAACCACCATGAACTAACACATAGCTTCAATGGACAATGTAATGGGGACTAAGGATTTAAACAAGATACTTCAGCAAAAATTGAATAAGATGGATTGTTTTCAGCTTGGAAATCAAAAAAGGCTTCATGGAGAAAGCAATATATGAATTAAGCTTTGAAAGAAGGAAGATTTTCACAGGTAGAGATGAAGAAGTGTACATTCTAAGTATCATTTGGCCTGCATGAAATGTACACATGCAAAAGAATGCAAGATAAGATCAAGGAACAGCTCTTAGTTTGACTGCAAAACATAGAGTGTTTAAAAAGGAGTAGTCTGAAAATAAGATTAGAAAGATGAATTGAAACAAGTCTCTGAAGGGCTTTAAATGCCAAGTTGTCACAGCTGTAGTTTATTCTACAGGCAAGAATGAGCCATGGAAGTTTTTTGAGCAGAGAAGTGATGTAGTTAGATCACATTTTATTATATTAGGAAAGTTATTTTGTCAGATTTTTGAAGGATGAGTTAGCAAGAAGAAGTTTGGGAGACCACATCTGAAGCTATCATAATAGAACAAGAAAAATATAATGAAAGCCTGAAGTAGGATGGCATTGGGACTGAAGAGGAAGGAGCAGATGTAAAAGATAATATATAAATTCTGTTCATTTTAACTCTTTTGCCAATAATCCTTGGAATCTCTTTAATTTGCTCATTTCAGAGCTGAAGGTAATCCACATTTCCCTTTTACACACAATGATACAACTTGAAGAACTTTTTTGCTTCCCTTATCACTTCTTTACATTATGCTGAACAAGGGCATAAGTTCCTTCTTCTTACTGGTACTTCCCAGAGCTTTGTCCCTTTTCCCTTTTCCTCAGTGATCTCCTGTCAATTGCTTGGGAAATGTTTTTTCTTGTTAGTCAGACGCACTCAATCCCATAGCAGAATACAACTCTGTCATTTAGCAATTATTGAGCATCTACTATGCTGCAGGCTGTGAGGAATAAAAAAGGATATTATAGACACATACCTTGCTCTCAAGAGGTCTAAAATTAAAAGTGTTGAGATAAGATTTGAAAAAGAATGAACAAGTTTGAAAAGCATTCTTTTGACGGCACAAATATCAGCTCACATATCTATAATACCTTTAAATATGACCAAATAGTTTCTTCATGACAACCCATGTGAGATAGAGTGTACAAGTATTTTCCTCGTTTTACAGGCAGGAAACTGAGGTTCAGAGGAAGGAAAACCTTGCCATTTGTCATATAATATGTGCCAAATATTTGAACTCAAATTTCCTAACTTAATGTGTCATTCTCTTTTCCCTATACCATATTGATTATAATTGCTTCTGATGCACCTATATCTGATATAAATAACAACAGTTCTAGAAATTCGATCATAGTCTCTGGATCAATACTCCTAGACTGTTCTTAGGTATGTACTGGAGCCATCCCAAGGTTAAAGATAATGGTTGTTGAACTTTCAGTGTGAGCATTTACAACTTGGAAATTGTCAAAATGCTTCAATAAAGTCTTGATTTATTGTTTTGTTGATTCTCTAGATTTAAAAAGTGTTAATAATGCACATTAAATTTAAAATATCTGTGGAACATCTTCCACCCCCATCCTGAGAGCTGATTGTTAAATATTTATCAAAACACTCCTGACTGTTCTACTCTCCTGAACTAAAATTCCATTGAGAAATTACGTGAACAAGATGTCTAGCTCATCTCTTGAAAATGTGGGAAAAGAAAGCACAAAAATTAAGTTTGCTTAAAACTAAGCCAGAATTCATGTTGTAAACAAATTTAGTGGCACCTTCATTTTTTTGGTTTTGCTCTAAGAGGACTGTTATAAGAGATGAACCTCTGGGTTCTGGGAATATCTGTAAAGTCCCAAAAGAATATGACCCAAAGTCAGCTAGAGGATCAAACCAGACTCTCTTCTCCCTTTGTTTTTTTTCTTCCTTCTTTACCCCTCAACCAACTGAACGGCTCAAAGATCGAAGAGGGAAGAAAAAAAAGGGGGGGGGGGAATTATATAATAGCTATTATATCTTTTTAAAAAATAGCAAGTTGTACATAATTGATTTGCAGGTTCTTGTGCAATCATTTCTTCTTTCTATTCTAATATAGTTTGGAAATGCTTGTTTTATTTCTTAAGTTAAGAATAAAATAAATTTAAATTTTTTTTTAAATCCCAAAACATAAATATGGAAGTACCATGTTCCAGAACCTCTGAGAAGCAACAAAAATTGGTAAAACATCATGAAAAGAAGACTGGACCTTTTCTCTACCAAAAACAGAAAGTGAAGAAACTGTCTTTGAAATCATCTCCCCTGCTTTGCCACAAATGTACCTATTGATATGATACAGATTTAGAGATTTATAGTATGCCTCAATTTCCAACTCTTCAATGGCCTCAATCATCTAGAAATAATATTTCTTTTTAATAATTTTTAAATTTGTGGAACAAACATTGAGGATAGTAATAGCTCTCATTTTTCATAATTCTCTTCCCAACTTGTATAGAGGCAATATAAAAGTGAGAACATTGTCCTTTGAATTAGAAGACATGGGTTTGATTCTCTAGTCTACTGTTTATTAGCTACCCCTTTGAGCACAATCATTTAATGTCTCTGAGCCTCAGTTTCTTCATGTTTAAAAATGTAATTTTAAATGTTAAAGATGCTATAAGCATAAAATGATAAGGAAAATGTAGTGTTTCATAACCATGAATCATTATAAGTGTGCCATAAATTATACAATTATAATTCATTATACAATTCTCTGACTTCTCTACATTAGAAAATGAGCTAGTTTGCAATCCATCATTACAGATTGATATTGTATAGTCTCTATTTACAGTTTTCATTGACCATATATCATTATAATAAATTATTTTTATTTCAGTTGGAAATGGACTAAAATCACTTTTGTTAGATGGAATTTTGACAGAGCACAGGCTACACTTTTGAAATAAGTTTTTCTTTTCTTTTTTTTTTTTTGAGTGGTGGGGGAAGGGTGTGTGTGAGGCAATCAGAGTTGAATGACTTGCACAAAATTGCAGAAAGTAAGTGTTTGAAGCCAGAATTGAACTTAGGTTCTTCTGACTTCAGTGACAGTGCTCTATCCACTGAGCCATTTAGCTGCCATTTGAAAAAGTTTAAAAAATACATCTATTTTTAGATTATTTAAATATTAAATATTAAAAATATTTAATTCATGCATGTCATTTCTCCCCATTTTTATCTGAAATATTCACTCCAAAACAAATGGAAAAATAAAAGAATTTTGTAAGGATATAAGCATTTAAACAGTTTAAATAGTTAAAAAAATACTAAAGAATACTAAACCTAGAGTCAAGAAGGGATCTGGATTTGAAACTGTCTCCCATCCTCATCACTGAATGATTATATTGAAGTGAATTCAACCTCTCCATACCTCTATAAAATCTATAAAATTAGGATAGCGTCTAACTTTTGGGATTGTTGTGAGGCTCAAATGAGCTAAAATACATATGTAAGCCTTAAAGTGCTATATCAATATCATTATTCATTGTTGTTATCTACTTTGAAAAATGATAATGATAAAGCATCTTTTGCCTTCATGACACACTGCTGGTAGCAATGCTGGTGGTTTCTTCAGTACTTCAAGCATCTGTGGTTTTGTCAAGATGGTTGATGAATTTCTCCAAATTTCAGTGGCTAGCACTTAAACAATAAATGTACAGTTCATCACCTGGCCCATAACCGAAGCCTTTTTATTTGTGAATGAGCAGAACTTATATTTTACTGGTATAGCTTTCAAGAAACCAGGTTCTTCACCAAGACAAGATGAGGCATGGGAGAAGGGATTTTACTGAGGAGACTTGCTATTTCAAAGCAGAAAAATTAAGCTGCTAGAAGGAAAGAAGAGATTATGGGAGTGGAAAAGAAGAATATCTCCTTTGGCTTTCTTCTTGAAATACTGAAGAGATAAACATGAAAAAGAGGGAATGCCCAAGTTAGTTGGTATCAGCTTCCACTAATGCTTTATTTTCACTAGTTAAGGCACTTCAAGAAAAGTTGTGACTTACTTTTCTTAATAGTGGCTTAAATGAGCCCCAAAAGGAGAGAGAAATTATAGTTTCTCCCTCTTAAGTGTGTTTAGAATGCCTCACTTCTGTTTGAATGCTTCTTACCATCAACATAAAGAGGCAATTATATGCTCACTGCCTAAGAACATCAGGTACCTATTTATAGATACAAGCTAGGAACATTGTGGTAGCAACTCACTTTCATTTCTTTAATTTCCATAGTTTTGTGTTCTGTTTCATTGCAGCATTAAAAAAAAAAAAAAGAAAGAAAGAAAGAAATACTCATGCTCAAAGGCAGCCCTTTAGTTAAAGCTGAAGAGGAACAAATGAATTATTGGAACAGTGTTCCTGCAAGGATGCCATGACCCTCCCAAACTTTGCAAAGACTATGTAGAGATAAGCAACAACTGATCACATGCTTTCCTCTCAGGCTGATCTGTTTTCAGTGAAACATCATGAATAAGATAGGCTCCCCCATCACTCATCATGATCTAATTTTAGGGAAGCTGTTCCTGAAGTGGGTATTGGACATTAAACAAAACTTTAGTTCCCTTAAGGACAAAACTCTATCCATTATTCTTTGCTTGGATATGAATTGAGAGCAACTGACTACAGAAAGGTGCAGTCAGGGCAATTCACTAAAGGAGTGGGAAGTGATAGTGGAAAATGCCTTCCAGTCCATTAGAAAAAGAATCAAGCTGCTGTAAGACTGTATATTACAATAAAATTCAATAAGAAGCTCCTTGAAGTCAGGGAAACTATTTTACTAATTTTTGTATCAATTCAATTGAATTTAACATTTATTTATTAAGTGTCTACTTTGCTCAAGGCACTAAGTCTTGAGGTGAGAGGGGAGATTAAGGGTAGTGAACTACAGCAATAATTGATAGTTATATAGTTATGTACACTACCTCGTCCGAGCCTCACAGAAATTCCATTTGATATATAATACAGCTTTAAAATGGCTATTATTATCCTCTTAAGAGATAAGTAAACTATGACTCAGAGAGTTAAATGACTTATTCTCATACACATACAACTAGGAGGTATATTTAGAAAAATTCAAATACAGAGTTTCCTGATTCTTCTATCTGTTATATTAAGCTTACTCCTATGGCAAAACTTCTAACACAAATAAGTTCTAATAAATATTTGTTGAATGAATAAGCAAATGAAGAACTGGTTAGATGAGTAAATTAAATTGGCTTAACTCTATTCCCCCCCCCATTATTAATGAATAAATAATGACATAACTTGAAAGTAATACAAGTATAAGTCCAAAAGAAAAAAGGTGTGGGGAGGTATGGATACTGTTAGAATAGCTCTGGCAACAACACAGGAAATCATAAAGAATCACCAAGAAACTCAGATGCCATTAATCAAACTCACGTGTGAACAGAAGTCCCTTTTATAGCAGCTTAGGAAAGTAATTATTTAGATTCTACTTAAAGTGATGGGAAGCACAAGTACTCCCAATGAAATGTGGTCTATATTTCAAACCATTTTTGTTGTTAGGAAGTTTTTTTTTTCCTTATATTGGTTGGTTGATTGATTGATTGATTAAAGCAAAATCTGCCTTGTGATTAGAATTTGTATCCTTTTCTACTTTTTTTTTCTGGAAGCAAGTAGAATAATTCTTTTCCTTTTTAAATTTTTATTTATTTTATTTTTAATTTATGGAATAAAATAAACATTTCCATAACATAATATAATAAAAACAGAATTATTTTAATCCTCTTCCACATGACAACTCTTCAAATTCTTGAACGAAGTTATTAATCTTCTTTCCACAACTTTTCCTTGCCTAAATCTTGGCTAAATATCTGAGTTCCTTTACATACTAAGTTTTTTTCAAGAGTTAAACTGAAGTTCATTAGCCTGAAATCTGAAAAATCTATCACCTTCCTCCTTTTTAAAACAATCACATTTATTTAAGCCTCAGGATATACAGCTAGTAGGAAAGAGAGGATCTTAACTATCATTTAAGTACCCTAAGGCCCAAGAACTGTCTCTTTTTTATATCCCCAGCAGTCATGGTTAGTAAGCGCTTATTGAATTAAAACAATTGAATTCACTCAATTGAATCAGTCCCCTCTGTGTGGCTCCATTATACTTCCCACTGCTTCTTGGCCAGTTAGAGAAGAGAGTGGTATTTGACAATGAGAGAGAGGAATTGACAATGCAGAAATGCCAAATCCTGGATCTAAAAGGAAGCGACTTACTGAGGATATTCTGCATCTCCAGCTTTTTCAGTTAGGCGACATTCACCAAGCTGGGCTAGTGACAACTGAAAGTGACCCCTTTCTCCGTAATTTAGTGGTTTTAATTACATGTGAAAGCCTCCAGCCCTGTTCAGCCGGGCCTGCTGAGGTCACCAGGTTGTGAAAGATCATAGATTCTGCCATTGTACCATTGATCCCTGCATGACCCATCTCACCATCCTATGTGAGGAGAAAGGACTGAAAGATCTCTCTCTCTCTCTCTCTCTCTCTCTCTCTCTCTCTCTCTCTCTCTGTCTCTCTCTCTCTCTCCCTCTCCCTCTCCCTCTCCCTTTCCCTCTCCCTCTCCCTTTTCTCCCTCTCCCTTTCTCTCTGTCTCTGTTTTTCTCTCTCTGTCTCTCTGTTTCTCTGTCTCTGTGTCTCTGTCTCTGTCTCTGTGTCTTTGTCTGTGTCTGTGTCTATCTGTCTGTCTGTCTGTGTCTCTCTTTTTCTCTCTCCCCCTTCCTCCCTCTCCCTTTATCTCTCTCTGTCTCTGTTTTAGGGAACATCTCTCTCTCTCTCTCTCTCTCTCTCTCTCTCTCTCTCTCTCTTTTTCTCTCTCCCCCTTCCTCCCTCTCCCTTTATCTCTCTCTGTCTCTGTTTTAGGGAACATCTCTCTCTCTCTCTCTCTCTCTCTCTCTCTCTCTCTCTCTCTCTCTCTCTTTCTCCCCCTCTCTCTCTCTGTCTGTCTCTCTGTCTCTGTATCTCTGCCTCTCTTTTTCTCTCTCTGTCTCTCATTTTCTCTCTTTCTCTCTCTTTCTCTCTCTCTCTTACTCTCTCTCTCTTTTCCTCCTTCTTCCCCTGTTTCTCTCTCTCCTCTCCCTCTCTTATTTCTTACTCTCTCTTTCTCTCTCCCTTTCCTTCTCTTATTCCTCCTCTCTTTCCCTATCTTTTTCTCTCTTTTCTAATCATTTTACAAACTTGTCTATGCTCCTATTCCTCCTCTTCAGCTAAAATAGTATTGAGTTCTCTCTCCCTTTCCTCTAAGTCAAGTTCTCAGCATATTGCTCCTTCTTGTTTTAGCATTTTCTCACATACAAGAAAATGCTAGTTTTTTTTTTTTCAAGACCACACTCAAGCCTAAGACTTCTCTAGGAGTTTTATTCCCTAATAAATAATGAGGAATATTGGGGGCAAGATTGTATAGGATCTTAAAAGTTACACATGGGAGTTTATATTTCAATCATTTAAACATCTATTAAGCAACTACTCTGTTAAATGCTAGTGATATAAAAGTTCCTGCTCTCAAGGAACTTATAATTTAGGCAAAATAAGGAAGCACTTGGGTATATTGAGTAGTGAAATTACATGGTCAGATTTTCACTTGGGGAAAATCATCTTGGCAGCAATGTAGAGAAAGGAATAGGATGGTGAGAGTTTTGAGAAAAAGACATCAATTGGAAGACAATTCAATAATCTGAGGAGTGATGAGGATTTGAACTAAAGTGTAGATATGTGATTAGAGCTGAGAGCATTGGCTAATATGATTTGAGAGAGTGAAGAGTTGAGTGTTATTACTGGAGTTATGATGCTGTGAGAAGAGAGAAATGGTGGCCCTTTCAAGTAAAATATAGAGTTTGGAAAATGGGTGGGTTTAGAGGGGAAAGTAACAAATGCTATTTTTGACTATTGTGTTTGAGATGTCCCTGAGACATACAATTTGAAATGGTCAATAGGCAAATGATGATGTTACAGAAAAGGTCAGGAAAGAGATTGTGACTGGATATATAGATTTATGAGGTATCTGCAAAGAGATAATAAATAAACCCATGGAAATTGATGAAGTCACTAAGAAGGAGAACATAGAGAGAGAAAAGGGAAGGTCCAAGATATAATGAACCTTAAAAGAACATTATTAAGTATAATATGGATGATGAGAATGAAACTGAGAAGGAGTAATAAACAGAAGGAGAACTAGAAGAGAGCCATGTAATGAATGAAGAGAAAATGTGGGGGTAGTAGTCAACAATGGTAAATAAAACAGATTAGTCAAAAAGAATGAAAACTGAAAAATAATCACATATTTGGCAACTGACAGGTTGCTAGCAACTTTGGAGACAACAGTTTCAGCTTGCAAATGGTTAAGGAGTGAGAGGAGAGGAAATGAAGACCATCAGGAGAACTAGCCACTTTTACGAGTTTGGATTAAAAAAATTGATTGAAAATATAGGACAACTGTTTGAGAGGTCAGAAGGATCTAACAAAAAAGTATTTTTTTGTTTTGAATGGGGAAAACCTGAATATGTTTTAAGGAAGGAGGAATGGAATAAGTACAGTATATGTGAAGAGAAAGAACATTATAGAGAGAAAATAGATTATTGAGGTTATAATTTGCAAACTCAGGACTCTCATGACATTTTACATTACTTTTTGTCTGAACTACCCATTGGGGCACATAGTTATACTTGATTGGGTATGTGATTTGTTCCCATACTGCTTTGCTCTCATACTTTTGTGTATGTCTTATTTCTCTTGATCAAAGCTTCTTAAACTGTGGGTTGTGACCCCTTATGGGATCGCAGAACTAAATGGGGGGGCACAAAATTATGATTCATTATTAGTAAATATTTGATTTGTATACCTATTTTATATACTTATATACCTTGGGATTACATAAAAATGTCTCAGGTGAGAAGGGATACAAGTAGAAAAAATTGAAGAAGCTCTGGTTTAGATACTCTGTAACTTCCTAAAAGCAGGTTGATATCTTTTTTTCCTTCCATCTCTCCCATAACAACATCCAGCATAGTACTGAGCATACAAAGGGAAATACTATCATGTAAGGCAAAAAGAGGGTATCAGCTTAGAAAGGTGAGCAATACTAAGTCCATGAAAATAAGAATAGTCAGGGTGCATGACAAAGAGCCCTGAACTTTAAAGCAAGTGAACTGTGAGCTCTTTCTGACTCCACCATGCAGCTTTGGGTACATCATTTGAACTCTTAAATTTGGTATCCTTATCCATAAAATAGGAATAAACATATTTGAACTACCTACCTCATAATATTTTTGAAGAAAAGATTAAGTATGCTGTAAATCACCATATATGAATTAAATGTGAGGTGTTCTCCACCTCTGGCCTCTGTACAACTTTTCTCAAGGAATTCCCCTGGGCTTCCTGGGCAGTCTGACACTAATGAAGTCCTACTTTGATCAGGTTTTCTAGGCTCAAAAGTAGGGTCTATAATCCTCAGGGTCACTGTATTCTCAGGTATTTCCCAAAGCAATTTTCAATACATAAGAAAGATATTTGTTCATCAGTCACAGAAATACGTAAATAAAATCTGGTGACTTATCAAGATAATAGTGCTGCCAATTCATTCTCTAGATGATTAAAATTAGTAATAAATTCCTTAGTAAAAAAATAATAGTCTGTGGAGCTGGAAAGTGAAGCTGAACTCATCATATATTCATCACAATCCAGTTTCACGTATTTTTATCTTCAGTCACATACAGAGAGGTAGAGGTAAAAGTATATTTCCATCCTTTTCTATACCTGAGTTAAAATGTAATTGTAGATTCCAGCATTCCATTTTCATTTGTTAGCTAAAATCTATCCAGACCTTCAAGATTCAGGGTAAATGCTAACTCTACCAGGAATCCTCTCATGACAAGTCCAACCTATAGTGAACTCTTTTTTCTCTAAACTCCCATAGAAATCTGCTTGTTCTTTATTTATGCCCATGGATAAAAGTCTCCTGGTTGGCTAAGCCTCTCTGAGTTTTCACAATTTTTTCAAGAAGAAAACCTCATGTTCCTCAGAAGGGGCCAACTGCAAAGTTTTATTCTGGAGTATAGAATATGCAACCCATGGAACATTAGTGAAGATTTAGATCAATACAGACTGAATCCAATTTTTTTTCCAGCTTGCTAATATTTTTTATTATTTATACCATAACCATTCCCCATTATACCATCCTCATGTAACCTCCCTCTCCCCTTAATGAATAAAGACAGTTAAGCAAAATGACAATTAATAACATATGAGCCCTAGTGAGTCAAGAGGAAGGAAATGTTTCATCCTCTGACTTCTAGGACCAAGATTGGTCATTGCACATTTAATCTGAAATTACAGTTTTCATTTACAATATTTTGGTTACTCTGAATATTGTGTTTCTGCTTTAGCTTTTTTTGCTCTGCATAAATTTATGCAATTATTCTAATTTTTTTTGAATTCTTCCTATTCCTGACATGATTAAATTTAATTCTCAATAATAGCTCTTTAATAAACATTGCAATTCATTTTATCCCTCTCTTAAAAGTATCCCTGCCACATCAAGTTCTGATTTGTGCTTCTCATAGCTCCAGACTCCTGTATTTTACCTGAGGATACTAAGACATTGATAAAGTAAAAACGTTTTTAAAGTCATGCAAAGAACAGAGTAGAGTCTTGGCCAATTAGCAGGGAGCCATCTAATATCCCACCTTTAATTGAGTGTTAGTCCTTCCTTCTCTGAAAAGAGTTTCTGAAAACAAATGGCAATAACAATAAAATCTCAACACTAATAACTGAGAGTAACATGAATGAAATTGAAGAACTCAGGAAAACAGTATGTGAATCTCACAGACAACTAATAACTGAATCACTTCCCTCATCTGTTTGCATCTGGTAACATAGCATCCTTCCTCAATACCCAGTTTCCCTCTTACTACATCTGTGCCCACTCTCTGGGACTCAGGTCCCAATTCTATAGCTCCATAATACCTGTGTCTGCTGGCCTTCCTAAGGAATTCTCCATCACTTATTAGCTGCTTCCACTTACTGTTGTTGGCTTAGAGCATAAATAAATTATATATAATAAATACATTCAATCACTATCCAACAACAAAGATCACTCTTTTTTGAGGTTCCTCTTCATCGGCTCTCAACTTTTTCATAAAGATCCTAGGGCTTTTCTTCTACCCTCCACATCGAACAGTTCTAGAATAGCATACTAAATACATAGATTATATTTAGTAAATATTGTAGTTTTGTTTTGTACAGAAACAGAAAAGATGTATAATATGGTTCAATATTTAAAAAATGGATTAAGGGTCAAGAGAGTTCTAATTAAACTTTTTTTTTTAGTTGTTAATTGTTATTTTGGACCCGTGTCATCAATTTTCTTGTACCTCAGTTTTCCAAATTTATTTTTTGTTTCCTCAATTTTTAAAGAAGTTTGACTATTATATCTTTATTTTAGCTCTATTATTCTAGAGTTTTATAGGGTTAGGGTTTTTATATTTTTTTCGTATTTATAGCATTTATAAAGCTTTTTCCTCAAAAATGCCCAGTGAGAGAATTGGCATGACAGTGACAACTGTTTGAGAAGATTGTTTTGAACCTAATACATAAGCTCTCTTCAACAGCAGGGTGATTCAGGCCAGTTCCAATGGTCGTGTGATGGAGAATACCATCTGCATCCAGAGAGAGGACTATGGGAACTGAATGTGGATCACAACATAGTATTTTCACCTTTTCTGTTTCTGTTTGCTTGCTTTTTGTTTTTTTGTTTTTGTTTTTGTTTTTGTTTTCATTTTTTCCTTTTTGATCTGATTTTTCTTGTGCAGCATGATAAATGTGGAATTATGTTTAGAAGAAATTGCACGTTTAACATATATTGGATTACTTGCTTGCCATCTAGGGAAAGGAGGGAAGAGAAGGAAGGAAAAAAATTGGAACAAAAGGTTTTGCAAGGGTGAATGTTGAAAATTATCTATGCATGTGTTTTGAAAATAAAAAGCTTTAATAAAAAATAAACTAATATGTAGTCACAATTGATGGGAATTACTAGAATGTATAGTCAGAGAAATAACATGAGAACGTTGAAGTATTAATGGTTGAAATGATAGAGCAAATAAATACAGGATTGGATATGAACATGACAGGAAAAAGTCAAATATGAGAGATATAGTAGATATTGGAAGAATGAGAAGAATAAAAAAAATTTCCCAAATTATGAGCCTAAAGGAGTGGAACGGTAATGATATCATTTCAAAATAATGGGAAATTAGTAAAGGGCATTAATTTTTGATAAAAAATAAATGTCAAGTCTAAGTAACCAATTTCATACCCTTAATTTTTCTCAGAAACAATATGAAATTAAGAAGGACCTTCCTTTAATAATGAATAATATAAGCAAGGAGATCAGCCAAATCATTTCCAATGGAGCAGTAATGAACTGAACCAGCTACGCCCAGAGAAAGAACTCTGGGAGATGACTAAAAACCATTACATTGAATTCCCAATCCCTATATTTATGCCCACCTGCATTTTTGATTTCCTTCACAAGCTAATTGTACAATATTTCAGAGTCTGATTCTTTTGTACAGCAAAATAACGTTTTGGTCATGTATACTTATTGTGTGTCTAATTTATATTTTAATATATTTAACATCTACTGGTCATCCTACCATCTAGGGGTGGGGGTGGGGGGGTAAGAGGTGAAAAATTGGAACAAGAGGTTTGGCAATTGTTAATGCTGTAAAGTTACCCATGTATATATCCTGTAAATAAAAGGCTATTAAATAAAAAAAAATAATGAATAATATAAATCTCAAAGATATGATAACATCATTTTTTTGAAATGCTTAAATTAGTATCCAGGATAATATTTCAAACTAAACAAAAAATATATACACACTTATATGCATGTATAAGTGTATTTATCTATCTGTCTATATTATATGTGCTATTAATTTATAGTAGTTTATTTAAGTATCATAGTTGGGGAAGGGATAGTCCATATAATATAAATAATGTTTGGTATCGTGGTTTTTTTTAAACTTCATTATATTTCAAATACCTTGATACAATTCAAAATTTGATCCATTGAAAATTTGATCCTTGGAAAAGTTCTAGCAAAAATCAGACTATACCTTCCGGGATCTCTACTCAAAATATAATTATAAGGATCTGAGGGTATACAGATATTGAAGAGGGGTTATTCTTAAATACCGATTTCCATAAACTCAATTGTAAGCTCCATTTTTTCTCTTATAGCCAATAAATAAACCTGTTTATTACTTGAGTTATGTAAATCATGTTCTTGCAGAGGAATTTATAATTGCTAATGGATAATGTCAAATTTTGACATTTCCAAGATGGGTGGGGGCAACAAGAGAGACAAATGAAAAATTGTACCTGAGCCCTTTAATAGTATGTAAGTGCTTCAGATATATGGATCGCATATTTGAAGACCTCAAAACAATTATAAATATTGAAACCTCTGAATAAAGAAGGAGAATTGACAGTTATATATAGCACTTGATAATTTGTAAATTGTTTTGTATATATGTACAAATATGCATATATATAGATATATATGTATGCATACATATATATGCACACACATGCATATATACATGTCTTTTGATCCTCACAATAATTCTGCTAAGAGGATATAATACTGTAAAGCATGTAACTATATTCATTAAATATGAAACATTTATAATTGATTATTTAAAGTTTTAAAAAGGCATTGAGGGAAAATTGTCAAATGGCTTAGACTTAGAGATAAATAAATGGACATAAGTCCTAGACATTATTATTCATTATCCCAGGCTTTGGACTCTCAGAAACTAACTAGGCCATGTAGCATTAGTGATGCAATGTGTATATATAGATATTAGTCATAGCCATCGGCTAAATGCATTTTGGCCCATTTTTTTTGTCAGCTTGTATAAAAACCAATATTGAGAATAAGTTGTAGCTGTCCATACCTGATAGACACTTGATTTTCCTGCAAAATTATCTTTTAATGTTCCGATCCAATCATCAGGAAACTCTAGTAGCTTCATATTACCTGTAGGATCAAATATAACATTTATAGTTTAATCCTTTTAGAGTAAAAACCTAGCATCTTCATACCTTTCTTTTCTCCATATACTTCAAAATTCAACAATACTGATTTTCTCTCTATTCCTTATACATGTCTCCTTATTCTAACTCTGTGTTTTTTATTGGCTATCCCCATACCTGGAATATTCTGCTTTCTCATTATGCCTTTAGTTTTTCTAGCTTCCTTCAAGACTCAGCTCAAATTCTGCCTTCTCATGAGGTCTTTCCTGCCTCACTCTCCTTCCCCCACTTCCCAATTCTTTGCTCTAAAAATATATTTCATTTCCATTATATATGTCTTATAGATACCTAGTTATGTACACATTATCTCCTATCTCAGTTAGATTTTGTATTTGGCCTTTTTTCTGTCCAGATATTAGGAGATACCCTGTTTTCTAGGGATAAGTTCTAGCAAACAATGTGCCTGAACTAGGCATAGCAACAATCTGTTGCACTCACACCCTGGGTGATCTCACCCTCTGGCAAAATCATATAATTTTTGTATAGCTTTGTTCCCTATTTCCCATAAGATCCCAAGGGAGCTAGTACAGCAATTAACATGTTGCAGCAAAAAGTGATCAATCAAATCTTTTGAAATATTAAATCAACCAAAAAACCAGTGTTTATTCCTGTTCGTGCCACGTTAACTGTGGTCCTGTGCCCTGCTGAACCCTCAGACTCAAAAATCCTAATGACTTGAGACAATCACAAGACTCAATGATTCTAATCTAATAACTTAGACTTGGTTCCCATAGAACCCAGGAACACCTGTATTACCACCAAAAATGCCCATTGTGGAAATTGTTTTCTCAAGATCTAAAAATGACTGTTGTGGTCCTGGTTTTTTGTGGTTTTCATGCATAAAACCCTGCCAGAAGCCAGAAGCCAGAAGCCCTCCTTCTCAGAAATAATTCCATTTACAAGAATTTTCCTCACTTTGAAATTAAACTTTAAACTTCTGGTTGATCGCTAACTCTCCTGTCTCTGTTGCTTTTTTTTTTTTTTTTTTTTTTTGGCGGGGGGGCGGGGGTGAGGTTGGTTTTTGGGTTTTTTTGACTCTAGCCACCCACAGGTAAGAGATTGATTCTAGTTTGGTTAACACTTTGTATCTTCAGTACTTAGCATAAGGCGTGGCACATAGTATTCAATCAGTGCCTGTTAATTAACCTATGCAGACTGTCATTGTTGCTATAATAGACCAAAGTAGATTTCAACTGGTGTATTTGCCTTCCCAAAGTTTATTCCCACCTAGAGATCTGCACCTGTCAATGTTTATGATTGTTCATATTTATTATTATTATGATTATTATTTGCCTCATTGATTAATTCTCTTCAAATCTTGACCCTGCATTTGGGAACAGAATATACCTGGCCTTAAAATATTTGATATAGTTGGTAAGATAAAGTGAGACTGACAATAGAGTCCTACATTGCTAAAAGAAGGAATGATGGAAATAATGGAAGGAGAGATGAGGTTTTTTAACTACTATCATGATTCAACACTGGTTCTTATTATCTAATAAGTCAAAAGCTATAGGCAGGGAACAGAATATATCTGGCCTTAAAATATATGATATAGTTGGTAAGATATAGTGAGATTGACAGTATACTTCTACATTGCTAAAAGAAGGAATGGTAGAAATAAAGGAAAGAGAGATGACATTTTAAAACTACTATCATGATTCAGCACTGGTCCTTATTATCTAATAAGACAAAAGCTATAAGTTGTGTGAGATGGATTCCACTACTGAAATAAATAAATACAACACTCCCCCTCCACCCCCCACTCCAAAGACTTGGCCTATTGGATCAAGTAGAAGAGGAAGCAAACAAGTAAACTCCTGCCTACCCACTGCAAAATTTAAACTCTTATCTTAGTTACAAATCAGCTTGAATATATAGGAGGTGGATTTATTGTGTTTTTTTCCAAAGGGGAAATAGTCCTTAGGTTGCTATTAAGTCAACCAAGATCATTAAACTATGAAAAACTTATTGGAAACTCCTTAGCTTGCCCAAACCACCATTTATTGTTAACATCAAATAGTGAATTATAGCTAAGTGACCTTGATGAGATTTTCACCATCACAGTAGATATGAATTTCATAAGTGTAGGCAAGGCACAGAGATGTGTTAAGTCCAAGTTCACTATTGTTAGTACCCTTCATAAAACAGTTTTATTCCCCCAATGAGTCCCTTCCCTTAAAACTGTTAACTCTTTCCACTTAGACAATTCCTGGAAAAGATTTAGACACTCATCTCCTTAATTTTGTTAAAATTCCAAGAGGACCAAAACCAAAGATCTTTGGTTGGTTTTAGACAGTGTTCTTTCTGTTTTGGCATTGGATCCTAAGCATCTGACTAGGCAACTTGACATTAATTAGTCATGAAGATTTGGAATGAGGATATGCCAAAAATTAGTCTAATATGTTCCTGAGGAGTAATATTAGGAAAATAAAAATCCAGCATTCTTAATATTTTTAATCTATCAATCTACCCATTTAAAATTATAATATTCTTTAGTTTGGATGCAAGGACAAGTTGTTCAGGGGTCATAGAAGGATAAAGAGTTAGATTCCATGATTTTTAAAAAGTCAAATTAAAAGAAGATGAATCTAGAATTCTATTTTTTTCTTTTTTGGTCATGATCACATTCCCTAGAACTAAATAATACAAGAACTACCCTGACAAAACACATTTTGTTTTATAACTTTATAGCTTTCCATCTATATGAATATTGTGCCTTTGTTTTATATTTTGAAGAGATTTTTGTTTTTTGTTTGTTTGGTCTGGACTTGTGATTCATGGGTATAAGGAATTCCTGTTGAAGAAACTTCCCTTAAGAAGGAAGATCAGCAACTGTGCTTAAATTTGTAGACTTAGACATCTGGTGGCACAGAAAGTCCCCCAAGCATTAGGTGAATTCATGTAAAACAGGAATTTAGGTCATCCTGGTTCTGGGGCTACTTTTCCATCCACCATTTAATACTCTCTCTCTCTACCTTGGTATGAAAATTCTATAAATACTATCATCGACAATGATGCCATTTTATTTCAATTAATCATCAGGATAATATCAAACCTCTTCATGAAATCCCTAACAATGCAAAAGAGATTGCAAAATCCACCATGGAAAAATTATAGTATGAAAAATGTCTATGACCTAGATTAACACTTAAACCTGGATAGGCAAATTATTGAAGACTACATTCAACATATGTGCCGATAGATAGTTGCAATTTTGAAATGAAGAGGACTCACAGAAGAATAAGAACAAATCAAGCCTAATCAGATTTGGAAAATGATGCAGGGCTTTTAATAATCATTAACTATTCATTCCTTCCGACCTCCTCCCCCTCCAAATCCACATTTTTTTTTATTATAACTTTTTACAGACAGAACATATGACTGGGTAATTTTTTACAACATTATCCCTTGAACTCACTTTTGTTCCGATTTTTCCTCTCCTTCCCTCCACCCCCTCCCCCAGATGGCAAGCAGTTTTATACATGTTAAATATGTCATATTATATCCTAGATACAATATATGTGTGCAGAACTGAACAGTTCTCTTGTTACACAGGGAGAATTGGATTCAGAAGGTAAAAATAACCTGGGAAGAAAAACAAAAATGTAAACAGTTTACCCTCATTTCCCAGTGTTCCTTCTCTGGGTGTAGCTGCTTCTGTCCATCACTGATCTATTGAAACTGAGTCAGATCTTCTCTTTATTGAAGAAATGCACTTCCATCAGACTATATCCTCATATAGTATCGTTGTTGAAGTATATAATGATCTCCTGGTTCTGTTCATTTCACTCAGCATCAGTTCATGGAAGTCTCTCCAAGCCTCTCTGTATTCATCCTACTGGTCATTTCTTACAGAACAATAATATTCCATAACATTCATATACCACAATTTTCCCAACCATTCTCCAATTGATGGGCATCCATTCATTTTCCAGTTTCTAGCCACTACAAACAGGGCTGCCACAAACATTTTGGCACCTACAGGTCCTTTTCCCTTCTTTAGTATCTCTTTGGGGTATAAGCCCCAAAGTGCTAGTAGTAGCACTGCTGGGTCAAAGGGTATGCACAATTTGATAACTTTTGGGGCATAATTCCAGATTGCTCTCCAGAATGGTTGGATCTGTTCTCCACCAACAATGCATCAGTGTCCCAGTTTTCCCATATCCCCTCCAACATTCATCATTATTTTTTCCTGTCATCTTAGCCAATCTGACAGGTATATAGTGGTATCTCAGAAATGTCTTAATTTGCATTTCTCTGATCAATAGTGATTTGGAACACTCTTTCATATGAGTGGAAATAGTTTCAATTTCATCATCTGAAAATTGTCTGTTCATATCCTTTGCAAGTCCACATCTTTAGTATCACCATTTTATAAGTGACTAGAAAATCAGGAGACATCAATTCTCAGAAGAGTTAAAGGAGTCAATAAATTAATTGTGAGAATAATATAAATAGTAATGAGTGATGCATAATGATTCAATTCAAGTTATGAACACTGACTTGTATGCAAAAAGTGATATAAAATAGACTAGAATATACATATTTTATGTCAAACCAGAAACAAAAAAGATAAATATTTCATAAATGTGTAAAAAATTTAAAAACTGGGGAAAATATTCATTATTTAACAAATACTGTTGGAAAAAGATGATA
Organism: Sarcophilus harrisii; assembly: GCF_902635505.1. Lineage (NCBI taxonomy): Eukaryota > Metazoa > Chordata > Mammalia > Dasyuromorphia > Dasyuridae > Sarcophilus > Sarcophilus harrisii. Next base: position 213,568,080 of record NC_045428.1, read on the forward strand.
GCTTTGTAGTTAAAAAATGAAACTAAATCCATGCCTTATGCAAACTACATCAAATTTCATTTAAATTGTAAATGTAAAACATTTTAAAAATTAGAAATATATGAATGATAATAAAATTACATATGTGTATAGAGATACATATATATGTATCTAGGTGAAAGAAAAGTGTCTCTATGGAATATGTGTCTATGTAGATGAAAGAAAAGAGTATCTCGTCTACAGAAACAATATATATTGGGAAAAGGTAGCTATAATCATTCCTTTAACATTAAATATAAATAGATAATAAAGTAACATAATCAAGATAAATGATTGAAATATTGATGCTAAATGTAACATATTAAATACCTAAAGTCTAAAATGTTTAATAAAATGAAAAAATACTCAAGGGTAAAATATACTCTCCAACAGTGAGAGATGAGTTCTTTAGAGTAGAAATATCTTAATTCAAGAGATGTCAGTATATGGGACAATGATCTGAGCTATAACTGTAAATTCTGCTTCCTGAGGCAAATTCAGCCAGCAGGAATATATGGTATAAAGGATATTTTTTTTCTGGTATGTTTCACTCATACTGGGTAAGTCAATGGTCCATTCCCTATGGACTCCAGTTCTCTTTTGCACAATCACCTCAAACTTTCAATGTCAAGAGGAAGGGAGATCCCTGGTACTACAAAAGACTAGAAGGCAGAAGAAGAAATGTGCCTCCTGTATGTGGGAGCCTCAGGACCAAGTTCCACCACTCAGATCTAGTTATAGTTCTCATTCTGATAGTGTTCTTGCAGAAGAACATGGTAGAAATCAAGAAGATATTTTTTGAGCTTCAGTGTCCTAAATAGAAAAGAGTATTTTGATTTCTTAAGAAAGGTGATACTATGATTTCAGAGAGTCCTGGAGAGACTTGCATGGACAGATGCTGAGTGAACTGAGTAGAACCAGGAAACCATTGTACACAGCAGCAGCAAGATCATATGATGATCATTTCTGATGGATGTGGCTGTTCTTAACCATGAGATAATTCAGGCTAGTTCCACTGGTGATGAAGAGAGTTATTTGTACCCAGAGAGAGAACCATGGGAACTGAATGTGGACCACAATATAATATTTTCACTTTTTTGTTGTTGTTTGCTTTCATTTTGTTTTCTTTTTCATTTTTTTCCTTCTTGATCTGATCAGTATGAATTGTGGAAATATGTGTAGAATAATTTTCACTTGTGTCCTGAGGAATCTGTATGTGGGCCAAGAAGCAAGAGTTAGAACTAAACATGGAACAATTGATTAGTTTAAGATTGAAAAAGGAATACAAGCTTGTATATTGTCACCTTATTTATTTAACCTATATACAGAGTACATCATGTAAAATGCCAAGCTAAACAAATAAAAAGCCAGAATTAATTACTGGGAGAAATGTCATCATTCTCTGATGGCAGAAAGTGAAAAAGAATTAAAGAGCATCTTCATGAGGATGAAAAAAAGAGCATAAAATCTAGCTTAAATTCAATATAAAAACAAAAAACTACAATCTTGGTAACTTGTTCCATCACTTCCTAGCAAATAGAGAAGAAATGATAATAATATTAGATATTATATTCTTGGGTTCAAGGATCACTACAGATGGGTACTGCAGCCATAAAATTAAAAGATGTCTACTTCTTGAAAAGAAAGCTATGGCAAATCTAGACAGCATACTAAAAAGCAGACATCACTTTGACAACATGTTCCATATAATCAAAATTATGTTGTTGGGTTTTTTGTTTTTTGTTTTTGTTTCTCCAGCAGCAATGTAGTGTGCCTGTGAGCATTGAACTATGAGTACCAAAGAATTGATGCTTTTGAATTGTGGTGTTGGAGAAAACTTTTGAGAATCCATAGAGAACAAAGAGATCCAATCAATACTTAAAGAAATTAACTCAAACTATTCACTGTAAAGTCAAATATGGAAGCTGAAATTTAAATAGCTTGACTACATAATGGGAAGATAGGGCTCTTTGGAAAAACCATGGTGCTGAGAAAGTTTGAAGGCAAAAAGAAAAGGGGACAGCAAAGAATGAGATGGATAGATAGTATCATTAAAACAATGAACATGAATTTGGACATATTTTGGGAGATAGTAGAGGATAGAAGGGCCTGGTGTGCTATAGTTGGTCACATTGGAAATAAAATAATTAAATTTGGGGGCTGGAAAGACATTCTGATGTAATCCAATTCTTACCCCTTATTTTTACAGATCAAGAAACTCAGCCCCACAGTATCTAAGTGCCACACAACTAGTTAGTGGCTATAGAAGAGATTGGAGCTTGATTGGTTCCCTTCCATGAGTCATGAGCTTTTTCTTCTAGGACAAACTAGCAGTGTAAATATAAAAAATTCCAGGGATTTCCAAAATATTAGTCAATCAATAATAATTTTGTGAAACTTTAGAGCACTTTGAAAAAACTCTGGGATATCAAGCCTTAGGTGGAATTTACTTAATTCCTTAAAAATATGTGTTTATTAGAGACCAGGACCAGTATCTTCATATGTAAAGTGAAAAATTTAGACTAGTTGGCCTGAGTTCCATTCTGTGATCTTATGATTATGACATCTCAACTTGTTCTGTCCATGTATATAATCATTAGAATGCAAACATATTGAAAGACATGTAACAATTAAATTTCTCATCATGTCACTTTAGAAATGAGGAATTTGAATAAGTGTGCTTTTTGCTAATTCACAAAATGCATAATCTTCAAAATAAAGAAATACTGAACAACCTTAATCCAAAATAAAAAAAACAACTTGAAGGTCTCTGGAATTAGGATTTTGAGGATTTATATTATATAAACAGACTGACATCCCCTTACAGATAGAAACCTTGCTTATTAGGAGTTCCTAAGAGATTAATACAAATCAGGAAATGAGATTATATTCCAAATGGAATAGTGTGTTTATAGCTATGCTAGAATAGCCCCTTTTAAGACTTATTTAGAGGCAAAAATTCTAAAATTATACTTTTAAAAGGTAGGTAGGGGTTGGGGAAGCAGAAATTTTCAACATTTCAATGAAAAAAAAATACAATCTCTGAATATCCAGGAAAACAATATTTAAAAGAACAAGTTGAAAGTAAAATATCAAAACTATAAAAACTACCTTGAAGAAGAAAGAAAGATGGAATAAGGACACGAAATCGTTAGAAATTTAAAACAGTTTTGTATTAATTATCATCATCTAATATGACACCTCCAGTTAGAACTTACAAAAAGCAGTTTACTGGAGAGATCAAGAAGAATTAGGTTTTGGATTGCATTGTCAAGAAAACACAGAAATCCCATTAGAAGAACATGGTGGAAACAGACTCATGGCCTAAAAGGAGAATTTATGTACATTTTTTCTGAATCTTAATCTCCTATATAGGAGTGTATTTTGACTTTCTAGGAAGTTATATATTTGATTATCCATTTTGTTAATTTGATACTCAGTTGAAATATGTATTATCCAAAGTCCTACTGCTTCTTTGTGACTTTGAGATAATCCTGGGTTTTAGAAAGTTATGTCAGATATGAAACTCTGACAGTTTGTACCATTCTGAAAAGATTTGGGTTCAACTACTAACAAGAGACTATTTTGTTTCCCAAGGAGCATCCTAGCTAAGTTCATTGGTGTCTACTTGATGAATTCTTTAGACATTATAATACATTTTTAAAAAAAGATGAATATGAGAAAGTTCTTTGTGTACTGTCAATGTTAAATAGATGAAAGGATATTAATTATGACAGTTTCTTATCTATCTATATAATTATTAATTTAGCTTCTGGTAATTCTAAATGTCAAATTGTTGTCCAGTGATAAATGACAGTATATACTATAGTACTGGAGAAGCTGAATCATATTAATAGTGACATCCTTGTTATAAATAAAATCAGACTACCAAAGGAAGTTGCAGCAAAAAGAAGGGAAGGACCATAAGTTCTTCTTTGAGAGGCAGGTGAAGGAGCTGTCAGAGTTTTTGCTATATCACACATCCAAAGACAAAAAAAATTTCATGAGACATTTCACCATCTCTTATTTTAGTTCTAATAATGAACATTTTTAGAAAGACCACCATGAGAGAGATGATTACAGTTTATATTGTAATGTTTGCTAAAAGAGAATGAAGAGGTAGACAAATTCTATAAGGGAATTGATAACATTTCCCAAACTAGTAAAGCCATGTTTTAATACTCCCCAACTTCAAATTAAGAGGGCATATAGGGCAAAATACTGAAAAATATGCTCAAAAACAAGATTCAGGAGTAAGAAACAAAACAGAGCAATGACTTGTAAACTATTTAACAACAGCCTTGAACCTACATATTATGAATATTTTCTGTAAAAAGAGAGTTAGGAGGTTCTAGGTAGGTGAACAGCAAATAACATCTAAAACTGAAATTGATTCAGTTTTAACTGACAAAAAACTTAATAAGAGAGTAATTTCAGAATAAGATTCCTGGTATTATCAAGAAACCAACTTGTTATATTAAAGTGAAAATCTTTTATGAAAGTAGAAAAAAATTGAAAAATATAAGGAAAATGTGGCATGGAACTCCTGTTTAAACATCTATGGATGTTCCACCTCCAAATAAGGAAATATATTAAAAGAGCAAATATTAACTCTGGCTATTATCATTTCCAAAGGAATTTCTCTGATGCAAATCACTCACCACAAGACTGAAAGAGACTAGGACATTTCTAAATCAGCAAACTCTTAGTCTTTTTTTGCCAAGAAGAGATATATACCACCAAAGACAGAACTAATTTAGTAAATAAAATAAATTGTTAAGGAGTTGATAGAAAGTTTTGAAGGATGGGAAACGTGAAAAGATCACCCTAAGAGCATTTAATGATGAACCTGAAAGGAGGATAAATGGAAAAGAATCGATGAGATTTATATAAGAAACTCTTCCATCAAAAACATTTGGGCCATGACTATATTCAATGATGTGCAGAGAGATGACATAGAAATGACACCAATGGTATATGAAAAGAACAAATGGGCAAAATCACAATGAAAAAGTCTGTGCTATAGTCAACAAAATGTTGAGTTTTGCATGATCAAATTATAAAATTCTTTGAACAGAAGATTTAATATACTTAGAAAATTAGAAAATACCTCAGGTCATATTAATACTAAAAATGATCATTTAGAAAATAACAATAACTACTGACATCTCCATCTCTCCAAACTCTTTGTGAGAGTAATTTATTTTGGTATTGAGGGCATCATAGATAAAAGTATGAAAAGATATAAATGGGTTTTCATAAATAGTAGTTTCCATCAGCATACATCTTCCCAGTCATACAAAATTTCACTGTAATGGACAATTATTTTAAAAAGCATTTGATTTGGCAGATCTAAATCCCACTTTAAGGTATCTCCTATGCATGAAAATCATTCTATTCTCTTTTAGATTTAAGAACAAATACATTTGCAGAAAATTGCACAGCTAATAAAATTTATCAAAACCATTTCTATGAAATAGTAGAAAGACACAGTGTGGATAGTCATGGGAAAGTGAGGTTTAAGCATGTAACCAGAGATCTATTTGAGGACCTTCTGACTGTTCATTTTAAATAAAACATAAAACAGAGCAATGTATGCTCAATGAAAGCATGTGTTTTCCTGGATAGTGGAAGGTACAGATGAAAGAGGTCCTTCAGATGTTTCTATTTACATGACATTACATTAGTTGCATCAGATCCCAGAAGACTGCAGAGTTCTAAATAAAATAAAAAATACCTCTAAGGAGTTTGACCAAACATATGTACATAATGGTTGAAAACTGCCTATTGTCCATAGTACAAGATGTAATTGAAAGGACAATGCTCATGGATGTTTCATTATATATATTAAGGAAACTATGGATAAACAAATTAATTAGATATATATTGAACAGGAAGATAGTATGGATTACTTTTTAAGAACTATGTAAAAAAATTAAAAAATAAAAAGAACTACGTAGGGTTTTGAGAGATCCTAAACTTTTTTCTTTAAAAAAAATCTTTTTAATATGAATATTCTTCTGGTGATGCTGTGTGACTGTAAGTTATAATATATTCCAGTCTACAATAAATCTAAATTGTAGATCATCCAAAAGATAAGGAAGAAAAGAATGGTGGGTATGAACAGTCTGAAAAATATTACTTGATGACAAACTGTGTAGAAGAAACAGCATAAAGAATATCATCAGAGATGTAGGACCACTAAAGAATGTAGGCTAGTCATTTAATGAGTGACAATGTGCTTCTTTGTGCTTTATACTTAAAATACATTTTTAATATGAAAGTTTCACATTTGAAAAATGGATTATTTCATAAAAAAGTAACTGAATTTAAAAGCAAAGTAACACCACAAAATAAATTATATTCTAAACATTTGGAGAAATCCTAGTGTTAGTCTCAGGACAATGACCAAACAAGGCAAAGATTATGAAGGGGTGAAAAGGAAAAGGATTGGGCATTTGTCTTATGGAAACCACAATCCTAGAGGGTATTCATATAAAGCATCAATTATTATGCAGTCAAAAGATCTAGAAAAAGAAGCTCAGTATTTTCAGTATTTGCCCTGTAAAGGATTTATAGTAGAACATGCATGGGAGTGAAATGAGGGATAAAGGATCAAATATAAATTGAGCCTCTACTATGTTCAGGCACTGTCCTAAGTTCTTTACAAATATCTCTTTTGGTCATCACAACTGCAACCTGCAATGACAAGTCACAACCCAACAAGGTGGGATATTATCATCTTCCTTTTACTGTTAAGGAAAATGCAAAAGACAAAACTCAAATGATTTGCCCAAGATTATACAGCTAGTATGTATCCTAACCAGATTTGAATTTTGGTCTTCCTAACTTCAGACTCAGTGCACACTCTACCCACAGTACTACCCTAGCAATCAAAGTATAAGTCAAGTTATGCTATTCCTTGAAGTACATTTAATAGATAAGAAAACAGAAAAGTTAAAAGTAACTATAAAACACTCTGCAAAATCCGTGTCAGAATCCAGACTAGAAGGCATGAATTTTTCACCATGTCATGATACATGTAATCAAATTAAACTATTCAATTTTATAACTCACTTTGCTATGCTTGTCCTCAAACTGACTTTCCACTTTTTCACAGAAGTGAGCTTGTCAGACTTTATTATTTATGCAATGTTGCCCCCCAACTCCCCACTTCATCCCCCTCACCCCTCTCTCTATATAGTTGTATATTGTTCCAATGATTAATATTGCCTGCTTTGAAGTTGATTGGGGAGGGAAAGTAAATCCTATGTATTTCAATTAGCATCTTTTCCTGGAATCTATTAAACCTCTTTCTAATTTTAACATTAGAAAAGAGACCTAAAAGAGTACTTTTTATCAATAAGAGTTGGGATGGGGTAAAATGAGAAGCATCTTGTTCTTATTTGAAATTAATTTTATTTTTTGAAATGCCTATCAAATGAAAAATAAAATTCAATTTATCTCAAATAAGAAGAAGATGCTTCTCAGTTTACTTCATCGTAATCTTTATTGATGGAAAACAGTTTCCTAAACCTTTTTCCTAATATCAAGATTAGATAAAGTCTTCTAAGTTTCCAAGAATCTTATTTGGAGAAAATATGAGAACTATATCTCCAGTAGTGTTTCAATGCTTTCATTTTCGAATCAGTCTCAAATCAAGAAGTTAGACAAAGTAAAGAAAAAGACCATATTGTTTTAAAATTACAACTTTACAAAATGGGCTTTTTTCCAATTGGTTTTTACTTCAAAGGAAAATACTTTAAATACATTTTTATTATGTGTTAAAGTTTCACATTTAAGGAACAGATTATTTCATAGGGAAAAATAATTGAATTCAAAAGTAAAGTAACCCCAAAAGATAAATAGGACTCTAAACACTGGAGAAATCCCAATTTTTTTTTACATGACCAAACCATTATTTTGCTGTACAAAAAAAATCGGATTCTGAAATGTTATACAATTAGCCTGTGAAGGAAATCAAAAAATGCAGGTGGGCAAAAATATAGGGATTGGGAATTCAATGTAATGGTTTTTAGTCATCTCCCAGAGTTCTTTTGCTGGGCGTATCTGGTTCAGTTCATTACTGCTCCATTGGAACTGATTTGGTTCATCTCATTGCTGAGGATGGCCAGGTCCATCAGAATTGGTCATCATATAGTATTGTTGTTGAAGTATATGATGATCTCCTGGCCCTGCTCATTTCACTTAGCATCAATTCGTGTAAATCTCTCCAGGCCTTTCTGAAATCATCCTGTTGGTCATTTCTTACCAAACAATACTATTCCATAATATTCATATACCACAATTTATTCAGCCATTGTCCAATTGATGGGCACAGTTTCTGGTCACTACAAAGAGGGCTGCCACAAACATTCGTGCACATGCAGGTCCCTTTCCCTTCTTTATGATCTCTTTGGGATATAGAAATCTCAATGTCAATCTCAGGACAACTATGAAGTAAGACAAAGATTATGAAGGGGTGAAAAGGAAAAGGATTGGACATTTGTCTTATGGAGGCCCACAATACTAATGGGTATTCACATAAAGCATAAATTATATTCAAAACAAGATAATTTTTTTTGCTTAGATCTTATATTACTCCTCTTTTTCACTTTACTATTTCTGCTACTAGCACAATCATTCACCCAGTTTTCCCTGTTCATTGCTTTGGAATTACATTCAATTCTTCTTTCCCTTAATTCTCTTAGTCATTTTCAAATACTATTTTTTCTACCTATATCACAACATTCACATATATTCACTTCTGTATACCCATTGTCATCTTTAGTACCCCATGGTCTCTAATATTTCCAAAACATTTTTTATTATCTTCTAGTCAACAAACAAGTACTTATTAAGTACCTAATTTTAGTGCTCTTTGATAAATACTGGAGGTGAATACATTGATTTGTGATTTGTGAATGATCTCCATGGAAATGGGAGCTGATAAGATTATCCTGCTTCAATTCATTTTTCACAGAATTCCTTGGATAATCTCTCATACATCTATAGATCATCTCATTTAACCCTTATGCTCAAAAGTCTTGAGAAGTTCTATATTATTTTCCAAATAAAGTTGAAACTCTTCTGCTCATCATTCAAGTTCATTCCCAATTTGCATAAGTGGATACTAGAGGAGAATTGTAATATGGGCAGAAAACATCCCTAGATTTCAAATTTTATTACAAACAATGGGCCAGCTTCACTTTGCAAATCTTTTATGAGTTGAATTCTTCTAAGAGAGCAAGCATGTCTAATTAATCACTAAGAGTCTATCCATTGCCTTGGATGCAATTGGTAATTACCTCTTCCCTCGTCTTATCACTTCTATTTTGCCCCACTCTTACTTTCTAATGCAAGTAATTTATTCTCTAGTTTGTCATTTGGACTCTTTGTCCTATTCCTTCAAATTCTTAAAATTTCCAGCCAATGATTCTTACACCTTCCCTAACAGAAATATGCCTTTTAGCTTTTGCCTATTTTTTTTCAGTGCAATTGGCTTTAAGTGACTTATCAAGGGTCACATGGTTAATAACTGTTATGTGTCTGAACACAGATTTGAACTCAGATTCTCCTGACTCCAGTACTGATGCTCTATCCATTGTACCATCTAGTTGCCCCCTGAAATATGCCTCTTCATTAAGAATGTCACCATAATTGTTTGAGAAGAGAGAGAGAGATGCATTGTGTTGGTTTAGTTTAGCATTGAGATTTTCCTTGAACCTCTGTTGCCTTCAGTTCCAGATTACTTTTGTTTTGTTTTGGAAAGGTTAGAAATTAAAGTAGTTATTGAGTCAGTGAAATGAAATGGAACAAACTTAAGAAGAATGGAAGTAGAATAATGAGGAATGAAATATATTTCTTAATTCCTGGCAAAAGAATAAGAATGAAAAGCATACAACATCTAGAGAAGGTATGAGTGAATTTTAATCTGTATCATTGAGAGGAGTACCCCAACCAATAAGATCAAAATGTATGAAAATAAAGAGCATTGAAGTAAGTGAAAGTAAAGTCATCCTAATGTAGAGCCTTAGATCTGATTATATAGAGAGCAAGTTCTAGGATCAGGCTAGAGAGGATGATACCCTGACAATATTGCTGCCTAGAGTCATTGCAGGTCCTGAGTTCCAATGGAAAATCCCAATAGATTTATATCATGTTTTGGAAGATGACTAAATCCTGGAAGATGCTGAGTGTCTAATTGAAATAGCTGGTATTGAAGGATGTGGTAAAAAGCAGGACCACCAACCCAATGCCTGAATAATAAGTAGCAACTAAAGTGTCTGTGTATGTGTGTGTGTAAGAGAGAAAGAGAGAGAGACAGACAGACAGATGGAGAGAGAGAGAGACAGAGACAGAGAGAGACAGAAAGACAGAGAAAGAGACAAAGAGAGAGAGAGAGAGAGAGAGAGAGTGTATGCATTCATTTCAACAATTTACTATGAAATTATTGAACATCTCTTCTGTATTAAGCACTGTGCTAAATGCTAAGTATATCTACAAAATCAAAACCACAAAAAACAAAAATTTAAAACCCTACTCAAGAATCTTGCTTCAGGAAGGAAGTGATGAAATATACACAGAAAAATATACAGGATAAATACAAAGTAATTTGAGGGGTTGGGGAGAACATTGATAATAGAGGAAGGTTAAATGTTGGTACCCCCCATAGCAAAAGTTCTGAAACATTTTCTTCTTTCTTCTCCCCAATATCCTCATCTGTAGCTCTAATATTTGCAGAGCATGACCTCGCCTCCTACTTCCTACTTCATTGAGGAAATGGATGACATTTTACATCAACTTTTTAAGGCTCTTTAAACCTCATCCTGATTTTTCCGTCTGGTTCAAAATGCTAAACAGCATTAATTATTTATGTAATTCATATCTCTTCCCTCCTATTTATGTTTAATGAAATTTACTTCATTAAAGTAATAGAGAGATGAAAAGGCTGGTATTAAAATACAAGATTCTTTTCAAACCACGCATCTCCTATAACCAAAGGAAGTCTTCTATGTTGATTATAATAGGGTCTAAACAACAACAACAAAAAAATGAAAGGCTTGATTTGTGTTGAGTTGATAATATCCATTAAAGAAACAATGAAAAGATTCATAATAGCTATGTTAACTAACACAAGGAGCTAGTAGCCATTCATTGCAATTTCTATGGCCCTCATTGTGTAAGATTTAACCACTAGCTAAATGAGTAAAAGAAACTCCTCCCAATCCCCTGTCAACTGTATTATGAAGTTAAAAACTGGGGGAAATGACAAAGTAATTTACACTGAATATTAGGGCTCCATTGAAGCTTACATCAAAGTGAAATAATGGATAGTCAGCTAAAGTACAGAAAGTGGTGTGGCAGAAACATTATGTGACTATCATAGTTTTACTGCCTTCCTGGGTTTTGAAGAATTTCTTATGTAATCATGTTTATGCAAGTCATTCTAAGGTCTCAGAAGTTTCAACAGGAAACTATTTTCTGGATCTAGATGTAGAAAGAAATCTGATCTGGACATGACTATTTTAAAATATTAATCTAGACTAAAGTTCCTTTCATGAGTTTCCAGAAATTTCATTTACCTTGTTAGTAAACAAGTTTCATTCCATTCTACGTAAGTTATTTAGGGTGCTTCCCTACAAACAAACCTGAAAAACTATTAATTTAAATAAATATTATCTCCCTTTCCTCCAATAGCTTTTAAAACAATCAAAATTTTCACCAAATTTTTCATTTGATTTAGCAGAGCAAAATGTTTTTGTAGTCAAACCTATTGAATCAGTTTTGTGATATTTGTTTCTCCATTTGTGGGAAATTAATTACCTTCCTAGAGAGCCACAATAATTCCTTCTACAGAGTGGTGCCAAATTATGGAACAAGAGTATGATTCTGAAACAGAGAGTTAATCACTATTTATTCTAACTAATCAGGACACTGAACCTTTGGTTTATTGAAATATCAACAGAAAAGTGTTCTAACATCCAGGGGTCCTCAAACTACGGCCCGCAGGTCAGATGCAGCAGCTGAGGATGTTTATCCCCTTGACCCAGGGCTATGAAGTTTCTTTATTTAAAAGCCCACAAAACAAAGTTTTTGTTTTTACTATAGTCTGGCCCTCCAACAGTCTGAGGGACAGTGAACTGGCCCCCTGTTTAAAAAGTTTGAGGACCCCAATACTGTTGCTCTAATTTCTCTACCAGCTGAAATCCTCTCCATTCTTCAAAATACACTTAAAATGTCATCACTTCCATGAATCCAAATCTGATTCCATTATCCAAAAGTGAACTCTAACTCCCCTAAACTGCTAGACTTAGTACTAAATCATAAGTTTCTTAAAAGCAAGGGGGACTCACTATGTCTTATTTCTCCTTGCATCTCCTTCAGCACTTATTAACAGTGCCTTGCACAGTGAATGACTAATAAATGTTTGTTAATTGGTCAGATTAGGTCAAAGAAAAGACTAAGAAGAAAGACAAAATGATCCTTTAAAAAGTAAAATTAAAGAATTTCAAAGCTAGATAATTCTTAAGAGGGCATCTAGTCTATATGGTACATTTTATAGATAAAGGGCAGAGATTTTAAATGATTTGCCCAGCATCACAGACAGCAGATAAGAATTCAAATTGCAATATTTTGTCTAGTTGTGGTCCAGTTATACTACACTGATTCATCAAATAATACATTGAGATTGTGAAATGTTTATCCTAATTTAGTGGTCATTTCATACCTAAAAACATAAATATTTTAGATCTTTGAAAATTAAAGATTTTTAGCCTGCATTGTAGATTTCAGAGAGTTTGTGAATCTGAATGGAAAAAAATACATCTTTATTTTCACTAATCTTTACCTGAAATGATCATTTTCTTCAATTATTTAAAAACATTATACTGAGGAGTCCATATGCTTTACCATAGTGCCAAATACCGTCCATGATATAAAATTTTATTGATTGTGGTCAAAACATTATCCTGACCACAATTCCTAAAAAGTATCAAAGGGAGTAAAGTACCTTATTTAAAGAAGCCAGCTAACCTATGCATTGGTGATTTAATATGTAACTTTTCAACATTCCCCAAGTACTTTTAGTTTCATTTTATTTATTTTAAATTATACTGAAGTCATGGTATGGACTTCTATTTCTTTTTATGTAACTGTTTTCATATGACAGTGGATTATCATAGTGCTTTATTTGTTTCTCAACAATGTCAAAAATTAATCTTTAACTAAGGACAGAAACAGACATTAACCAAAAAGAATCAAGTCATGAGTAAGAAAAGCAGTGTGTTAGGTTGAGGTGAGGTGGGGAAGGTGGTTTAGAAAGTAGGATACTGGCTTTTATTTAAAAAAATTAGGGAAGTCTTTCTGATGTTTCATGAAGTATGATCATCCAGTCACTAGAAACTTTTCAATTTTTTCAGAATCACTCCTATTTCATACAAGCGTTCCCTGAAACTTCTATCTACACCAAATGTGATCAAGGTGAACCATTCTATGAATCAAATCTTAGTATTTTATAACATTTTCTCGCCAGTGACAAGTCAAATATACACATGCACTGACTAGCATTCTCATTATTAAGGCAGTTAGGAGTATATATAAATAGAGGGCATAGGTATGAAGTGAATATGACGGAATGATATTTAAATAAATCAAATTAAGGGGGTGAGAGGGAAATGTATTAGGAGAAAGGAAAAGGGAGAGGTAGAATAGGGTTAATTGTATCACAAGAAAGAGGCAAGAAAAAGCTTTTACAATGGAGGGGAAGAGTGAGGACCTTCATAACATCAAGATTGGAAAGATAATCAAAAAACAAAATGGGAAAAAACTTCTCTGTCGAAATCCTTTAAATTCACAAATCATTCATTTACAAACAACTGAATATCACTATAATTATCATGCAATTGTAGGGTAACTTTAGGAATTTCTTTCTCTTATTGAAGGAGATGCCTCTCTTATCTAAAAAACTGCCAATTACACAGTCATTAGACTGGGAATTGTATAGCTATTATGACTCAGATTGCATGGCGACTATAATTATAGCAACTATTTAAATCTGTATTAATAATCATATAATTTCTTGGCATTTTCTTAGATAAATTAGATGTTTGATGTCTCCAAAATATAGATTACAAATAAATTCTACACTGAGAAAAAGGGAATCTCATTTGAAACAGTTTTTCAAAAACAGCAAATCTATACAAGGGATATAAAATATTTAATCAACTAACATGCATTTATTAAGTGTTTCCTGTTTGCCAAGATCTTTGTTCAGCTTAGAGGGTGGGGATTACAAAGAAAGGCAAAAATACCCTCAACAGCCTAAAGTAGTTCACACTCTACTGGGCCACACAACAAGTAAACTAGATACAAATGATACCTACAGACTTGAAGGAATGCCAAACATCATAATAATCCCTTTCTTGGTGAGAGAGATAACTAAACTATACTGCAGTGCTTCAAAAGAAATGTGTTTTATTCACCTTCTACCAATTTAGATCATAATTCTTCGTTGATTTTTTAGAAAGTCTTCATGAATCACTGTAGCCAAAACAAATGAATCACTTGGTGGCCAATGTTCTAGCAACATCTTGTCCACATTTAGCCCAGTCTTAAGACACCAGACAGTCTGAACCTATGCTTAAAGCTTTGCTTACTCATTAGAACCTGATAGAATTTGTACTCTATTGACTTAGCTTTTAAGAGCGGGGGGTTACTTTCCTACCATAATGGGGATTGAGAGTAGAGGATAAATATAATTCTTTTCTGGAAGATATGAGATAACACTGTATTAGTAATAAGATTCCTAAAGCACACGTCTAAGAATGTCACTACCCTGATACATAGATCTTGGTGGTTAACAATTATTTCTAGGATCAAATCAAATTCCTTTGTCTGGTGTTCAATGCCCTTCACAACCTGATTCCAATCTGTGTTTCCAGGTTTATTATATAGTACTACCTTTTTTGAACTCTATGGTTCACCCAAATTGGTCTTCCTGTTGTTCTTCACATGTGGTATTCATAGTCTCATTTTCTTGCTTTTTCATGGGCTACCCCCATACCTGGAATATTCTACTTCTATCTTTTAGAATTCCTACTTTCCTTCAAAGTTCACCTCAAAGATCATCTTCTAATTCTTTTTTTCATTATTATTATTATAACTTTTTTTGACAAAACATATACATGGGTAATTTTTTACAACATTATCCCTTGCACTCACTTCTGTTCCGACTTTTCCCTTCCCTCCCTCCACCCTTTCCCCCAGATGACAGGCAGTCTTATACATGTTAAATATGTTATAGTATATCTTAGATATAATATATGTGTGCAAAACCATACAGTTTTCTTGTTGCACAAGAAGAATTTGATTCAGAAGAGAAAAATAACCTGGGAAGAAAAACAAAAATGCAAACAGTTCACACTCATTTCCCAGTGTTCCTTCTCTGGGTATAGCTAATTCTGTCCATCATGATCATCTTCTATTTCAAGCCTTTTCTGATTCTTTTAGCTGATAGGGACCAATTTCCTTTCTCCAATCTTCCAGACAAATTGGTATATAGAAATGTATTAGTATATATGCATCTATATGTGTATCTGTGTGTATATATATATATATGTGTATGTATACATGTGTACATGTGTATAAATGTGTGCATGTACCTTTTAGCCATATTTTTTAGCTATTTTGCATCTCAGTCATCATTTATTAATCCCTTTATCCCATATAAGATTTCCCTTGTTACAAATACAAATAATAAAACAATGATTTTTTCATTAGAATATAAGCTCCTTGAAAATTAGTGTTATTTGATTTTTGTAATTTTATTCAAAGTATTTAGAAAATTATTTGGCACATAGACCTATATTTACATAAATGTTTGCTATTGGATTGATTGAATGATTGATCATGTGACAAAAACATTGACAAACATTTTTAGAGACCTTGATATGTTTCCTTCAAAATAATAAGTTTAAATTTTATTCAATTCTAGAAGTTATATATATGAACCAGAGGCAGTACACTATAGTATAATGCATAGATAATTGACCTTGTAACTTGGAATTTTTATATTTAAGTTGTAGCTCTGACATACATTGGCCATGTGACCCCAAGCAAATAACCTCTCAATGATCTGGGCAGGTGTCTGAGACCAAAAGTTACAGATAAGGCATCAGTGTGTATTAGTAAAGGGAATTTCATCACTTGAGAATGCTCTATGCCAAAGAAATCACAAATCCAGTCCTTATTCACTACAGTTTGAGCACCTATTATGTGTTCAGAATTATGCTGAGTGCTGCTAGAGTCTATACAAAGTAAAAGGCATTGACCTTGCTCTAGAGATTATTGCTTTCTTTGGTCAAAGAATTTCAATTGCATTCTGTAGTGGGAACAAAAGGGAATAGAACAGATTACAAAGCCTATTTGATGGTCAGACACATTCTTGTTTGTGGTGGCAAGGATCAAACTTCTACCCCAAAGGAAGAGAATATTGGCCAAAATAAGGATTACTCCACCAAGTGTAAAATGTTTCTGCTTTGAGCCAAACATTTATTAAGAATCCAAATGTTTTCTCCCAGGGACATGTTTAATAACTACCTTAATGTTTCATTTATAGAACTATGATTTAGGCTTATGAGAAAGCCTGTAATTAAAAAGAAAGCAATAGGACTTTATTCTCTTTTGTCCTGTCTCTCATAGAGGTCACTGCTCTGATTCTGAAAACATTCCCCCAAAAATCTCAAAACCTTACCATAGTTCACAGTAATATATAAGGAGCTAATGTAGTTTTCTTTATAAAGTGTATATATATATATATATATATATATATATATATATATAGTAGTATATAAGGAGATAATGTAGTATCCTTCTCTGTCTCTGTCTCTTCTTTCTTTATCTACCTGTTTCTGTCTCTGTCTTTCTGTCTCTTTCTACTAATGCACAAGAGTAATCTTTATTTCTTGATTTTCTTGCTTCATTGGTTTTTAAGTACTATTCAGTTCTAGCTCAATAATCATATAAATATATATATTCAATTATAGTTTCCAATTTATAACTGTATCCAACATATATATGTATATACACATGTTAATATTATTATTAATTATGATAATTATTATTATTAGTTTATTAGTAATATATGCAGTATTGTTGTTTGTCCTTTGTTCTTGAAGACTACCATGACATTAGGGAAGTAATGCCATGATATGCAAGTAAACTGAATTTGAATAAGGGAGGCCTTTGCAAAATCTTACTTTCTCCTCTAGAACTATCTGGGACCTTTGGCCAGATATGGATCTGAACAACTAGAGTTGGCCCTGGATGCAGTGAGAGATGTTGACCTTTTAAAACTAAGATCTTTAACAGATCTCAGTTTAACTGAGGCAACACTCATTCAGTGATTAAGGTTAGAAAAGAAAGAAATGAGGCAAAGAATGGCTTTTTTATCTAGGTAACAAACAATACTAAGACCTTTTGATGGCCAATCCAAGGCAGCCAGAAGGATCAAATAAGATAAAATGTATAAAGAGCTTTAGTTTAAATAGATGCTATTATTATTATTACTGTTATTATTATTATTATCATTATTTCTTTCGAGTTAGAATTATGTCACAAATTCAATTCAAATATGCATGCCACGCCATTATACTACTGACCATCATTTAGTTATACATTTAAAGTTCTTCCATTTAATAATTATGGGCTTATGATTTTTCCAGGCACAGATTTTTTACAAGAT
The DNA here is from genome assembly GCF_902635505.1 of Sarcophilus harrisii. Taxonomy (NCBI): domain Eukaryota; kingdom Metazoa; phylum Chordata; class Mammalia; order Dasyuromorphia; family Dasyuridae; genus Sarcophilus; species Sarcophilus harrisii. The sequence goes on from NC_045428.1 coordinate 213,585,841, forward strand.
ACCTTTTGTGAACAACCAGTAGAATACATTTTAAGCATGTAGTAAGAGTTAGGAAAGGATTATGAGACAGCAGGGATAAAGAATAAAGCTAGCTAACTTATAAATATAGGAATAGGAACCATAGCCTTGAGCTTGTGCTCCTACCAAAGAAAATAATCAGTTATATCAATAGGATAAAAACACTAATAATAACAATAACCGCAGCAACAACAAATAACTGGAGGGGGCATAATGGCAATGACCAGGGAAGTAATACTTATGCTATGCCTTGTCTTACTTGGACAATATCTGGAATGCTGTTTCATCTCCTTGAGGGCCAAAACTGTCTTTTGTCTCTTTTTGTGTCTTTTTATTTTTAACTATTAGCTATTTTTAACAATAGTTTTTTATTTTCAAAATACACACAAAGATAGTTTTCAACATTCACTGTAGCAAAATCTTGTGTTCCAAACTGAGTGCATCCACTCAGTTTCCAGTTCCTTGCCACTACAATAAGGGGCTGTTATAAATATTTTTGCACATGTGGATCTCTTTTTATAATCTCTTTAGGATACAGACCCAGTGAGACGCTGCTGTTTCAAAGGGTATGCACAATTTGATAGCCCTCTGGGTATAGTTCCCAATTGCTCTCCAGAATGGTTGGATCAGTCTTCAACTCCACCCACAATGGGGTACAAATGTACCCCATTTTCCCACATTCCCTCCAACATTTATCATTATCTTTTCCTGTCATCTTAGCCAATCTGAGAGGTGTGTAGTGGTATCTCAGAGTTGTCTTAATTTGCATTTCTGTAATCAACAGTGATTTAGAGCATTTTTTCATATGACTAGAAATGGCTTTAATTTCTTTGCCTGAAAATTGTCTGTTCATATCCTATATGTACAAAAATATTTATAGCAGCTCTTTTCTCAGGGCAAAGAATTAGAAATTGAGGTGATGATCATAAATTGGGGAATGACTGAATAAACTGTGGTATGTGATTATGATGTAATTTTATTGTTCAAAGTTTTAAAAACAAATGCAAAAATAATGTTTTTATATAATTGGGGAAAATAAAATATTAAAAAAGAGGAGATGGAAAAACATATGTGTATGTATATGTGTATGTATGTGTGTCTCTATATGTAGAGAAACATACATACATATATACATCTTTATTTGAGTCAAGAAAATTTTGACTCAACTTCTACCTCAGACAGATTTTGTGAATATAAACATATCACTTAACCTCTATGAACCTTTGTTTCCCCACACATAAAATAGAGATGGTGACAAAACTTACATTAAATCAGTGTAATTAGCAAATGAATATGTGTGATGAACACAATACATAAATCAATATGTACATATATATATATATATATATATATTCATGTATGTATATATCCGTTTGATTCTCACACTGATTCTGTGAAGTAGATGCTGTGATCATCCCCATTTTATGTATGGGTTAGCAGAATCATAAAGATGAAGTGGTGGAGAGGTATTTATATACACATTCATATATGTGTATATATAGAATATCACACGCATACATATATATATATATATATATATATATATTTACCAGCCGTAAACATCTATATAAACCTGACTTATTATTAACATAGGATTCTGTGTTTTTGTGGAGGAGAAAGCAGGAACCTTGGTTAAACAATGATAGTATGTACTGGATTGACAACAGTCTGGATAGAAGAAAATGAAAGAGTATATGTGATTTGGTCTACACAGAGAATCCAGTGCAGGAATAAAGGTTATTCAGGGAAGTAAAAGGAAAGACTGAAAGAGGAAATGAAGGATTGGGAAGATTTTTGTTAAAGTGTTCAAATAGATTCTTGTTGAAATCATTTAGCTGCACAGTGTTTTGGAAAATGAGGGATATATGCTTTGATTACAGATCTTCAATCCACTATCAGTTATGAGTGGTAGTGGGAGACAGATATAAATATTTAAAAGGCACACATCATCTGGAGACCATATTTTAGAGACTATCTATGGATGCTTCATTCTTTCTGCCTCCTGTCAAAATAGCCAAATGGTAGCAAAACTGAATGCACTGAATTTCTTCTAACTAACTTATAAGAAAACTTAGTTAAAAGCAAAGCAATAACCGGAAGATCAGCAGTGAGTAGTGAAAGGAAGAAAATAAAAATTATGCCAAGATGGAAAAAAGTTCATGAATAACCATGAATTGACTGAATTATCCTTATAGTTAGCTACTTACCTACATTTCTGTGGTGGGTAACAACTTAGTTTTTTTTTGAAGAGAAATGAAAATGCAGTATTCATGTATTTAATAATGTGTGCAATCTTGATGGGGAAAGAAAACAAGAAAACAGTAGTGGGTAGATATTTTTAAAAATTACTTATTTTTAATGCTGGCTTATATAAACTAACTAGTAAAGTTGCTTATTACATATTTTGCAATGAAAAGTGCTAAATTATCACAGAATGGCATCAGAATGCTGAGGGTACTTGTATTGTAAAAAGCCATCTGGAAAACATTTAAACTCTGTCATGGGAAACCATTTTAAATGAACTTTCTTTAAATGTTGGACTGGCCTGGGAAATCTCTCAGAAGTGCAAAAAAGGCATTTATCCAATGTTCAGTGGTCATTATAATGTCCTGAAATGACCCTGTAGATGAGACAATACTTTATAAAGGGGAAGGGAGGTGACTGTAGGATTCCAATCTGGGAAGGGTGTGAGTACCTTCAATGGGCAGGTGGCACCAGTGCTAACTTAAGCTGCAATTAGAACCCCCAGTGAGTGGATCTTATCAACTCCATGCCTATATAATTCATTTGTTTCTCCTTCCTGTAACATAACCTGTAAAACTTGAAATTGAAAGGTGGGTGGACAATTCAAGTGTTAGGTCTTGCTCTTATTACAAGTTATCAGATGCCAAGCTAACTCTTAAAGTTATTTTCCTAATTCATATTTTATTGGAGCTAAAACGAGGCTACTTATATATTTTTAAAAATGATAGAGACAGGCTTAGGATGGATCATTGCTTCCCCATCAGAAATCTAAACTGATATGAGTCCCACCTCCATTCTCTGTTTTTCTTCCACGCCTCCTCAGCTATCATCATTATTCTTTTAAACCCCTTTAACTACTGCCCAATAATCTAATCATGTCATTCTTTGCCACAAAAATCTTTAATAGCTCCCTCTTCACTGGTTTCCTTTTACCTACAGTTTAAATTCCAACCTCCTTTATTTATTATTCAATGCCCTCCACAATCTGGAACTACCCTGCTTTTCCAATTTTATTTCATTCAAACTCTAATTTCAGGCCAAACAGTGCCTTCCATCTCCAATATTCTAGTGTCTACTATCACATTTTTTATCTATTACTACAAAAATTATATTTTGTTGCTTATTTTAAATATTTTCACTGTCTTACGATAAAAGTAGTGCATTTCAATCTGGAATTGTGCAAATTAAGCATCTAAAATGTCCTTTGACTCCAAAATCATACTGCTAAATATACTCCAAGTTACTGACAAAAATAAAAAATTCCATTTGCACAAAATTATTTATGGCAGCACTCTTTGCAACACCAAAGAATTGGAAACACTATAGCATATGAATGTGATGGAATATTACTGTGGTGAAAGAAATGAAGAGTGTGATTAATTCAGAAAAGTATGAGAAGATTTTCATGAACTGATTCAGAGTCAAGTAAGGAGAGCTAGGAAAATATATATAATTATTATAACAATATAAATGGAACAAATACAAAACAATTGAAGTTAAATGTTGCAAAATTAAAAACATGTTTGTCTCCAAAGAAAAATGCAAAAAGATATCTTCCCCCTTACTCTTTTGCAGGAGTCAAAGAATCTGCTTTTGTGAAATATTACAAATAACATTAAGATTTCTCTATCTGCTGCTTGATTTATTTATTTATTTTTTTTTTGGTCTTTCTTAGTATCTTAGTAACAGAGTCACAGCTAGCACAGTACTATTTTTAGTTATGAATATCTACAGAGATGACAATTATCCCACTTTGTTTGGCTTCCTACAACTTAACTGCTAGCTTCCAGGTCTAGAGATCAATATTAAACCAGAGTCAACCTTTCATGAACTTTTCATCAGCTGGACTGAGCATTTGACTTTTTTATATGATTTGAGGAGGCAATTGAAGATTTCTTGCTTCAGAATATATTATTTTACTTTATTTTTGCTGGAGATACATCTATATGATTTAAATTTCCTCTTTCAAAATATAGATGTTTCTAGTACAGTTAACATATTGAACTAGTTATTGATCATTCTCACTTTATTAATTAATCAGATTGCTTTCCTCCTAACTGGTAAGGTTTTCAAATGAAAAGAATAGGTGGTAGAATAGAGGATACAAGATCAGATTAAGGCAGGAGAAAAGGAGAGGTGAATTGGGAGTTTGTTAGCACTGACTGTGGAAAACAGTCCTAGAAGGGAATGGGGATAGGGAAAGGATTATAAAATGTCCAGAAAACACCATGAAGATACTGAGCTCTCCCTAGGACTAGGGAAGAAAGGGGTTGCTGATAGTGGAAGACAGAAAAGAAAAATAGAATTCCAAAGACAGTATTTGCCTCCTTCACAATTTCCTTAGCTTCCAATTTCTCCACTCCCAGCCCCCACCCAGCTAGAGTGGAGAAAAATAAACCAAAGGCCACATATAAATAAAGAGCTAAATACCCCAACTAAATTGGGCTCTATGTTTTCAGAAAGAGATTTTTTGGCTTGTATCCTTTAAAATTAATTGCAAATAGAACTCTACTCAATAAATACTAAACAATATAATATATGTTTCAATTATGTCTTATTAATAATAATTTATTATGTATTAAGATGAAAGATGAAAAGGGGGAAAGAGAGAAACAGAGATGAAAGAAAGATTCCAGGAAACGAATGAGAAGAAGAGAAAGAAATAAAGAAAAAATACAGAAGAGGGGAAGGGAAAGGGGGCATAAAAGAGGGGAAGAAATAAAGGGTAGAAGGAGAAAGATGTGAACTCTTTTTATCTTTAAATGATCAAAGACTGTACTGTACAAGAAAACCATAGCAGCAGACCAAGACAAAATTATGGTTTGGACTGCAGTAACTGTGGCCAAAAATCTAGTATTGTATTTTTGTGGATTAAAGGAAATCAAACCAAGGGTGACATCCAGCCCTTAGGTCAGAAGTTCCCTGCCCCTCCTTCAACCCAGCTTACTTCAAGCTTGTCTACAGCACAAAGTTATGGATCAGTGCTGCTCATATGAAGAAAGAGAAGTCAACGAGCCTTTGTTCTTTCAGAATTCCTATGCTGGCTTGTATTCTGACTTCCCAAATTTGCCTTTGCTTATATTCTTGATTTTTGTTTTTTTTTCTTTGGTGTAGACCCCAACTTCATATTTTGGCCTCTCTCTTCCATAGTTCATCTCCTGGATTCTGACCCTGGCATGAAATTTGGACTCTGACTTCCTACTTAAGACACTTAACCCTTTGATTTCTGGTTTTGACTTTGTCTTCACCTTGAATCTACTAAATCCTCTGGATTCCTGGTTCTGACTCTCAACTTGATCTATTGTTGGCTCATCTACCTCTGTTCTGTTTGCAGATTACTCCTTAAAATAGATACTGCTTGCTGTACTGGTCACTCTTGAGCACTGGTTGTGAGTGAGTCCTTTGTGGAGGACCATTGAAACTAGTGGGGACTTTCCTGCCATCTAATCAAAATCATTCATTTAAAGATGAGTAACTGAGGCTTAGTGAAGTTATGCCTGTAACTGTAACTGTAAGGTCACAAAAGTAGTAAGTAGCAGAATTTAAGATTAAAACCTAATCCTCTCATTACAAAGTCAGTGCTCTTTTCATTGTATTAGGTCTTTCAAAAACCTTTAATTAAAATATTTAAAGAGATTGTGTTGTCAAACATGCAAAATATATAAACTGTCAGATTGCTGAGAGAGAAAGCTGTTATTTAAATAAACAGGTTTAAGACAAAATTCAAAGAATGTTGAGGCAATCAGTCAAATCCTGTTTGGCTAAAGCCATCTCCATCATTAGTCTTTATTTGTTACAGCTGATGTGGTACTGTCTAATTATCAAAACAGTTTGTTATCTAATCCCCCAATAAATTCTAAATTCTTTAAGAGCAGGGACTGTTTCATTTTTTTTTCTTTGTATCCTCAGTCTAGTTATAAATATCGGTATACCCAGTGTTTAATTACTCAATAAAGGAATTTTTGCCACATACATGCAAATAATTTTGATGTATCTATATGTACTTATATAGGCAAAAATAATTGTATAAGCTGAAAAAGTCATACTTGAAAGTGTCCCATTTTACCTTTTGGGAAATAAAAATCCTCAAAGGAAGTTTTCATGATTCAGAAAAGTTATGAGTTTGGGCATCTTGCAAAATGCCATATTCAGAACACTCCATGGTATTTGATGATCATTAGACCTTCTTTGTGGTAAGTCAACATTATAATCACTCCATTACAGATAAGGAAATTGAACCACAGGGACATTGAGGCTAGCCCAAAGTTGCATTAAAAGTTAGTAATGAAGTCAATAATAAAATTTTATGGTTTCAGAGTGTCTCAGTTATACTGGATTTGTTTGTTTGTTTGTTCTGTCCCAGTCTCATCTGACCTATCATAATTTTTTCTATACTATTCGTCTATTCTGTCACTTACTTCTGGCATTCAATGGACTTTCTTGCCCTACATCCACTAAAAGTCATCACAAGCAGTATTAATAGATTGGAACTGTAATTTTCTGTACATGCATATGTCACCAACCTTAAAGCAAAGTAATTTAGATTTCCTAATAAATAGAAAAGCAATTTGGAACTATACCCAAAGGGCAAGCAAGCTGTGCATACCCTTGGATGCAGCAATAGCACTACGAGGTTTGTATCCCAAAGCGATCATTAAAAAATAAAGGAAAAGGACCTATTTGTACAAAAGCTCTTTTTATGGTAGCAAAGAATGGAAAGTAAGAGGATGCCCATCAATTGGGGAATGATTGAATAAGTTGTGGTGAATGGATGTAATAAAATAATATTGTGCTATAAAAAATGATAATCAGGCAGATTTTAGAAAAATACTAGAAAAATTTACATAAACTGATGCTGAGTGAAATGAGTAGAATCAGGAGAATATTGTACACAGTAATAGCAACATTTTATCGTGATCAACTGTGATTAACTTAGCTCTTCTCAATAATAAAATGATCTAAAACAACTCCAAAAGATTCATGATGAAAAATCATGTTTGTATTCAGAGAAAGAACTTATGGAATCTGAATATAGATGGAAACATATTCTTTTCACGTCCTCTAACTTTTCATGGATGTTTTTCCTTTTGTTCTGTTTCTTCTTTCACCAAATTGACTAATATGGAAATATATTTTATATGATTGCACATATACAGCCTATATAAAATTATTTTCCATCTCACAGAAGAGAAAGGGGAAGGAGGGAAGGAGAATAATTTGGAACTCATAATTTTATAAAAAAAATTAATCTAAAAAAATAAAAGAAATGATTTAAAAAAAGATTTCCCAATAAACCGCTTGATGAGTAAATTAACATACAAAATACTGGCACTGAGGAATTTATTGCTCTATTAATTAACGTTTCTACTCTCATCAAGAACATATAACTGAATGGGATTAAAAATAGACTTCTATGGTATCCTTCTATGTCATAGAATAGTTTTCTCATGAATTCCAACATGCATATAAATTCATTACAGGATAATTAACCCTCAGATTATGAGCCCTTTTGATCCTCAAAGTTTTTCCAACTTGATAGTACCTGTCCTAGTACCTTTTCTAATTGATCAATAGATATTTAATAAGCACCTATTATGTACCTGGTAGGACAACTAAATAGCTAAATGGATAGAGTGGTAGGTCTAGAGTTAGGAAGCCCTGACTTCAAATTCTACTCAGATATTTACTAGTTCTATGACCCTGGGTAAATCACTTAATCTGTTTGCCTTAATCCACTGGCAAAGGAAATAGCTAAGCACTCTAGTATCTTTGCCAAGAAAACCCCATGGACTGTATAATCTATGAGATCAGAAAGAGTAGGATACAACTGAATTCAATGAACAGCAACAACATGCCAGGTATGGTACCAGGTTACAAAAGAAAGACAAAAACACGGTTCTTTATTTCCAAAAGTTCACATTCTAATGAGGGAGACATGTCGTAAATGATTATTTCCAACAACATATATGCTGAGCAGATCAGAGAAGAGATACCTGGAGTATGGAGTACACAGGGAAACACTTCCTGCAAAAGATAGGATTTAAGCTGACTGTTAAAGAAATCCAGGAAAGCTAGGAGATAACAATGAGTAGAGAGAGCTCAAATACAAGGGATGGTAATGGCAGAGTCTGGAGGTGGAGTGACTCCTGGAAGGGAGCCCTGCCTAAAAAGCCAAAGTACTCAATTATAAACCTAACTATTGTAAGATATCTTTTCCCCATAGATTGGTAGGGATTTTTTTTAACTACAAAAGGAGTAAAAACTCCTGTTTCACCTTCAAATGTTCATCTCAAAGGGATAGCACTAATTTCAGCTGCTATTGATCCTCCTATGCCAGACATATGGGTGTCTGCCTTAATCTTTGGCCAATGACTGGGCCAAGTCATTTCTAATGACTTGTCATTTCTAATGACTGTAAGATCTGCACCTGTGTCTACCAGCCCTTTCAATGGTATGCCATTTACATAGAAAGTGAGCATAGGACAATGAGCTGTAACAGCTGCAATCTAGAATTTTCCTGGATTCTGTTGTGGGAATTAGAATCTGGATAAATATCACCAAACTGCCTGTTAGGAATGTGTATCAGCAAACCAGATGCTACTATTTCTCCTGGGTGATAAGTAACACATTGTCTACCTGTATTAGTGACTGGGATGTTAGCTACACATTCCACAGTCTCCCATATCAGTGTATGGATGGACACTGTTTTCTAAGTACTCTCAGGAGGTGAAATGGTCAGGTCTATTGTATGTGAAGGCAAAGGATCTATAGGCCGGACAGGGACAGATTTCACTTCTCCAAGGGGTTTCTCGGCTGCATACAACTCTATTCTCCCCAACTATAATCCCTTTCTCCCATCAGGTTGCTTCTTGGCTGATTGATCATGTCAGAGAACTGAAATTCTGAAGTTTCTCTGTGTGTAACATTCACTGCCATCATGCCCCAAGTGTTTTTTGCGTGGGGTCCTAGAGCATAGCCCCCCTTCCCATTTTCCTGAGTCACTCTACATTCTGATGCCCAATGGAAGCCTTTGTAGCATTTTGAAATATGGTTTTGGTCTTGTTCTCCCACCCTGTTTTTTCACTTTATCTTTATGCCAACATTGAGCTTTCAAATATCCTACTTTACCACACTGAAAGCATTGGCAAGTCTCTCTGGAAGTCCCTTGCCAAAAGGGACCTTGTATTCCCATGTTCATCGTAACCTGGTTATGAAAAGTATTTGTGCCCACTATGGCGCAGCATCTTATGATCTCTTCTAAAGGATCATCCTTGTATTGTCTTAGTATAATTGTTCTATAAACCTCATTAGCATTTTCTCTAGCAAGTTGTCTTATCATAATTCCTGTTGCTGCATTTTCACCAATAGTTTGTATGGCACCTGTCTGCAGACATCCCACAAAATCAGCAAAGGGCTCATTTGGACATTGTACTATTTTGGTGGAGGCTTCCTCTCTATCTTGTCTTCCTGGGAGGATGCCCCATGCTTTGATAGCAGCAGCAGCAATTTGCTCATGTGCTGCTTTAGGGTAATTAATCTGTGCTAAAGTGTTTGCATAAAGACCTACACCTGTTAGTTGATCAAAGGTGACTGGTATATTCAGGTTGCCTATTTCGTTGGGCTTGTATCCTAAAGAGTTCACTATACTCAGAAAACCACAAGTTTTGTCCAGGTTCTAAACATGTCCTCGCTATAGATTTCCAATCATTAGGGGTTAAAATTTCAAAAGCCAAATTCTCTAATAACATCTTAACATAAGATGATATAGACCCATAAAGAGTACAAGCCTTTTTCAGCTCTTTAATAATTTCCAGATCAAAAGGCATATATTTTCTTCTTTTTTGATTTGAAGAGTCAAATTCTTCAATCACAGGGTATGCTTCTATTCTCAAATCAGATGTATCCTGTCCCTTCTCTTTAGCTTTAACTATGCCTTTTGTAATCATGTCATAAGGAGTGGACAAAGTTCCTTCATGGAGGGTGCTGATGGTGTCACTGTCCCTCCCACTTCTCCTCCTCCCTCCACCCACAAAGGCAAAATTGAGGGAAGAGGGTCAGGAGATGGGGAATGCCCTAAGGGCGCCTGCTGAGAAGTACCACACTCCATAAGTTCATCAGCACTGTACTTAATTAACTCCTTTCTTGTCCAATTCTTCATGCTTTTCAGCTGCTTTATCAGTATCATTGCCTTCCTGCTCTTTCTCCTCACACTTCCTTGTGTGGTGGTCCACATTAAAATTTTTTCTTATTTTAAAACTTGTGGGATTCCTTAAAGCCAATTGTATTATATTGTATAGATAGAATGTTTCCTCAGGAATTGAATCAAAACCCTTAGCTCCATAATATTCAATTAGTTGCTCTTCCACTAATTTCCACATATAGGGCTCTAATTTTTCTTCCTAAGAGAGCCAAGGAGACATGTACTCTCTCTATATTGGAAGCAATGATCTGCTTCCAAGTTACCAACAAACCTTGTTTCTTTATTAACCTAACTATGCTTGCTACACACTTCTCTTGGGGTAGAAAAGGCTCTTTTCTTGGTATTTGCCCCATTTCAGCTGGAGAAAAAAATGAAAGTGATTAGTTTAGCTCTTACCAAAGTTTTCTGCTTGTCTATTTTTGTACTCACCCTATTTCCTGGTTACAGGGACTTCTTCACTAAGTTTATGATCATGTCAGTCAAACTGCTGAGTATAGGTCCTTAAGTCCAGAGCCTTGAAATGTAGTATGTTTCTTTCAGTACCCAGTTTCGGATACCAAAATGTAGTGTCTGGGCTAGCTTTCTCGAGGATCTCTCTGGAGTCTGGAGTCTGAGATCGAGCTCGAGCATACTCTCACTCAAGTCTCTCTCAAGTCTGCTTATTTCAAGTTCACTCAGGCTTATATATCTTAGTACAATTACATCACTACAGAACACTGAGCATGTGCCAACTATAGAACTATTACATCACCATACTAAGTACTAAGTATATGTAAACTAGAGAACCATTATCTCATCAATCACACTGAATAAATATCCTTGTTTCAAGTATACTTTTCCAGAGTTTTGGCCCTCAACAAGAAGAGGTCAGGGAAATGCTTCCAATAGAATAAGTTTCAATAAAGAACATGTTAATAGTACTTCCAATCCAACAATAAGAAGGGCAGTGTCATAAACAAACAATATTATGCTTTGGTAGAGTTTATTTTTATATTATTTTTCATTCAATTTGACAAACATTTGTTGAACTCTCATTATGTGCAAATCAATGATTGTAGTGACAAAAAATAAAATTGTTCCTGTCCCAAAGGAGTTTATGCTTTAGCAAGAGGGAATAATGTGCATTCATACATGTATATACAAACACATATACCAAATTCTATTTATCATATAATTACATGCAAAAGCATGATCAGATAAAATAATAATATTCAAAAAGTGAAATATTTCATGTTGGGACAGAGGGAAAAGTATAGTTGTTCTGCCAATATTTCTTAAAAATCAGGGCTTGAGCCAAGAAAAATACTACTCATGAGCTCACATCAAGCTATTTATTAGGCAAAGGATAGAAGCTACGAACAGATGTAAGAAATGGAATAATCCTTCAGAATCATGATGTTTAAACTCTGGGAAATAGCTGCACTAGATACGATTGGAATATTCACCTACCAGGTCTTGCCAGACATTGCTTCAAACCAGTAATTATCCAGATAATAATGACCCAAGGGATTAGGTCTGTAGGTAATAGCTTTTTATGAATAACATGAGTTTGTCAGAAATCATGAATCTTCATGCCAGTTAGTTTATAATGTCAAGAAATAGTTAAGAGAGGGAAATAGTATAGTATTACCAATTGTGAGTAAGCATTGAAACAATAGTTCTGGAGAATTAGGCATTTTCAATTAGGGTTCAGTAGAGTAACACTAGAGTTGTATAAAAACAGAAAGAAATACCAAGAGTACAAAGCTGTTGTTATTTGTCCTTCCTTTTAGAGGACCAATGATATCATAGGGTGATAATCTTGACTTTCACAAAGTTGTCAGCTTCACTCTGTCTTCCTGAGTCATTGAAGTTCAGGGACAAGACAAAAGTCAGAATGACTGGTGATGGTCTAGGATACAACAGATGACCTTGGTGACTTCAATGTCTGACCAAGCTCTAAGCATTCCACAATTCCTGCTTCAGCCTTCATGGTCATGGAAACAAATTGTTCTCATATATCCATTCCAGTAGAGAAAGTCACCAATGGGTTTGTGGTCTGTTGGTTACCCTCATTCTGGTTTAGCTTGGTCTATGGAGTGTATGGGTGTTCAAGGAAAACTAGTACTTCTGATGTAAGGGCTTGCCAAGCCCTTTTCAGGGCTGTTCATATACATTTCATGTCCTCAAGGTTAATCTGTGGTTCCAAGAAGCTGTAAATCCAAACCCCAGTAAAACAAACTGGTATAATAAGGAGCAAGTTACAAAATGAAGAATGTTAAAATTCATCTTCATGGCCCATAATAGCTAAAGCCTGTGCCCTACTACTGGTGAATATTTGGAAAGCTTCATGACAGAGATATTACAAGAGCTTTAAGAGTCCTTAAAGAAAAAAAAAATTAAATAGATATGTGGGGGACTAGAAGAGGAATTCTATATTAGTACAGGAGTGATAATGTGCATAAATATACAAGATACTGAAGGGCAAACTTAGACTGACTGTTGAAGAACAATCCACTTTGCATGGAGCATGGAATATTTGAAGAGGAAATCATGAAAATCAATAAAGGGGGTAATTAAAGCCAGAGTCCTATATTACTTTTCTCTGGCAATCACCCACCCCCCAACCACTGGTGTATTCTTAACCTCTGCTGGTTCTTTGCCTGAAAATATGCGCAGGTCTCCCTAAATGTGAAATAAAATTAAAACAAATCAAATGCTTTTCCCTTGACACTCCTAAATATGTGTGTATATATACTTTTTTTCCCTTTCCTTTACTTATAATTTTTTTAATCTCTTCTTCACCTACATTGAAATCAAAATCAGGCTCATTTTGGTAATCAACTAAAAATTTTTTTCTCTATTAAATTTTAATCCTTATCTATGTCAAGTAATTCACAAATTGATTCATTGTGTCATGCTTTGTATTATATAGACCTATATTCAGTTTTATCATCCGTTAGACTATAATTTTGTTGAAGCAAGCATATTACCTCTACATTCTCCTACTGCTCCTACATTCTCCTACAATGACTGTGATATCTGAGCAGGGATGAAATATCACACTTTGCCATAGATTATTAAATTTAAATTTTCTGCTTCCAATGTAATTTAAAACAACACCATCACCTAAAATTTTTTTCTGTTCAAAGAACTCTGTTAAGCTCTATAAGGGAGGGACAAGAGAGATAACAGTGTTCCTGCCTTCCAGATGCATATAATCTAATAGTGGAATTGACAGATACACAAATGAGAATGTGAGTTCCTACAGAGAAAGGATTATCTTCTGCCTTTAAAAAAAATAGCTTTAGTAATGAACTGAACCAGCTACGCCCAGAGAAAGAACTCTGGGTGATGACTAAAAACCATTACATTGAACTCCCAATCCCTATATTTATGCCCACATGCATTTTTGATTTCCTTCACAAGCTAATTGTACAATATTTCAGAATCTGATTCTTTTTTTACAGCAAATAATGGTTTGGTCATGTATACTTATTATGTATCTAATTTATGTTTTAATATATTTAACATCTACTGGTCATCCTGCCATCTGGGGGAGAGAGTGGGGGGTAAGAGGTGAAAAATTGGAACAAGAGGTTTGGCAATTGTTAATGCTATAAAGTTACCCATGCATATAACCTGTAAATTAAAGGCTATTAAATAAAAAAATATAAAAATAGCTTTTTTTTTTTATTTTCACAATATATACAAAGATAGTTTTCAACATTCATTCCTGCAAAACCTTGTGCTCCAAAGTTTTCTCCCTTGTTTCCCTCCACCCTCTATCCTGAATGGCATGAAACACAGTATATGTGTAACGTGCAATTCTTCTATACATATTTCCACATTTATCATGCTGCACAAGAAAAACCAGATCAAAAAGGGGAAAAAATGAGAAAGAAAAAAAAGCAAGAAAACAACAACAAAAAAGATGAAAATACTGTGTTGTGATCCATATTGTTCCCACAGTCCCTTTTCTGAATGCATATGGTTCTTTACATCACAACTTTATTGGAATTTTGCCTTTATATCACTAGCATTTAGCACAATGCCTAGCATATAATGAGTACCATGTGGCATAGTGGATAGAGGGCCCGGCTCAGAATGAGAAGTCCTAAATTCAAAATAGGCCTCACACACTTATTGTGACCCTGTTTGCCTCAGTTTCCTCATCAGTAAAATGGGATAATAATACCAGCTATCTCCTAAGATTTTTTTTGTAAGGATCAAATGAAATAAAAATCATAAAGACTTAACACATTGCCTAGCACATTATAACTTCTATATAAACATTAATTATTATATAAGCACTTAATAAGTATCTTCTGATCGACAAATCACAATGAAGCAAAATAGAATATGAAAAGTATATAAGATAGTCACAAATTGTAATAATTGTCCAGAGGGGGGAAATAGCATTTCTGACTTGAGAAATAAAAAAGGGCTTCATGGATTTAGGAGTTTCTGAGATGGGTCTTAAAAGAGGTATCAACAAATAGAGTGAGAATATTTCAAATTAATCAACTAAGAAGTATCTATTAAACAATTACCATAGTCGAAGAACTATGCAAGACTCTACATGAGCAAAAGAAGAGATTCAGAAAAGGGAAGAATGAGTTCATGGAACACTTTGGCTTACATAGTACATCAAGCAGAGTGGTATATAAGAAGCCTTCAAAGGAAGATTGATTCATGATTGCAGAAGAAATTGAATACCATGTTTAGGAGAAATGTTTATTCAATAGGCCATTGAAAGGTTCTAATTAGCCGAATGACTTAAGTACATATGTACATAAAGAAAATAAATCAAACTTGTGGTATCCTTAGCAGAGTTTTAAGGTGGGGAGAGGGTGGGAGAGAGTACCCTTTAGGAAGCTGCAACAATACAACCAAAATGTAAGAAAAACCCTGAACTATGGTGATAAGTA
This sequence comes from Sarcophilus harrisii, assembly GCF_902635505.1. Lineage (NCBI taxonomy): Eukaryota > Metazoa > Chordata > Mammalia > Dasyuromorphia > Dasyuridae > Sarcophilus > Sarcophilus harrisii. The sequence goes on from NC_045428.1 coordinate 213,601,213, forward strand.
GAGTTATTGTATCATTAAAAGCAAAAAAAAAAAAAATTGAGGAGGGGGGCTGGAAACTACGTCATGTGTCAGATCAGTTGAACTAATTTGGAAATTTTTATCCTAGAGAAAACTTAAGAGAAATATGGCCGCTCCTTTAAAGTATTTTAAAGGCTGTCATATGTGAATGAAATCAATCAATCAACAAACATTTTCTTAAACACTTACTACTTAGTCTCCAGGCTAAGCATTGGGAATACAAAGAAAAAGTAAAAACAATTCACTCCTTCCAGAAGTTTGTTACTTTTTAGTCATTTAGTCCTATATGACTGACTTTTGTTACTCTAAGGAATATAGTTAGTACTCCAGGCCCTTCGATTCTCCATTATTTCTCAAGGTCCCTTCAAGTTCATGTTCATTATTTTCATAGTTCTATCTCATTCCCTTTTCCTTTTGCCTCCAGTCTCTCAGGGCTTTTTCCAATGAGATGCATCTTCTCATTATGTCCCAAAGTATTCAAACTTCATATTTGATCTTCCTGTAAAAAGTTTGAGTTAATTTCTTTAAGCATTGATTGATTTGAGCTTATTATCCTAAGGACTCTCAAAAGTTTCCTCCAGCACCACAATTCAAAAACACTGATTCTGTGGCACTCATCTTCCTTACAATCTAATTCTCATTGCCATACTTTGATATTGGAAAAACCATAGCTTTGACTATATTGACCTATGTCACGAAAGAAATGTCTCTGTTTTTAAGTGTTCTATCAAGCTTCACCATAATTTTCCTTTCAATAAGAAAAGTGTTTGAACTCCATGGCTATAGCTGCTATCTACAGTGACCTTTGAATCCAAGACTATAAAAATCTGAGACTGCTTGCGTTTCTTCTCTCTGTTTGCCAGGAAGTGATTAAACCAGTTGGCAAGCCACCTCTAATACTTTCCTCTTTTATCCTTATCAAGAAACTTCTTAATTTCTCTTTACTTTCTGCCATCAGAGCTTACCTTCTAATAAGGGAAGACAAGTACATAGATAGGTACAAATAGGTCCATATAAAATAAATTCAAAGGAGTTACAGGTAATCTTGAAAGGAAAAGGATGAGAAGCTGGAAAGACAAGGAAAGGCTTTCCATAAAATATAATTCTTGAGGTGAGTTTTGAAATCAAAGATTCTGGGTGAAGCATAGGGAACATTCAGAACTAAGTTTTGAACACAGAAGAAGGAGAGTTGTATCTGAGGAATATTAAGTAGGCTTTTATAGTTTTTACTGTTGAGCATATGGAGGGAAGAAATATATAAGAAAATGAGAAAGCTAGAAAGAGGGTAGGTTATGAAGCTAAACAGAGAAGTTAATATTAGCTTTAGGGAGCCACTGGAGTCTTCTGAGTGGGATGGTATATTGTCTGACCTACAATTTAGAAAAATTATTTTGGCAGCTGTAGAGAGGATGGATTGGAGCAAGTAGAGATTTGTGGCAGGGAGACCAGCTAGAAAAATATTGCAATATTGAAAAAATAAGTAAAGAAGGAGTACTGCAAAATTCCTTCTATGACACAAATATGGAAGTGATATCTAAACCAGGAAGGGCCAAAACAGAAAAAGAAAATTACAGACCAATTTCTCTAATGAATATTGATGCAAAAATTTTAAATAAAATATTAGATAAGAGATTACAGCAATTTATCAGCAGGATAATACATGATGACCAAGTGGGATGTATACCAGCAATACAGGGCTAGTTCAATAACAGGAAAACTATTACCATAAATGACCATATCAATAACAAAACTAACAGAAATCATATGCTAATCTCAACAGATGCAGAAAAAGCTTCTGATAAAATACATCATCCATTCCTATTAAAAACACTAGAGAGCGTAGGGATAAAGGGACCTTTCCAAAAAAATAATAAGCAGTATCTCTCTAAAACCAACAGCAAGCATTATTTGTAATGGAGAGAAGCTGAACCCATTCCTATTAAGATCAAGAGTGAAACAAGGATACCCATTATCACCACTATTATTCAGCATTGCACTAGAAATGTTGGCTTTAGCAATAAGAAAAGAAAAAGAAATTGAAGGAATTAAAATAGACAAGGAGGAAATAAAACTATCACTTTGCAGATAATATGATGATGTAATTAGAGAATCCTAGAAAAGCATCCAAAACTTACCAGAAAGAGCTTTGGCAAAATTGTAGGATATAAAATAAACCCATACAAATCATCAGCATTTTCATACATTACTGACAAAGCCCATCAGCATGAGGTAGAAAGACATTTAAAATTACTGTAAAAAAATAAAATACTTGGGTGTAAGACAAACCCAAGAATTATATGAACACAATCACAAAAACACAAAAATTATATGAACACAAAAACACAAAATCACTTCTCACCAAAAAAATCAGATTTAAACAATTGGGAAAATATCAATTATTTATGACTAAGCCAAGATAATATAATAAAAATAACAATTCTGCCCAAAATTGGTTTACTTGTTCAGTTAAATACCAATCAAACTGCCAAAACATCATTTTATGGGACTAGAAAAGATAGTCACAAAATTCATCTGGAAGAACATAAGGTCAATAATATCAAGAGAATTAATGAAAAAAACTACAAAGCAGTAACAAACCTAAACTATGTTATAAATCAGTAGTAATCAAAACCATTTGGCACTAGCTAAAAAAATGAGAGGGGTAGATCAGTAGAATAGATTAGATACATATGACACAATAATCAATGCATATAGAAATCTAGTAGTTGATAAACCCCTAAACTCCAGTTTCATGAATAAGAACTCACTATCTGACAAAAATTGCTGGGAAAACTGGAAAATAATATGTCAGAAACTCCTCATAGACCTACATCTCACAAGTCATACCAAAATAAGACTAAAATGGATACATGATTTGGGCATAAAGGATGATAACATAAACAAATTAAAAGAACAAGGATAACTTCTTACTCTCAGATCTTGGAAGAAGGGAGGAATTTATGACCATAGAAGAACTAGAAAACATTATGAAAGGCAAAATTGACAACTTTGATTACATCAAATTAAAAAAGGTTTTGCACAAACAAAACCAACAGAAACAAGATTAAAAGGATAATGCAAAGCTGGGGAAAAAAATCTTTATAGCCAGTATTTCTAATAAAGATATCTTTTCTAAAATATATAAAGAACTGTGTCAAATTTATAAGAATACAAGTTATTCCCCAACTGATAAATGGTCAAAGTATATAAACAATTTTCAGATGATGAAATTAAAGCCATCTATAATCATATGAAAAAATGCTTTAAATCACTATTGATGAGAGAAATGCAGATTAAAACAACTCTAAGGTACCACCTAACATCTCTCAGATTGGCTAAGATGATAGGAAAAGATAATAATAAATGCTGGAAGGAATGTGGGAAAACTGAGACAGTAATGCATGGTTAATAGAGTTGTGAAATAATTCAACCATTTTGGAGAGCAATTTGGAACTATGCCCAAAGGGCTATAAAACTGTATATACCCTTTGATCCAGCAGTGCCATTACTGGATCTATATTCCAAGGAAATCATAAAGGAGGATAAAAGGACCCACGCGTGCAAAACTGTTGGTAGCAGCTCTTCTTGTGGTAACAAAGAATCAAAAAAGGAATGGATGCCCATCAATTGGAGAATGGATGAACAAGTTGTGGTATATGAAGGTAATGGAATATATTGTTCTATAAAAAATTATGAACAAGTTGATTATTTAAAGGCCTGGAAAGAGTTACATGAACTGATGCTGAGAGAAACAAGCAGAATCAGGAAGAAATTGTACACAATAATGGCAAGAAGGTGCAATATTACCTATGAGAGGCTTAGTTCTTCTCATACGTTCAGTGATCCAAAGCAATACCAATCTACATCCAGAAAACTAAGTAAGGAAACTAAATGTAAATCAACACATGCTATGTTCACTTCTTTTTTCCATTTTTTTTTATCTCTCCCATAGTTTTCTCTTTTGCTCTGATTTTTCTCTCCAAAAATATGATTGGAGATTCATAAAGTAATGTGTATTAAGAATAAATAAACTTACTACAATAAAAATTTAATAAAAAAATAAAAATATTGCATTAGTCCAGGTGAAAGATGGAGAGTCTAAACTTGTTTGGTGATTATGTAAAAGAAAGGTGACATACATCAGAAATGTTATGATAGTAGAAATAATAAGATTTGGTTTCTGCTTAGTCCCAGGAGGCAGAAGTAAAAGCCATGGGTTAAAGTTGCAAAAGCAGAGTTAGTTTTAGTGCAATAAAAAATTACTACTAAGACTGTTGTTGCAGAGTGAAAGGGAGATAGCGGATTTCTCATTATTGACTGTCAGTTAGCAGATGCTGAATGACCCCTTCTTAGGGATAATATTAAGAAAACTTTTGCTAAGGGATAAATTGACTACAATACCTTTGATATTGCTTACAAAATGAAATTTGTGATTCTATAAAATGAATTGCCAATTTTTTGAATCTGGGAAGTGAAGAAAAGAATCAAAAATCATGACATGCAGATTTAGAGCATCGGTGACTAAATTGATAACATGGAAGTCTAGAGTAAAAGCAGGTTTAGAGGAAAACATTATAAATTCAATTATGATTATATGGATGATAGACTTAGTTCAGAAGTTAGTAGGACACCCAAATTGGAGAAGTGCAAGTAGTAATTAGACGTGGGTATGTACCTTAGAAGGGAGGTTAGTTTTTCAGGATGTTAGGTTATATATAACCTTTGCCTTTCATTCTGTAAATTTGAAAGATATATATTTAGTGTTCCAAAAAATGTCATATGTATTTAATAAATATAAAAAAATTAAAAGGTGGGATGTCAAAAAGAAGTTCCACCCTTAAATCTCTATTTTTAAGTTTATCTAACTTTGATATTAAAATAGCTTATATTTACTTTGTGGGGAAAAGTATTTTGTAAGTGGCATAAAAATAAAATTGAGTGAAACAGAAAATTATGTAAATTACCTTTTAAAATTTTAAAAAATTCAAAATTTTAAGTAGGCAATTAGATTACAGACTTTCATGCTCTCCCACCTCCAAAGACTATATGATACTATTTTTTTGTTCTCTCTATTCTTGTAAGAATTTCTAGTATCTATTCCTGTGGAATTTATCCTCTCCTACTACCTGCTACAACAATAGGAAAGCAGGGACCATTTCTTCTTTTTTTCTCCCCTATGTATCCTGAGTACACTGTCTGGCACGTACTATAGGAAGTGATGACAAAATACTTGATGATGGATTTATTGAATGGTAATTTTCCATGAACAGAAATCATTGGGATGAAATGTACAAATGAGTCCTTCATTCATATTATCCAATCCTCAGAAAAAAGCAGAGAAGCCTAAGTCACCAATGCATGTGGATTTTTTCATAACAATAGGTATAGTCAACTAAGTGATATGGTGGTTAGAGACATGGTCTTGGAGAAATATCTCAATTCAAATCCTAGATTAGATTCTTCTTACTTGTGTAATCCTAGGCAAGTTACTTATACTACCACAGTGTTGCTGTTAGAATCAAATGAGATGATGGATGTGAAGCACTTTACAAACCTAAAAATGTTAACTATTATTATTAGTCCATGGAGACTAGATATTTTTTGGTCAGATATTCCCTACTTTCTGCTCATGTGACTTTGAAGAAATAAATGAAGAAATTAAATCATCATTTAAAGATTAATTGATGAATTTTAAATATTTCTTTTGAAATATGAGATGGAAGTAGATGGATCTTTCAAAGCATTACACTGAAGAAATTGACAAGGATGAAAAGTGTACCTATTGACATTAGTAATGAAAACTTGAATCTTTATAAAAAAATAAATATAGTCATCAAAAAAATCCATTTAAATTGGTATGTGAAATGCATGTTTGTTTACTCTCACCAATATAACCATTAGACAGCATTAATCTTTTCACTAATAGTCACTTGTCAGGAGCTGTCAGTTTCAGATGGTGTTTTAGCATGGTAAAGTGTTATGAATTGCTTTTATGCTGTTGGATTAGCAGAAAGTCATTTCACAGTCAGTCAAATTAATGTAACATGTTAGAAAATGAGCAGACTTTAATTTCTCTGTGCTGGCTTCTTTTTGACTAAGTGCTGATGTTGTAGAGCTGTGTATCCAAAGTGAAAATGGGCGAGCTATTTTTCCTTCATTTGCTGCACTTCAAAGAAAACTGTCTGAATCATAAAGTATCTTTTTAAGTGGAACATCCAAAATATGTCTTTAAGCATGAAAGATTTGAGCTGTTTTACATTCTCTCAAACTTTTTATCCTATTTAAGTATCCAAAATGTTCTGGGCACATGCACATGTGGAAATTTACTCTTTGCAAAGAGTTCACTAGAGTATTTCCCCATTAATAATGGGGATAAGTGAATTACTTATTCCTTAATGTCTGCATTAGAGATAATAAAATATTGTTAGAGGTTAGACATTGATTATAGCTTTAAATGTAGTACTTGTCAATCTCAAAAATCTGTATGGAAACTGTGAGAATGCAAATACTTCATACTGATTTTAAAGGAAAAATGTTTTCTCTTGTATTTGTTTATTTTCTTTTTTGTTGTATTTATGATTTCATTGGCTAGAGAATGCTTGGTAAGGAACTTCCTCTACTAATGAATAAACTGCACTTTTACCTACAAGATATAGGCTAATGAGAAGGTAAAGTGAATAGTTCAAGGTCACATAACCAAAATGAAGAAGCAAGATCTGAATCTAGACCTTCATGATTCCAAGTTCAGCTTACTATCTACATCATGCTGACTCTCTTTTATTTAAGTATATGAATATGTGTACATGTATATATACATATGTGTATAAATATACAGATATGTGTAATGTTCTGATTAGCTTTCTGGAAGTCCTTCAAATGGGCCTTGGTTTCAGCAGAATAATCACCACGAGAATAGTCAGGGATAAAGTCCAAAGTCTTGATTGTCTCCTTCAGTCTCCCAGTCTGTGTCAGCAGTCTCAACCAATCAGTCAGTCAGCATTCTGCATATCTAAATGTAATGTCCTGATTTCTAGAGCCGCCAAGTTGGGGTGACAATACATACTGTTGCTTTTTAGAGCCCACACATCCATCTCATATTTCAAAAGTTGTATTTTTAAATGTTTAATATTCTCATTGATAATCTCCTTCCAATGCCTTTTACCTCAATGGTAAATTCCATTTTTACATGGGGTCCAGACTAGCTCTCTGGAGGATCTCAGGACCAGCCCAAGTCCTTGGTCTTAGTGGAGAAGTGATGAAGGCAGGAGAGCCACCATGAGGCTGGTCAAGTCTTCTATCTCTAGTTTGTCCCCAGTTTATATACTCTATTACAATTAAATAAATTCATCATACTGAGTATAAAGCAATCATTGTATCACTAGGGAACCATTATTTGTTGTAAGATTAAATCAATCATACTGAACTAGAGAACTATTAATCATCATGCTAAACTAGATAACCATTGTCTTATCAGTTCCACTGAGTTAACACCTTGTTGTAAGAATCCTTGTCTCAAGTATATTTCTCCAGAGTTCTGGCCCATTACATATATGCATATGTATATGTGTATTTATGTATACATATATATGTATATACATATTTGCCATCTTCTGTTCAGTTATATCATTTTAACAGCTAATAATTTGCTACACACTAAAGATTAGAAGCTTGGTAGCATAACAGAGAGGAAAGAGCACAGGATTTGGAATCAGAAAATAAGAGTTCTAATCCTGTCCCTATCACCTTTGTGACTTTTGAGAAATCACTAAAATTCTGTTTGGTTAAATCAATAATCTTCGCTAAGTCTCAGTTTTCTCATCACCAAAATAGATACCAGATGACCTCTAAAGTCTGTTCTAGGTCTAAATCTATGTTCTCTCACCATTCATATACATATTTGTTTAATTTTTAAAAATCCTTCAGTTACTATTGATTTGTCGAAACCATCAATCTAAAAGTAACAATCCTAAAATATTTTGATACTTATGGAAGAAAACTAATTGCCATTCTACTGTTCTCTTCTTTTATCTTGAATTTCCTTTGCTATTAATTATATTTGTTCTAATCTCTCTGGTTTAAAGATCAATCTCTGTGGGAGAAAAAACAAATCAAAATAAGAGCTAAGTATTTTAGTCTTCCTTTGTTGTTTGTTATCATCATCACTTCCAGCCCAGATAGTCGTTCTATACCTTCTACACCTTTTATTCCCAACATAGCTAAACACACACAGACAGACAGGCAGACACACACTCACAATTTTGTTATTATACATAAAAATCAATTTCCAAATCCAATTTCTTATTCTCTAAGAAAGGTTAGGATAATAGTGATGGATACCTGCCACTTCAGAAACTGGCTTGGCCAACTGCTTTCAAGTTGTTTGATTTCTTTATGTGCATATTCATGCATATATGTGTGTTCATAAAGGTATGTATGTGTATACATATATATATGCACACATGCAGATATATCAGCATATATACATTTGTGCTTCAATTACATATGTGTTTATATGTTTACATGCATATCTATGTATGTGTGTGTGTGTATATATATATTTTTTCTTTTTTTTAGTATAATATAGTATAGCATAGGATGGTGCAGCTAAGTAGTATAATAGAGAAAGAGTCAGATCTGGAGTCAGGAATACTCATATTCCTGAGTTCAAATATGACCTCAGACACTATGTGACTCTACACAAGTCATTTAACCCCATTTGCTTCAGTTTCCTCATTTGTAAAATGAGCTGGAGAAGGAAATGACAAATTAATTAGTCCAATATCTTTGCCAAGAAAACCTCAAATGGGGGTCATAAATAGACAGATTTAGCTAAAACAACTGAACATAGCATGATTCAAGAGTAGTAGCCTTCAGTTAACCACTGTTGTTCTCAATGAAGCCTTGGTTCCTTAATGAATAACATGAGGAGGGGAAAATACTAATCTGTGTCTCTTGGGTAGCATCTTATGGGTTAGTTTGTATGCTTTAAGGGGAAAAAATGATGCCAAAGTCTGTAATCTCTTTTAAATGCATTAAAGACAATCTGTTTAAAATATATTTTTGAAACTATATATCTGCAAAATGTAATTAGGTAAAAGGGAAAAAATGTAATTGAAAGAAATAGGGGAAAATATTGAAAATTTTAAAAACACACCTATTTTTAATGGTAGGAAAGGGGAAGGAGGTCCAAACTTATGATGTAATCAATTTGGGAAGTTTCTGATATGGAAATTTCCTTCATTGAGGCAAATAAGCAATTATCTGTAATCTATAGTCTTAGGGAAATGAGAGATTAAATGGCTTTATCAAGCATGTCAGAGGCTAGATTTAGCTAGTGTGTATTAGATAAGAGGATTGGAACCATTATTCTCCTACTTCTAAGGCTAGCTCTCTATATTTTAGATACTACATCTGAAGAAATAGCTTATCAAAGAAATTTAAATCAACTATGTCTCTTTCTAGAAATCATGTCTTTTTTTCTTCTTCAGGTTCAATCCTAAAGATTAAGGAATCATAGAATGCTTCAAAATGGTTCAAAATTGGGGGGGGGGGGAATTCCCCATCCCAAAAGATAGGGGAAAATGATGGGGAAATCACAAAAATTTTTGATTTGCCTAAGTTCACATAGCTATTTAAAGGCAAAGTCATGAGTAGTGATCAAATTTCTTAATTATCACATTGATGGTGTTTCTGCCACACCATGATGCACCTTTAAATTACAAATATTTTACTACATGATATTTATAAAGGGAAGCTAGATAATGCAGTAAATAGAGTGCTGGGCCTATACTCCTCTTCCTGAGTTCAAATCTGACTTCAGACACTAGCTGTGTGACATGGACAAGTGACTTAGCTCACTTTTCTTATCAGGAAAATGAGTAGAGAAGGAAATGGCAAACCACTGCACTATCTTTGCCAAGAAACCTCCAAATGGGGTCAGAAAGAGTCAGTCACAACTGAAAAGGCCAGAATATACTTAAAAAGCTGACTTTTTTTTTGTAATGGTGAGATACAGTAGTATTATGAGTAATATTTAGAACTCATGTTTCCCTGCCCCCCCCCCAAAAAAAAGGCAGTATGGGGTGGTAGAGCACTCCATAGTACAGGTTTGGAAACCTGGATTATGTTAAGGATTCTGACCCTAAATTATTATTTGACAATGAATGTCATTTCCTCACCCTAAGCCTTACTTTCTCTAACTTTTAAATTAGGAAACTGGAATAGATGAAGTTTAGATTTCCTTACAGCTTTAATGTCCTATCATTCTAGACATCTTGATTTATTTCTTTTATTCATTTTTTTCTTTGCAAATAATGTTTTTGAATAAGCAACTATTTAAAATATCTCTGTTGTGTGGAAAATTAGAGCAGTATACCTTCAAGTGATTTGAGAATTAATTTAAAACACATTTAGGTCAAGTCATTTAACTTTTCATTCCTTTATGCAGCAAAAGCAATAGATTAGGGCAGGTAGATGGCACAGTGGATATAGAGCCCCAGCCCTGAAGTCAGGAAGACCTGAGTTCAAATTTGGCTTCAAATACTTAATACTTCCTAGCTGTGTGACCCTGGGAAAGTCACTTAACCCCAATTGCCTCAGCAAAAAAAAAAAAAAAAAAAAAAAAAGGCAAGAGATTATATATAAATTGCTCACCTGAATTAGTCTAAGTAATTTCCATACCAAAATCCCTTAAACTGATAAAATCACAGACCTTGACTAATCTCCATTTTCTAGCCTACTAAAAAAAAGTTGTATATTTAAATGTTTAATATTCTCATTGATAATCTCCTTCCAATGCCTTTTACCTCAATGGTAAATTCCAATTTTACAGATATATGGCATAAAAATGTGTATTAATTTGATTTCAATTTGTAGGTACAAAAATTATCCATTCATTGACAATGATTTCTTCATTTAATTACATCTATTTATCTGTACGATAATACAGATTGTTTGGAAAAAAATAACTTTAAGTGTAGAAAACATAAGCTTTAGAGTATTTCAAGTGTTCTTTAGATTATTTTGAAGTATTTGAACAAAAACCTTTTTTAAAAAAAAATCAGAGATTGAGGCAAAATGATTTATTGCTATACATTTCTTCTCCTCTTCTAGTCATATACCTGTGGAGGATAGAAAAGTGTTACTCTACATTAGCACTTTTCAGGTACACACTTAAAGAGCAGGAGGTCAACACCATGATTGTCATTTTTCCATAAAAAAAACAAAGATAAAAATATGTTTTTCAGTTTTACTCCATCTGTTCTTGTTTTGGTTTTGGTTTTGGTTTGTTTAGTTTTGTGGATTTTTTTTCTCTCTATCACAGTCATTTCTCAATATACTTCCCCCTCCTCCCTTTCCCCACACTTCAGTACTCTGTGGTAAGCAAAAAAAAAACAAAAAAAACAAAAAAGAAACTTAAGCAATATATTTATTCTACATAATATGCACATTTTTCTCAATCCAGCACTTTCATCAAAAGTCCTTGACAGAGACATTCTTACATCAAATGAAGAACTAAAAACTATTCCACAGAATTGTTTCATGTAACTTTTTAAATTTTTCATTCTGTCAACAAGCATATTCCAGGTATATACTAAAAGCTAGTAATATGAAAAATGTTTCCTGGCCCCAAGAAGCTTATATTCTAATGGAAGAAACAACATGTAAATAACTAGATATGTAAAAAATAAATACATGCACACATAGAAAGATCATACTATATACAGAGAGAGAGATGGACAGAGGAAGAGAGACAAATATAGAGAGAGATAGTCCAAGAGAGTCAGAGGAGAAAAGACAAAGGAAGAGTAGAAGGTATGATTTCACAGGGGAGGATACTAGCAGCTGGAGGGACTAAAACAAATCCTGAAGAAGGTGAAGTTTGAGGTGAAGTTTGAAAGAGCGAGGGAAGATAAGGGATAGATATGAGGCAACAGAGCATTACAACCATCCAGTAAAGCTTTGCATTGACAAAGACAAAGATGGAAGATGGAATGAACTGAAACTGAATTCTTTAGAATACTAGGTAAAAGCCAAAAGAAGTCTGCCTCATTTCTTTCCTAACCTTAATCACTGATTAGTTACTGCTTCAGTCAGTCAAACTGAGACCTGTTAAAGATCTTAGCTTAAAAAAACAAGTCTCCCATTGCATTCAGGGCTATCTCCAATGGTCCTAATCTATATCTTGCCACTATATCAGCTTCAGAGAACAAAATAAAGCAGGTGACTTTGCACAGCCCTTCCTCACTTAAATTCAATTCACTTGCATATCACAGCATCACCTCCCTGATATCATGGTCCAATTTGCTAAACAAAGACAAATAACATCAACAAGCATCAGTATTGAGTCCAGTAGTACAATGCAGAGAAAAGGGCCCTACCTTTAGAGTCCATATAGCTCCGATTTATTTTGTAAATTTCCATTTGTAATTCATACTAAAAATGTATTTTAGAGTACACAGATGCAAAGTATATATTCCCTCAAATATATATGGTACTTATGGTGTTTTGAGATTTGACAAAAGCTAAAGAAAAATACTTGATAATTTTCTTAAGCAGCAGCAGGGAGACTAAGAGGAATTCTCTTTGGATAGGACTCCATGGATTTCTCCTCAGAATTGTTTGACTGCAGTGGTGGAGACAACAAATAAAAAGATGAAGTAAAAATGGAAACTCAAGAGTTTAGTGGGTAGAGAAATAATCTAATGATAATGTAAAGTATCTAAATGGTTTTCATTTTCATCTACATAACAGGAAATCATGAAAAGCTAGACATCATTGGGTTTCTGAAAAGAAACAGACTTATTTTAAAAGATTAGGAAGGCCTTTACTCTCCCTGATTGATTCTACTCAGTGCAACAGGGCTTTTTGAAGGAGATTTGGAATATTTAATTTAAAAGTGGAAGGAACTTTGGGGTTCATCTTGTTTAACATCCTCATTGTAATTGTATTAGAGATTGAATTGACTTTATGGGAGATCATATCAAGGACTGTGCATATGGCTTCTCTGGAAACTTCCAGGGAACCAGGAGAAATGATGACTCAGCATTTGGGCATGTAGGAAATGAGGCGTTTCCTGGCTGTTTCTGCCATGTGGTGACTTAAGGCTGAAGAAGTAGGCACTTTGAAATGATGAAGCAATCCCTTTATTGGCTGCTGACTCATTGGCTCTTTTAAATAAGATTTTGGTGAAACCTTAGATTTTAACATAAATCCAAGATTTTTAAGAAATTTGCCTCTGGAGAACTCATGGGGTTTTAATGAGCTGAAGAGTGTAAGTTAAAAAAAAAAAAAAAAAAAGCCCGGTCTTTCCCTCCATTCCCAAACTTCCTCAATTGTATAGGCACATCTCATTATATTGTGCTTCACAGAATTTATTTTTTATTTACTTTTTTTAAAAACAAATTTAAACTGCAATCCTGCAATTGAACAACTTTATCTGTGCCATTTTTCCAACAGCATGTGCTCATATCATTTCTTTGTGTCATATTTTGATAATTTGTGCAATATTTCAAATTTTCCATTATTATTATATCTCTTAAGTTGATCTTTGATGTTACTATTATTACTGTTTTGGGGGTACCACAAAACACACCCATATGAGTGTGAACTTAATTGATAATTGTTATGTATGTTCTGATTAGTCCACCATTCCCTGAGATACAACAACAATATTGAAATTAGACCAGTTAATAATCCTTCAATGGTCAAGTGAAAAAAAAGAGTCAGTCAATGTAGTAAACTTCATTGTTGCTTTATTTTAAGAAAATAACACAGCTGCCCCCGACTTCAGCTTCAGCTTCCACCACCCTGATCAATCAGCAGCCATCAACACTTGAGGCAAGACCCTCCAGCAGCAAAAAGACTGCAACTCACTTAAGACTAATGAAGATTAGTATTTTTTAGCAACAACATATTTTTAAATTAAGGTATATACACCTTTTGGAAGGTATTATGCACTGGGAAACCAAAAGGTTCTTGTAACTTGTTTTATTGCAATTTTTACTTTATGGCAGTGGTCTGTTACTGAACTTACAATATCTCCAAGAGATGTCTATATCCTATCCCTAGGTGTAGATCCGATATAACATCAACAGAAAAGGTAGGAGGTATAACACTCCAGTCCCTGATGGGTACAGTACTAAGAAGTTCCTCAGCTTTAAGAGAAAACATGTGAAGTGACTTGCCAAGTTCACATTGGCAGTAAATGCCAAATCCCAGATCTGCTGATTTAAAATGCAGTCCTTTTTCTACCAGAAGAGAATGGAGAGACTGTAGAGGATGGTGCAAAAATCTTAGTACCGTTTTAAATTATTAAGCCATAAAGCTATTAATGCTATTAAAACTTAAAACTACGCCAAGAATTTGGGGCACCCTGTTTTTTCCATCTCCCCAAAAATGGTATGCTTTCTTTGGATAGGGGCAGGAGAGGGCATTGCTGAACTTTAAATGTTAAATGTGTTTTCATTCTGCTATTGTCAATACTTATGTTGCAGCTTTTTGGTACTAATATGTCTCCAGATTCATAAAAACAACCTTAAATTCTAAACATGCAATTATATTTATTTATTCGTTCATATGAAATGAATGTTTGTATTTGTTGTGGGTACAAGTCACAGAATTCAGGAACAGAAGTGAAGAGTGAATGGCTCCCGCAGCATGCTGAGTAATTTTATTACCTCTCCAAGAAAGTATAGTTCTATTTGAATAAGACCAGAAAATAAAATGATAAGGAAGCTGTAAGAGGAACACAGACAGCCTATTGTAAAAGAAAAAAAGCTTGTTTTGATCAATAACATTTGGAAGACTATTTTTTCACTCCTTCGGATAGATCTTCATGAGTGACCAAACACATGTAAATATACAAAATATTTTTGATTTTATAATATATTAAATTTCAAGTGGTGTAATCTTTTTAATAAATAGTTTATTACATGTATTAATGCAATTCAGTGTTATTTTTATATCTTAAACATATTATAAATTAAATGCATTATATATATATACATAACTTTGATATTTCTGTGCACTCACAGTGTCTTAAGAGGAACCCAATTATGCCAAGAAATACTATAAAATTCTCAAAAATACAACATCAGTCTATTTTACTTAAATTTAATCTTCTCTAATTCCATGCCTTGAAAATGTTACTAAATAGCTTTTGAAAAAAATAAAGGCTTGATTATACAGGTCTCTATATTGCTTAAATGAATTATTTCATAATTAATAATATCATAAGTTATTTAAATCATAGGCACTGAATTTTTTAGCTTAAAAGGGTTTTTGAGATCACAGAGAAGGAAGAGGTTTTTAATCCTTTGGTTTTTAGTAAATTTTTTATATATTCTATTTAACTTGAAAGGAAATATATTCTAGAGTTTATCATGAATATATATAAAATAAACTAATTTTCATAAAGAAAACTTTATTTAGTACATTACATTTTAAAAATATCATTAAGTTGTTTTGTCTAATTCACAATTTTTTTCTCTCACACCACTTTCAGACCATTCAATAGAAATAACTAGATTTATATATATATATACACACACATTTTTTCTCCCCTGTGAGCCTTTGACAAGTTTCTTATATACTCTGTGGCTATGTATATCTCAGGTTTGGAAACCCAGATTTGTAGTTTAAATTATGAAATTTATTTGTATATGTTTCATTTGAATTTTACACTTTTTCTTTTAGAAAGTTTTGGTTTTTCTTCCTTTTCTCTACTAAACAACAATAAAATGAAAGGAAAAAAAGAAAATCCTCAAAAATATGCATAATCAGGCAAAGCAAGTTCCTTGAAATATATGTCTCAAATACATCTTGAAGTCATCAGCTCATTGCCAGGAGGTGGGTAGTGTCAGCTGAGAACAAACTCTAAAATCTAAAAAGGTTTTATAAAGAATTTCAGCTGGAAAAAGGTATGGTTCTTTCTTTAATCTGTATTAAGTTTTATATCATGTAAAGTTAAAATAAAAATGAAAAATGAATACTTTGCACATATATAGGTTGCTTGTGATGACACCAGCAGTCAATAAAACTTGGGGGAAGTCAAACCACAAACATTTTGGGTGTTGTCAAGACAAGAGTTAGGTGGGATCTATATATTCCTTATAGGAGCATTAGCTTCCCCAGAGAGTCTCTGAGATTAGTGTGACATAGCCAATTATTTCATCACATAAATTTAGATTCAAATAATATCAAGAAATATTTTCCCTACAATAGCATTCATCATCTTCAGTCCTCTGGAATTCTGGTTTGTCAGTGCATTGATGCCAGTCACAAAGTTTTGAAAGTTGTTTTTCTTCACAATATTTTTATTATATAAACTTTTCCTATTTTTGATCATTTTAATTTACATTACTTCCAATTTTCTCTGAAACTATTTAACATTTTTCATTACACAATAATATTTTAGTATATTTTATTACAACCGTGTAGTCCATTTAGCCATTTTCCAATATATGGGTACTTCCTTTTTTCCAATTTGAGACTACGATGAAAGGAATTGCTATAAATGTTTCTGCCCCAAACAGATGGTGAAACTCTTCATTCAACTGACCCTTTTTATGGGATAGAAAATTTAAGAGTCACCATCCCAGTCTGCAAAGAAAACTGACAAGGGAAAGCTTAGTTTCTTCATTAAAAAAATTTCTGAAGTTTTAATAAGAACTGATTAGAAATGCCATGAAATTCTAACAGTGGTTGTATCTTTTTTTTCTTTTTGTACAGGCATAGGAAATAAGTTCTTGTCAGAAGAGCCACTGTTTCCCATGATATATAGTATTGACCACAGACATCAGCACAACCATTTTGCATTATCTCTCATTTGAACTCCCACACTACAGTGTAGCAGAAAATGGCAACTTGAAGGAGAAACATGAGGCCAGGGTCTGTGCTTACCAAAAATGATCATGAGAATTAAGTTTCTGGCCAGCTGATTCTTTGATGGTTTCTTTTATCTTTATTCCCTTTCTGAACATAGGATAGAGTTAATAATTCCTAAGAATGCTCTTTCTGTGTAATTTTGAGAGGTTCCAAGAAATTTAGAGTACCTGAGCTCAATTTTTCAGATACCAGCTTCCTAGAAGAATATGGGGATCCTCAACAGGGGCTTGTCCTTCAACCTGAAGAACTAAAATCATCCATAGGAAGGCAAGAAATCTATTTAAACTTTCCTGAACTTGCGGTGGTCATGAGCTGCTCACATAATACAGCTTGAAAATAAATGGGAAGTATTTGCTCAGCAGATTCCAAAAGTATATTTACCTTCCAAAAGAAATCTAGTGGGAAATTTGAATGTCCTATATCTCATGGGTCTCTTTGAGATAATACATGTCTTAAAAATCTTAGTACAATTTTAGGATTAAATCTTAAATGTAAAATATTACATAAATATAGCTGTTAGTATCTTCTGTGATGGATAAAATAAGTGCTCCATACCTGCACTTTCTGTGTTAAGTGAACTAAAATCTGTCAAATGCCAATTTAAACTCATTGAGACTTAGAGAGATAGCTTTCCACTTTTAGGGAAATCTAAATTTTTGTCAAAAATATTTCCACTGAGATTCCTGAGTAGGAGCAAGAGCAAAGAAGAGAAAATGATCTTTGAATCTAACCTAACATGTATAAGCCCAGAATCCTGGGATAAAGGGGAGGTGGGAGTGGGAGAGAGGCTCCTGGGTTATTGGTGACAAAGGATAGCCATTTATAACCCCATCTCCTTCTTCCTCAGAGATGACTGCACCTGTATAACTGAGGTGAAATAAAGAAACAAGTCATGAAAACTGAATAAATGGAAGAACTAGGAAGTTATAGTATTTAAAGAAACATGAATATGTGTGTTAGTTATGTTAGTATGAGAATGGAATTGGGATTGAAAGGGTTTACAGTAGTAAACTTTTTTTAAAAATTTAATTTTTCTTTAAAAATTAAAAAATGCTGTTGTTAAAAACTTTTGTTGCCTTTCTCGTTTTTTATACATTATTTCTCCCACCTTGCCCTATAATGCAGTGATACCAGACTCCTACTTGTTTTTCAAAGATGCTCTATCTCTAGGCTCTCAGGAATTTTTTTGCTGTCCCCAATGTCTGAAACAACCTTCCTCTCCAATTCCACCCACTGACTTCTCTGACTTCCCTTAAATCCCAACTAAAATGCCATCTTTTATAGGAAGCCTTTTTCAAACCTTCTTAATTCCAGTGCCTTCCCTTTGTTAATTCTTTCCTATTTATGCTGAATATTGTTTACATATATGTTTTATGTCGTCTTTCCATTAGACTGTAGGATTCTTGAGGACCAGACCCTCCTTAGCCTCTTTTTGCAGTATAGAAATTTTGCAGTATAGAAATACTGCTTAGCTAAGCAGTGCCTAAAATATATAGTAGTTGGTTAATCATGTTTATTGATTGATTTTTGAAGTCTATTGATACCGTCTCAGAATATTTTTAAATACATAAAAATAGTTTCCCAAGTAACTGTTCCATGATATTTAAATATAATTATCAAAATATTAAAAATATATTAATGAACCTCCCAAAATCAATCAGTTGACACCAGATTAAGAACCTTTGATTCCAATCCAAGTCTCTCTTGAATATAGATAAGGAATATAAAATAAGGAATACTTAGATAAGAAGTATCTTACAAGGATAAGGATACTTAGATAAAAAAAAAAAAAATGAAATGATTTCCTGAAGCTTCAGGAAGTTAGTAGTAGAGTTAAAACTAGAACCCAGATGTTCTGCATCAAATCCAATATTTTTTCAATGTTCATTATGGTTCTTTCAATGTAGTTCTCTGAACTGTATCTGAAGTTCCTTCCAATTCTGATATTATGAGATTCTCTGAGATTCTCTGCTAACATTTTTATATCTAGTCTGGTTGTATTTTTTAACAGACTGGAAAACCATTAAAAATCCATTCCTACATTCTGCTTTTCATCCTCATTCTATGAAGTCATGTGTATATGACATGGTTTAATTTTAAAAGAGCCTCAACAGGATTTTCATTTTACTAGCAAGGCTTCTGATTTTTGCTTTGGGGTTTTCATAAAGAAGGGGCTTACTAAGATTCAAATCCATACTTTAGGCTATGCAGTTTTAACAATATTTATTGTAGTGTCTGATCCTCATGCATTTCCAACTACAAGTCAAATAGAGGAACATATTTGACTATTCTACAATCAAACACATCTCAGCTATACTCTGGTACTGGAAGGATATAAGCCTCTGTTTTGTTAGGGACCTACCTGGAGATAGATACTTCAGATAATAGGACAGGTCATGTGATTGATAATTTCTTAAGTTTGATCTAGACCCTCCTTTTCAAAGTGCATTGAATGTTTCATGTGAAATGTCAGGCTATGTGCATTTTCTGAAATAGACTTTTAAATGATGCATAGTCTTCATGGATGATTTAATTCAGAATTTACTCATTAAACTTGTAGATTCCATTAATTGGGTGGGGCTCGCGAAGGAACTGGAAATAGAATACAAATAACTTTAATTAATTTTGTTGTTTTAGAATTAACTTCTTGACTATCATGATTATTAAGCTTGGAAATAGTTTTAAAATTAAGGAAGTTTAATGAAATTTCTTCCCTGAATTTTTTTTTTTTTTTTAATGAGAAGCTAATTCTACTTGAATGGTTCAAGTACAGACCTGTCTGGAGAAAGGAATCTGGACTGAATGACCTCTTAAATTCCATTCTGCAAGCTTGAAATACATCTGGATACACACACACACACACACACACACACACACACAAATGGGTTAAAAATGTCTTTAGATAACAGACCACAAAAATTTGCTTAACTGTTTGATTAGCAATGAGAGAAATTGGAAACTAAGAGCAAAAGTGAATTGAAGGAAGAGTGATGCAACTAACTAATAATGGATAGATGGCATATTTAACTAAGAGTCAAATTCTTTGAAAAGGAAAAAAACGGGGTGGGGAGAGGGTCCAGAAGGAATAAATTTTGTATTAGGCAGGAGAAAGAAGGCATGGGTTCCTTGAGTATACAGATAAACATATACATAAGAATCTGTGGAAGAAGAGATCATTACCATCACAGTGGAAAGTAACTTCTCGTCAGTAGCCAAAATGTTATAAAACATTTTTTTTTTATCTTTTTATTTTCAAAATACATGAATAGATACTTTTTAACATTCACTCTTGCAAAACCTTGGGTTTCAATTTTTTTCTCCCTCCCTTCCCCCAATCCCTTCCCTGAGACAGCAAGTAATCCAATATACGTTAAATATGTGATGCTATAAAACTTTTACTCCTTTTCTTGGCATTCAAGGCATTTTGGTTCTAACTTACAAATTCAAGCTTTTCAATTTTATCTCAATCTACTTTCTACTTGATTTCTTCTTGTACTCAATGTTCCTTCTAAATAAGCCTATTCATTGCATCACCATAAAATGTCTCATACTTTCACATCTTCATGCTTTAGCTCATATATAAAGTAATGGGCTTGGAATGGGGGAACTTGGAGTTCAAATCCAGAATACCACTAGCTATTTAAGGCTTGGAAAACTAATTAACCTCTGTATGTCTCAGTTTCCTCTTCTGTAAAATAGGTATGCTAATGATAGCATCTCCCAGGTCTGTTATAAGGATCATATGAGATCATATATTGTAAAGTGTTTTTCAAAACCTAAAATGTTATATAAATGTTAGCCATTATTATTAGACTGAATAACATGGTGGTTGAGTTAACTAGGCAGGCAAAGGCACAACCCAACTGGGGCCCAGAAATACCACTTTGGAAAAATTACAACTCTGGATAATCTTAAGGTTCTTGTTCAATTAGTAAGGATTAATTTAACAAGAAATTACTTTAGGAGAAAGTCCAATATCTGGCCTCATGAAGAGAAATGAGACTATGAGATCTGATAATCATAGTTATAAGAGTTATTATTTATTATGTCCAATTCCCATGCATAGTTATTTTTTTTTCCTTTGGGATAGAAAGTGGTAAGCTCACCTGGTAATTCAGATAGATAACACTAATTTTTTTCTAAAAATATAATTTTAATTTTTATAATATAATAAAAAAATTCACAAAAACTCTCCAATTCATTCACATTGTCTATAGAATTAACTCCTAAATGATATGCTTGGCATTCTGCTCTCCTAATAATCTAGTTCCATTTAATCTAACACATACCTCTCTTGACTTGCCTCCAAAATATTCTTCTTTTTAAAGGCTTAGCTCAAGCTAGAGATTGTTGAACTTGGAATCTGGTAGACTTGGGTTAAAATCTGGCCTCAGGCATTTATTAGCAGCTGTGTGACTCTGGGCAAATCATTTAACTTCTCAAGGCTTCAGATTATTCATCTGTGAAATTAGTAGGCTCATATGATATCCTCTAAAGAACCTTCTAACTCTAAAATTTATGATTCTATGATCATTTCCTGGCCATTCTGACTAATAAGACTTTCTTCCTTCTCTGAATCCCTACATCACTCCCTGAGGACTATCTAATGGAAAGAGGATAGGACTTAGAGCCAGAAGCCCTGGATTCTGATCCCAGCTACACCAATTACCAATTGTTTGAATTTGAATAAATCAGATCACTTTTCTAACCCTTGGTTTTCCTATATGGAAAATCAGAATAAATATACTTACTCTGTTTACCTAACAGAGTTGTTTAAAGATTTGAAACAGAAAACTAATCAGTCAATTACTATTTGTTATGTGTCTGCTATGTGCCAAGAATTATGCTAAGTAGATGCTGGAAACACAAGTACAGAAAATGAATTATCTCTATTTTCAATGAACTTACTTATTCTAATAAGAAGGACAATAAAGTATATGTAAAATATATACTACATACAAATACACATACATAAAGTATTTTGGAGGGCTAGCACTAATAATTAGGCAGTCAAATAGTCAATAAACATTTCTGAAGTGCCTATCATATGCCAGACATTGTATTAAGTAGTAAGAATACAAAGACAGGCAAAAAACAGTTCCTGCTACCAAGGATCTCAGTCTGACGGAGAAACAACATGAAAAGAAAATATGTGTATATATATATATATATATATATATATATATATATATATATATGATAAATTGAAGATAATCAGCAGAAGAAAAGGACTAGCAATAACATGGAAAAATAAAGGCTTCTTGTAGAAAGTGAAATCTTAGATGGGACTTGAAGAAAGAAGAATGCCAGGAGATAAATGAAGAGGGAGAGAATTCTGGACATAAAGGACAGCCAGTGAAAATACATATAGTCCTAAAAGAGGACTATATGTTAAAAAAAAAAAAAAAACCAACAAACAAACCAGAAAGGAGGCAAGTGTCATTGTTTCACAGGGTACATGGAGGGAGTTAGGCATAAGAAGCCTGGAATGGTAGAAAGGGACAAGGCTATGAAAGGCTTAGAGATACAGCATCAGCCCTAGAAAATTTCTAGCTCAAGTTGTGTCTGCATCATAGAGTTCATGGTTCATAAACTAGTATAAACTAAACAAGTATTAAGTGTGTCTGAATAGAACTAACCAATCTGAATATTTCAAGCTACATTTTTTAAAATCAATTACTTGGGGAATTCAGAAAAAATTTCACCCATTCAATTTATCAGATAATAAGGATAATACTAGCTGTCTCCTCCTGGGGTTTTTGGATGGATAAATAAAATAACATAAGAGTAATGCTTTGTTATCATAAATAAATAAAAAAATTATGAAACAAATTTAATATTCATGGTCAGAACAAAAAATATCTTTAATCATTAGAAGACTCTTTAGTATAAAATAGAAATGTTTGTTTTTTAAAAGAAAAATAAATACTAAATGTTTTTCTATTACATGAAAATGAATAGTTTGTATCTATTTCTAATATGATGATTTCAAATTAGGAAATAATAATCCTCATTAATCAAGCCCTTTCATTTCAAGTTTGGCACAAGCTTCCAAAATTTTATTTGCTTCTTTCAGCCAGCAAACACTTGATCTTCCTGCCAAGCAAAGAGATATAGCAGCCAAGGACAACACTAATTTGTAATATAAATTTCCTTGTAAGATCTTATTTAGGAGTATGGCAAAAGATTGTGAGAAATATAATTTCATAAAACAGGGAGAAGCATTGGAGGGAAAAATGGATTTTCAGAAACATTGGTCAGAAATTCAACTAAGCAAAACTATCCCAAGGACATTCAAAGATGAAACTGTAATGGGCATAATAAACAAATGAAAATATAGAAAAATATTTATAATGATCATGACAAATTTCTTCAATTACAGTAAAGTCAGAACATTTTGACTCAAATAGCACATGAAGTTTTATTTGAGGAAGTAGAAATAGCACTGAAGAAAACAATGAAAACAACATTCATTCAACAGTTGTGTACAAAGAATGTCTATGCTAGGTGCAACACAGTATAGAGGGCATTGAGAGGCTGATTCTTAAGGTATTTGAATGTTGAAGACTTGGAAAAAAAATTTTAGATTTTCCCATTATCAAAAATGGTGACAGAAGAAATAATTCTTGACACATAAACTAATTTTCTCATCTCTATAAAATATTCATGAGAATAAACTGTACACATAGAGAAAGCATCCTAGATGAATGTATGAGAACAGAAAGTGCAGGTTTGCATAAATGATATTCTATAGCAGACCACTTGATTGAATGAAAGATAGAGAATGTAAGATCCCAAATACTTGTTTGTTTATTATATGTAATTCAATAAAACACCACCTTTAGGTTTCTCCTCAATCAGAAGTCTTTCATACATAAATCAAAAATTATAGAAGATTACTTGAAAGCTGAAATAACAAAAACTTTGACATTGATTTCTAATATTAATCTAAGCACAAAGCAGGAAGAAATGCTTGCTAAATTTGTTTGCTACCATCATAGAGAATGTCTAGTATAGTCTAGATGAAAGAGGAATTCCCTATTGATGATTAAGTCCTGCTACAAAGAAGAGGAATTAGATTTGTTCTGTTTGGCCACAGTGGTCAGAGGGTTAGAAGTTCTAAAGAAGAACGTTCAGGGTATAATAGAAGAAAAAAGTCTCTAATACTAAGGGCTATCTAAAAGTAGAATGGGCCACTTTGGAGGAAGCATCCTTCCTCATTGGAGGTCTTCAAGCAAAAGGTGAATAATAATTTGTCCAGTATTACATTGTAGAGAAAATTATTTTTTCAGGTATGTGTTTGATGTCCACTATTTTGTAATTCTCCTCCTGATGTGTCTCCAGAATTTGATGGGCTGCCATGTGGAAGAAGAATTAGTCTTATTTTGTTTAGTATCAGAAGGGGATCTAGAAGTACTGGGGGGAAATTGCAGAGGCAAATTTAAGCTTGATATGAGGGAGAAGTTCCTAACAATTTGAACTTCTCCAAAGGAGATATTACAGATGTTAAGACGCAAGATGACTCCTTGTCTGGTATGTTCAAGTGATGATTTCTTAGGGAAGTGATTATTGAGCTCTCTTCCATTTCTAAAATCCTGGGTTTCTGGTGAAATCAACCAAGTCCAAATGTTGATAGGGCAATAACGTAATTGTGGCCATTCATGTTTTCATTCCATTCCATTAGCATTTTGAAAGTATCTCCTATTTTCCAGACATTAGGGAAACAAAGAAAGTGACTTGTGTATCAGAAAATTGAAGATAATAGATAAGTACATGGTGAAAAGACATAGAAATAATTGGGCAATTTTTGATACTATAGTTTATTGATATGCCTTTTTTTTTCTTGTGCTGGATTACAGCTCGAAGTTATCAACTCTGCTTAACATAATGATGTTTGCTTTTTATAAAATGAAAACATAATATATCATTTGCTCATTGAGTTTTCTCCAATAAGTAGTTTTCTTTAAATTGCTAGGAGGGATGCTTAAGATGCAAATATTTTTTCAAATCATTCAATTCCCAAGTTTAACTTAATTTTTTTCCATTTTTATTTTTCTATGAAGGGAATTCATATTTTGTAGAAAGATAACTATTTAAAATCATATGTCACTCAATTTAAGAAAACAAAGTAGTTCTTTGAATTAGTGATGGCATTATTAACAAGTTCTTGGTTGGAAAGAAAATAAGAAAAAAGACTGAAGCCCTGGAATGATAAAGCCTTTTTTACATTTGATTGTTCTTTATTCCTTCTTATTTATTCTGGTAAACTTTGCACATGAAGCATTTAACACAGTAACTGGCACATAGTAAGAACTTAAAAAATACTTTATTTATCCCCTGTACTCTTATTTATCTTTATCCTAAATATGGGCTTCTGGCTGCTTAGGACAGCTTAGTACAGCTAACACTGGTCTTCCTTAAATCCCATTTCCTTTTATTTCTGACCTGTTGTACTAAGGTTAGCTTATAACTTAGACCCAGTTACTGCTCTACTAGAAACTGGGTCTAATCATCCTTAGGGTCAAAGGATTTAGAGCTGTAAGGAGTTCACCTACTCTAATAGTTTAGTTTTTCAGTTAAACAAATTGAAAGGAGAGTTGAAGTGATTGTGCAAGGTCCCCACGGGTTTTAAAACTAGGGTGTTTTGACTCCAAATTCAGTACTCTTGGCTATTATGTACCATATCTCTTCTAAAACTTCTGATGCCACACTGACATTAAGAAATTAGTAAAAATTACAAACCAGTAATTTTTGGTAAAATTTTAATTTGGTGATATTACTTGTTAGAAATTTATTTTGTAAGGGAGCTTAAATAGGCTAGTCATGTCAGAAAGTCAGGTCAATCATTTATTATACAAGTCAATTATTCAAGACACAAGCAGATGAGCAAATAGTGAAAAACAACAAATAGGATAAGTCTTAGTGCCCTTTACCAAGTCTAATGAACATAAGATTGGGTTACATAGGATTCGTTCATAAGAAGAAGCTGTAAGGAGAAGTCTATGAGAATTACGCTTATGTAGAAGACAGAGGGAAAGGAGGAGAGCAGAGATAGCTGGTTGCAAACACAGAGAGAAACTGAAAAGAACCTATCAGTTCACTCAGCATTTCTAACTGGAGCAATAATGAGTGACTCATCCTTTGGACAATCCTTAATGTCACCTGAAGCAGCAGCTCTGTATCATCAATCTTTCAGCCAGAAAATGAAGGATTTTTTCCCTAGTGAATTTCATGTTACTCTTGTTTTCCAGAACATGTGTTTGAGTTTCCAGATAACCTAATGAAAACTTTAAAACCCCATAACTTTTATTGAACAATGCTGTTTAAAATGACCTCTTTTACCCAAACGAAAATTTCTTCAGAGTCAGACACAAGTTCATGAAACTCTGCCAACAAGTCAATCTTTTAAGTCTCTTTGAAATCAACCATTTTTAAATTCCTCTTTTAAATTTTCATACTTGTCCCTAAACATTATCTTGTGTACTGGTTAATGAACTGTAAGCTTATGTTTCTCTATCTGGTATAAAGTGACTTAATTTCCCACATTAACATTGCTTTTAGTGATATTTTTGCAAGAGTCTTACCACAATTTATTTCCTGTCATGAAGGTCATTTTATTCTATGATTAAGTTCTGTAAGATCTTGCAACATTTTCCTCTATTCAGTTCTGTCCTGGGAAATAAAAAGCTATACATCACAATAAAAAATAGTCGTTCATTTGGTTATAATCTTAGATTTACAATTGGAAGAAATGTTTATGCCATTTAGTCTAGACCTGTGATTTTCTCAGTCTAGGGATCTCTCTTTGCTATTAAAGGTCATATAGGATCACAGATTTAAATGTAAAAGTTTTATAAGTCATTCAGTCCAATTGCTTCACTTTACAAATGAGAAAATGAGGTTCAATAGTGTTAAACAATGTGCACATAGTAACAGAGATAGTATATTACAGAACCAAAATTCAAACCCATTGTGCCTGATTCCAAATTCAGAATAATTTCACTTTATGGTGTTCTCTCCTCTTCTCTTACCATTTTTTACAAAACTGAGTTTCAAAGAAGTTACCTGATTTCCTCAAAGTCACACACATATAAAAAAAAAATATTACCAATGAGATTTGAATCTAGATTCTCTAAGTTCTTCTACAAAACTTTTTTTTTTTTTATGGGGGGAGGAGAGGGGGATATAAGAGAGGCTGTTTGCTAACCCCATCTAAGAAGCCTCATTATTTGATCTTTTAAAAAAAAGGAGCTGCTGGGGCAGCTAGGTGGTGCAGTGGATCGAGTCCGGATAAGATAGCTGCCCTGAAGTCAAGAGGACCTGCGTTCAATTGTAGCCTCAGACACTTATCACATCCTAATTGTGTGACCCTGGGCAAGTCACTTAACCCCAATTACCCCAGGGGGAAAAAAGAGCTGCTATAAAATGTTTCTCTTTGGAGGGGATACAGGATTGACTGGTGTCTTTTCTGTGTCAGGAATCTGATGATTCTCATGTTTGGGGCAGGACTACAGACAAATATCCAAAGTTGTTTTATGCTTGCTTTAAAAATAGCACTTTATTTTAAGTGCCCATGGAGATTCTGGGGCACTAAGGTGTTCTATGTTGGAAAAAAATGCTTCTTAGACTTGTTTCTTTAGTCCCCATCTCTTCAAATCAATTTTCCAGAGTCCATCTGGTAAAAAAGGAAAGAGTTAGGAAATGGAATCTGATTATTTGGATGTCTTCAGGTAATCAATAAGCATTTATTACGTATGTACTGTGTATTAGACATTGTGCTAAGTGCTGGGGATATAGAAAAAAAAAAAAAAAGGTCCTGCTTTCAGGGACCTGATAGTCTAATGTAGAAAAAAACATGAAAACAACTCTAGACAAACAAGTTACGTACAGGATAGATTGGAGATAATCTAAGAGGGAAAACATTAATAAGGATCAAGAAAGGCTTTTTGCAGAAAGCAAGCTTTAACTGGGATTTGAAGGAAACCAGGCAGGATAGGAGTCAAAGATAAAGAAGGATAATATTCCAGGCACTGGGAACAGCTCGTGAAAATGTGTGGAGTCTGGAGACGGAATGTCTTGTTCAAAGAACAATAAAGTTGCAAGTGACACTGGATCACAGAGTATAAAAGGGTAGTGGCTTAAGGTGTAAAGAGTGGAAAGGTAGAGGCAGGGAGATTATGAAGGGCTTTGAACTCTAAGAAGAGGATTATATATTTGATCATGAAAGTGATAGGGAGCCACTGGAGTTAATTGAATAGAGGCCTGACATAAGTGGATTATTTTGACATGAGTGGACTATGGACTATATATTAGAATGGGGAGACATCAAAAAGACCAATTAGCAGGCTGCTGCAGTAATCTAGTGTGAAGTGAGAAAAGTCGACTCTCCATTCAGGGTTTCAGTTTCCACATCTGTAAAATGAGGGAGTAGGATTAGAGAATCTCTGAGGCTCCTTGCAATTCTAAATCTATAATGCTATGAAGGCATAAGGGGTCAGTTTGATTGGATATTGAATTTTTTTTTTCTTAAGCACTCATTCCTATGCTACAACTGTATAAATTTCTCCTGATAACCTCAAATTAGGAAAACAAACAAACCAAGCAGTAGTACTTAAAACACAGATAAAATCGAGGGTAAGGCACTACAGATTTGTTCTGTGCCTGGTATCTATATCTGAATATATGTGGGGGTTTTGACTTACCCTTGGACACACAGAGGGAAAACTTTTCTCGTTTGTGGAATGTTTCTTTGACTATTTTCTCATCTATAAAATGATAGGGAGGAACTAGATAGCCTCTGTGGTCCTTTGCAGTTTGAAATCTATGATCTATGATGGGGTGAAGATATCATGCATCAGTTTGACTGGGTGCTGAAGTAACGTTTGTTTGGTTTTTCTCAAGGACTCATATCTTAGGATTGTCTAAATTTCTGCTGATTACCCCATACTAGGAAAAGCAAACAAATATAGACAAACCACTTAGAACAAAAATAAAATACTGAGTGAGGCACTACAGACTTATTTAGTTTCTGATGACTATAATCATCTGTGAATATATGTGGAGATTTTTCTTTTCCCATGGACAGTATACATGTACATACATACAACACACACACACACACACACACACACACATAAATATATACGTCTAATTTTGTTATTATTCAGTCATTTCAGTTGTGTTCAACTTTGTGACTCCACTTGAGTCTTCTTGGCAAGATACTGGAGAAGTTTGCCATTTTCTTTTCCAGTTCACGTTATAGTTGAAAAAATTGAGGCAAATAGGATTAAATGACTTGCACAAGGTCACACAGCTATTAAGAGTCTGAAGCTAGATTTCAATTTAGGTCTTTCTGATTCCAGGCTGTGCACTCTTATCCACTGTAGATATACATATACATATACATATACACAAAAGTTATTACTTTTCTCATATTTGTGTCAAAAGTCCCTGGAAAATACTTTATGTGGGTGTGTGTGTATGCAGATTAGGTTTGTCATGCCTGGAATTTATAAATGCATTCAAATCATTGATGATTTAAAACTTTTTTCATAAAAAAAACTACTGTTTTTTCATTCTTTTATTGCTTATCTCTATTTTCTAATGCTGATAAGATTTCATTTTAAGTGTAATTTTAAAAAGAAATCTTTGTTCTCTGTACTGCCAGTCTCTTCTTACTGATGCAAGAGCTAGTCATAGTATTACACATCTGAATGTGTACAAACATATCTCTCTCATGCAAGTTGCCCACATGTCATAGACACATAACATCCCTTTCACAGTATCACTGGATTGCAGTCCTGGAAGGACCCTCAGGCATATTGTCTGATCAAGAATCTCCTCTATAGTTACTCCAATAAATAGCCATTTAGATTTTGCTTTAAGACTTGATGTGAGGGCAAATTCTATTTTGGGACATCTTTAATAATCACAAAATCTCGAAGTTGGAAGGGCATTCTAAATCAATTTGCATTCAATGAAGAGCCTCCTTTACAATGTCCCTCAAAAGAAAATGACCCAGGCTTTGTTTAGCATCACAAGACCATAGATTTAGACCTAGATGGGGCCATATAATTTATTGGAGGATGTAACATATAAAAAAGGTCATTATCATTCAAGATGGAATAAAATAGTGACAAATGAAATATCTAGACAAAACATTTTATAATTCATGGTTGTAGAATATTTTGCAAAGTGGTTTTCACACAACTTGTAGAACAGGATTCAAATCTTGTTATTGTTACTTTATATGTGACCTTGAGCAAAACCCCATTTTTCTATGTTCCTTAGTAATGTAAGTATAATTAGTCTAATTTTATTGCTACAAAAACTAATTCTCAAAAGAGGATAAATGACTTATTCAAGGTCACTCAGGTAGTATTTCACTATTTCATATGTCCAGGACAGTCAAATTATTTATCCCACCCTGAATATACCCAAGCTGTTGATTCTTCATTCTCTTTAATTTATTCTATTTCATTCTTTTGACATATTACTTGGGACATAATTAGTATAACCAATGCATTCACTCCACTATCTGTTTGGTCTCTTTTTAGGTTTTTGCAATTTACAAAGTATTCAAGAGATTTCAACCATAAACTCTTACAACCAAAGCTCTTGTTCTTCTGATCTCTCTCTCTTACATCTTAAAGCTTCAGCTGGTACAGAATTTATTTAGTAAGCTAACTATAGATCTTGGTGGACCAGCGACCTCAGTAGCAGGTTTGTGTTGATTTTTTCCTAGCTGAGAATCAAATTATACAATTTTTAAAAATGTGTATAATAGATGGTTATCTCTTATTGAAGACACATTGGGACAATAACAAAAGGAATCACGGCAAGACTAATAATAATGGCCGATTTTTATAATAATACTCTGCAATTCATTTAATGGACATTTTCTTTAAGAGAATTGGATTTGGAATTAGAGAACTAGGGCTAAAATCCTGGCTCTACTATTTATTGACTGTCATCTCCAGTAAGTCCAATTCATCTCTTTTTTCCTCTCTCATCCAAGGCAGCTTGGGTGGTACAGTGAATAGAGTGCTGGGCCTGGAAGATCTGAGTTGAAATCAGATACTTCCTAACTATGTGATTTTGGGCAAGTCACTTAATCACTGTCTGCCTCAGTTTCCTTAACTGTGAAATGGGAATTAAAATAGCACCTATCTCACAGGCTTGTTAAGAGGATTCATTAATACAGTATTTGTAAAAAGTATTTAGTACAATACTATCTAGTGGGCGCTTAACAAATTACTTTCCCCTCATTTTTAAAATATGAAGGCTGAACAAGATGATCACCATGATTTCTTCTAGATCTAAATCTAATGATATTTATATGATAGGGACCATAAATATTATTAGGTCCATTTTAGAAATAAGGAAATAAAGGCTGAGAGAAATTAAGTGTTTTGCCTATATTCATGTGGCTAAAAAGTACCAAATCTAAGATTCTAGACCAGATTTGATGACAAATCAGTGCCTTTTTCATTTTATCATATCAGAATTGAGATTTTGAGTGGGCCAACCATTTTCCTTAGAATGTCATGAGTACAGGTTGATGACTTTTGGTACTTAGTGGTTTGAAACTAGTCTGACCTATTTTTCCTCTGTTTATGTTTGTGTATTTTCTTTCTCTTTTGCATCTTCAGGCATTTCTCCAATGAGAATGTTCCTATAAATTCTAAAAATAAACAAATAGTCATTAGTGGTGTGAGAGTTGCACACAGCCCATAATTTTTCATCCCACTTGGGCTGGTCTAATTATACCTAAGAGGCCATAAAAATAAGAGTGTTGGGAGATCTTTAACTCCACAGCATCCAGAGTCCATAAATTGGTGAAATTGATTATTTCAGCATGAATCTGACTGATATATGTAAAAAGAATGATAACAACAATAAAAAAAAATTATCACTCATTATTTTCCCAACTTGCCTTGTTTGTTTTTTGAGTCCTTATTTTAGATTGTACTAGTTTATATGCAGCAAATCCTACCTCCTCTAGGAAGTATTAAGATGATTTTTTTTTTTTTGCTCTTCTCTAACACACTTATCATGTACTGGTTTTCTAAGCACATTAACCTTTTCCCAAAAATAGGATCCATAAGGTCTTTCTTCTATTGTGTATTATCTAAAATTTGTATCTTTCCCAAGAAAATAATTTAATATGATATAAATGCAGTGTGTTTAATAAAATGTCTGCTGAACAAAATTAAATGAAAAAAAAAAAACAGGTAATAATGATACAGATGCCATTTCATATAGATGTCATTTACATATAGAAGACAGGATTACTGGATCATTAATCAGTAAGGATATACATTTGTGTTTGAAGTTTTTTTGCATCAGAAAAATTTATGCTTATTCTTTCAAACTTCCTTGTTAAATCTCCCTTGAAACCAATAACACATATGTATGAGATAGCTAACTAGATGTGAGATATCCTTATGGAACAAACCAAAGCTCTGTGGTTCAGAATGGGATTGAATCCATAAATTGGCCTAATTATTAAAGTGTGCCAATCAACTGAACTATCAGATAATGACATGTTCTAGCTGTTAATTGGGGGTGACTTTACTTTGAGGATTCTTTTAAAAGTATGGAATACATGATTTTATCCAGTTCACATATTTATGTAAACATCTATGACTTCAAACAAATTTAATGAACACAAAAATTCAACATACATTCATTCAAAGGAAAAAAAAAATTACAGAATTGACTAGGCACTGAGTAGAATTTCAAATTTCAAAGATAAGATAGGATTGGGAATGATTATTACATTCAAAGAGAGAAAAATATATAATAATGACAACTTTTATTGATATTGTTGATATTGATAAAATGATATAGTCATTTTAGTTGAATTGTAAACTCATTTGGGGTTTTCTTGGCAAAGATACTAGAATGATTTCCTTCTCCAGATCATTTTATAAATGAGGAAACTGAGGCAAATAGGGTTAAATTACCTGTCCTAGGTCACATAAATAGTATTGTCTGAGACCAGTTTTGAACTCAGGAAATCAAATCTTCCTGACTCTAATCAAGCACTCTTATGTGTCACTTATCTGGCAGTGTTTTAAAAAATATTTAACTTACATTATTTCTTTTGATTATCACCACAGGCCTATGAAATGGGCAGCACAAGTGCTGTCAGCTCTGTTCTGGAGACTGAGAATTTTAGCTCGGAGCACTGTAGAATGCTAAATAATGAGGGACTTAAAAGGGCTATGTCAGGGAAAATTCAAAACTCCATTCTAATTCAGGTCTCATTTCCAATCTATGATCATGCTGTCTATTCTAATTTCATGACATTTCTTATATATGGCTTTTCTCTACTCCTATAGCTTCCATCATGGTGTAGGTTTGGATTCACCTTAGGACTGGACTACTGGCTAATTGCTCTTCCTCAAATCTGTCTCCACTCCAATCTATTTCTCACTTCACAAAACTGTCAAAATGATTTCCCTAAAAGTCATTCCTACCTAATAAAACTCCAGTGGCTCTATGTTCAGGAACAAATATAAAATCCTATTTGGCATTTAAAGCCTTTTACAACTTGGCTTCCTCCTCTCTTTCTAGTCTTCTTATAGCTCCTCTCTATTTACTCATCCAGTCCTCTTATACTGGCCTATTTGCTGTTGCTCAGTCATAGCACACATCTTCTGACTTAGTCTTTTTCAGTGTCTGTTTCTCCTTAACTGGAACACTCTCCCACCTCTCCATTGTTTCCTGACTTCCTTCTAAACTCAGAACAAATCTCACCTTCTACGTGAGAATTTTTGGGATTTCTCTCAATGTTCATGCCATCCCTTTGAGATTACTTTCCATTGACTCTGTATATAAGGGTTTTGTGTGTGTATACACATATATATGTACATAGACAGACAGACACACACACACACACACACACACACACACATGCATCTGAAGCCAGATTTGAACTCAGAGTCTTTCTTACTCCAGGAATTTTATCCAGGATGATTTAACTACCCTTTCAAATTCATACCATTATCCAAATAATTTTAAAGCACTGTTCAGATCAGATCACTCCTCTCTTCAAAAACTTTCAGTAGTTCCACATTATTTACCAAATAAAATACAAAAGGCTAATCATGGTCTTTAAGGCCCTCTACAGCTTGTCTTTGATTTATCTTATTTTATATTTCTTCCCTTTCTTAACTATATTCTTGTAAAACTGGACTATTCTTTTTTTCCCTATTCTTATCCTGCCCTCTTGCCTCTCTTTGTCTTTGATCAGTGGTTCTCTTACCTGAAATGAATTCCCAATGCAACTAGGATCCCTTCCATAGTCTCCTCTGATGTTCCATCCTCGAAAGGAAAATATTCTTTCCTTCCTCAAATTTCTCATCATCTGTTGCCTAGACCTCACCATTATATTTATCTAGTAGTGAGTGGAATTTTGGGAAATTTTTTTTTAAAAGATAGAGTGAGTGGGAGGCTTTGGATTCACTGAGAAAATGGACAGATACTACAGTATAATTATGACCTGTGCAGTTCACTCTTTGCCTAAATTGACCATTTATAAGTCAATAAGGCTGAATGTTGCAATTTTTTTGGATCAAACTGATGAGTCTACAGGGCAGTGAATCACTCTTTGGGACTTTTGATTTGTCCTGTGGACAATATAGGCAAGTTACTTACTACCCCTGGAGAATGGGTGTCAGTAATTAAGGATAAACTCAGATTGGCATAGGTTCCTATGGGGATTATTTTTCCCCAAAACTATTTCTCTTCAAGTGGACTATCATCCTTCTAAGCTAACCTTAAGATCATACTTGATTCCTCAATCTTGAACCACATAAATGATCACTTGTCAATTCTTGTTTTTTACTCTAGTTTCTCATATATGTTCTCTATATATTCAACTACAACCCTAGTTGTAGTTCCAAATGCATGTTCCAAATGCATGAATCTGAAGCTTTAATTTTATAAATCAACTTAGTTGATCATTGAATATAAGGACCCTGAATAAATTAATGAGTTATTGATTTTTTTTAACATTTTTAAACTTTTATGTAGCCAGCTCAATTGATATTTTTTATTAAGTAAGTATTATTGGCAAGAATCATGTAATTCCTCCCTCTCCCCCACCCCTTTCCCCTTAATTCTTCTACCATTTGGATATCTATTTGGTTCAGGCTTCTTTTCTCTTTTGAATCAACTTTCAAATCAAAACTTTCCTCCCCCTCATCCTCTCTCCTCCCCCCTCCCAATTTATAAGAGTATAAAATGTATTTTCATTTCAATTGGAGAGTTACCTAATACAACAAGAACTAAGGCATGTGAGTATTTGTCTTGTGAGTAAATTATGAAAAAGGAGTTCCATTTTTCATGTGAGAAGGACATGCCAGATTCTTATCAATTCATAACTTTAAAGTTCTATTTTAAAGAGTTTTTCATTAATACATTCATATTAACACAGGGTACCAAACATGAATTTGAGGATACTAAAATACTTAAAGTATTTTAGATCATGATGGAAGCCATAATGCTAAATTTTAACTAATTACCCTCTGATTATTGAGATTATTGTCATGTTAATTATAGAAATATATAGGTCTTTGCTAGTTTTTTTTATTTTTTTGCTGAGGCAATTGAGGTTAAGTGACTTGTCCAGGGTCACACAGCTAGGAAGTATTAAGTGTCTAAGACTAAATTTTGAACTCAGATCTTCCTGACTTCAGAGTGGGCTCTTTCTTGGTAGAAAATATTTGAGATTTCTCATTCTAACAAAGTGCCTATATATAATTATGAATGAATCAAAATGAAATTGGTATATGCCAAAAGAATATGCAAATCAAAGAACTAGGAGGTAAATTCTTTTGTTATATATTATGTACTCAAGTAAGATATTCAATTTTGGTTTTGGCATTTTAAGACAAAAGTGGAATACTGGAAATGCTCCAGAGAAATGGATTAAAATGTTTGAGAAATATCATTTATGAAGAAAAATTAAGAGAAATTTAGGACAAGTTTAATATTGAAAGGTATCATGTTAGAGTAGGATTATTATTCCATTTGGAGTCAGAAATCCAGCCTTTGAACCTTAACTTTGTCAATTACTATTTGATCTCATTTTTCTATTTGGTAAATTTCTTCTTTTGTAGAATGTAGATTAAATTAAAATATGGAACCAGGGTTCCATAGGGTTGTTTCCAGCTTTAAGTATCATTATATAATTTTAATGAATGCTTTTTAGATTACTAAAGGAAGCATCTGAAAATCTATTAAAGACAGAATTTTGAAATTTACTTAAATTGCAATGAGAGCCTGTTTGTCAAAAGGAAGAAAGATTCTCATATAGTTTAAGTTGTACTCTAGCATCTTTAAAAATTAGAAATTTAGTCACATAATTTATTTTATAATTCATCTTGACTTTTCATGTACTCTGCATATCCTTACGTTAGACTCCTTAGAAGAATTTTGCCTTTCTTTGTTTCCTCAGAGTCTGGCTCATCCTAGAGTTTAATAAATGCTTGTTGACTCTGACTGACTGAAAGCATAAATCTGAAATTACATGGTTCTTGAGATTCCTTCCAGATCTAGAATCCTAAGACTCAGTGCTTAACAGTTTTTCAAATCTAATTCTATATCTGTATCTGAGGACTAATCTGGCTCAGAGAGAAATGAAGGCTCCAAAATAGAAATTTTGAAGAAAAGGAAAGCTCATTTCATAGAAAATACCACTGACTGAAAATACTCGAGCCACATGTCTTCTTTTATAGTGATTTAGGTAGGATTATTTAGTATCAAATTCTCCCATGGTTCTGTTCATAGTTAGATCCATCCTTGGCAACTGGATCAGTCCCAACACAGCCCTTGCCACACCACCCATTCTAATTACCTCCACCCAATTACCATCTACTTATCCACTAAAGGGGATAATGAAGCATTCACTTTATCCATAGGCATTGATCTTGTCAAGTCACTCTTCTACTCAAAAAAAAAAAAAAAAAAAAAAAAAATGTTTAAAGGCTCAGTCTTTCGTATCTATTAAATTCAGATTCCTTTGACTGACATTCAAAGTTCCCCAAAATATAGCTTTACCTTACCCTTCTGTTGTTAGATTATGTTATTCCTTGCTTTGAATTCTTCTCTTCAGCCAAAGTAGATTATGTGGAACATACCATGATATGTTCTTTCCTGACTCCCCATGTCTGTATTATCATTGCTTATACTCTTTATCTAAATTCCTACCCAGTCTTCTCAAATTCCCCTTCTCCTGGGGCCTTTACTTAACACTTTTAGCATTTTTCATCTGCTTAAATGCACACATTTATAATATTTCTCTATGTATGCACCTTATTTTTCTATGAAAATATTGCCCTCAGAGATTGTAGACAACCAATAAAAGTTGAATTTGTTGAATGAGGCCAGGGGATCATATTTTATCTAAACTTTGCATTTTGTCTCGTACACAGGAGGCACTTAAGAAGTGTTTGCAGAATTTGTTGTCATGTGTGACTATTTGAACAAATAAAATATTTTCAAATTCTGTTTTCTTAGTTTGTAGCAAAACTTAAAAGGTGTATGTAATAGGATTCACTTTGAAAGCTTTTAAATCATGTTTTCTTTTACCTAATGATATATAAAAAGATTGTTTTATGTCTGATTTATATTGTTTTTTTTAGTGAAACAAAGTTATCAAATATCTAGTCTTTTATTACAATCAACATTTTTCACTCTGCAATAACTAATTAGCAGCAAAGAAAACTAAATATTAGTTACAAGGTTTTAAAAATATTTAGAGTATTATTAAAGTAGATATCAAAAATATTTAATGATTCTTCAGGATGAAGGCTGCTTTGTAAAGATATTGTAATATCTTGAGTAAAGAAGGGAATATTAAATGGAGGGAGGTAATTCCCTTTCAGGCAAAAGGCATGCTTAAATCTTAAGACTTCTCTGTAGAATCTTTTCTACCTTACTAAATACAATTCATACCTCTGAAGCTAAAAGCATGTATTAAGTAAAATATAAAAATTTGATGGCATATAGCAACCACATACCCAATTTGTTCACAATTTGAATTTACACAAAATAAAACAATATGCCAAAACAAATGGCTTGAGGTATATTTGTACTTACACCAAAATGTTCTGGAAAAGAACAATACAATTGTTGACAGTCTTCCTTATCTAATTTTTCCTCAGTCCAGGAAAAACCACACTAGGAATTAATGTACAGATCTAACCACACTTTGGAAATTGAGCTGGACAGTTCAATTGTGGGCCTAAGTGTGGGTGTAAGGAACCTGTGTAATTTTCTAGTTCAAATAAAGTAATTAACTAGCAGTACTCATTTTCCATGTGTTACTAAAACTTGAATGTAGCTTGCTACTTAACAGGAAAGCTGCCACTCAAAAAAAGAAATGAGAAAAAAATAATTTGCTGTCCATCAGAATTAATTGGATCAGCCAAATCCTCATCTTTTATACAGTATGCATATATGTATTCGCATATGCTTATACACACTCACATATACATATATACTTCTCTCTTTCTCCCTCTCCATTTTTCTATCATATGACAGTCAGAAACGGAGAATACTCCCATCCCAAAGAAAGGAGACAGGCCCTCTGGCCAGGAGCTCTTAATATTAGTTTTTAGTTCTATTTCTTTTTTCTCTGAATTGTGGATCCCTTTGGCAGTCTGGTGAAGCCTAAGAAGCCCTCCTAAGATTACTTTTTTTTTTTTTTTTTTTTAAATAATTGAAGGAAATGTTAAATTTGAGTTGGAGGTCAGTGGAAGTTTATTTTCCCACCCAACTTCGCAGAGTCACTGAGATTCTTGGACTCTAGGTTTAAGAATTCCTGCTCTAGAACAACAACAAAAAAAAGGATCTTTTTTCTAAAACGTGACCAGGAAAAGGAAATTATTTTTTTCAGTATATCAACCATGGTGATAAGCCACTCGAGTAACTCTTCCTTGCTAATTTCATGTTGATTCTGTAAAGCCCAAGGAATCCTTAAAGATCCCTTTTAGTGGTAAGGGAATTGTATAAGTCTCTCTGGAGGATGACAGTTGCAAAGGTGGGTTATGGACGTGGGGTCCACGCTCCCTGAAACTCCTTTTGGGGCTCACTGTTTTGCTTTTCAGTACCCTCCTTCCCCTCTCCATTTCCCCCTCTCAGCATGCGATCTCCATTCCCAACACCCTCCTCCTGAATTCCAGGTGATGTAAGCAGCACTCCGGCCAGTCAGATAGAAAGGTCGCGGCTCGCCCAAAAGCACCTGGAAGAGTGAACAGTCAAACAAACCTGCAAACAAAACCCGCTCTGGCGGAGACTCTGGGATTCCTGGGAGTGACAGACCACACCTCTTCCCCGGACCAACCCCAGTCTTTCAATTGGCTGCAATCTTTTCTTTTCTTCCCGCCTCCCAGGGACAGGAGCGCCAATTGTAAAACAGAGATATGAAGGGAGGGAATAGAGCGCGCCTTCCCATTGGCCATCACAACCGTCGTTCAAAACCCACAACCCCTTCCTTGTTGTCTGGGACGTGCTAGTCTTTTGAATTTGGAACTGACTGGAGATCTTCCCCGAGTCTGTGAAACCGGTGGTTTCCTAGCGTGGTTGAGGGAAGGCGTCTTAAAGAGTACTTCACTCAAAAAATCCCTGGTCCTTTCCACTACACTCTGCCCCTACCTTTTAATGAAACAAACCGGCCTAAATTGAAAGACTCCTTTTAGCGAAGAGCTGGAAGGCCGAGGGGGGAAAAGCCCAAGGGTAAAGAGGGAATAAAACTATCTCCTCAGCCCCGTCCTTGGCTCGCAACCTTCGGGGCTCAGGGATTCCTTCTGGCACGGGAGGTGGGGTGGAGGCAGCGGGGTTTAAACAGGGAAGTACGGAAGTGAACCAAGAACGCGGTCCCCGTGATTGTATCCAAGCCGCTCGGGACTCACCTCCCGCTGCAGCAGCAGCTGTAAGACCGCCTGCACCGCCGCCTCCTCCTTCTCCTCCCCCGGGACTTCTAGCTATTACCTCCTCCTCCTAAGATCAGGCTCCAGCGCTTTCTACGCCTCTCCTGCTGCTAATTGAGATGGAAAGTCCACCC
The DNA here is from genome assembly GCF_902635505.1 of Sarcophilus harrisii. Lineage (NCBI taxonomy): Eukaryota > Metazoa > Chordata > Mammalia > Dasyuromorphia > Dasyuridae > Sarcophilus > Sarcophilus harrisii. The sequence goes on from NC_045428.1 coordinate 213,641,195, forward strand.
AGCCTGCCTACCCTATTTTCCTGCTGCCGCGGTTTGGGGCTGCTAGACTGCCCTGGACTGGGTTGGGGTTGCGTAGGGCGGGGTGGATGTGGGAAGGAGTGAGCCTCTGAGCAATGGGGCGAGATGCTAAGGAGTCCAGCAGAGGCTGGAGCCGGCAGTCCCGATGCTACCGCTCCTTCTAGACTGTCCGCAGCCAAGGGCAGAAGATCGCTGACCTAAGTCTCCAGGAAAGTGCACCGAGGCCGCGTCCCGGAAAGCTAGAGAAAGGGAAAGTTTGTGTGCGTGCCTCAGTGTGTATGTGTGTTTGAGTGTGTCTTGTGTGCACGCATCTCCCCTCCCCCGCCGTGCCGGGCCGGCGGGGGGGGCGGAAAGCCAGCCGCGCCCCCTCCATCATCCCTCTTCCCACCCTTCCCCCAGATGTGCTGAGAGGCACCAGGAGGGAGGAGGAGGAGGAGGAAGAAGAGGAGGAGGAGGAGGAGGAAAAGCAGGAGGACCCGGCTTCTGGCTTGTTTTCTGACTTTCCCCATCCTACCACCCATGGAGGCTGCCGGGTCCTCGGCTAAGGCGGCCAAGGTCGGGGCAGGAAACGGGGGTAGCGAAGGGAGTCCTCCTCCTCCTCCTCCTCTTCCCTCTCCCCCTCCCCCTCCGGCAACACCGGGGTCCGCAGGATCTGGGGATTCGGAGCCCGCCCATTCCTCGAGCCCCGCGGCGGGCCCGGGCTCCCCGGCCCCTTCGCCGGAGCTTCCAGCTTACAAGCTGCAAGACTTCGATACGCTGGCTACAGTGGGTGAGTTTCTCTTTGGGGAGCTAGTAGGAGGTCGGGATGAGTAGGGAGGAGATGGGCTGGGGGGCTGGAGCTACACGCACCGAGTGACTTTGGACTCTCTTCCCCCTTTTCCCCCTCCCCCGGCAGGCGTTTAATTCAAACAAAGGCACTCAGTGTTTGTGGAACAGTCAAGCCTGCGGCTGCCGCCCCTTGTAGTCGCTCCCTAGGTAGTTTCATTTAATGGTGTGCAGCCAGACTGCAAGCCCTGAGCACCTCACTTACCTGTGTATGTGTGTGTTTTCTCCAATGCGGCTTGGGGCTTTGCCATCCTGCTCTTCCCCAGGGCATAGCTACAAAGAAAAGAAGCTGAGGCTGTTGGTGTTTGAGATCTTTGCTAAGTTGTAGGACTCCTTCCAATAGCCACCACTTTCCTTCGACCAACACAGCATTTCTTGCAGGACACATAGTTCTTACTTTCTGGCTTCTTCTGTTTTTCTTAGAACTCAATTTGCTTTTGGCACTTAGTGAACTGTCAGCTTTCAATATACTTTGTTTTGTTCTGACTTAATGACAAAACTCGGATGAGGACCCTTGTTATGTATTAATTGTGCAAGCTTGTCTAGTAAAGGAGTGTGCATATTAAATATTAAGGTATATGCTACATCTTTTTAAACCCATATCAACGCTGTGGTGAAGAGGTGAGAAGCTTCTAAATTTAAAAAAAAATACTGGCCTGAAAGTGCCAGATGTCACACCCTTTTATTGAACGGGGAATTACACACTAAGCAACATTTCATCGACTCTTTCTTTATCTTGTTTATGTTGGCTTTCTCATCCTCTTATTTGGTTTTTATATTTTGTTTATGATCTAGCTGTGTAGTATGGTATAGGTAGCTTGTAGGTGGCAATCCAGAGTTCATTTTTTTTTTTTCCAGATAAGATTTGGATCATTTGAAAGCATTTTATGCAAATATGCTAATTCCAAACTGTTCACTCATAGTATCCATTTTTTGCTAAGTCTGGGCCAAGGTGTTGTTAGTAAGAGAAATCTTGGGATAAATTGGGATTGTTGGTGGCAGCTCTTGTTCAGGCTAATCTTGCAATATAGAATAGCAGGATTTTAAAACCCTTATTATACAGAGGAGGGTTCTGCTCTGCACAGAGGAGTTGTGACTTGTCCAAAGTCACAACAAGCTAGCTAATAGCAGAATCCACCAGGACTAGAATCATAATATGGGATTGCCCTGCCAGCTTTACGATACCACCCTTCCAGAGAGATAAATTATAAATCAGTTTGGAAGATATAAAATAGATTGATAGACATTCTAAAAGGTCATTTAGGATTACTGATTTGAAGGCAGGTCTTTGTAAAGGATGTGCTTGATCATGCTAATATTCAGAAAAAGTTATATTTATTCAAAAACCAGTGAGAATGGCAGCTCATATTTTTACCTTCAGTTTGCTTCCCCCAAAATTGATTGAAAATATGAATGACAGTTTGGATGGATGAACAAGACAGCTCTCTGGATTTGTATGTGCTGAGAGGATAGGAGAACTTATGGGCAGAAATGACCTTTAGTTAGTGAGATAATACTGGAGAGGAGTTAGCGCAATGAGGGTCTTTGAGTGGCTGTTTGAAGGAATATTACAAATATTAAAATCATGTAATGCTAGAGCTTCAAGAAATCTTCAGAATGATCTGGTTCAGACTCCTTGTTTTTCTTATAAGGAAAAACACACAGATGTAAATTCTGAGTCCAACAATTTACTCAGTGGCAGAGTCAGGATCAAAACTCAAGCCAAATAACTGCTTCAGGGTACTTTGCAAACTATATTCTACTACCCTTTTAATTGTTGCTTGTTTCAAAGGGTACTAAGGCTGAACCAGGATGATTTGGGTTGCCGAGTTAATGTATTCTGTTCATGATATGTAATCACGTGGTATAGAATTGGAGTAAGCCAGCAGAAATGTGTCTGAAAAAGGGATTTGTTTAGAAGCTTTTGGAACACTAGGGACTTCTGCTTTTATTTAGTAGTCCCCTCCACCTTCCAGTTTTGACTTGTCTATACTATATATATATATATATATATATATATATATACACACACACACACACGTGTGTATGTGTGTGTGTGTGTAGTTTTTACTCTATAGAATGTATACTCTTTGGGTAAGAAATTTTTGGTTTTTGTTCCTAACTGAAACGTGATGTATAATAAGTGGTTAATAAATGCTTGTTGAATTATGTTAAATAGCACAAGTACTTTTAGACACCCTTGTTTTAAAATCTGGACTAATCTTGATATAAAGGTTAATGATTTAGGAGAATCTTGCACAAAATCTTGGCAGCTATTGGAGGTGAAGCTTAGGGAATAACTTCCAAGTGGGCTCCAGCGTACTTGGAATACCTAGATTACATATACACATAACTAGGCCTAGAAGAGTATATGAAGCATGAATATATACAAATATCTAAAATAAAACATCAATTGGTTTTCTTTTCTTTTTTTTTGGTTCAGAAAAACATTTCCTAAACCAATTTCCTCTTTCAAATGTTTCCTTCTTGCTTATTTAAAATTTTTCCTGTTTTAAAACTATTTTGGTCACATAAGACACACTTAAGTGAAATGATGAATCACCATCAAGTATATCTAATCTAAAATTATAATTTCCCTTACATATTATTTGAGAAAGTTAGCTGCATAGTAACTCAGCATTAGGTTGAGACAAAATGACTCATAATATAAATTACAGAAAACTGCTTAGAGGTTGTAGAATGCTAGTCAGGAAAAACAAATCAAAACAAAAATAATCGGAGATTGTAAGTCATCTAGTCTAATTCATGTTGAAAACAAATGGTCATCTACCTGACTCTTGAATCTCTCCAGTGATGGAGAACTCATGATCTTCTGTAGTAGCCTATTTTAATTTTGGATAGTGCTACTTTGTTAGACAATATTTGCCAATATTGAGTCACATTCTGTCTCAGGCTCTTTGCGCATCCATTACTCATAGTTTTACCTTTTGGGGCTAAAGAAAATAACTCAAAGCCAGCTTCCATATGACAGCTTCTTTAGCTGTCCCTTCTGGGTCTTATTTCTATATGCTAAACATCTCCAGTTCCTTCAATATATCTGTAGACAAGGCCAGTTATGGGACCCACTTAGTCACCCGCCTCTGCACATGTTCCACTTTGTTAATGGTCTTTGAAGTCCATTGTCCAGCTCTCTAACAAGAACAATTCACTTCAGTGAAACTGGTCTCCTTAGGCAATGTCTGCCGGTCATAGTTACCTAGGATCTTGAATAGTTTCTCAGTCACAACATGTCAGTTTGCACTTGAACCCTGATCTCTCTAATCCTACAGTCAGTTCTCTATACATCGTGTCACACTGCACACTGAACCAATAAATGTTATTATTGTGGCCTTAATGGAATTCCCTTTTTCTGTGGATTCCTATTGTATTTTTTCCCTAGTACACCATGATTTAGTTTTCATTTTATATTGTTCATAAGATTAGAGGAAGTGTGTATATAGTGGAGAGAGAAATTCTAATGGCTGGTGTGAGAATGGGAACTTTAATGCTGATTCATGTTCACATCTGTCTTCCTAATGAAGAATATAGACAGAATTTCTGATGATACCTGAAGGATTTGTGGAATTTGTATAGGCAAACAAATAGGCATTGCCTGCAGGGGAAATAGCATGAAAGGGAGAACCGAGACAGGAATAAATGTGACACAAATGGGTTGAAGTCTGTCTTTTAACATTTACTGGCTCCGTGACTGGGCGAAACATTTAATCTCCCATTAGTCTTGGTAAATGTTTGAAGACGAAAGTTTTAGAGAAGGTGAGTATCCACTTTGATAGATGGAGTTTCCTTGTCTGGGAGATCCTTTCACTAATGAAATAACAGGTCTGTTGCCTATCTTTATGAAAGGCTCATAAACCTGGGGTCTCTATCTAAGAAGCCATCTATCCAGTAAATTCTCTTAATTTTACAGGTGAAAGAATTGAGGTCTAGGGAAGTTAAAACACCTTGCCCAAGATCATGCAGGGATTGAGGTTTTTTGTTGGGATTTGAACCTCTGAATCCAGATTCTCTACTTTTTCCATTTGGACCATATTATTCTCTTTCCCAGAGATTGGAAAATTCTTGAGGCAAGCTAGACACCGAGTCATTTATATTTTGCATATCTAATGAACATAGTAATCCATAATCAATACATGCTAATCTGATTGTTAAGAGGTATTGTCAGAAAGAAGACTTGTATTAAGGGAAGTCTCATTAAAAAATGTCATCAGACTTGTGTGTCTAGAAAATAGGTTGGATGATTATAATACAAGGGGTAACTGATCAGCCTGTGCTTGTAATTTTCATGTGATGTCAAGAGATCTAAGAGGAAGATATTTAAAATATTGGTTGACTGTCTTGTGCTCTCCAAAGCTCCCCTCTCCTTCCTGTCCCTTAAGCCTTCCCACCTCTAGCTTAGAGGACATGAATGAGAGAATCACAGAGAAAGTTGCTGCATAACTATTGGAAGAAATGCCCACATTAGTGAGATCCCAGATTCATCCAAGTATTGAAACCACAGTTTACCTTGGCACAGCTGGTCACACAGATCTGCCAGTGGTAATTTTTTTTTTGTTTTGTTTTGTTTTCCCTCTACTTCATTAGTCAGCTAGGCTAGAAGGTAGAATTACTAAAGGAACTAAATATAGCATTAAGGTTAGAAAAGGTTATAACTCTTCTCTTACATTTCATTCTCCATTGCCATGTCTTCTCACTTAGAGCATAAAATGGAATTTTCTCTTGTGTTTTTCCTTTCAGTATTTGTGAGCTGAAGCTAAAAATATTACATGTGCATATGCATACAATTATAAATCACAAATGTATGTGTATATAACACATGCATATGCACACATGTGTATGTATACACAAATTTCTATAGATTAGACATAGATATATAATTTGGCATTCAAAAATCCTTCATAATCTAGCCCCTTTTAGTCTTTTTACACCTTTATCACAACATGTACTCTTTGAGCCAGTAAAACTGGCTTCCTGGCTATTTCAAGAACAAGACACTCTATCTCTAGGGTTGCTGGAACATTCCTTTTCTCTGTTCCAACTGCTGACCTCCCTGGCTTCCTTTATATCCTTACTAAATCTTACCATCTACAAGAATTTTCCACTAATCCTTCTTAATTCCAGTGCCTTCTTTCCCTTAATTTTTCCATATTTATCCTGTATATTGCTTATTTTGTATATATTTATTTGCATGGTGACTTGCTCATTAGATTGTAAACTCCTTAAGAACACAGACTCTCTTTTTCTCCTTTTTGTACCCCCAGTGCTTAGCAATAAGAAGGATTATAGATGTTTATTTGATTGATTTCTATATATATTTGCTTTTTTGTTTTGGGGGGGTAATGGTTGTTACCTGATGCTAATAAGAGCAGAATTAAAACTACCTCAACCTTGGCTTTAAAATACTAAAAGTCTGCTGGGAAAAAAATAGCACCTATGGAATCTTAGAATTTTGATACCAGACAAGTGCCTTTTTTTTTTTTTTTTTTTTGCCTTTACCATGTTTTAGGTCTACATTTTTAAAATCACATTATGAATCTTTCCTTAGTTTTCAATAAATTATACTATCAACTGATCCTCTAGAGATTCATTATTTTTAATTTTGAGTTGAAAAAAGTGAGGGCTTTTTTTAAAAAAATATTTAGTGTGGTGTCTCTTTGCTTTGTCATTTGTGTGGATTTAACGTTTGTGGGTGGAGTGGGAAAGTTGTTTTTATGTTTGTGATTTTTGAGATGTTAAAAGAGATTTTACCCCTAAACATTCCGCCGATAGAACTCAGGCTCCTTGACCTAGTAGCAGGGACTGTTTTATTTCTGTCTAGGTATTCCAAAAATATGATATGTAGTAGTCATTCAATAAATTCTTGATTAATCCACTCTAGATTATAAATAATTTGCTATCACTAACCAGAAATGTGTGACTTTTAAAAGTTAACTGATGGGTGAACAAAATATTACTCATAAGAAGTGATTTTCTATTGCTGAGATGTTTGGGAGTACACATATTTATATGTGTGTGTGTGTGTGTGTATTTTATATATATATATATATATATATATATATATATATATATATACACATATATATATATATTAAGTAATATTTGCTGGGGAGGACACACTGGCTTTGAAGAAAAGATTTGAAAGAAATCTAGATTTTAAAACTGGAAGAAGAGGGGAGAGCATTTTCTAGGCAGGGAGACAATAAGAGGTTCTGTGTAATAAACAAAAAGGTTAATTTGGCCATTCTGGAGTGTGGGAAGGAATGTGATTGTATAATGAGCTGAACAAGACTTACTTTTTTTTTTTTTTTTTTTTTTTTGGCTTAGGAGTCAAGATGATGGCACAAAACTGAATGATTGACAGAATGACAGAGAGTTTGAAATGCTAACATGAGTAAAGGGAGAATACCATGTTTTAGAAGGGAGGAGCTTTTGATCTGGATTTGCATCTTGTTTCTGCTACTTATTAACTGACATTTTATGGCCAAGAGACTTAACCCAAGTCACAGTTTACTCATCTTTAAAATGACTGTTTTGGACCAAATTACCTAAGGTTCCCCCATTTCTAAATTAATGAGGTATTTTGGCTTTTGTCTTCAAGAAATTTGTTGTTGAGCTAAGGGTAAAAGCCAAGGATAAATAAGGAAAAATCCAATGTAATGGAGCCAGAAGGCCAGTGATAGTCTAGATTTGAAGAAAGACATGAGTAAAAACACAAGATTGGGAATGAGAATGGTATGTTTATGGGAACAAATCTATATAACTAAAGAGAATCGTTCATTTTAGAGGGCAATGCATTAATGGGAAGATGGAGAAGCCTACTGTATATTACTCTATAAATTTAGGAGCATCTATTAAAACTGGAAAGGGTCTGGTAAACTCAAATAGAAATGATCTCTTGAGGCTGCATATTATTTGAGAAAATCACAAATTAATATTATCTAAGTTGTATTGTACTTTTTTTTTTTTTAAACTTTCCCTAATTACATTTTAATTTGGTTCAGGTTACACTCTAGAGTTTTGCTGGCCCAATTTGATACCTTTGATCTACTACAAACTTTTCATTTTGTTGAGTAAACAGAAGGACAGGCCGTTAAAATTCCTGAGTCTTTTGGTTTTTTGCTCTAAACTATCCACATAGAGGGTTTGCCATAGAGTGTAAAACTGCATATTTTGGAGGGAAGTCCAGTGTGAAAAGGATAATAATATCTGTAGTATTTCAGAATTTAAAGCTGGAAAAGACCTTAGGTAATTTAGTTCTATATCTTTGTTATAAATGTGGACACTCAAGCATAGAGATTCTGACATTCCCCAAGTCAGAAAGTTTATCTAGAACAAGTGCTTCTATCTCTTAAGTCATTTAGATGGCATAGTGGAGAGAGAGAGTTTGGGGCGTAAGTAGTCAAAAAACTCATTTAGGTATCCATTCATATAATATTAGCTATCTGATTAGTCTTATCACTTAGAAACCACTAGACTAAAGGAAAGTTCAGCTTGGTTCTAAGCAGCTAACACCTCTGAGGTACATATTATATAATATATATGTATGTATTTTATGTGTATATAAACATATATAATCATTAAATTATATGTATGTTATGTATATTATATATAGCATATTATATAAATTTTATATACATATATAACACAATATACATATGCACATAAATGCAGACACAAACACATGCACTTAAATAACATTTTGTTTTATTTGTTTTAAAAGTAAACACTATCAATGTAGATCAGCATATATATATATATATATATATGTGTGTGTGTGTGTGTGTATAAAGAAAGTTTTGAAGGAACAATACAGCCTGTTTAAGAGTTCAGGAAGACAAGTTCAAATATGGTTTTAGAGATTTTATTAGCTGTGGGGACCCTCAGCAACTTCTCACTTAACTAGTTAATTCAGTTGTAAAATGGGAATCATAATAGCACCTATATCCCATGGTTATTGTGAGGATCAAATAATATAATAATTTTAAAGCACTTAGCACAGTTCATGACAAACATAGTAGGTGTTTAATGCTTCTTCTCCTTCCTCAACTCTTTACCTTTCTCACTTGTGGCTTTATCCCTCTCTCACCCCTCTATGTAAGATCAATACTTTCATTGATACACTATACTTTTAGGGGAATAGTCTTACTGTTTTAAAGTGCATATAAAATATAAAACTGCTACTATTTTATAGATAGGAGGCATTTGCTTTCATAAGTAGTTAAATATATTGTTACTGAGCTTATGTTATTTGTAAGTTTACAAAAAAAATTTGCATTGATAGCATTTCTGACATACTTAAAAGTTCCTTTATATTTTAACAATCCTCTTTACAATTTTTGTTTGATCTAATTCTTTTATTAGTAAATAAATTTTTCATCTTTGAGTTTGAAGTTCAGCTTTGCACTAATCAAAATGATTACAACTTAATGACTTGAGTTTACATTATTGAAATTTTACTGTTTGTATGTACGTTGTATGTGTTATGTACGTATGTATCAGCTGATATATCAATGTGCCATGGTACAAAGAATACTTTATTTGCAACTGACACTTGCAAGACCTAGGTTTCAAATTTTTGTAATTTTGATTTAGTGTAATATTTAACCTCATTTATGTCTATTTTTCTTATCTATAAAATTAGGAAGTTGAATATCATGAACCATGATAGCAAATTGACTCTTTGATCCCTTGCAGCCTATGATAGGCTTTCAAAATATTTTTACATAAATTATCTCATTTGAGAAGTGGATATTTGGTGTAATGGATAGGCAACTAGTTTTGCCTCTTACATAGACTGTATTGTTCCCCAAAAACTTATTTGAATTTTAAGTTGTAAAACAACTCCTGATCTACATTGTTGGAGGATCCTTACTTCCAAAACAAATAAGCCATGTTATTTAGTACATGTTTTTCTGTGTTTATATGTATGTACACACACATGTAGTATATTTGCAAGCTATATAATATTGAAAAATACTATGTGTGTTTTATGAACACACATATATTTATAAAATAAATTTATACATAAAAGGTGTTACTGCTTAGAACTGAGCTGAATTTCTGTTTAGTCTATTGATTTCAAGGTGATAAAACTGATAAGACAGCTGATACTATGTGAATGGATACCTAATTGAGTTTTCTGACTACTTGTGAGAGAGAGGTCTCATATAATATCATCTAAAGGAACCTCAAAATATTAGATAAAAGGGAAGACTCTAGGAATAGAAGTCCAGAAACTTTGAAATCTGTGTTACAATCTCTTCCTCTTTTCTTGTTTCCAATTACTACTCAGGAAAGATGGAGAAAATAAGTAAGAGAAAAGAGAAATGCTATTTTTGAAACAAATTTTAAAATGGAAAATGTTTGTTTAGGATAGTAGTGAGATCTATACACTCAAAACCACTCTTCCCTTCCCTCCCCCCCCCTTTTTTTTTTTTTTTTTTTTTTTTTTTGCCTGGAGAGTGTTATCCTGGTATTTGGAACTCAGAGTGTTTTCCTATTGAAATCACAGAATAATGTCATTCTTGGAAACTGTATTAACTAGACATACTAGTTTATTCAATTGTAAAATGGGAATCATAATAGAGATTACTAGAAATAAAAATTATAGATTCAATAGGATTTCCTGGAACATAAACCCCCTTTTCCTTTTTTGACGGTGGGATATTCTTTCCCTTTTCCTTTGGAGAAAGTACAGCTGTGCACGATTCCTCCACACTTAGAGGGATCTCTGCTTTCCTCAGGACTGTCATTTACCCAGTATCATGAGTGGTGGAGGCCTGCTACTGATCTTATTTCATTCCTACTGTTGGTGGCTGACCTTGATTATTTGAGCCTTAAGAATAAGTTCTTTCCCCTAAACCAGCACCGGATTCTGATCTACTTTTGAGTGCTAATATTTGAGAGAATACCATTAAAGTGGCCCAGTGCTGAAAGAGACTATTATTTTTAGTATAACAAATTATGGGTAGGACAAAGGAATAAAGGGATGACTTTACTGTTTTGAGGGATACATTTGAAATTTGTATTAATGAGGCTTTTGTGGACTAGCCTAGGAACCAAACCATTGTCAGAAATAACAATTTTGAGTATTTTCCCCTAAGAAACAGAAGACTTGCTTATAAAATTGGAAACTACCTTTACATCAGGTCAAACCAGCAAGCATTAATTAATCACCTGGTGCATTCTAGGCACTGTACAAAGTGCTATGAATACAAGGATGATTTTAAATATAAATTCTAAACATAATAATTCTGTATATTTATATATACTCCATATATAAAAAATCAACACAGTTCGTCATTAAAAAGTCTAAAACAGGTGCAATATACTTGTGTTCCTCTTACCTCCTGGAAGGGATGAGTTGTATTTTCTCATATATCTTCAATTGATTCCTGCTTGGTTTTTATAATTTTGTTAACATCCACTTTAGATTGTTGTTGTGTAGTTCTTTCCACTTATATTGTTATATTGTTGTGGTTAGTCTATTTATTGTTTGCTTGGCTCTGCTTCATTTTGTTTCAGTTCATATAGATCTTTTCATCTTTTTTATTTTTGTGTGTGTGTTCAGCACATACATCATTTTTTGTTCCACAATAATTTTACGTACCACAATTTGTTTAGCTATTCCCCTGCTGATTTTGTTTCAATTTTTAGGTATCTCAAAAAGTGGTAGTACAAATATTTTGTTTTATATGGGTATTTTCTTTTTATGGATGGTTTTCTTGTAGTATAAGACCAATAATAGTCTCTGGTTCAAAGAGTTTTCAAATATTTTAAATAAAAATCCTCATTTTATTTGCTTACTTCTAAATTGCTTTCTAAAACGATTATACCATTTCATGTTTCTGACAGCAGTGAATTATTGGGCCTATCATTTCAAATTCCCTCCAACATTTTTTATTCCATTTCGGAGGTCATTTTTCCCAATTTGCGGATGTAAGATAAAAACCTCAGAATTGTTTGGATTTTCATTTCTTTTATTAGGGAAGCATTCTTTCAGGTATTTGTAAATCCTTTCCTGTTCATCTTTTGAGAACTATTTGTTCATATCCTTTGACTATTTATCTATTGGAGAATGACAGTTACACACATATAACTTTCTTATCAGAGGAATTTGATGCAAAGGGTTTTTTTTTTTTGTCCTTATTGATTTCTTCCTATGCTCAGTGTATTAATGTCTGTGTGGAAGCTTTTCAGTTTGAAGTAATTGGAAGTTATGTTTTATCATATGTATTGCATCTACCTCTTGTTTAAGATTTCATCTCCTATCCATAGCTCTGACAAGTAGTTGATATATTTCTTTTCTAATTTTTTTTATAGCGTTAAGCTTAATTTTAAGGTCACCTATTTAGCATATATTGTGGAATGTGATGTAAGTTATTGGTCAAAGCCTAATTTCTGTTAGACTACTTTTCAATTTTTGTAGGTTTTCATTATATGTGCAGTTTTTTCTAAGGAAATTTGTATTTTCTATTTTATCAAACATTGGGTTATTGAATTAAGTTGTTTCTGATTCTCCCTTGTCTAGTTTGTTTCATTTTGTCTCTTTTTAATCAGTGCAAAATGGTTATGGTGATTTCTGCGTTGTAATATAGTTTAGGGTCTGAAATGCTTTTCTTCCCTTTTCCCTACTTCTTTTCACAATTATCCTTGATATCCTAGATTTGTTTTTCCAGATGAATTTTAATATTATTTTATCAAGTTCTGTAAATATATCACCTTGATAATTTTATGACAAAATATGGATTTAAAAGCATAAATAATTTTGGGTCATATTATCATTTTTATTATATTGCATATGTGTGTGTGTGTATGTGCATACCATATTGCTATGGCCTACCAATAAGCATTGAATATTCCTCCAACTATTTAAGTTGTTTTTTTTTTTTTTTAAGGGAATACATTGTAATTCATTCTGTATAAGTCTTATTGTGTGCTTTGGTAAGTAGTTCCCCAGATGTATTATGCCTTTTGTAGTTATTTGGAATGAGATTTCCCTTTCTATTATTGCTTCTTATTTTTTATCATAAAGAAATGTTGCTAATTTTTGAGGATTTGTTTCAGCCTTTGCTGAAACTTGTCTTAGCTAGTATCTTTGGTGATTCTCTAAAAATTGTCAAGAAAATCATCACATCATGAACATTAACTGGTTTTAATCTTATTCTTCACCTATCTTTATTCTGTTTATTTCTTTTGTCTTACTGTTTTTGTTAGGATTCCCAGAACCATATTAAATGATAGTACTTGTATATTTGTTGGGAAAGGTTCTAGTGTATCTCCATTACATGTGATGATTACTTGCTTTTGATTTTAGATAGATATTTTTATGATATTAATAAAAAGGTCCCTCTGCATATGTTTTTTAACTAAAAAACTTTTGTATCTTGTCAAAGGTTTCCCCCCCCCCCCATATATGTTATTATAGTCATGTAGTTTCCATGTTTGGCTTTTAATATAATTAATTTAGTTGATAATTTTTTTTAATATTGTACTATTCTTGCATTGTTGGTAGATATGTTACCAGCATTTTTGTTTAATGCTTTTGAGTAAATGTTCATTAGGGATATTGATCTATAGTTTTTGTGTGTTTAATCTTTCTCTACTTTAGATTTTAGGAGTATATTTGTCTCATAAAGAGATTTTGGTAAGGTGTTTGGTAAAATTTTTGTGAATAATTTGTTAAATATAAGTACTAACTATTTTCTAAAAGTTTGATCCAATTCTCCTGTTTATTTCTAGGGTTAGAGATCTTTTTTTCTTTAGTAGTTTCTCTACAGAGAGATTTATGCCCTTTTCCAAGATTGGGTTATTTAAGATCTATGTTTTGGCTTGGGCTGTGGGGTTTTGTTGCAAGCTCTTACAGCTGTGTCTAATCTGTGTGTCTTCTAGTGAATCTTTGCTGCTGCTAGATTGGGATGTGGAGGAGGGGTATTAAGTGAACTCATTCATGGTCAGTCAGCATAAAATTATGTTAGTTTTTCTTAAAATTCTTTGGGGGATTCTGGGTGGTTTTAGATCATAGAGTTAGCTGAAGTTTCTTTATCTTTGGTGCATAATTTCTATTTTGTAGAGATTTCAGAGGTTGAGGGGGCTCAGAGAAACTGTCTAGTTTTCCATCTTGTTCACACAATCTGTTTAATATTTTGTTGGCAAACATATCATCAGATTTGAAAACTTTTAATTCTTTTATTATCTTTTTTCTAAATTACCTTGGTAGAACTCACAAAATTTTACAGTTTCAGAACTGGACAGATCCTTACGGATCATCATTCTGACATCTCACAGATGAACAAAAATAGACTCAGGAGGGGTTGTAGGTTGCTAATGATTTGTTGTTAGTTAGTGAAAGAACCTGAATGAAAATTTAGGTCTTTCTTTTGGCTTCTAAGTCAGTGTTGGTTTTTCCATTATTCCAAATTGTAGAGCCAATACCATTTGTATGGTATATTGAATTACCATATAAGAATGTCTTAAAGTTGTTCCTCTAAAATCTACATGCAGAGATTTTGAGCAGTATTATCCACTTGCCACATATTACTTTTTTTTTGTGGATAATAATTTTCCACCACCTGTTTTCCCCTTATTCTTGGATTACTCACTTACTGTACTATAAGAACATACTATTGATTCTAATACCTGGTTCTCTGATTCCCATTTTTTTAAACTCTATCTTACCCATATCCCAGTTGAAATCCTGTCCACTTTTGGAATTCCCATTACATAGTAAACAAAGTAGCCTTCATTCTGGATCACTCTCTCTTACATTCCTTCCATTCACTAGTCCTTTTTGACATCTGGCTTCATGCTGATGAAACTGCATTCCTGGCTATTTTTTTCTAGCATTGACTATACACTTCACTCAATCCCACTCAAAACAAGGTACTCCTTGTTCCCTCTTCCACTTTCAGACCATCCCTTTTTTGAAATCACTTATCTCTCTCTCCTTCTTGGTTGTTCCCATTTAAAATTTTTTGCCAGATCTAAATCATGGTGGCTATTGTGTCATAGCTCCCAATTAGCACCTTGCTTGTCTTTTTATCCCCCTGCCCACACACACACTCCTTCAAATTATTCTGACCTTCCTATTCTTCAGTCTCCTTAAATTTCTCAGTCACACATAAGTATAGCCACATCATAGACTTTACTTAAACATGTTTTATTTGCTTAAATAATAACAAGGAAAAGAAACAGAACTTCAGCATTCCTCAGTATGACCATAACCTCTTGTTATTCCTTCTTTTCCTATATCTTATCCTTTCTAAACTTACACCTCCTAAACCTTTATCTTTACCTTAATCAGTTCATTTCTGAATATAGTTTACATATACTTCTACTCTAATTATAATTTTCTCCTTTTTTTTAATCTGACCTATCCTATCCTTATACTCTTTGTCCCTCTCTGCCCTATAGCTACTAAATCCCTTACCAAATCTCAGCTCTATTTACCTCCTCCTATCCTACTCCCATGTAGCTCAATAGTCTGAAGAATATAACCAAGCTGAATGGTTATTATATTAAAAATTTATCTGATCCAAATTCAGATGTGCCCTCACTGAAACAAGGACACCCTTTTATTCCTCTCCAGTTGATTTCCTTATTTCATTGGCCACAGCAACTATGTTGGACCTTCTCTTTCTTCCTCAATTATCCCAGTCTGTTCCTTTCTTACTTTCAGCTGAGGACATGGTCATTTAATGTGAGTCCCCTTCTTTCTTCTATTTCAAAATGTCTTATTATTCTCACTCTCATCATGGATTTTTCTCCTTTCCCTGTCTATAATAAAGGAGGTTGCTCTTCTTACCTGTTTCAAAACTTCCATGTGCCCTTTATCTCCTCCCCTCCTATTGTTTGTGTCTGACTGAAACCTCATTCTCTGAAAAATCTTCAACCTTTCTCTTTTAGTTCTTTTTCTGCTATATTCTGCTCAAGTCTTACCTATCAGTACACTTTGCATAAGATTCAGCCATCCACTCAAGCTATCACCTGGTATCTCACTTTTTACTGGACCAAACTCCCAGGAAAAAAATCACAACAAAACTTTCTACTTAGCTCCATCGCCTTTCTTCTCGTTCCTTAACCCTTTGAACCCTTTTGGCTTCTAACCTCATTACTCAACTGAAACTTTTCTCTCTAGAGCAGCCAAAAGCTGTCTTAATTGACAAATATGATTACCTGTTCTCAGACTTCATCCTTTTCATTCTATCAGCTGCATTTGATATTGTTGACCAGGTTTCCTCCATATTTTTTTTTCCCCCTCTGGGTTTTAGTGATAATGTTCTTTCCTATTTCTCTAACAGCTCTTTTTCATTCCCTTGGTTGGGAATGTTTTACCCCTCAGCTGTGGGTTACTCAAATTAATTATGAACCCCCTTTTCTCTCTGCTGTCTCTCATAGTGGACTCATCACCTCCTGTAGGGCTCATCATCTTGGTGCAAATGACTGCTAGATCTATATAACCAACATTTTTGTTGAGGGCGGGTCTCGATTCACTATATATTTTTACGTATGTAGGTAGGTAAGAGCCCATCTGCCCAAATATATCTTCTCTCACTGACCTACCATAGTTCAGGCCCTTGTCAGGTATTTTGAAAAGTTAAGGTTACTTTTTTGATAATCAAGAAGACGTTAAAGCCATTGTTTCAGAAGACAGATTCACCAGAAGAGAGAACGGTTTTATTGCATCCTTCTTTCATTAGTATTGTCAGATTCTTTGTTTATTGCCCGCAAGAGTATGGCCTTGTCATGAGGGGACAGATAAATCTCATTTGGGGTTAGAGTGGGGCGCGGCCACAAAGCCTTGTGTGATGAATCAAGGTAACAGGAGAGAGTAGGGTGCTTGAATTGGACATCTCAGTCAAAACCTTGGAACTTTAGATAACAACAAGGTAATGGAAAAACAGAATTTTCAGTTTTGCTTGAAGGTAGGTAGACTTGGAGAAAGACACATTATAATGTTTAGCAGTCACTGGGAAACAGTTAAAAAACAAACAAAAAAACCAAACAAACCGCAAACATTGATATACTTGAGCAAAGACTCAGATTCTTAATAATGAGAATTTCACAATTGATCAGAAAATTCAAGAACCTAATAGTCATAGTAGGAAAGTATTATTCCTTCTGAGTCTGAAATAATTGAAACAACTTTGCCCTTCTTCTCGTTATAATAACTCCATTGCAACACAGTCGTGCCACCCTCTTTTGATTATTTAAGGATCCAATGTGTTAGAGATGACTGTGATTTGAACTCGATTGGCTTTTGTCCCTTCTCCTGAGTCATAATTTATCCTTCCATGATTGTTCTAAGGAGCAGCTGATAATTCTTTCGCACACAACCCCATTCTCTAGTGTGCTCAACACTTCCAGACACACTTGAAGCAGTTGTGCCCATCTGCCATAGAACAGCTGGTAGCAGCAAGTGTTAGAAAAACAAGGCAGCTGTCACCTGCTCTCAAGTTCACTTTTTTATCTTTGAAATGCATTATATTTGAACTGCTTTGAGAATTAAAAGACTACCTTCCTTGCAAGTTGTGAGCAAATAAGAAATGAATTTTTTAAAAAATTGTAAAGTATGTGTAGGGATCAAAAAATTAAAATTCTTGATTCAGTTCTCCTTGAGTCACCCTATGATTATAATTCCTTATCACCTTCCATGTTGTAGATTAATGAAGTCCATTCTTTACAGAGCTCTGTGTGTGTTGTTTGAGGAATGTTACCATTTCACTTCCAAATAAATATACAAATGTATACAATTGTGCATTGTTTCATCAATATTGTTCCTACCTCCTGTGATGCAGTTTGCAATCCAATCATGCTTCATGTGACTTTTCTATGTCCTCCTTCAAATCTTTCACAGGGCATCCCTACAACATTCTAATGACCTCTTTCTAAGCCCCTTGATTTATGAGTAGATAACACCTGTCAATCCAATGTATCGTGCATTTACTAAACATCTGAAATGTGAAAGGTAAATAGGTGCAGAATGCTGCACAGTTAAAGACAAAAATTGAATAATCCCTTGCCCGCCATTATCCTACATTCCACTGGATGGATGGGGTGGGGGGGAGGAGAAGCGGGGGGATGTACATACAGACAAATAAATACAAAGTAATTTGCTATAGATTGGGGTAGGCTTGTGGGGAATCATAAAGGATGCCTTGAATTTAGTATTGAAGTAGGAATAACAAGAAGAAAAAATATGTAGGATATAGCATACTAGGCAAAAAGGGCAGCTTGGACAAAGGCTTGGAGGTGAAAGATAGAATTCAATGTTGTGGAACTGTAAATAGATTATTTTGATTGGAAATTAGAATATGTCAGATTAATGTGAAGACCTTTAAATGCCCAAACCAAGGGATTTTTAATTTATCTTAGAGGCTTTAGGGAATCACTGAATCTCCTTGTTCAGGGGAATGATTAGGTTAATGATTTAAGAATATTAGTTTTGTAAAAGATGAATTGGAGAGGGAGAAACTTGGCTAGAACTGTGGTGGTGACCATGAGAGTGGAGAGGAGATAAACATGAGAAATTTGTGGAGGTAGAACCAGTAAGACCCAACCAATTGACTGTATATGAGAAATAAGAGATAACATACACAGTTGTGTGACTGAAATGTTTGGAACCTTGGTGACTGGAAACATGGTAGTGCATTTATCAGATGCAAGGAAGTTAGAAGGGTAGATTTTGTGAGGAAAGTAATGAATACTGTTTTCAATGTATTGAGTTAGAACATCCAGGTTGGAATAATTTGGGACTAGTGCTCAGGATAAAGATTAGGGTTATGTAGATTTTAGAATCATCTGCCCAGAATCATGGAAACTGATGAGATTTCCTGAAGAGCATAGAAAGAAAAGTGGGCTTAGGATTTTTTTTTTTAGGATCCATGCAAAAGAGGGCCAGGACATAGATGATGGATGATACAGAATAGAGTATTGAGAAGTCATGATTGAATCTGAGGAAGGAAAACCAATTGAGACTGGTATCATGAAACCCCAAAGAAGAGAGAATTAAGGAAAAGAAAGTGCTTATTAGTGTCAGATACCATAGAGAGGTCAGAAATCAATAAGATGTTCCATTTAGCAATTAATAGATTTGATAATTAACTTGGAATAGACCAGTTTGGAAACCAGATTATAAAGGTTTGAGAAGTGATAGCTGAAAAATTAGAAATAAGAAATGTATATTACTTTTTCCCTAAGAATTTGGCAGTGATATAGCTATTGTAGGATTGTTGGAGAGAGGATGGCAATGCTAAATGAAAATTTCAGCACTTTTTATGGATAGACAACACCTGTCAATCCAATTTAGTGTGCATTTACTAAGCATCTGAAGTGTGACAGGTAAATATATAGGTGCAGAATGCTGTACAAAGACAAAAATTGAATAATCCCTTGTCCATAATTATCCTACATTCCACTGGATGGATGGGGACGGGGGAAGTAATGTACATACAGATAAGTAAATTGTGACAATCTAGATTGCTTGCCAAAAGACTTTTGTGTTAAAAAGATGCATTTTTATTTTAGGGAAGCTTTTGAGTCATTGAATGCATAATAGGCATTT
The DNA here is from genome assembly GCF_902635505.1 of Sarcophilus harrisii. Classification (NCBI taxonomy): domain Eukaryota; kingdom Metazoa; phylum Chordata; class Mammalia; order Dasyuromorphia; family Dasyuridae; genus Sarcophilus; species Sarcophilus harrisii. The sequence goes on from NC_045428.1 coordinate 213,660,618, forward strand.
TACAAATGTAAATAAACCCACTTTCTTCCTCCATTTCTAAGCTCTGTTTTCTTGTGATCAAACACTATGTACACATACACACACATGAATTTATAAAAATAAGAATATTATATTCTACAATTAGCACATACTTTTAATGTTCTAAGATCATGTATGCATTAAATATAACGTGTTTTATGATTCATTACCATGGAAAGGAACTTTCTGTCCTTTGACATTGATTCAGGAGTTGCTATATAGATATAATATAGATATAATAGTTTTGTTTTGTCTGAACACAGTATTTCAGATGATAAACTTAAGTAATGGGAGAGTTCCGCTCCCCTTTTCTCCCCAGCTTCTTTTCCATTTAAAGAAAGGGATGGGAATAAATTAGAAGAAAAATCTTTCCTCTTCACAAGCAGCATGGGGCTAATGGAAAGAATGATAGATTTGGATGTAGGAGAGACTCAATGTGTGACAAACTCAGTGACCAACGAAGATAAGTATATACATTTATTTATTTCACAGTTGTTACCATCACTGTATATTTAAAGCACTTTGAAATATAGAAAATACAAAGATGTCCCTCATAATTCTCTTTTAGACCCTTTTTTTTTTCTCTCTCTATATTGTTTCATTTGGCAATTTTATCAGTTCCTATGGCTTTAACCATTTCAACACTGAAAATTCTTAAACATACCCATCCTGCCCTAACTTTTCTGCTGACCTATAGTTTCAAATTTTCAGTTTCCTTCCAAATATCTCAAACTGGATGACTAACAGACATCTTAAACTCATCTAAAACTGAACTCTTACCTTTCCAATTATCTCTCCTGGTCCTAATTTATCTATTATTGCAGAAGGCAACACTATCCTCTCATTCACTCAACTTGATACATCCTCTTTCTTCCCCCAGATCCAATCTATTGCCAAGAATTGTCAATTTCACCTTTAGACATCTCTCAGATATGTCCCCTTTGTTACTGCCATTGTTCTAGTGCAGATCTTTTATCATCTCACACCTGGATTATAACTATAGTCTGCTTGGGGGGAGGGTCTACCTACCCAAGTTTCCCAGATCTGATCCATTCTCCATTCATTCACCAAAGTGTTTTTCCTAAATTGCATATTCAACCACATCATCTCTTGTATTCAATAAACTCCAGTGATTCTGAGCTCCTTGAAAATAGGGATTATCCTTTGCCTCTTTTTATGCACTACCCTCCAACTCTTCAATAAGAAGGGAATGGGGCTGAGGGAGTTGAAAAGATGGTGAGTATTCAAAGTGCAGTTAAACTGCATGATGAGATTTCCAATGATCAGTTTATCCTGAGGGACCCATCACATTCCTTGGATTGGATGTTTTTTGGCAGATCTGATGGGTGTGAGGTGGAACCTCAAAATGATTTTAATTTGCATTTCTTTAATTATTAGTGATTCAGAGTATTTAAATAAAATGTGGTTCATCATAACTTGGATTTTTTCCTTTGAAACTGTCTCTTCATGTTCTTTGACTTTGTATTTTGGAAAATTCCTCTTAGTCTTATCAATTTGAATCGATTCTTCTACTTGATGGATCCCTGCCTATGACATGAATGAATGAATGAACAAATCCTATTTGTTAAATGCTTTATACATGCAAAAAACTGTTCAGTGCTGGGGATAGAAATAGAAAAGTAAGGAAGTCCTTGCTTTAAGGAGCTCACATTCCAGTGAGACAACATACATAGAGAATTTCAGCTGCTAGTCTGAAGCAGCAAAGCTGATGGTAATAATTTTCATTGATACAAGTCACATGAGTTTCTGATGAACCTTTTTATTAATTCAAGAACTTTAGGAAGTGTTACTATTCCTTTTCCTGTCACTTTCAGTTTTACTGATGTGTTTTATTTTTACATTACATGTATTTATAGATTGCTCCCTCTTTGTGAGGTATCTCTATAAAACTAGTAATACAAAGACTTCATTTGAAAGTGAATACAAAATTTCACATCTCTACCACTTCTCTATTTTCTCTTCCTTAAGCCATTGAAAAAAGAAAAGTTCTTATAAAAATTATGATTAATCAAGCAAAACAATGTCATCCAATGTCTGTATGCAAAAATAAGTCTCATTCTGACTCTACCCTCCTACCCCCATAGCTCTGAAATGGATAGCATGTTTCATCATTGGTCCTCTGACATCATAAATGCTAATTGATCATAGTTTTTATTAGCAAAGTTGCTTGTTTTTATAGTGGGTTTGTAGTATAAGTTGTTTTCCTGGTTCCGTGTATTGTTATTGAAATTTTTCATTTTTATAATATTGATGTTTTGAATTATTCTTCTGGTTTTGCTCACTTCATATTATATCATTTCATGTAACTCTTTCCAGAGCATTGGTATCCCCAAATTCTTGGGATTCATTTCCTGGGCTGTCTCATCAGGATCTGAGGAAATGGTGGTCAAGGTGGTGATGGTAGTTTGATTTGCTAGAACATACTGCCTGCCTCATTTCTCTGCCTCTGAGGGCCTTACCACTTCAGTGGCTGGCTTGCCTTCTCTTTGAGTGGTGGGAGTTGTTTCCCTGGTTTGTAGAGCTTTACTGGAGACAGAACTGGTGATGGGAGGATTGCTGTCTCTTATGGGGCTTCCATTGTTTAATTGAATCAGCTCTTTGTGATCCTATTTGGGGTATCTTGGCAAAGACACTGGAATAATTTGCCATTTTCTTCTTCAGTAGATAAAGGCAAATAAAGGTTAAATGATTTGCCAAAGCCACACAGCTAATGAATGTTGGAGGAGGCCAGTTTGAAGTAGTCTTTCTGACTTCAGGTCCAGCGTTTTCTCCATTGAGCCACCTAGTTGCCCTGATGCTCCTCCAGTATCATCTTTCTGTTGTTTAGAGTTGGTCAGCATTGTTGGTAGTGATGAGGAACATGGACCACTTCTCCTTAATTTCCTCCTTTCTAAGTGATTTAGGGGACACTGCCATTTCCAACGTTCTTGGGCCTGGGCTATCTCTATCAGGATCTGAGTAGTAATTGTCAAGATGTTGGTGGTAGTTTGGTTTGCTTGGAGCATGTTACTTTTTTTTCCAACATTAGAGTGAGGGAAGCCAGCCAATCACTTCATTTTCATGAGACCTTCCCCTTCTCCATCCTATAGAAATTCATGTTAATGGCCTGTTTAACTAATGCCAAGTGGGGTGGTTGGCCCTTTGGTTGATAGGTGGGTTGCCCTGATGTATATGCTCAGCCCTATTATGGAGTTAGTTGTCCACTGATAAGCTGCTTTAGTGTTGGAGGTATTCTAGCCTGCCCCAGTGTGAGGTGTCAACACACTCCCCTAATTTTGGAGGTTTTTGGCTCTCAGACCATGGTATATTATCCTGATGGAGGAGATTGGATTCCAGGTACTCATATGCAAATTAGGAATAATCTCAAAAGCAGAGTTTTAGCTACAAAACAGGCCCTCAAGAACAGTCATTAAACCTTTATATACTTACTGCTGTGTTTGAAACCGTTTCATGGAGGTAATTATCTTCATTTTTATTGGATTTGCCTCCCTTTGCCATGATTCTAGAATTTAGGTTTTCCTAAAGCTTCAAGCCTTCCCTTCTGTCAGTTGGAACATATCAGATAAAGATCTGCTGTTTTCAGTTTATTGTGGCTGGTCTGATTCTTCTGTAGAGCCGCTTTAATAGATTGGAACATATTCAGAATTTGAAAGTCATTATGGTGGTATATATTATTGAACTTGCCTTCAGCAGAGATTCTTCATTTGACTCTTGATCTGACACTCAGTAGTTATGTGACCACAGAGAAGTCACAACCTCTTGAAGGCTGTTAGTAAAATGGAGATAAAAATATCTGAGAAACTTTTCTTACAAGGTGTTTGTGGGAATCCATTTAGGTCATGTATGTAAAGAACATTGCAAACCTTACTGTTTTTTAAAGCATCCATTATAATTATTAGTGTTAGGATTAGAATTCTTATTACTATTATTATTCTTCCTGGGATGTGCATATGCTTCCTATTTTTCCTGTGTTGCCATTTTTTCCCCCAGTTAGATTATAAACACACTTGTGTTGGCCAAAGGTTACATGCCCCTTTTCCTTTGTAATTTTTCAGAGTACCTAATGCACAAATTCTGTTTCTTGTGGCTGCTGCATAAATAGTATGGATAAGTTAAGAGGCATAGACATCCAGCTATATTCTTTTTTTAAAGAAGTTTCAGAATTAAAAGATTTTAAAAGTTTCAGAATTAAAAGCAAATGGTATGCTTTCAAACTGACCCACATTAGAAAGATAATTCAAATATTCACGTTGGGCCTAAAAGTCCAAGATTGAAATCAAATCTTAAAATTTAGCTTTACAATGTCACGTTTTATTTGTTAGAGAGATAGCTTGATGTTGAGGAATACTGAACTTGGAGTCAAGGGTAATCTGAGTTTGAATTCTGCCTTTGACACTGTGTAATCATGGGCAATAATCTCTCATTTTTCTTGTAAAATGAAGATAATTGTCTCATAAGACTATTGGAAAAATGAGAAAGACTTTTACAAATCTTAAAAATGCTTTGTAAAAGTTATTTAAAAAAATTATTTAAAACTTAAATAGAAGGTAGAATAAAATTAAATAAAAACAGAAAAAGAAAAAAGATTAAAAAAAGAAAAAAAGATAAAAACATGTTCATGTGCACAACAGGAGCTAAGAGAGAATTCAAAATATGTAACAATAAATTTCCATTTTAAGAAAGCATATATAATAATAGAACACACTGTATTCAGAATTGTCCATCTTTGCTTTCTTGTAGATTTTCTTTTGTTCTCTGTTGTGCACAGTTTACTTTATTCTTCTCCCCTCCCACCTTTTCTCTTGCTACTCACCTCTCCCAAGTAGAGTACAGTGAATTGTTGATATATTTATGTTTACATACACACACAGATATACATATGTATATAGATTTGTATATACAGAAACAGACAGTTGCACAAATATACATATGTATATAGATGTGCATATACAGAAACAGACAGCTGTACAAATAGATATGTATATAGATGTGCATATACAGAAACAGACAGATGTACACATATACTATACAAATACACACACACACATGTATATCGTTTCCTAGCCCTGCTCTTCTACCTACCTATTGGCTAGCTTGCCTTGCTATTATTTAATCTCTTCCCTTGCCCCACAAAGTATCCCTCTCGTATCTTTCCCCCCCAATTTTTCTCTCCCTCTTTATCTTTCTTATTAATCTACACGATTTCATCTTATCCTATTCCCTCCCCCTTTTGTTCATGCTTCCTATTCTTCCTTTTCCTATTAGATTATAAATATACTTGTTTTGTGCAAAGGTTACATCTCTTGTTTCTTTTGTAATTCACGAGAGAGTACCTAATGCACAATCAGAAATATATAGTATTCCAGGACTTGTAGTGTTTTATTGTAGCTGCTGATAGGTCTTGTGGGATTCTAATTGTAGTTCCAGCCTGCCTGAATTGTTTTTTGTTTGTTTTTGTTGTTGTCATTTCTTGTAAAATTTTATCTTTTATCTGAGGGTTTCAATATTTAGCAGTGATGTTCTTATTTTCAATTTGTTCCCTCCCCTCTTCCCTATCCCACTGCTTCTTACTCACAGGGGCTGTGCTGGTTCCTTCTTACTCAGGGCTGCATCTCAGCCTAGCATTCCTTAGGAGGGGTTCCCTTAATCTTCTGGAATGCAGACCCCTGACTCGTCGTGGTCTGGTTGGTTAAAGTTCCTGTGGTTAGGATTGAGGCTTTCTCTAAACTCAATTAGCCCTAGGCTTCCCTCTAGCTGTTTCAGTGGAGCTAGCCTTGAAGGTGTTTACACTTTACCCCAGCCAGATCTGTGTCCTGGAGTCTGTCTTCCAATTTTTTCCCAGTTGTTGCTGGAAGACCATTGTATTACTCCAAGTTTTATTTGTTTTTCACCAGTCTGTGTTTGCCCTGCGGCACAGTTTTGTTTGTGGGGGAAATCTGGAGACTTTGGAATTTTCTGAACTACTCTGCTATATTCCTCTCCTAGTTATTTTTTTTAAGGGACATCATAGATCAGATTGATTTAGGAAATTATATTGCTTATAGATCACAGAAAGTTAAACCTGGAAGACACTTGGGAAGTAATCCAAACCACTTCCTTAATTCTACACGTGAAGAAATAGATTCAGAATGGGTGACTTTATACATAATAGCTAATATTTTTACACTTTTGTAAAATACTTTACATTTTGAACTGTATGTTTTATAGAGACTTGCAAAACTGAACTCATCTCCACTCCATTATCATTGGCTTCTTACTCTCACTCAGCCCCTATATCCAATCTTTTGCTAAATCCCATTATTTCTCTTTTATCAATATCTCTGGATTATGCCTCCTTCTTTGCTCAGACATAGCCACAATCCATGGTACTCTCAATACCTTATTTCTGAATTATTGCAATAGCATGTTTATTTTTCTTTCTGCTTCATGCCATCCTTCACTTATCTGTCAAATACTTTTTAAAAAATTATGTAAAGATGGGTTCCCAAATTCACCTTTGTAAGTTTTTGAATTACAGTTCTCTCACTTCCTCCTCTTCTTCCCCCTTTCCTATGACAGCAAGCAATCTAATATAGACTATACACGTACACTCAGATTAAACATATTTCCATATTAATCATATTGTGAAAAAAAAGAATCAGAACAAAAGGAAAAAAAAAACATGAAAAAGAAAAAAAAACAAAAAAAGTGAAAATATTGAGCCTCCATTTGTATTCAGACTTCATAGTTCTTTCTCTTAATGTGGTCAGCATTTTCCAACATGAGTCCCTTGAAATTGCCTTGCATCGTTGTATTGCTGCTAAGAGCTAAGCCTATCATAATTTATCATTGCACAAGGTTGCTGCTGTATACAGTATTCTCCTGCATCTGCTCATTTCACTTGGCTTCAATTCATGTAAGTCTTTACAGGTTTTTTCTGAAATCTGCCTGCTCATCATTCCTTAAAGCACAATATTATTCCATTATATCCATTTACCAGTTTATTCAACCATTCCCCAATTGGTGGGCATTCTCTTTGTCATCACAAAAAAGAGCTACTATAAATACTTTTATACACGTGGGTCCTTTCCCCTCTTTTATGATCTCGTTGGACTACAGACCTATAGTGGTATAGCTGATCAAAGGGTATGAACAGTTTTATAGCCCTTTGGGCATAATTTTAAATGTCAACTGCCAAATTCTTAGAATGCACATCTTACCTTCCCAACTCCTTATTCGGTTAAACACAAAAAATAATTACATATTGTGCATTTGCATAAAATTATTTTTATTAGCCTCCAGGCTCAGGGTTTATAAAACCTTTTGTAACCTGTCCTCTTTGTACCTTTTGGCTCTTCTCACCTTCTTCACCTCTATTTTTCTGTCTAGTGACACTGGCCCTGCTGTTATTCATATTTGACAGTTCATTTTGAACAGTTCACTTTTTTCACTGTATATCCTCCATGCCTGGAAAACTTTTCTCATTTCTGCTTCCTGCCTTTGGCTTTCTTCAAGTCTCAGCTAAAATTCCACTTTCAACAAGAAGTCTTTCCTGATCCTCCTTAAAGCTAATACTTTACATTTGTTGATTATTTTCAATTCTTGTTTGTAAATAAATCTCCTTTGTAAATTGTGATTGGTATGTTGTATTCCCCACTAAATTGTGTGTGATCTTAGGGGCAGAGACTTCCTTTTGCTTTTCCTTGTACTCTGGTGCTTAGCACAGTTCCTGGCTAGCTTGATTGCTTGACCTCATTTAATCTTCACAACAGCTCTGTGAACCAGTTATTACTGTTATACTCATTTAATGCTCTCCCTTATTAGATAAGTGATATCTGGACTATAAGTGGCTACTCTACTTCTAACTTTGCTGAAATAGAGAAAACCACACCCAAAACCTTCACCTCCAAAAAAGAAAAAGAAATGATAATCTGGCACTAGCTGTTTGTAGAGTAATTTCATATTTTTCTCCTTCATGCAGCCTGCATTTCAGGCAGCTGGTTGATCTAAATGCCAACTATAGATTCTCCATAGATGAAATTCTATCTTTTAGCTTATTCCTTTGCACTCAAAGAGATTCTTCTCTTTCTTTGCCAAAGCCTCCTGGAATCTCCAATTTCCCTCAAAGCTCAGATGCTTTTACTCTAGAGTCTAGACTGCAGGGGTCCTCAAACTTTTTAAATAGGGGGCCAGTTCACTGTCAGATTGTTGGAGGGCCGGACTATAGTAAAAACAAAAACTTTGTTTTGTGGGCCTTTAAATAAAGAAGCTTCATGGCCCTGGGTGAGGGGGATAACCGTCCGCTGCTGCTGCATCTGGCCTGCGGACCATAGTTTGAGGACCCCTGCAGCCCAAGGGCCTTTCCTGCTTTTCTGCTAAAATTGTTTTGTAATTACTTTGTATTAATTTTTGTGTATCCTTATCTGTATACATATTCTTTTTCTCTAGCAGAATGTAAACTCTTTGAGAGCAGGAACTATACTTATTTTTGGTCTTTTATCCCCAGGAATTAAAATAGTGCCTAATAATGAATTGGGACTTCTTTTAATGCTTATTGAATTGAATTGATTATCTAAATTAGGAATGTCATTTCCTCACAAAAGAGGTAGCTTAGTACTTGGAAAAGCACTTTGGATTAAAAGTAAGTAGGCCGAGGTTCTTATAATTTTGGCTTTTTTTTTTTTTTTTTTTTTTGCTGAGGCAATTGGGATTAAGTGACTTTTCCAGGGTCACACAACAGGTATTGTTAAGTATCTTAAGACAGATTTGAACTCAGGTCCTCTTGACTTCAGGGCTGGTATTCTATTCACTACATCCACCTAGCTTCCCTGAGTTCTGGCTTTTTTTTTTTTTTTTTTTTTAACACATTTGTGAGTTTTGTTAAATTATATTACTTCTAGGCCTGTTTCCTTAAGTAAAATGAGGTATTGGACTATTTGATCTCTGAGGTTCCTTCTTCTGCTAAATTCTATAATTCCATTTTAAGTAGAGGGAATAAAGGCTATAAGCAAATAGGCAGGACTAGAAAAAAGGGATGGGATTAAAACAAGATTTCTTTTTTTTTTTTTGTGGGTTATGGATGCCTCTGGGGTCTGGTAAAGTGTGGGTGACCTCTTGGAATAATATTTTTAAATGCATAAAATAAAATGCATAAAATTAATTACAAAGAAAGCCAAATGCAATGAAATACAAATTCACAATATATATATATATATATATATATATATATATATATATATATATATATTAAAGTTTATGCTCTTGAGTTTAAGAACCCCTGGATTAGATAGGAAAAAAGAAACAATTTACCAAAAAAAAAAAAAAAACTACCACCATCAGACATTTTTCAGTCATATCCAAGAGTGCTTGGGAATTGGGACACATCTTTCTTCTATAAGAGTGATCTTTTTTCCATTTATCCCAGTGCTTGGTCTGTAGTCACAAAGATCTGAAATGAAATATGGCTTCAGGTACTTACTGCTATGTAATCTTGGGCAGGTCTGAAAAATGGGGATAATAACAGCATTTCCCAGGGTTGTTGTGAATATAAAACTGAAATAATATTTGTAAAGTGCTTTAAGCATGGAATCTGGTTCTTAGCTGTTCTTTGTTGTTCAGTCTGACTCTTTGTGACCTCTTGGACCTTAGCACTTAGCAGACACTATTCAAATGCTTATTCCCTTTCCCAGTATTGCAAAACACATATAGATACCACCAGAAATTAAGTATTTGCAAATGTGAATTTCCGTGGCCAGTTAATGGATTAGATATACATTAGGGATGTTGATAGTACAGATAAACAGAAGTCAGTAAAATGCTTGGATTATCACCTGACCCTAACTAGTGGTAGACTAAACGCTTCTGCCTTTGGCCCAGTTCTTTTCAGCACTTATATATCAGAGACTTGACTAAAGACATGAAATGGAGAAGATTCCTGCTTCTGGAGATTTTGAAGCAGAGGTAGGATAATAAAGAATGATTTCTTGTTTTCAGGAAATCCCTGGATTAGATTTACTTCTTTCCAACACTAGGGTTCTGTTAGGCAACATTTTAAAGTATTTTTAGAAAAGCCAATATATGCATGAGTTAGTGATAATGCATTTGCATAAAATTAAAAAAAAAAAGAAAATCCACTCTGAGATTTTTTATTTTTTTATCATAGCTTTTTATTTACAAGTTATATGTAATGGGTAATTTTACAGCATTGACAATTGCCAAACCTTTTGTTCCTATTTTTCCCCTCTTTCCCCTCATCCCTTCCCCCCAATGACAGGTTGACCAATACATGTGTTAAGTATGTTAAAGCATATATGTCCTAACAGTTATTTTGCTGTACAAAAAGAATCAGAGTTTAAAATAGTGTACTATTAGCCTGTGAAGGAAATAAAAATGCAGGCGGACAAAAATAGAGGGATTGGGAATTCTATGTAATGGTTCATAATCATCTTCCAGAGTTCTTTCACTGGGTGTAGCTGGTTTAGTTCATTACTGCTCTTTTGGGACTGATTTGGTTCATCTCATTACGGAAGATGGCTAGGTCCATCAGAATTGATCATCATGTAGTATTGTTGTTGAAATATATAATCTTCTGGCCCTGCTCATTTCACTCAGCATCAGTTCGTGTAAGTCTCTCCAGGCCTTTCTGAAATCCTCCTGCTGGTCATTTCTTACTGAACAATAATATTCATATACCACAATTTATTCAGCCATTCTCCAATTGATGGGCATCCACTCAGTTTCCAGTTTCTGGCCACAACAAAGAGACCTGCCACAAACATTCGTGCACATACAGGTCCCTTTCCCTTCTTTAAGATTTCTTTGGGATGCCAGTAGAAACACTACTGGATCAAAGGGTATGTACAATTTGATAACTTTTTGAACATAGTTCCAAATTGCTCTCCAGAATGGCTGGATGTATTCACAATTCCACCAGCAATGTATTAGTGTCCCTGTTTTCCCACATCCCCTCTAACATTCCTCATTCTCTTTCCTCTTTCCCTGTCATTCTAGTCAATCTAACAGGTGTGTAGTGATATCTCAGAGTTGTCTTAATTTGCATTTCTCTGTAATAATGACTTGAAACATCTTTTCATATGGCTAGAAATAGTTCCAATGTCTTCGTCTGAGAATTGTCTGTTTATATCCTTTGACCGTTTATCAATTGGAGAATGGCTTGAATTCTGAGATTTTTTAAAAGGATTGTAAAGTTCTTCCAGAATGAATCAGATGAAGTGATTGATAGTAAAACATCAAAATTGATGGTGAATATAAATGAACTGGAAATAAGTTAGTTATAGATATAGTCACCTAACTATCCAAAAGTACTTGATAAATAAATTCACCAGAAGAAATCCATAAAAGAAGAACTAATTCTATAAAAATTCATACATTTCTGTCTTATATATAAACTTTATGGACTGTTTTCATAGCTTCCAAGGAGACTAGATAGAACATTTTTTAGCTATTCCTAAAATAAGAAGCAACTTCTAGTCAAAACTCTTCATTTTATAGATAAGGAAACTGAGGCCTGAAGGAGTTAGAGGATTTGCCCTCAAGGTCAAAGAGTCAGACAATATTTGAACCCAAATCTTCTGACTCCAGAATTTTTTCATTCTTCCACACTTTTGTCTTGCCTTATTTGCCAGGAGCCCCAAATATTCTGTATCACCTTTGAATCTATTCCAAAGTATTTCTTTAGTTTGTGCTAAATGTCCAAACATGAAGCCTTTTAAATGGAATAAATTTCTCAAACTGAGGATTGGGGTTGACTGGGGGGGGGGGGGGGGGGGAGGAGAGACCTCTTTCTATTATATAATTCTTTCACCATTTTTTTTCCTGCCTTGTGTAGTAAGTGGTAATGACTTTTTATAATGGTAATTTTGATATTCTGGATCTTATGCTATTTTACTTCAAGAAACTAATTATTCTGTACAAATATACACATCCACATAGAATCCTGTAAGCTCCGTTAATGCAGGATTTAAAAATGCATTTTTGTTCAAATGAAAAGCAAGAAACTTGGATTCCAAAGTAAATATTTCCTTTCCGTTGTTTCTGTTACATTTTGCTTTTCATAATTTTTTATGCCTATGAATGTGAATGTGAACCCCTCAGAAAAGACTATTAATAAATTATGTCCCAGCAAATCCAAGGTATAGCTTTAAAAACTTGTTGTTATAAGACTGTTTCTTTCTATTAGGATCAAATAATACAAGAGTGCCAGTTACATGATCCTATAAAGATAATTTCAAGAGCTTTCTGTCTCTTACAATTCCTATCAGCCTATAACATTTAGCTGTCTTTATGCCTACTATTTTAAAAGCCATACATATATTGGGTACTTGTGTATAGGAACCTGTGTAAATTCATATATTAGCTGTAAAAGATTGACCCAAAAATGTAAAAAGTAAAATTTCATAATAAATCACCTGTCATCACTTTGCATACTTAAAGGTATTCTAACTGGCAAAGCCATTATTTTATTATAATTTTTTCACAAATTAACAAAAGTTAGTATTCCATTTTTCTCAGAGGGAAAGGTACCCATTTATAAATCCTGAGGGATCAGAGTTGACTGAAACATGATTGCTGCCTTCAGAGATGTTGTAGTCTATCAATTTTTGTCCAGGAGTGATGATTCTTAATTAGGTACAAGTTGGACAGAGTAACTTCTTACTGATTTAAAAACAAGAACAACAATGTAGTTGATGCTTAATGAAGGCTTTATGTTTTCTTTGTGAAAAATCTGTGAAAAAACTATAGAGAAGATGTGGTATTTGCAATCAAGGAATGGAGTTAAATCCAATTAAGTCTGTTTTTTTACTTTAAGCAAAGTTACTATTGACCAGGAAAAAAGAGAGAGAGAGAAATTAGAGGATGACTTCCTTATAAATCAATTATTTTTATACAGAATAATTAAACAGATTAAATACTGCAGTAACTATTTTTTTAATCAGGCTGTGAGACAATGAAATGTTTCTACGTAAGTAACTCATGTTTCTTTTAAGAAGTAAAGGTGTCTTTAAAAGTAATATTATTATAACTGTTTTATGTCAGTTTCTAAACTGTCATATTTCCCCAACTTTCTTAAACTAAAGATATTAAGTATTATTTGACCTTTTCATAATGATTTAGTATAATCATTATTGACACCTAATGTCTCTTGTATTCATAGAAGCATAGACTTAACGTTAGAAAGGATTTTTTAGGTTGTATGAGTTCTTATTTTATAGATATAAAAACAAGCCTTGAGGAAGGCAAATGACTTGCCTTATAGGGAATAAGAAGTTCCTTCAGTCATTTCTAACATGACACTGTTTTCATTTGCTATACTATTGTGATTGCTCTCCAATAGATATGCTCCCATCTCTTTAAAATGTGGTACTAGCCCTGACAGAAATAAACTGCCATAGGTTTTCTCCGACTAATATAAAGTACTGTGTAACTGTTACTTAAGCTATTATAGATAATGTAGTTTATTGTAGTAAAACAGAGGGCTTATGTTTAAATCCCAAATCTGGCAATAAAAGTCATAGGGTCACAGATTCAGAACTAGAAGATATTTTAGAGAGACTAATCAATTGATTAGTCAATCAGCAACTATTTATTAAGTACTTGTTTTGTACCAGGAACTGTTCTGAACACTGGAATAAAACAATCTCTCCTCACAAGTAGTTTACATTGTAATAAAGTAAGTAGTAACTGTGTTTATCAGCATATGTAGCATAAGAATACAGTGAATGAATGCAAATCTGTACAAAGTAGTTAAATATAAGGTAATTTAGGAGGGACCACACTAGCACTTGAGGGAGTATATCAGAAAATACTTCATAAATGATAAAATTATTCTTGTGTTATGACTTATTAGGAGAGGGGGACCTAGTGAGGGAGAAATAAGGCAGGAGAAAGACTTAAGGCAGAGATATCAATTAGTAGACTATTGCCATAATTTAGGTAAGAGGTAATAAGACCTGAACTAAAAACATTTTAAAAGTAGAGTAGTGATTAGTAAAAAGAAGTGGTTGGATGGGAGAAAATTGTGAAGACAGAAATCACAAAATTTGACAACTAATTGAAAATGAAGAATCGAAATAATGCCAAAGTTCAAACCTGGTAGACTAGAAGGCATTAGCAAGCCACTGTACTTCTCTGATCCTTGTCCCTCATTTGTAAAATAGAGAAAATTGAGAGATTTTACTTGTATTACTTATCTCATAGAGTGGTGAGAAAATTGTATTATAAATTTCAAATTACTATATAATTATAACTCCTAATATAGCATAAGATCACACATATTTGGCAGATAACAAATTGTTCATTTAGAATGAAAGTCAATGAAAATGCATATTTTGCATGTTCTTATGTCTAGAAAGGCTCCCTTATACTTGAACTATATGTTTCTAAAGTAATTTTTATCAGTGTGGAACATATATATTCAAAAAAAGAAATTTAACAGTGTTTTCTGGCATTTAAGTGGGAGGATGGAAATTTCAGGTAAAGAAAACGCTATCTTTCCAAAAAGTTGTGAATTTCAACTGGAGAGTAAATTAAAAAGAAAAGATCTGTGTTTTTATGCTTTTTCTTTCCCTTCCTTCCCCACTACTATGTTAATATTGGTTTCAGGAAGTAACCTGCCACATTTGTGTAAGAAGTAATCCTATTTTTCTGTTTTCTGAAGACTGCTAACATAATATATATAGCACTTAGTGAAACTTTTTAATAGTCACTGCAAGCAGTATCAAAGGCTGCTCTTTTTAATTAACATTCTGTTCATTTTGATAGAACTCTGCCTTTCATGGAACTCTACAGTCTCTGAAAAATTTAAACTGGGCATCACTCAAAGTAATAGAGAAAGGCATGATGAGTGTAAGCAGGTGGTAAAACATACTAATTAGTAACAATGTAAAACAACTAAAGAACATCATCAGCAAAGTGTAGTGATCAAAGCAAAACATATACTGATGAGGTGGAGAGGAGAGAAAAGTGGTGGGGAGATAGCATTTTCACCCTGGTATTAAGAGAAAGCAGAAATGCCAGACATATATGGGATATATGCCTCAACATGAATTTATGGAAAGAAAAAGAGATGACTTGGGTGGGATGAGCAGGCAATAATAGATTACAAAATATATATCCCTAAAATAAAGCTTCTGAACCTATGGGTTGCGAAAAATTGGGCCAACTGTAAAAGATTTTCTAATGCAATGACCAGAAATTAATTCGAAGTGAAATGTGAAATGAATCAGAGGTATTTTTGGTAGCACATGTTGCATTGCATGACTTTACCGAAGTCTTGGTTCTGAACACACAACATGCACACTAAGCATTGCATATGTACTAACACTTTTAGAAATACCCGGGTTTAGCTTTGATATGTAAAAATTTCTCAGGTAAAAAAGGTCACGAGAAGAAAAAGTTTAAGAAGTCTGCACTACAGCGACCTCACAGATTTTCTTAGGAGTTTGAGCATTTGTTAGTGAATAAAAACTTAAAGTCCTTCACATCCTGTTCTAAAACTACCTTCCTAACTATATTACACATCCCTTTGTGATCCAGTCAAAATGGTTGCCATATTGTTCTTCATATGGGACTCAGTGTTTCTCATTTTTATGCTGTTATCCCAGCTGTCCTTCTTTCCTTATCTGAAATTACTTTTACCTCCCATTTGACTCTTAGGATCACATTTATTTCATTGTTACTTTAAATGCCACAATTTACCTGAGGCCTTTCTTTTTTTACCCCAGCTGCTTGTGACCCTCATCAAAGTAATTACATTCACTATTTCTGCTATAAATGTATTGCTTCACTCCTTCAAATCTTTAGTTCATTGTGTCTGTTTCTCCAAGCTGTAGACAGCTATTTATATAAAGTTTAGTATCTGGGTATTGCTGTATTTATAGATGGTTCTTATTTCACCTTTTTGATTGTTAAATGCCTTAAGGTCAGGAAATATCCATCCTTTGTAAATTAATAAATGTTTATTTTGTGCCATCTGTGTGAAGGGCACAGTACAGAGTTTGTTTTTTGGGTGATATGAAGAAATAGATTATGGTCCTTACTTTCAAATCATACATACAAGAGGTTACTAAGATTTTTGTTCATTAAATATTTTTAATGAACAGATCTTGAATTTTACAAGTAGTTTGTTAGCTAGTTAGGAGGAACCTATAAAAGTGAAAAGTGATTTCTGGCTAATGCTATGTGCTGTGAATACTGCATTGTTGAGAAATAAATGAAAACAAGCAGATGATATATGGATTTGTCGTTAAAATTGTATAACATGACTTTTCATTTTACAGCTAACTTAGTTATATACTTTGCATTAATTTAATTTTATCTGACCTGGTAAAATAGATCTTTTTAAGCTGAGTTAATGTACTGCTCAGAGTTTCGATTACACGTCTTAGTACTCTTCAGAACAATGACATGGAATTTGGACATTCAAGGAAAATATACTGTACCATGCCACATCTTCCTTTTTTAGTTGATTTAGTTGATTCCGTGGCTTCTCAAGAATCAGTCCATTTATTTCATGATTGAAATGTTAGGAATGGAAATAAAGTGCTATGGTTTTGGTTAGGTTTATTTAATCATTCCCTTCTCTTCTCTAAATTTAGTTTTATTATTTAACACAATTTATTTATTTTTCCTCATTCAGTTCCCTATTCCATATTTCATTATATTGTATGTTTCATTCTGCATTTTAAATCTATAATTTCTTTGAATAGTATGCTTCATTGTAAGTCCTAAGGAATCATAGTTTGCCAATCAATCTTTCAAAATTATTTTTCTTTATAAAAGTTATTGTAGAAATTGTTCTCCTGGTTCTTCTCATTTAACTCTTCAGTTTACATAGATTTAAAAGATAATTTGAAGAAATTGGCCAATTCACTTTACACTAAAGTTTTCTCATCTGTATGCTAAGCATTAAATCTCTAATAAGGCATCATTATAAGATCCTTTCCAATTTTAATATCTTCTATGATTATAACATCCCAAAATGCTTTGTGGACTCTATAGGTATTGTTATTCTTGGTTTATTTTTAATTTTTTTCCATTAAGTTGTAAATTCCTTCAGGGCAGGAACTATCTTCTCTCTCCTCCCCCCCCCCCTTTTTTTTTGCATTCCCTAGAACTTATCACAGGGCTTGGCACTTTTTTCTTTGTGTATGTGTGTGTTGTTGTTCAGGGGAAACTAGTTGGCACAATGGCTAAAATCTGGGATTGGAGTCAGGAAGACTCATCTTTTTGAGTTCAAATCTGTTCTCAGGCACTTACAAGCTGTGTCACACTGGGAAAATCGTTTAAATCTCTTTGCCTTAGTGCCCTTATTTTAAAATGAGCTGGAGAAGGAAATGGCAAATCATTCCAGTATCTTTGCCAAGAAAACTCCAAATGGAGTCATGAAGAATCAGATACAACTGAACAACAAATGTTTGTTAAATTGAATTGAACATTTATTTAGCACCTCTTATTGTCCCAGATGAATCTTTTAATACTAAAAGTCATATGAATTTTGCTGATCTGCTTCAATGCAAGACAGTGTTCTTTGTAAGGGAACTGGAAGATTAAAACTATTTTCTCTAAGCCAATTAAATCATATTTATGGACTAATCCCCCTCACCCCCATCCCCAAGAAAGAAATCTTACCTATAAATAGTATAGAAGGGGAGGGAGATCCTTTCCTACTTCCATAAACTCCTAATGAATTTTTATATAAAGGAATGATCTATTGATGACACTGCTGCTAACAGCATCTTAGTTATTTAGTCTATTTCTTGCCTTTTAGAGATGAAACAATGACAGAAATTTAATGATCTTTCTTGTTTAGAGAAAAAAGAATGTGATTTAGATAAATGGTTCAGATATATAGTATACATATATGCAAAGAATCTTTAAAATGGAAATTTTATAAACCTTTTGCTTTGATGATTTAAAAAATTGGCTTCACTTGCTACATCAAAGATTGACATATTAGGTCCCTCCCTTGTTTATCAGCAAAGTTGCCCAGTGCGACTAAAGGATATAAATGAACGTGTATAAAATTGTTTTTTATTTTAAATAAAACTTAAAGACATATGGTTTCCTAATGAGTATGTAAGATCTTTACTTGGATGCTTGATATTTCCACTTAGTAGACTTTAATTACAAGTTTAATTTTTCATTAATTTCTTTTTCCACGTGAGATGTTTATACTTTGGAAAGGCAACATGGAATGAATCATTTATTATGCTTCACTGGCTAGGCTTACAGCATCCATGGCAAATGGGATTTGGAGTTGCCACATTATAATAAGCATTAAGTGCATACTTTTCACTGATTTGCTAAACTACACAATTAATGATCCATACTTTTTATTGTAGGCTTTGTGGAATCTTTAGGCTATATTTCACTTTTGGCATGTTTTCTGTTATCTTTAAGAAATTCGTTTTGACATAAACAATTATAGAAAAGGGAAAGAAATGACTCCCTTTTTTTCTTTTTTCCATCTTGTCCCTTTTAACATCATTAGCTGCTCTACACTGTTACCCTTTTTAGTCATTTTCCAAAGTCAGAGTGAAGAACTAAATGCTTTTCCAGTCAACAAATACTTGTCTACAGGGGAAAGGCACTGTGGTATACAAAAAAAGTCAGATAGACAAAAAAAAAAAAAAAAAACCCATTTCCACAAATGTTAGCCTTCTTGATCATTATCACTTTCCTATTCTCTCAATCAGTCCTTAAGTACTTACTAAGCATTTAAAATGGTCTTTTTTGTTCAAATGCCAAATGTGTGCTTGCCAAAAGGATTATTTTATGGAGAACTCACACAGTGCAAGTGCTTATGTGGTAGTCAGAAAAAGTGATAAAGGATACTCTTAAGAACTTTAAAATTGATTGCTTGACATGGGAAACACTGGGCACAGACCCTTAATTAGAGAAGATGCTGTTTTTGCTCATTGAAATGGCTCAGAAGAAATGTGAGATGAGCACAGTTAGAGAATCTACCCCAAATGTTCTTATGGACTATTTGTACCCAACCTGTGATAGAGCACTCTGAGCTCTTTTGGTCTGGTCAGTCATAGCTGGACACACTGTAACGTGACTCTGATATAGTGATGCCATTTTGGTCTTCAAGAAGGAAGGACAACAATCAATCATTAAGCACTTACCCAGTGCTGAGCACTCCCAATACAAAGTAAAAATAAAGAAATCAAAACATCCCTTAACCTCAAGGACTTATTTATTGCCAAGGGAGACAACATGTACATATATAATTAAACATTTGTAAAAAGAAAATTCAGGAAGGTCAGGTGGGGATCTTCCCTTTGAAGAAGGGAAGAAGAGAGAGGAGTCAGGAATAAACATTTATTATGTACTTATTTTGTGCCAGGTACCTTTTACAAATATTTCATTTGATTGACACAACCACCTGAGGAATTACCTTTTACAGATGAAGAAACTGAGGCAGACAGATTAAGTGACTTGCCTAGGGTCACAAAGCTAGGATTGTATGTATCTTAGGTTGATTTGAATTCAGGTCTTCATGACTCTAGGCTCAGTACTCTGTCTGCTGAGTCAACTATAGTCACTACCACTCCAGAGTAATGCATAATAGTCCTGAACATGTAGATTGGGTTATTTCTTTTCCCTTTTATACTCCATGTAGGGCCTTATGATTTTCAGAATGCTTTTAACATTAGCTTTAAGCATCAGCTCATTCTATTCCATTATTGATGATAATGGATAGCACTTATAGTAGTTAAAAGATTTATTCAGGGTCACATGGAAAAAAGTCTTTACTAATTCTTATAGACTTTGCTCTTTCTTATGTGAATAGTTGATGTGGGCAGGAGACTTGAAGAACTTTAAATTCTTAGATGGGCATTTGAATTATATCATATTCTTTGTTTCTTTGAAAGGTAACTAATTTATATGTTGCCTTTTGTGAATTTATGAACAATTAACTCAATTACTTTTAGTGAGGTCCTAGTTTTATTCTAATTGCTATCATTTTCCAGGGAAAAGATGGAAATTATAAATGGGCAGTTAAATTTACTAATTTTCACTATAATGTTCATACTTAACTGTCGAAGCATGGAATCATTTTGTCACAGTTACTTTTTATCGGCATGGTTATTTAATGTTTATACTTGTTGATAGCTAACCTCATATTTTAAGTTATTTGGTTGAAGCTTTTGATTTGGTTGAAGACATGTGTAAGTTCCTCAAAGTTCATTTGGATGTTTGGTCTAATCTTTTACTATCAAAAAGTGATAATATACCATTAAATAAATTTATTGGAAAGGTGAGACTGAAATTCAGTGGAAAGGTGGGAGCTAACTTTAAATTTGGGAGTCATCATCATAGAGGTGATAGATCATGGAAGTGGATAAGATTGCCATAAAAGTGTAAAGAGAGAAAAGAAAAAGAAAGCCAAGAACAAAGGTTTGAAAGATGCTGATATTTAGAACATGTTGGGAACAAAATGAATTCTGACTTTTCACTTTCTGTAAAATTTTCCATAATCCGTTGTCTAGGCTGTAACATTTAGTGTAGATTTACATTATAATGTGGACTTGCAAGTAGTTTTTCAAATTCTTCTAGATAATTATAAGTCTACTAGAAAAGTTGCATATTTAATACTAATAAATTATATTTTTATAGCCCTACATGCAGGAACTATGTGAAGTAGTAATCTTATTTGATCCTCACAATCTTACCTGAGAGGTAAGATGAGGGAACTAAGGCTGGTTACATGACTTGTCTAAAGTCACACAACTAGTAAGTGTCTGAGGGGAAATTCGATCAAAGTCTTCCTGATTCCAAGCCTAGTATTCTATATAGTGTACCACATAGCACCTTAGGGGAATACTTTTTGAATGCATATTACCTGTCAGCTTATCTTTAATGAGGATACATAATAATATTATCTAATAATCATATTTTATACAAAAAATACAAAGAAAATTATAAAAAGCTAAAATTAGCAAAAGAAATTATATAGGATACTGTATAAAATTGATACTAAATAAACTTATTTCCAAATGTTAATTAGATTTATATATTTTTCTGTTTCTATGTTTTTATTTTTAGGAATTTGAAAATTGCCTGAAAAATAAAAATACAAGTTCTCCTTACAGATGAAATAATTGGAAAAAGCATAAAAAGATTTAAAATAATTTCAGGGAAAAAGTTAATCCAGTCAATTTTTAATATTTGTTTATTGCTTTATGGCCTATAGAGTGTTTTAGATATACATTATCAGATTTTATTCTTACAACAATCCTGTGACATATGATTGAAGAAGCAAACTTTTTTTTTAGTAATTTGCCAAACCTTATTCTTAGTTACTCAGTTTTATTCTTTTTGCTGTAGCTATTAGCTTTTCAACCCTTTTCTGTTGGGGAACGGGGGGGAGGGGGGGGGAGGGTGGAAGGTACATTTTTGTGGTCATGCATTGATAGATCTTATGGGACTTGCCCAAAGTTACACAGGTAGGAAGCATCCTGATTTTGCTACTGATTATTTATTGGTAAGTTATTGAAGCCAGTCATTTTGATTTGATTTGAAGGTTTTATAAAAATATCTATATTTAGATATAAATATTACCATAACAGTTTGATCTTTGTATTTGGAGTTCACTTTTTATAGTATAAATGAAATACTGCTTAGTTATGTGGTGTTTGTTGATTATATGACTCCATGCAAGATTGAGAAAAAAATTATTAACTTATTCTTAGCAATATCAGTAAGGGTATTTACCATTGTAGTAGAAAGGCATAAATTTAAATTATATTTTTATGCAATTCAGAAAGAAATATCTTTACTAATGATAAAAAAATGATTTGTGAAAAGAAAACATTGCATAAGAATCTAATTCCTAATTTTTGATTTATGTCAAACAAAATGTATATATATGTATCCATGTACATGTGTATATCAATATCAGATTTATGATTTCATTTTTGTAATGAATTTCTGGAGAGGGAATTCCCTCTATCAATGCCAACTTTATATCATCTCTTTAATTTGTAATCTTCTTTTGGGGAGGTACTGAGGTTTTTCCTACATCATACAATTGGTATATTTCAAAGGATGGACTGGAATCTAAATCTTTTTCAACTCTGAGTCTTTCTAGTAACTGCATTATGCTATCTCTTAATTACCTTAAGTTATTAAGCTTTTTTGGAAAGAAGTATCACCCTTTATTGGCAGGAATCTTTAGATTTAGGGCACAGATGTGTTTTCACTCCTCTAAAATGTGTTAAATTACTATTCTAATTGAGACTTGAATGATGATTTTTTTTTCTTTTGCCCATCTTGAAATATCTTCTTGTCATCCAACTAGGTTTGTGTGTATGTGTGGGTATTTTGATATATACATACATATGTTCATAAATGCATGGATGTATATGTATTCTATGACTACACTCATATAATTCCTTATGTTATGTAAGCAATAGTGGGCTTATACATTTGTGGGCTATACACATTTCAGGTTATCTTTAGCTGAATAAGATCTATTGTAGTAATTCTCTAATTCTTTTTCTTTTCTGAGACTCTGAGTATAGTTTTTGTTTCTGGTCCGGAGTAATCTTTGGTAATGTTTACAGTTGCTAACATGTCTTTATGAATAATAGAGACTGTTTGTTTGCCTTTGAAATTTCTGCCTTTAGTTCTTACTTGGAATAATAGAAGTCATGAGTATTTTATACAAGATTAGTTGTCTTTCTCTTGGAAAGCATCATTATTTCTAAATAGTGTACTAAACCTCATTGTGACGATTGAATCAAGAGGGATGTTTGCTTTGCTAGGCTACTTGAAATATTTTCCATGTCTATATTAATTTATTAATATGTCAAGGGATAGGTAAGTTCTAGAAGCTGTTCTCACACTTGTATTGAAAACATAAAATTTGTCTTATATGTATTAGGGAACAATTTGAGCACAGCATTTTGCATGACTTTGTCGCGCAAGGAGGAAAACTCTACCATGATGACAAGGGGGTATATCAGAAGGGGTGACCTCCGTGGGTTGAGTAGGCCACTGGTCCTGTAGGAAGAGGTTGGCTCCAACGAGGGATAGAGAGCTTTGAAGGATCCTTGACCTAGAATAAAGTGAGAACTAATGGGGGAGAAGAATTAGTGTAAAACTCAAATGAAAGAAATTGGATTGTAGAAGAGCATGGAAGAGAAGAGAAGAGAGGGAAGCCCTCAATATGGCCCCCACCCTAAAAGAGACACTATGATTAACTGGCCCCTTTGAATACTCTGTGGAAACAGATCTAAGGGGGTGTGTGTGTGTGTGTGTGTGTGTGTGTGTGTGTGTGTGTGTGTGTGTTTGTGTGTGTGTGTGTTTGATAGTGCGTGGTGATAGTGACGATGGCAGTGCTGGAATGCCTTATGCTATATTTTGCATTTGTGTTTGAATCTGAGTGTTGTGTTTCAACTCTATTTTCCCCATGGTTCTTGCATGATTTTACATAGCCTGGTGATTTTTAGAAATGCATATTTCAGGTTCATAGCAGAACTATGGGTACTATCTGTTGTATGGGTTGTAATTTTTTAAAGCAGTTTTGTGCATCTGGAATGTTTATTAAACAAGAATGGGAAAAGCTTGTTAAGATTCATATTTTAAATGTATTTTTCAAATGACATAGTTAAGCTTGTATTCTAAATGATGGAAATAGGAGTTGCATGGAAATTTATATGTTAGGCATATCTTATATGCAAATTTGTGAATATTTGAGCAATAGGTTCCAGTGTATACAACCTTGTAATACACCTTGTGTTCTAAGTGTATACAACTTTTAATATGTAGCAGTTTTCATTTTGATAATGGGCACATTATTGTTATGCAAAAATTCCCTCACTCATTTTCTTTGTATGCCCTTTGTATGATATTTTTAGAATTCTTAAGTATCCTTTTAGGTAATCTGACCCAACTCCTTTATTTTGAAAATGAGGAATCTAAGGCTCAGAGTTTAAATGATGTGGCAGTGAAATTACAGAGAATTTTTTTTCAATATTTTCCCTCTTGTGTGTGGAGGTGTGGCTTAGAGGAGAGAAAAAATATTGAACTTGGTATCTGGTTGAATTGGATTCAAGATCTATTTTTGTGGCTATGGATGAATCATAACCTATCAGAGCCCTAGAGATGAAACCTGTAGTACTTAGTACTTCAGTGTTGTGAGGAGATGATTTGACATAACTTGTGTTTTGTCAGTTCTGCTATATAGGGGTGTGAGTGAGTGAGTGAGTGTGTGTGTGTGTGTGTGTGTGTGTGTGGTTTTTATTGAGAAATTTATTTTAATTTTTTGGTTTTTAGTTTATTTTTTAAAATAATAGCTTTCTGTTTTCAAAATATATGCATAAATAATTTTCAACATTCACCCTTGTAAAACCTTGTGTTACAAATTTTTCTTTCTCCTTCCTCCTCCCCACTCCCTTTCCTAGACAGCAAATAATTCAATATATGTTAAACATATATAGTTCTATACATATTTCCACATTTATCATGCTGCACAAGAAAAATCAGATCAAAAAGGAAAAATATGAAAAAGAAAACAAAGCAAGCAAACAACAAAAAAGGTGAAAAAACTATGTTGTGATCCATGTTCAGCCCCTTCAGTCCTTTCTCTGGATGCAGATGGCTTTCTCCATCACAGGTCTTGGAATTAGCCTGAATCACCTCATTGTTGAAAAAAGCCACTTACATCAGAATTGCTCATCGCATAATTTTGTTGTTGCTGTGTACAATATTCTCGTGGTTTTATTCACTTCACTTAACATCAGTTCATGCAAGTCTCTCCAGGCCTTTCTGAAGTTATCCTGCTAATCATTTCTTATAGAACAATGACATTTCATGACCATAATATTCATACACCATAACTTATTCAGCCATTCCCCAACTTAGGGGCATCCATTCAGGAGAAACTTTTTTATTGAAAAATTTATGGGGAAAATGGGATTGAAGCAGAATGCTAAAAACCTTCTGTGACTCATTAAAAAAAAAGATTGGGAACCTAATAAAAATGATAGCACAGTTTTAATACAGGTTTAATGGCTAAGAAATACATAAATACTACAATAAATAGTGACTGCCTCTGAGGCCTCAGGGTACTTCTTGGCCTTGAGTCCTGGGCTGCATAAGTAATTGGACGGGGATGGTATGGCTGAAGGGAGTTGGAGGTTAAGGTGGTGCAGATCCCTTGCTTTCATTTCCTAGTTCCTGTTGGACCAAAAGATATATGATAAATATGGTACTGCACCTTGACAAAGACAAAGAAAATGGGTCTTGAAAGAATTGAAGCTTGTGAGTTATTGTAAATTGGTATACTTTTTTACATTCTTATTTCTAGTGGACGAAGTTACACAGAAGCAGCCTTAAAATTTGTGTTATGCATAATGTATCCCCCTCTATATCAATCGCATTGGAATAAATTCAAGTTTTTGAAACTCTCATTCTAATAGAACTAATTGCTTTTAAAACATTAAGGTACTCGGTAAGGTAATGTAGATATAGATACGTTTCTTAAAAAAAAAAAAAAAAAAAAAAAAAGACTGGAGCCATGCTGTGGTAAGGAGCTTACTGTGAGAAACTTTTTTTATTTGTGCAGATCAGTATCTTCTCTGCAACCCGAAATCTTGGGGGGGGTGGGCTCTTCATAGAAATTGAGCAATTTGTCCAGTCTGTATTTGGCAACGGCATGGCCTATTGCTAGTGCAAGGGTAACTAACCATTTTTATGTCATAATTTCCATTGACAATCTAGTAAACCTGTTTCAGAAGTTTTTAAATGTATAAAGTATATAGGATGACCAAGGAAACCAATTATATTGAAATGCAGTTATCATTTTTTTTTTTAAGTTTACAGAGCCCAGGTTAAGAACCCCTTAATGAATGCATAAATGTACTAAATCTCACTCATAGATCCATATATCTGATATGTGTGTATATTGACATATGTGTAATACAGACACCCATAAAACATATTCTCTTATATACGCATATACACAGAGAGACACATTCCAAGAAAATTGTAAATATTCTTACCTAAGGAGGGAGGGACCAGTTTTATACAACTTGGATTACCTTCCCTATCCCAATAGCTTTTAAAACTGTGATATATATATATATATATATATATATATATATATATATATATATTAAACAAATACATGTTAGAATCTATTCATTTGATTTTACTTTTGTTTTTGGGGAACTAGCACTATGGCAAATAAATTTAAGGTAGAGTCTGAGCCTAGAAGAAAACTCAAAATTTATGTAAGCTTCCAAAGCAGAGGGAATAAAGTAAGACTTAGAAGGAAAGGGGAAAAGGAGGTTGATTTCTTAGCTCATTTCAACTAATGTCTTTCTTTTTCTTTTTTTCTTTTTCTTCCCAGCTGTTTGCAGAAAGCAATATATGATTTGTATTAAAATAGCTTTTCCTTGCTTTTTTTAAACCTTGGTTTATATGTATTTTTTTCCAGTTGTTGTACTTTATCCCAGATAAATTCAAAATTATAGGTAGTAATTTTTGGCAAAACCAGCTTGTTTACAGATTAGTCATATAATCATATTGCTGTGTTAAGGGACCTGATCATATGATGAATTTCCCAGGGTAAAATACTGATATTCTGCAATGCATCAATAATCATTTCTTAGCTGTGTTTTCGATTTAGATAGCTTGGGAAATGTATCAGTTAAGGTGTGAACAGAAATAGAAAAGCTATTTGAATCCATAGCTCCGAAGTTGTGATTTAATTTTTTTTAAATCAAATTATTAATCAAGCTAAAGCTTCAGCTTAGGTTTTAGTGTTCTGGGAAGGAAAAAAATTAAATCTATCTTTCCTAATTTTTAAACTAAGAACAGAAAATGGGGAATTTGATTTAATGAAGGCAGAAAATAATAGATTTCTGTGTTAAGACTTTTCAGGAAGACTTAAAAGTCAACACAAAAATCTACTTATTATGAATTTCATAAAGGCAGGGCAAAGAGGGTGTCTCTTAATCTATGCACAGTGGACAGGGTTATTTTATTTGGATTCAACTCCCTTCCCCCCTGAAAAAAAGGAAGGAGAAGTGTAGTAGAGAAAAATATTAATTATGTGAAGGGTCTGACTCCACAGATCATTCTATTCAATGAATACGTGCCCTAGAGATAACATGAGATTGAAAAGCGAACCATCCCCCTTCCTCAGTGATCCTTGCTATCTATTCACCAGTGTTTATTCATGAAGTTGCATAGGTCTTACTATTTCAATGTATTGTAGGCTAGAGAATCAGTTAGAGAAAAATACGTATTTTCATCATGTATGTTTTTGCCTTTCATGTATAACTTTTGTAGCTAATTCTGTGAGATTCAATTGATTTAATTTTTCTACCTGTGCATTGTGTTCTGAAAACAGTGCACGTTTAGTGAATGTTGAAACTAATAAGCGTAGGCAGGAAAACGGTAGCATGAAATGTATAAAGGAAAACAGAATGAAAGACCTTGGAGGAGAAAAATTAATGGACAAGTAAAAATGGAAACAGAATGAAAGAAAGAATGAAGTCAGAGAAAAGGGGAGATAAAGTTAGAAAATCAAGTAGATGAGAAAAAAAAACCAAGTAAAGAGATATGTTGAGAAAGGAAGAAAAAAAGTTATGTCAATCACCTCTTTTTTTATAACACATCATCCAAAATAATTGGTTGCTACATCCTAATGCCTTGAGATTTCTCCTTTCTCCCTACCTCCTACTTCCTAACTCTTCTAACTAACTAGTCAAGATTTCCAATGTTTCTAACCACATTATTTGACAAACCTATCTAGTGCCAGCTCTCTTGACCAGTTTCCTTTTAGTCTTTCCTAAAACTTACTTGTTTTCCAGTAATATCCATCTCTCCTTTTTGCTGAGGCAATTGGAGTTAAGTGACTTGCTCAGGGTCACACAGCTAGGAAGTGTTGTGTGTAAGGCCAGATTTTAACTTAGGTCCTCCTGACTTAAGGGCTGGTGTTTTATCTACTGTGCCCCTCCCTTCCTGAGAAGTCAAGGGGTGTGGGGTGGGGATGGGGGGGGAGATGCGGGAGCATAACCACCTGTGTTCTACATCACTACAGCAACTGAGCATGTGCTAACTATGGATCACACTGAGTATATGCCAACTAGAGTGAGTATATCATTACATCATATTAAGTATATGTTTAAGTAGAGAACCATTATCCCATCAATCACAAGGAGTAGGTGCTTAACCATAAGCTCCCTGATGTCCTTGATTCAAATATACCTTTCCAAAGTTCTGGCTCTCTACACCTAACTGCCCCCTTTTCTCCCATCTCATGCCCTCAGATCCTTTATTATTTCTAATTTACATAGGATTTTAAGGTTTGTAAAGTATCTGTATATATTATTCTTATTTGATTATCAAAATAACCCTCAGAGGCAGGTGCTATTTATTCCCATTTTACACATGAGGAAATTGAGGTTGATGGGAGGTAATAAAATTTGTTCAAGGTCACAGAGATAGTATATGTGTTTGAGATAGGATTGGAAATGTGGTTTTGATAACTCTAGTTACTCATAAACCTGTTCTACTTAGCTATCCAACATGTCTTACATTGTTTGATCTCTAAAATGTCATCAATAAAGAACATCTTGGTTCTTTATTTTTGCTTTTATTTCACCTTTCCTCACCAATTCTTCATTTAGCACCAAGAGCAAACCATAACTATGTTCTGATATGACAAACTATTGGTGACTAGAAAATTTGGTTAAGATGAGTTAAGTATTTTTTTTCTTTCTTCCCCTCTATTGTTTCTGATCAGGCTACTTCAGTGAATTGGTGGATTTCATTTCCTTTACAATGTGGAAAGTGTGATTTCATTTCCAGAAAGTGCTTGAAATTCATATTACTTAATAGCATTTATCCATCTTGCTTAGGATTTACAATAAATATTATTTATTAGTTTAAACCATTGTAAAACAGTTTGCCCAGGTTATTACTATGGCTATACAATTTGCAATTCTTTTTTATTCCCATTAGACTGATTTTTCTATGCCAAATTTAAGGACTTTAAAATGTTAGAGGCTATTTGTAGGAATGTGTTGCAGAATATATAGGTAACTTTGATATGGTATGAGGGGTTATAGAATATATAGACAGTAGAAGCAGGATATTTGGGGAAAATAAAAGCTGACCAAATTATAGCCTTTATCTTCATCCCAGAGATTTCTTGGGGAGCACTGCATCACCCTCTTAGCCAGGTCTAGGCTGTCTCTTCCTTTGCTTCTGCTTACTGAAAGTTGGTCCTCCTAGGCCTCATTGGGCTCAATATCACTCCCTTCTATTGTGTTGGACATCGAGAGGGTTCTCTCCCTCGGTGGACTTCTCTATTCACTGTTTCTCAGACTGAACACATTTCTTATTAGGGAGCATACTCCCACCCCATCATATTCTCTTAATCCCAATGATTATAAAACCTTGTGTTTTCATTTTACAAACCCAAATCTCATCCCCTGTTGCCCATTTACTCACTCCCATCCTTCTTCTGCTCTCCCCTCCCTATCCATTGTGCTTTCTGGAATGCCTTCTTCATAGTTGACACACTTGGCTTTTTCCTTAAACCTTTTTCTTTTTCATTCCTTTTATTTTCTTTCTTATTCCTTCTATTTTCTGGCTAAGACCTAGATCCTTCCTGATAACAAAACCTTTCAAGTGGCCACCCTTTCCAGTATAGAGTGCACTTTAACCCATACTCTCTGATTCACTGATTTTATTGTTGTACTTGGAATGCTCTTCTCTGCCATTTTCATAATTTCTTTCTAACACCAGCATTCAGTAATCTCTTTTTATGAGGTTCATTTAATCCACATTTATTATACAGTCAAGACTTTGGTGAACTCCCAGTAAATAACTCAGTTAATTCAATGTCTACCTCCTACCCTTATCTCTTCCATGATTTTTGCCCTAATGGTAGGGTACTTCAATATACAATGATATTCCTTCAAAATCCTAATTTCTTTTCCTACATCTCAACTCAACTACACACCATGATGATCATACTCTTGACCTTACTATTATTCATGTGTTCCACTCCCATTGAAAACTCTGAAATTTCTTTATATGAATTTATATCCTGAACTGGCTCCTGCTTTCTTCCCTTGGCTAATCTTGCCCACTTGGCTAATCAGTTCCACACTATTATCTATGCTTGATGACTATACTCCTTAAGGTGCTTTCTAGTCTTTTTTTTTTTTTTAAATCTTAATAGCCTTTTATTTACAGGTTATATGTATGGGTAACTTTACAGCATTGACAATTGCCAAACTTCTTGTTCCAATTTTTCCCCTCCTTTCCCCCGCCTCCCCTGGATGGCAGGATGATCAGTAGATGTTAAATATATTAAAATATAAATTAGATACACAATAAGTATACATGACCAAACCGTTATTTTGCTATACAAAAAGAATTGGGCTCTGAAATATTGTACAATTGGCCTGTGAAGGAAATCAAAAATGCAGGTGGGCATAAATATAGGGATTGTGAATTCAGTGTAAGGATTTTTGGTCATCTCCCAGAGTTCTTTCGCTGGGCGTAGCTAGTTCAGTTCATTACTGCTCCATTGGAACTGATTTGGCTGATCTCATTGCTGAGGATGGCCAGGTCCTTCAGAACTGGTCATCATATAGTATTGTTGTTGAAGTATATAATAATCTCCTGGTCCTGCTCATTTCACTCAGTATCAGTTCGTGTAAGTCTCTCCAGGCCTTTCTGAAATCATCCTGTTGGTCATTTCTTACAGAACAATAATATTCCATAATATTCATATACCACAATTTATTCAGCTATTCCCCAATTGATGGGCATCCATTCATTTTCCAAGCTTCTAGCCACTACAAAGAGGGCTGCCACAAACATTCGTGCACACACAGGTCCCCTTCCCTTCTTTATGATCTCTTTGGGATATAAGCCCAGTAGTAACAATGCTGGATCAAAAAGTATGCACAGTTTGATAGCTTTCTGAGCCTAGTTCCAAATTGCTCTCCAGAATGGCTGGATGTATTCACAATTCCACCAACAATGTATTAGTGTCCCTGTTTTCCCACATCTCCTCCAACATTTCGCATTATCTTTCCCTGTCATTCTAGCCAGTCTGACACATGTGTAGTGGTATCTCAGAGTTGTCTTAATTTGCATTTCTCTGATTAATAATGACTTTTGGAGCATCTTTTCATATGGCTAGAAATAGTTTCAATTAGAACCAAGTCTTTCATAGTTAATCAATTCCACATTCATGCTGTTACTGTGTACCATGTATTCCTTATAAAGCTTGTTTCGCTCAGCATCAGTTCATGTAAATCTTTCTAGGCCTTTATTTATTATTATTATTATTATTATTATTATAACTTTTTATTGGCAGAACATATGCATAGATAATTTTTCAACATTGTTCTTTGCACTCACTTCTGTTCCAACTTTTCCCTTCTCTCGCTCCACCCCTTCCCCTAGATGGCAGGCAGTCTCCTACATGTTAAACATAAATACAATATATGTGTACAGATCCAACATCTCAACTCAGCTACACACTGTGATGATCATACTCTTGACCTTACTATTATTCATGTATTCCACTCTCATTGAGAATTCTGAAATTCCTTTATATGATTTTATATTCTCAACTGGCTCTGCTTTCTTTCCTTTTCAGAGGGTAAAAATAACCTGGGAAGAAAAACACAAATGCAGGTAGTTCACCTTCATTTCCCAATGTTTTTTTTCTGGGTGTAGCTGATTCTGTTCATCATTGATCAATTGGAACTGAATTGGATCTTCTTATTGTCCAAGATATCCACTTCCATCAGAATATATCCTCATATAGTATTTTTGTTGAAGTGTATAATGATCTCCTGGTTCTTCTCATTTCACTTACCATCAGTTCATGTAAGTCTCTCCAGGCCTCTCTGAAATCATCCTGCTGGTCATTTCTTGCAGAATAATAATATTCCATAACATTCATATATCACAATTTACCCAACCATGCTCTAATTGATGGGCATCCATTCAGTTTCCAGTTGCTAGCCACAACAAAAAGGGCTGCCACAAACATTTTTGTACATACAGGTCCTTTTCCTATTTTTAATATCTCTTTGGGATATAAGCCCAGTAGTAACATTGCTGGATCAAAGGATATACACAGTTTGATAACTTTTTGAACATAGTTCCAAATTGTTCTCCAGAATGGTTGGATCCATTCACAATTCCAGCAACAATGCATCAGTGTCCCAGTTTTCCCTCATCCCCTCCAACATTCGTCATTATCTTTTCCTGTTATCTTAGCCAATCTGACAGGTGTGTAGTGGTATCTCAGAGTTGTCTTAATTTGCATTTCTCTGATCAGTAGTGATTTGGAACACCTTTTCATATGAGTAGAAATAGTTTCAATTTTATCATCTGAAAATTGTTCATATCCTTTGACCATTTATCAGCTGGAGAATGGCTTGATTTTTTATGAGTCAATTCTCTATATATTTTGGAAATGAGGCCTTTATCAGAACCTTTCATTGTAAAAATTTTTCCAGTTTATTGCTTCCTTCAATCTTGGCTGCATTAGTTTTGTTTGTACAAAAGCTTTTTAACTTGATACAATCAAAATTTTCTATTTTGTGATCAGTAATGATCTCTAGTTCTTCTTTGGTCATAAATTCCTTCCTCCTCCACAAGTCTGAGAGGTAAACTATCCTATGTTCTTCTAATTTATTTATAATCTCATTCTTTATGCCTAAATCATGAACCCATTTTGAGCTCATCTTGGTGTATGGTGTTAAGTGTGGGTCCATGCCTTTTCTACGCCTTTCTAAAAGCTCGTTCATCATTTTTTATAGAACAATAATGTTCCATTACCTTCATGGTACCACAAGTTGTTCAGCCATTCCCCAATTGATGGGTATGTATTCATTTTTCAATTCTTTGCCACCTCAAAAAGAGCTGCTACAAACATTTTTGCAATGTGGATCCTTTTCTCTCCTTAATGATCTTGTTGGGATACAGATCCAGGAATGGCACTGCTGGATAAAAGGCTATGCACAGGTTGATAGCCCTTTGGGCATAGTTCCAAATTGCTCTCCAGAATGGTTGGATCCATTTCTAAATCTTAAAGGTATACTGTAGTTAAAAATGCTAAGTTGTAATTATTAGTTAAAGACCATGTGACTTGGAATCAGTAAACACATGTTTAACTCTTATTTCTGATATTTAGATTTTTGGTTTAACTCCCTTAACTTTCTTGACCCCAATTTCTTCATTTGTTAAATAATTTGAATTCTATTTACACTACCCATCTCAGAGGATGTTATGTAAATATGAGTCACTGTTACCCATTTGTGTTTATATAAAGGAAGGCAACAGGTATGTGTACATAAAAATTAAATTGGTGTCTCAGGTATAACAGGTTTGTAGGAATGTGTCTTCCCTTTACTTAAAAGAGAGAAAGAGGTCTTCTCTAGCAGAATGAAAGACCA
The DNA here is from genome assembly GCF_902635505.1 of Sarcophilus harrisii. Lineage (NCBI taxonomy): Eukaryota > Metazoa > Chordata > Mammalia > Dasyuromorphia > Dasyuridae > Sarcophilus > Sarcophilus harrisii. Next base: position 213,694,115 of record NC_045428.1, read on the forward strand.
AGAACACAAATCGCCTGAGGCAAAGAAGCAAAGATTTATTTTTCCTTCCTTCTTTCCCCAGGGACCCTTATAGTAGTTAACATAATCAGATGTATTTATGTGAGGCCACATGAATTTTAAAATTTTGTAATATTAGTATAATATAGCTTTGTAGATATTGAAGTATGAGTTTTGGAAAATGAAAGCAAATTAAATTAAAAAACTAATAAATTTATGGTTTGGAAGAAGACTGACAGGAAACTAGTTCAATCTTCTTGCCACGTATGACCTTAGATAATATGCTTAATTTCTCTAGCTCTATTCATTTGAAAATTCATTTCTTTGTAGGCCCAATCATTGATCATCTTTTTGATGAAATCAATGAAACCATTTACTAGAATATTCTTGAACTGTGGGACTATTGATTCTGACCATAGGTTTATGTCACAAATACTTGCTGTCTGCTTCATTTTCAGTAGTTTAATGAACTCTTTCACTAACAATATTTCCAAAGAGGTAAAATGGACTTGTCCAGAGTAACCAGTTCATCCACAAACATTTTTAACTACAGGTTTTGTGGAAAGCACTCCTCTGGCCACCTGGGATTCAAAGACAATTCCTTGATTTCATTGGTATGTGGGGAGAAAGACTGAAAATAAAAAAAATATGTTGAATGCCTGGGCCCTAAAGAGATAAGAGGATCCCAAGCACAAGAGTCAGTAAGTTGGAAGGTAGAAAAATGGTCCAGAAAGTGAGGGAAAGAAAAGGAAGGTCCTCAGTTTGTGTGTGTGTTTTGTACAATTTGTTTTTCCAACAGGAGGTGAATCTATACATGAAGAAGCTTTTCTTTTTCTCCAAAATGTGATTCTCCTGCTATCACAATTGTAATTCTCTGTAGATTTCTGATTCTTCCTCCCTCTTCACACAATTTACTTGCAGCCTTAGTTACCTTTTTGCCTGTATTAATGCAGTAATCTCTTAATTGGTCTTCTTGTCTCAAGGAATGGGGAAGCCAACTGAGACTAAGTATTTTTCAGATGTTTCTTCTTAGAAAATCCTTGTACAGATAATCAAGGGTTTATAATGCACATTTAATTATGAGACTTTGTTTTTAAGATAATTAAATCTGCTGAAGGATACTTTTTAAATTTAGGAGATTATTTTTGCTTTTTACACACTTGCTTCAAGCAATAAATAACTTGTCACATTCCTTGGTGTTTAAAATATGTATTTTAAAAATCCAAATAGAATATTTTCTATCATTTTTAGCACAGATTATGTGGCAGTTATTGAACCAATTTGCTATTATCTGTCATCTCTTTTCCTCTCCTTCTACTCACTTTCTCCTTATTTAATAATATTTCTTTGAATTGAAACAAAAAAAGACCATTGGAATGAAGAGGTTTCAGTTTGAATATCGGCAAGCCTGATTATGACCTACATTGGTCAATCCAAGAAGCAACCATGGTTTATAAGAAAAACAAGGGAAACATAGGCTATTGTCTTTCTTGTGTCAAGTTCAGGTATTTCTGAATTCAAAACTCAGCTCTTTTTTAATCATCTTAGTTCACATTGCTTTCCTGCTTCTTTGGCCACCTCTGGTACTTGTCTTATAGATGATGTGTTAGACATAGCACATTTTTAGCGGCCACATATAATCATAAATTCTAGAAATGGAATGGACTTCAGAGCTCATCCAATTCAATTCCCTCATTTTACAGATGAGGAAACTAAAGCTCATTCTAGTTAAATGCTTTGTCCAGGGTTATACAGGTCAGGTGCTAAGTAGCATAGCCAAAATTTCTGAACTGAATCTAAATCAGATTACAAGGAGACAAAAATTATCATATTTTGTTGCTTTAGCTTACTTAAGATGTCTTTGGAGACTAGTGAATGAGGAAGATAAATGTGAAATTCTAGAAATGGAATGGACTTCAAAGCTCATCCAGTTCAATTCCCTCATTTTACAGATGAGGAAACTTAAGCTCATTCTAGTTAAATGCTTTGTCCAGGGTTATATAGGTACTAAGTAGCATAGCCAAAATTTCTGAACTGAATCTAAATCAGATTACAAGGAGACAAAAATTAGCATATTTTGTTGCTTTAACTTACTTAAGATGTCTTTGGAGACTAGTGAATGAGGAAGATAAATGTGAAGAAGTTAAATACAAGTTTTTATTAGCCATTGACATATGAGCAATGTGGTAGAATGTCAGATGATAAAAATGAAGTTACTAGCTGTTTCATTCCATACTTACACATTGTCTTTTTTTTAAGTTACATGATAATTTTATTATATATTTAAAAACAATAGCAAGTTATACATAATGGATTTGCAGTTTCATGTACAGTAATCTTTTTTTGCCTATTCTACTATTATAAAAATGCCTCCCCCCCTCAATTTCATATTAAAATAAAAAAATAGATTGTGAAACATTAGAAGATTCTGTCAGTATGTGGACTTCTTTGCCTCTTTTTGGTATATGAAAGGGGAAAGAAAATGTTACTGAAGGCTGAATGAGAAGGGGGAAAAAAATAAAACAACACAAGAATTGAAATAGTTTGCTGAATAAATTTATCTCATTTTCCTATTAATACACATTTTTTTTCATAGTATAGAATTGAAAACATGATTATTTTCTTTCCCTTCCAAGTTCTGACTTACACATTATCTATCATCTCATCTAGACATGAAGGCTTTGAGAGCAAAACTTTTTGTGAAATAGCTCATATTTGTATATTATCTTTTGGTTTAAGACATAAAACCTTGTTCTCTCCTCCTCCCTCCTTTTCATTGCCTTCTCTCTCTTGCCAGTAGTTACCAGTTCTTTGATTTGAGTGCTAATTTTGAAGAGAAAGGAGCAGTTCATTTTTTCTTAGGCAAATGTGCTACTCAGCAGCTTAATGGTTTCTCTAAGTCTTTTATCTTTTGCCTACAAGATTTATTATTAGCATTTATGTGGTCAGGAACAGTCCACAGACCAAAAAAAAAATGTTAGCAAGCTAAGTGATAGAGCCCCAACCATAGTCATACCTTGGTAGCTAAGGTTTTTAAGACATGGTTGTCAAAAAGACAGCTTTGAAATACAGAGGTCATCATAAAGGTGTTAGGAACAATTTGACATTGAAGCCCTAGTAGTTTCTGTAAACAAGATTTCCTTTTTTATCCCTAGTGGCTAACACTTCCATATGGAATTCTCAGCAGGGATATAATAAGTAGTAGTCATTTGCCACCCCCTGACTATAAGGTTATTTTTCATCTCAGTGATCTTGTTTTATTATCTTGTCTCAAAAAAAAATCTACTTGTAGAAATCTTGGCACTCTACAAGACCTTTTATTCTGTTTTCCTTGAACAAACTTCACGGTTAACTCATTTTACCTTTCACAAATCAGTTTTAAGAGTAGGTATGTATGATGTGACCAAATCTACTTTCACTATCCCTCCCATTTAATAGCAATTTTATTTCCACATTTCTTTTCTTGAAGAGAATAGTTAGTCCATAAAAATTAGGCTTGTTATTTTGATATATTTCCCTATTTAGAAATATAGGATCCACTTAAGTCCCTTCAGAAAAGCCTTATTTTAAAACAATTTGATGTGTATTCCTTTCTACTATATTCCAGTCTTCTCCTGGGAATTAGGGATTCAGGGCTATTAGGGAATCTATGTGGGGAGCTTCTGGAAAAAAAAAATCACTTTTCTGGTTCAAATGAATAACTCAACCACAACTTACAGAGCTTATATAAAAGGTTAAATGATTTGTCCATGGTTATGCCACCATTAGTTGTAAGAGGCAGTTTTTCTTTGGCAAAGGGAGGTCCTCCATCCTCTAAACCAGTGGTGTCAAATTCAAATAGAAGAAGGAACCATCAATCTATTTATAAAACATTGACTTATTTTTATTTATTTTGTTAAATAATTCTCAATGCATTTTTTATTTAGTTTAGCACTTGTTGGTCACATGCTGCCTGCGGACCTCTTTACTGCTTCTTTGCATCCATGTTATTTCAAATATCATGGAATATTATTTCAAATGTATATCAAATTCATATTACATATTCATTCACTTGAGGTACTTGAACAGGAAAGAAAAGTAGGTAGAATCAAATAATTTTAGATTTGGAAAGGACCTCATGGCCATCTACTTCATCATATATTTGCCTGAACAGAAAATCTCTGTCTAGAAACTCTGATTAAGTGTTTATCTAATGTCTATGCAAGAGGATCCTGCATTCTGCTAAGGCAGGCCATACACTTTATGACAACCTGAATTACACTTAACCTTTTTCCTTACACTGAACCAAAATTTATATATCTATAACTCCCACCCACCTTTCTATTTCTTTCCATTGAGTTCAAGTAAAAAAAAAAGTTTAATTCTGCTTTTACCTCAAAGATTTTTTTTTTTACAATTTTATTTGAAAATCACTCTCCCAAAGAAAAACAAAATACAACAACAAAATAAAAACTCTACAAATTTTTTGTCATCTAATATATTTTTGCTTTCCTAGACTAAACATCCCCAGGTTTTCTTCTATCACGATTTCTACCACTTTTCATTAATCTGGTTACCTTACTCTGAACATGTTTCAGTTTATCATTGTAACTATTTTAGAACTGACAGAGTAGCCCAGGTAGACTCTGAGCAGTAACATTATCATTTCCCTCATTTTGGATACCATACATGATTGTATTCATTTTTTGGGGTTGCTTTTAGTCATGCTCTTTACTGATACTGAGCTTGCAATATACTAAAGCACCAAAATTTTTTCCCCTCCAAATTCACTTGTCTATACATACACCCTCTATTCTGCACATTTGCAGTTAGTTTTTTTTTTAAGCATATATCTCCATTTATCATCTTTATTTCTGCTTATTAGATTTAACTCATCATTTCAGCCTGATGAGCTCTTCAGGTTCTGATTTTTCTTGCCTAGCAAATATGTTAATTAAGGAGAGACCCCTGAGATGCTTTACTAGATATTCAAGTTGACAGTTTTTGTGTCTGTTTAATCATCTAATCATATTATATCTAGTCCTAAGCCCTCTAGTTCAGTTCTTGATTATTTTTGTATCATGGACACTTTTTAAAGTCAAAAGAAGCCTATAGACCAGTTTCTCAGAATAATGTTTATAAAGGAATAAAATAAAATTCATAAAATTACTAAGGAAACCAGAGTAGTAAAAGTACAGTTGTAATCTTTTTTTTTTTCCTCATCAAAATTTACAGACCTCCTGTAATTTGTTCATTGACCTCTATGTTAAAAACAACCCCTCTTCTTGAGAGCTTCCTATCTTTGTTGGAATATGGCTGCCTAACTTTGTTGAATTTTATGTCACAGAAGGCTATAGATTTTTTTCTTTGAATGCTTAGAAACCTGTTCCCTCCAGATTTAGGTCATATACTATACTAAACTTAGCTTTTCTTAGTTTCAGATTGTGTAGAATTTATTGAGCTTTAATATATAACTTTTATTTGGAATTACATTTGTGAAAAAACCATACACATGGATAAACAAGCATTTTAACAAGTATTGGGATGCATTTTGGTAGTGTTGCCAACAAAGCTTCATGTATCAAATTCCAATAAAAATGTTTTAAATGTCATTAGGAACCAGAGAATAGAGGTGCATATCCTTTGGGTGTGTGGAAATGGAGTAGGGATAATGGAATAAATTGCCTCCTCTTTGCTGCAGACCTACTTGAATTTTTAGTACAGGTAAAGCTAATTTTTTTTAAAAAGAGGAGAAATTTAGGAGGCCCAAGATAGGTGTCATTAAAAGAGGTAGTCTTGTGACTAGGGTGTCTGGCTGAAGCTGAAAGCCTTCTAAAAACAGGATTTGAGCACCTATTTTAATAGCTCTGGGGGACAACCCTCTCATTGTTAGAAAACCTGTACTTCTGGCTGGAGCCAGAGGAATTAAAATGTAATTCCTTGTAGATATGCTAATCTTCCATGCTGATTGTCAGGAGAAAACTGTTAAGGTTGGAAAATGCCAACAGAGTTTGATTTCTCTGGTGGTTTGGTAAGACTAAGTATAAAAAAGTAGTTAATCCAAAGCTTTAAAGCAGATATACATTCAAAAGCAATTGGACCTATTTCTCCTCCCAGTATAGCAAGCAATTTATCAATTCTGATGTGACAGAAAAAGTATATAGGATTTGAGATCCAGAGACCTGGATTAAAAATTTTCAGTTCAGTCATAAATTTGATACATGATCTGTGAATTTGGATGGAAAAAAGAGATTTAAATCATGGTTGAAAAGTCTTAATTTTCTTTATTTAAAAAAAATGTTTTATTAAACCTTGCACAAGTTTCAGATGATATGATGAATAAAAATAAGTTTTGGAAATATGTCAGAATATGTCAGAAATTAAAGAATTGTAGAGTTCTAAGGAATATCGGTGGTTCTGATAGTCTAGATTTGTATAAAACATAACCATAACCATTTCCAATTGAAGATGCCTCATAATGGGAGACTCACTCTAAAAACAATAAAAATAATTTTAAAAGTGCCTAGACATGGGCGATTCCAAAACAGAAAAGAGACATTCCCTGCTGTCTACCAGAAGGTTACATTTTACTAGGAACATGTTCACAGTTAAGTAAACACAAAATCTATACTGATGATTAATAACTAGGGATGCATCATGGAAGGCTTATTGAAAGAGTTGGCACTTGAGCTGAGCCTTTACGGAAACTTAGGCTTCTGAGAGGCAGATGGGAAGAATGGAAGCATTCTAGGCGAGAGGTACTGTGCAGAGGTATGGTAGTAGGGACTAGGATGCCCTAGTTAACCAGTTTGACTTAGCATAAGTAAAGGGGCTAGATTCTGAAGCCAGATGGTAACAGGCTTTAAAGACCAAGCAGGGGAGTATGTATTTTATACTGAGAACATCAGAGATCCACTAAAGCTTCTTGAGCAGAATATAGACCTGTATTTTAGGAACATTAATTTATTCAACAGCTATTTAGAAAAGGAATTGGGGATGAAAGAAAAACTAATTCAAGGAAACTAATCTAGAGGATATTGTGACGTAGTCTGCAGAAGAGATGATGAAGGCTTGGGCATAGTGATTATGGTGTTAATAGAGTGAAGGAGATTGATATAACACATGCGAGAAAGTTTGATGCAACTTAGTAAATTATTGGATGTGAAGGAAGGAAGGGAGTGAAGAGTCAAGTTTAGCTTCTACACTAAGAGCTTAGATAACTGGAAGAAATGCAATCCAGAATGAGGGAAGAAGATGATCAGTTTTTATTTAGGGAAGGGAAGAAATGATAATTTATTTTTGGTACTTATGCTTATGGGACATTTAAGTGATGATATTAGGCAGATGGAAATGTAGACTCATTGATTTAGATTTGGAAGGAACTTAGAAGTCTTCAAATACAATACTTTCATATTATAAATGAATATATATATATATATTTGCTGAGGCAATTGGCATTAAGTGACTTGCTCAGGGTCACACAGCTAGGAAATATTATTATATTAAGTGTCTGAGGCCACATTTGAACTCAGGACTTCAGGGTTGGTACACAATCCACTGTGCCACCTGGCTGCCCCAATGAATATATTTTTATATATGAAGATTACCACATTGGATCCAATGAGGTAAAGTGATTTACAAAGGTTTGTAGAAATAGTTAAGTCTCATGATTCCAAGTTGAGTTTATTTTCCAATGCACCATTCTGAACTTGGGAGACAGATGAGGGCTAGATGTGTAAATAGAGGTCATTTTCATAGAAATGACTTTTGTATTGATGGGAACTGAAGAAGTTATTCAGAGAATATAGATTGAAGAAAGAAGAACTAAGGTATACCCACATGTAGGAGCCATAAGGACAGTGAACCTGAGGAGTTTGAGAAGTCTTGACAAATGGGAAGAGATTTATGAGATAATAGTGTTTTGAAGATCCAGGCTAGATAGAATGTCCAGTAACAGCAGGTGATTAACAGTGTGGAAATGTCAAAAAGGATGAAGACTGAGAGATCATTGCATTTAAGTAAGAAAGAGTTGAGTAGTGATGCTGGAATCTTATTTCAAAGACTTGTGAAGGGAATAGAAGACAAGAAAATAGGGCCAATGATTTTGGTAGCTTTTTCTGGAAAATTGTATCCTCTTAGCTCAAAATTCTACTTTTGGATAGTGTTATTTGTTACAAAGCTTTTTCTTAATTCAAAAGTAAATTTGCTCTTTTACAATTTATACACATTTGCTAGTTCTACCTCTTGGGGACAAGCAAAACAGGTTTAATATTTCTTTCATATGACAGTACTGCAAATACTTCAAAACAGCTATCATATCCAGCTTCCTTTTCCCTTTTCTCCTTTTGCCACCTATTCTTATTTTCTCCATATATTCAATACCCTTCACATCTTGTTGTCTCTCTTGTCATTCCTCTGTTTGAGTATTCTCTAGATTATCATTAACTTTTCTCAAGCAATAGCAATCATAATTATACATTTCAGATGTTGTCGGACTAGGGTGAAGTAAAAATGAATTATCAATCTCTTTTTGGAAGTTAATGTTTCTTTAGTGAAATTAAAAATCTCTTAAGTTTTGGTTGTTAATTGTTGTTGTTGCTATGCAATATTGGTGATCTTGTAAGTCCACTGGAATGACCGAAATCTTTTTCAATCTAGTTTAATTATTCCTGTATTGACCTTGTCAAGACAATTGTTGAATTCAGATGTAAGACTTAACATTTTTTCCTATGAAGATTCTTTTGAATATATTCAGCCTAGCTTTCTTTTTGTGGATTCTGTCATTTCCAATGTTAGTAATCCTTCATATGTTTGTATCATGAGAAAACTGGGTCACCTTGCCATCTGTGCCTTCATCAGAGTTATTTATAAAAATAATAAAAAATACTAAGATAAAGACATATCCTTAAATACTCTTTCTGGATACCTTTTCCCCAGTTGAAATGAAGAATTAATGGCTAATCTTGGAATTTAGCCAATCGGTATTGAATACATCTAATATAGACAAGGCCCTGGATTCAAGAAGACTTAGAGTGAAATCTTGCCTTAGACATTTACTAGCTGTCCAGCCTAGAAGAAATATAAATTTCTGTTAGTTTTCTCATCTGCAAAATGAAAGGGTTGGACTTGATGACCTTTAAGAATCCCTTCTTGTTTGAAATTTTTGATTTAAATCATTGATGCCTCTCTATCATTTAACACACATCTTTTTACATAAATTTCACTGTATATTTACTAGGACTTTTGCTACTATGTCTCTTTGTATTTATTTTTAAAAGATTTGGAAAATAATGAGTATTGATGGGGAGGGGACTATTGCACCTTTCAGGAATTTTTATACTGTCATGATCAGTTTGCAAAATGGGTACCCAAAAAAAGCACTCTGCTACATTTCTTTTGAAGATTTCAGGTGAACACCAATAAGAATATCCCCTCACTTTCTCAAAAAACCCTTAAATTTTACTTTTTAAAAAGTGGACTCTCCATTTACGATGGTAACGATAAAATTCTTTTTTTTTTAATTTTATTTACTTATTTAAATAACTTTTTATTGCCAGAACCCATGCCAGGGTAATTTTTTACATTATCCCTTGCACTCTTCTGTTCCGATTTTTCCCCTCCCTCCCTCCACCCCTTTTCCCAGATGGCAAGCAGTCCTGTACATGTTAAGGAGGTTACAGTATATCTTAGATACAATATGTGTGTGCAGAACCAAACAGTTCTCTTGTTGCTCAGGGAGAATTGGATTCAGAAGGTATAAATAACGCAGGAGGAAAAACAAAAATGCAAACAGTTTACATTCATTTCCTAGTGTTCTTTCTTTGGGTGTAGCTGCTTCTGTCCATCCTTGATCAATTGAAACTGAGTTAGATCTTCTCTTTGTTGAAGAAATTCACTTCCATCAGAATACATCCTCATACAGTATCGTTGTTGAGGTATATAATGATCACCTGGTTCTGCTCATTTCACTTATCATCAGTTCATGTAAGTCTCTCCAAGCCGCTCTATATTCATTCTGCTGGTCATTTCTTACAGAATAATAATATTCCATAACATTCATATACCACAATTTTCTCAACCATTCTCCAATTGGTGGGCATCCATTCATTTTCCAGTTTCTAGCCACCATAAACAGGACTGCCACAAACATTTTGGCACATACAGGTCCCTTTCCCTTCTTTAGTATCTCTTTGGAGTATAAGCCCAGTAGTAGCACTGCTGGATCAAAGGGTATGCACAGTTTGATAACTTTTTGGGCATAGTTCCAAATTGCTCTCCAGAATGGCTGGATGTGTTCACAATTCCACCAACAATGTAAATGATAGAATTCTTAATTAGATTTCATCAACACACTTTTTTATTGAATGTGAAAAATTTTGCTGATTTTTGTTGTCATCATTCTTTAATTTGTAGGCACAGGTACCTTTGGACGAGTTCATCTAGTGAAGGAAAGAACAGCCAAACATTATTTTGCCTTGAAGGTGATGAGCATTCCGGATGTCATTCGGCTAAAGCAAGAACAGCATGTGCATAATGAAAAGTCAGTTCTGAAAGAAGTCAACCATCCATTTCTCATCAGATTGTAAGTGTTTTTTCTCTTTTCTCTCTCTGTGTGTGTGTATGTATATGTATGTAAGAATTTACTTATTAATTAACTGTATTCCATAACAAATGTAAAACGATTTGTGGTATGCACATGAATCATGATAATTTACCCTAATAAGAATATTGAAATAAAATCAACTCCTAGTTATTGGAGTTGGTTAGATCCCAAACACTGACTTGCAAGCAATTGGCACCATAATTCTGTTTTTAGAGAGAATTTGCCTCCTGTATCTAGATTTAATTAAAATTACAGAATGTTCAAATGAACAAGAAAGGATCTTACCAATTATCTAGTTCATTCCCTTTATCATACATATAACATGACTTGCTCAAGGTCACATGGTAATTTAATAGAAAGGCAGTCCTTCTGACTCCTGGTCTAATTCTTACCATACTACTCAATGATCACAGCAAAGGAATTACATGCACTTTATAGCTATATTCTTTTTGGTCTGTTTGGCCACTTGACTCGTTGATGTGAGCCCTTGAACTATCTGGGATATCTATATTAATGCTTGCTTCCTGTGGCATAGATAATCAAGAATTAATGTGGTTATATAGTACCTTTCTTTCATGGAGTTATATAGTACATGTTTGTTAGGTATGTAAATGTAGGTGGAATCCCCATTTTGAGTCATGGAAACTAGAGCAGTGAGTACTTGAGGGAATTGCTCAAACTCACTAATCAGTTTCAGGATTCCCTTTAGACCATTGCTCTGAAACGTATATAGGTAACAGAAATTATTTAGTCAAAAATTTCCATCAGAAATTATAGATTCATATTTTATGGTATAACAGAAAATAACTATTTTGGGGAAGGTCTTTGTTTCTTACTAGTTAGCTATACCTTTAAACTATTTGAATGTAATGTTTCTTAAGCTCTCTGTATGATATTTCCATTTACTAATATTTTTGTATTAGATATCCATGTGATACCTAGAAGTTTGCTGTATTTGGTAGTATAATTCTGAAAAAGGGCTATGTTTAAGAAAAATTGTTTTGTAGATAAGTGATTTGGAATTTGGAATGCTTTTTGATTCAGAAACATACAAACACAATAAGGAATAATGATGGTCTCCAGACTAGTCTACAAAATCTTATTTAACCTACAATATAGCTAAATTTCTGGTATATTAATAACCAAAAAAATGAGTGTAATGTTTTGTAATGCTAGTAACTAAATTAAAGAGAAAAAATTTGAATTTAAATAAGATTTAAAGAAAAAAAAACTTGTCCATTGGCACTGTAGGAAATGCAAATTTAGTTAGAAGAGATAACAATAGATCAAGTCTTTTGTAGAAATTTTGTACTGGCCTCTGGTGGACACTGCCAGGAGTCTTAGAAATTGTTGGAACTGAATGAATTTTATATTTGATTCCATTTAAAAATGCATTTTTTTCTTGATACTGCCATGCTACTATATTCAATCTCTATTTTAGAGGCTTTGTTTAGTTGTTAATTTTGCCAATGGAACAAAAAAGACAAAACAAGCTTTTTTTGTTTTTAATTTTTTTTTTGGGGGGGGGAAACAAATTTTGACTTTATTTATTTATTTATTTATTTTTATTTAATAGCCTTTTATTTACAGGATATATACATGGGTAACTTTACAGCATTAACAATTGCCAAACCTCTTGTTCCAATTTTTCACCTCTTACCCCCCCCACCTCCTCCCCTAAATGGCAGGATGACCAGTAGATGTTAAATATATTAAAATATAACTTAGATACACAATAAGTATACATGACCAAAACATTATTTTGCTGTACAAAAAGAATCAGACTCTGAATTATTGTACAATTAGCTTGTGAAGGAAATCAAAAATGCAGGTGTGCATAAATATAGGGATTGGGAATTCAATGTAATGGTTTTTAGTCATCTCCCAGAGTTCTTTTTCTGGGCATAGCTAGTTCAGTTCATTACTGCTCCATTAGAAATGATTTGGTTGATCTCGTTGCTGAGGATGGCCTGGTCCATCAGAACTGGTCATCATATAGTATTGTTGTTGAAGTATATAATGATCTCCTGGTCCTGCTCATTTCACTCAGCATCAGTTCGTGTAAGTCTCTCCAGGCCTTTCTGAAATCATCCTGTTGGTCATTTCTTACAGAACAGTAATATTCCATAATTTTCATATACCACAATTTATTCAGCCATTCTCCAACTGATGGACATCCATTCAGTTTCCAGTTTCTAGCCACTACAAAAAGGGCTGCCACAAACATTCGTGCACATACAGGTCCCTTTCCCTTCTTTATAATCTCTTTGGGATATAATCCCAGTAGTAACACTGCTGGATCAAAGGGTATGCACAGTTTGATAACTTTTTGAGCATAGTTCCAAACTACTCTCCAAAATGGTTGGATTCGTTCACAACTCCACCAACAATGAATCAATGTCCCAGTTTTCCCACATCCCCTCCAACAATCATCATTATTTTTTCCTGTCATCTTAGCCAATCTGACAGGTGTGTAGTGGTATCTTAGAGTTGTCTTAATTTGCATTTCTCTGATTAATAATGACTTGGAGCATCTTTTCATATGACTAGAAATAGTTTCAATTTCTTCATCTGAGAATTGTCTGTTCATATCCTTTGACCATTTTTCAATTGGAGAATGGCTTGATTTTTTATAAATTAGAGTTAATTCTCTATATATTTTGGAAATGAGGCCTTTATCAGAACAGATTGGCATACAACCAGGATATATAAGCTTGAGTCCTCAAGGGAGTAAAAGAAGAGGGATATGTTTTACAATTGCCTTTTAAGATCATAGATATACAGCTGGAAGACTTCTGAAAGGCTGCTTATCTGTCCCATTTTACAGATAGTGAAACTGAGGTCTAGCAAGGGTAACTGAGTCACCTGCCCAAAGTCACATTGATGGGAAAATTATTTAAACCCAGGTCCTCTTGCTTCAGTGCTCTTTGTATGGTATCACACTCTCCTATTATGTTGTTTTACAAAGCATCTGCTTATATTTGTAAGTGACTACTTAACGTTTTGGGGCAATTAAATTATTTGTTCAGTAGCATATTTTTGAAAGTAATGTTGATTTATTTTTATATGTAGCTTGGACTAATTAAATTTTCAAGCCAACTGATGAGTGTGGAAGAACACCAGGAAATTTTGTGTCAGGTAGAGACTATGTAAGAGACTAACTAATGTGTTTAGTTTCCATCTTCTGTAAAAGAATTTCTAACACTGTTAGCAGACTGACTAAGCTTTTCTACTTTGAGAAAAATCTAAGGGGAGCTTATGTTGGAAAGTGAGGAGAAAATTGTGTTGGGAAGTATCCAAGGAAATTTTAGCATTTGTCAAAAGAAAATATTTAAATACTGAAGGCAAAAAATAGTTTTTTTTCATGTGATGAATAATCTATTAATTTCCCTTTTCTGATTTTGATGAGCATACATTTATAAAAGCAAGCATTTTATTCTGTCATTCACAATAGAAATGGAATGGTTGGCATTCAATTAAAAAAAGAGTTCTTTAGTATTTGTCATCATAGAATTCATCAGAATACAATTTAGAGATTTACAATGAAACATGATTTTCTGAGTAAGCGTTATAAAATACATTTGTACATTGATGAAATTGCTGAAAATAGCCAAGTACTTAACTAAGTAGCCAAGTTTGATATAACATGATTTTTAAAAATTGAATTTTATTGATAAATTGAAAAAAACATCCATTTCCCCAATCCCCATTCACCTAGTTTCACAAACTTTCTTTTGTACGTATGGAAAATAGTTAAGTCAAAAATAAAACAAAATAAAAAGCAAAGACAAATTAATAAAAAACCTGACAATATTTCTCTTGGTATAGCTATCATTCTACATTACATCATAGTTCCTACCTCTCCAATACAAGGAAGGAATTGTATTTCCTTTTCTTTTCTGGAACTACCATTGGTCATGATAATTAAACACCATTCATATTAGTGTTCTTTTTGCATAAATTACCATAGTTGCTGTGTATGTTGTTTCCTGGTTTTTATTTTGTGTCAGTCCTACTCACCTGAGTCATGGTTCCATGTCATCAGTTGCCTTTTGAACATTTCAAAAGAGATGTCCTGAAGACCTCTCAAATATGACCATAACATAGTTTTTTATCTTTCCCCCAAAACTTTCTCTTTTCCAAACTTTTATATTAATGTTGAAGGTACCACTGTTCTTTCTCTTTCAGATAATTAAACTCAGCCTTATCCTTGAGTCTTAATCTTTCTTTACCTCACATATCCATCCAGTCATTTGTCAAATCTTGCCATTTCTTCCTCCACATCATTTCTCCTATTCAATCCTATTTCTTTCATTTTATTTCAGACCCTCATTACCTCTCACCTTCATTATTATCTCCTGAGTGGTCTCCCAAACTAAAGTTTCTTTCCATTCCATTCTATCCTTCATGCTGCCAAAATAATTTAATTTCAATGCAGATCTGACCATCTGACCCCCATTTTGTCAACTTTAGCGGTTTCCCGTTTCCTATACCTTTTGAAGTCCTTTAGAATCTGCCAGCTTTGGTGATCTTGCCAAATAGAGCATGTTCTATCTCATATTTCCATGGACTGGCCAACTCTCCATACCTGAAATGTTACTCCCTCTTCATCTCTGCTTAGTAGAATTCTTCTTTTCCTTGAAGACAAATGAAGCCTTTCCTTATTCCCCCCAACTGTTAGTACCCTCTTCCCCAAGCTATCTTGTATTTAACTACTTAATATTTATGCGTGTGTTCTTTCCACTTTTTTAATATAAGCTCATGAAGAGCAGAGGTGATTGAATGCTTTCATTTGTAATGGCATGCACATAGTAATCAATGAATGTTTGTTGATAGCATCAATTCATGTTTTTCCCCCTTGTTTTTTCTATTTCCTATGTTCCTTTCCACACAATGATATTTTTTTCTCATAATTAATTTAGTCACAACCCAAATGATGGAAATATACTATTCCTATTTTTTTAAATTTATAAAAATGTATTTCACTATTACAAAAAATGTTCTCATAATTATTTTCTTTTAAAAATAATTTAATGCACATTGCTTTATGAATCATATTGGGAGAAAAAAATCAGAACAAAAGGGTAAAAAAAACATGGGAGAGAAAAAACAAACAGAAAAAAGAAGTGAACATAGCATGTATTTATTTACATTAAGTTTTCATAGTTCTTTTTCTGGGTGCAAATGGTATTTTCTGTCCAAAGTCTATTGGGATTGCTTTGGATCACCATACCACGGAGAAAAACCAAGTCTTTCTTAGTTGATCATCCCACATTCTTGCTCTTATTGTGTACAATGTATATCTGGTTCTATTTGTTTTGTTCAGCATTAGTTTGTATAAATCTTTCCAGACTTTGCTATGAATATTTTCATATCCATAGAATTATGTCTTGGATCTTCTTGAGGTTTATATTCAGAAGTTTGGGATTTTTTGAATAATTAACTTTTTTTTTTTCATATAAATTGTTTCTAGAATGGTGGAACCAATTCACAACACCACCAACAGTGTGTTAACATGTCTGTTTTTCAATAAACTCTCCAACATTGACTAGTTCTATCTTTTGTCATCTTTGCCAGTTTTATGAACATCAGCTGAAACCTCATTTATTTTATTTAGCATTTTTCTTAATAGTGATTTTAAACAGCCTTACATGTGATTATTGTTTTGCAATTCTTTTGAAAAATATCATTTCCTTTGACCACTTCTCCATTGGGGAATGACTGGCTTTTGGTATTTTTTAGGGGCTTGGTACAATTATCTATCTTGGTAAATAGCCTATTATCAGAGATGACAAAAATATCCCCCCCCCCGATAGTTTTTTCTTCTTATTATAGTTGTATTGATATTCTATATAAAAGCTTTTAATTTGATTCCTTTTTCCTTTCTTTCTGAATGAAAGATGATCAGTATAGTTCCTTCCTTTCACCTATCCCAGCCTTTTCACAGAGAAAGAGTTTTGGGAACTGAACTCTGGAAGTTGAGACTGAATTTACAAAGGTAACTGATGCCTTCAAATTCTCCTTATACAAGGGAAAAAAATACATATCTTTGTAGCTCTTTGGGAGAGAGGCTAGAGTTCTGTGGTGTAGCTGTTTCATGTAAATTTTATCTAAATAGAATATTAGCTAGCATCAGGAAGGATAATAGCATAAGAAGTTCCAGTGTGTCTTTTTCAGTAACAATGATGGGGCGCTATCTGTTTTAAAAATGTGAAGTAAAGTAGCTTATCAGATCTCTATTTTTAAAATATCTTAACATTTTATTGGGTTTAGGTTTCACTCTATAGTCAATTCTAAGCATTTCTACAAGTCTGTGTAGCAGTCGGGTGTATTGAGATATATAAAGCCCTTTGAGTGGGAGAAAGGTTATATGTTTACTTAAACCATTGAATCAAAGCAGCATGACTTAAACTAAAAAGGAACTCTAGTTCCCCACCCTCATTTTATAAATGAAGAAATCTAGAAAGATTAAGTGACATGCTCAGAATCACACCATATTAATGGGAAGAATTGATATTTGAACCAAAGTTCTCTGACTTCAAGATTTATCACACTAATATTTAAGGATGAAAATCTTTTTCCCCTCAGTAATTTAATTGGCGAGTTAATGTATGAGAGCTAAGATAGGATGAGTGGATGGTGAATACAGGGGAAAAAATAAGTGATATAAAAACCAATTTAGAAAAACCCAAAACTGGGACAGCTAGGTGGCACAATGGATAGAACACCAGCCCTGAAGTCAGGAGGACTTGAGTTCAAATATGACCTCAGACACTTAATGCTTCCTAGCTGTGTGACCCTGGGCAAGTCATTTAACTCCCATTGCCACAGCAAAGAAAGAAAGAAAGAAAGAAAGAAAGAAAGAAAGAAAGAAAGAAAGAAAGAAAGAAAGAAAGAAAGAAAGAAAGAAAGAAAGAAAGAAAGAAAGAAAAGAAAAAAAACCAAGATAATGGACAGTTTTCAAAATTAAATTTTCATTTAATTGAATATTTGACTTATAATTGAATGTCATAAGAGTTTCCTATATAGGATGTGTGTAAACAGACCAGCTTCTATCTGATAATAATGGTGCTTCTTGGATGCCTCAATTTTAGAAGAGTATTTTTTAGAATAGTATGTGACAAAATATTGTAATAATTACTTAAGAAATGATCTTCTATGGGCCTACATGAATTTATAAAAATGAAAATATAGTGAATGAATGAAAAATAAATTTATTGATGTGTGCCAATGTTCACATGAAAAATCCAAATGAAAGATGTTAATTATTACAAGTTGTTTTGTCATAGAAGTATAGTACTTCGCTCTGTAAGTGTCATTATTCAAATTTAGAAAATTATAGTAACAAATTCTGTCTTTACATAAAGACATCTTTCTAGGTGAAAACCAGTATATTTTTAAAATCTGTCACCCCACCCTTCCTAAAGCACATATGCATCTGTTGGATTTTGTTGTGGTTTGTTTTTCTCTTCCCCTTCTCTGGTCTCTCTTCCTGTCTCTGAATTTAGGCTTAAAAAGTGTCTCAAAGGTTCTACTCCTGCAGAAGTTCACTAGCTTTCTCCTCTGACCTCCTCTCTTGTCACTTAATGACTGTCAAATTTTGATTAGAATTTCCATCTTGTTATTTTCTATGTTGTACTATTCTAGACCTTTTAAAAAAAATATCTGTTCTGTGAAATAATGAAGTGTTCCACAGGACATCAAGGATTGGGAGGAAGGAAGAAGTAAAGTCAGCTGCACTTGGCTTGGCAGAGGGTCTAGGGAGAGTATCTTGATATGGGCAGCTAGCTATATTTGGGATTCTCTTTAAGCAAACAAAGAATTATGCAAGGCATAAAATTTTCTAACCTTTTCCTAGAATGTCATCATTTTGGGAGGAGGGCCATTTCTTATTCTGTTCTTCATTTTTCTAGGCTGAAATCCACTTCTATTTCAAATTTGATTGACACATAACCAACTCTAAAAGGATGTAGTGCTAAATAAAAAACAAAGATTTGTTTCTTAAATCTTTGTCTGTGAAATATAAAGATTTGGTGTTATCAAGTAACTTAATTCTCTATAAAAGTATGCATACTTTGGAGATTTGTGGGAAGAGAACACTTTTTGTTGCTTATGGGAAATAAGGAGGAAAATTCTTCCAACCCTATTTTAAATTTTATTATCATTTTGTGTTCTTGTAGAGAACTTCCTTGCCTCAAAGGCATCTTACTTTCTTTATTAACATTTTTTAAGAGGCAGATATTATGATTTAGGTTTTTATTTAATAATCACTTAAAGTTACAATTAAATGAGATTAGAAATGTATCTTTATTGCCCTTTATTATATCTTGCCATATGAATGATGATTTTTAGAATAGTAAAAAAGTCAGGCAACTGAAGTGACTTTCCGTAACTACTTAAGGCAGATGGTTTAAACATGATCTTTGTTGGAGCAAAAAAAGTTTTATTGACTGCCTTGCATTTCAAACGCCCACATATCAGGTGTCTTTGTTTCCAGGCAAAGAAAGATAATGCTTTTATCAGTAAATAAAAATCTCCCTACAAACCTAAAATAGCATTTGAGTTCTGGGTTTTTGACAGATGATGAGATATGGGAGTAAAGATTGTCCTTTTACAGCTATATCTAAACTCTCATCTGTGTCATTGCTTGTTGCTATTTAAGCAAAGAATCCCAGAAGCCTTTTTTCACACTCAGCAGTTCTAATAGGTGATTTGATTGCTTTATTTGATTATGAAAAAAAGTGGGAAAGAGAATTAGTTTGCTGCAGATTGCTACTAAATAAAATTTAGGTTTCTAGACCTAAATAATGATGAGATTAAACAGTTTTAGATCTCATGTCAGTACTACTTTGAACCTTTAACAGCCTATATGCAAACAAAACAGTTTTTTCCCCTTTGTTTTCATTCCCATAATACTTGAGCTTTTTGCCATTTTCTCTAGGGGGTTATCACCTTGTAGACCAAAATGATTAATTTAGCACCATTCTGAATCTCTGCAGGAATGAAATCTAGAATTACTTGATCTAACCTATAAATACATGATTTAAACTGGACCCCAAAACTATAAAGTGATTGTGTTCTGCTAAATTTTTGGCTAAAGGACTAGAATTTAAGAATACCTCAAAGGAATAAGCTGTGTCAATTAGCATAACACTTTAAAAAAAAATCATAAGGCAAAGGAATTAGAAATAGAATGAGAATTTTTGGTTATATTTCATAGGCCTGATCTTTCCATTGTGTTGTGTTGTTTTACTTTTAAAATGGACTTCTTTTATGAATTCTGATAATAGGGCTCAGAGGAGACTCATGTGTTATCTCCATATATTTGAATGTAAGTAAATTTATGTTTGTTTAGTTCTTAACCATTGTTCATTCATCTTTACCTCTTAATATTTCTATTTCTTTGTGTTTGAACTCTGTATCTCTGATCTTTTCATGAGAAATGGTTGGAAGTCCTGATCTAATTCATTAAAAAATCCATCCCCTATGGCTTTTTACTCAGTTTTACTGGATAAGTAATTTTTTTTTTTACTATAAGCTCATATTGTTTGTCTTCTGGAATATTATATTCGAAATTCTTCCCCTCCCCCCCTTTTTGATGGTGGCTGCTAAATTAAGGCTGATTGTGGTGCTTTGGTATTTGAATTCTTTCTTTCTAGTTTTGTGTAGCATTTTTTCTTTCACCTGGAAGTTCTGAATTTTGCTTATGATATTCTTGCAAATTTTCATTTTGGATATCCTTTCAGGAGGCTAGTGGTAGATTCTATTTCTACTTTGTTCTGGGACCAATTTTCTTTTAAGATTTTTTTGGGGCAGCTAGATGGCACAGTGGATAGAGTACTAGGCCTGAAGTTAGGAGGACCTGAGTTCAAATCTTCCCTCAAACACTTAACACTTCTGCCTCAAAAAAAAAAAAGATTTTTTTTTTTTTGAAATATGTTAAGACCTTTTTTGATCGTACTGTTCAGATAGCCTAATGACTGAAAAATTTTTTTCTAGGTTATTTGTTTTTGATATGATATATTAAATTTTCTTCGCTTCTCTCTCCCTGCCATTTGATTCTGTTTTAACATTTCTTGTTGCCTCATTGAATCATTGGTTCTATTTGGTCCAGATTTTCAGGGAGTTTATTGCTTAAAGGATTTGTACCCGTTAATTCCTTTTTAAATTCTTTTCTTCATAATACACATTTCTTTTCCAATTTCTTTTTCTTTTAAATTTTGCTTCATTTCGTCTGAGGATTTTAGTAGCCTTTGTGCTCAAGATTTTTTTCTCTGAAGGTGTTTTGCATGAAGATATTTTGGAATCCTTATCTTCTTGATTTTTTTTGAGCTTCCCTGCCATCATAATGGCTCTTTATGTTGAGATTCTTTTTTTGTTTGTTTACTCATTCTTCCAGACTAATTCTAGACTTTGGACTTAATGTTGCCTCTAGCTCTGCTACACTTCTGGAGGGCAGGTCCAAGCTGACCCTATTACTGTTTTTTTGGGGGTATCGAATATATGTTACTCTTGATATCAGAGACAATGCAACCAAAGTGATCCAGGAGGAGACAGATTGTTATCCCCCTGGTCTGAGTTTTGAAAGTTCTGAACCTGTGAGGCTGTGCAAGAATAGCTTGTTTCTGGCCTTCATTTCTGTCAGCTAGCTGGAGAATTGAATTATAGGTTCTTTTTAGGTCTGACATTACTGCTCTGAGTATTCTTCTGCAGGCTGGTTAGACTGGAAGTGCCTTCTGGAAGTTCTGAACCATAAAACTGTTGCTTCTGGCTTCCGAATTTCCTGCTTTCTCCATACATAGTCCAGGGCCTCCCTACCCATGAATGCTACTCACTTGTACAGTTCCCCTTCTCAATTTCGACCTGGATCTCTGACCCAGAACTGAATAAGCAGTTGGTTACAAAACTGTCAATTTGTACCTGTGTCCATTGCTGTGCTCTAGTATAGGTCTAGGACTGGGATCTCTTCTAGCCCAACTGCACAGCCTCTTCCTGGGTACTAGAGAGTCCACACATCAAGCTTTTGATTTTAACTTTCCCTAGTGACCTTAGACCTCCCTGAGTGTCTCTACGCTGATGGACTCATCTATAGAACTTGAATTTTGTTTGTTTTGTTTTTCTGGAGTTCCCCATCAAAATTAAGTCTGGTCCATTTTCTAAATCTGCGTGGAGTTCGTGAATGAAATATCACCTGCATTGCTTCCTATTACTCTCCTACCTTCTCGTCTTTTTTTATTTTCCTCCCTTTACTCTCCTCCATTAGACTTTCCTTTTTAGTGTTAAAAAAAACTTGGCTGTACTTGGAGAATTTGGCATATAGCTCTTTTGAAGGAATACTCAAATGTTGGCTTTAGGTTAAATGAAATATTACTCTGGGGAAGTAAGGATAATTAGAAAAAGAATTATTTTCCTTTCTTTTTAGCTTCCTAGCATTTAATATGGAAAGAGTATCCTAGTCCTGTGTTTCCCAGGAAGCTAGAGGTAATCTTTCCACTTGTCAAATTAAAAAAAAAAAAGGAAATAGTTTCTTCTCCCTTTTCTTCCCCCCCCCCCCTCCCCATGACCCATTTCCTGCCCTGCAGTAGAATTTATGAGAATTAGGAACAGGATAAAGAAATTATGATCTTATGACAAGAAACTTTGTGGTTTCCAGGGCCAGAAAGAAAGATGAATCTTTTATTCCCTGTGATATTCTCCTTAATGAACACTATACTGTCATAGAATTTTAGAATTAAGAGTTCTAATAGTCTCACCAACTCTCACCTGATATACAAATTCTGTTTATGGAAACTCAGACAAATGATCTTCTAGCCTCTGCTTGAATATATCCCAGCATGAGTCCAGTATATCTTGAGACATCCAGTTTCACAGAGCTATCTATGCATGTAATAGCACTTGGTAAATAATGCTGTCTTAACTAATCTGATCTCAATTGTCATAGGCCAAATATAGGAAAAATTGGAAAATGTATTAGTACATTGCTAAAGATTGGTGGAACAGGCTAAACGTGTCAGTTTGAATTATGTAGTGATTGACAGGGTCCAGATTAGTTTTGGTAGTATAAAGATGTTATAGATTTGCCCTGGATATTTTATCTTCTAAGATATGCTATTGAGTTTATGTTTGCTTGAATGATCTGAGTATTTCATGCTAAGGTAAGTAACAAATTAATTTTTATTGAAAATTTCAAAATGTTTTTGAAAATATTATGTTTTCAATTTTTACCAAATGCTACCTTGAATAACTGAATTATCTACTTTAGTAGTTCCTTAGTCCCAAATCAGGTTAAATCTAGAGTCTGTGAACCTCAAATCATTAGATACTCTGAATCAAATTTAAAATCAAATCAAAAATCTAAAATCATTAGATATTCTGAATATCTAAACTGTAAACTAAAGTGTTTACACTCGAATTTTTGCCACTTGAATGATATTCAGGTGTTGAAAATCATATTGATTCAATATAAGAGTTGACATGCCAGATTTAAATTTCAGAATTGATGGGACCACTAGAAGCCCACATGTAAAAGGATTCCTATTAATTTCAGAACATAACTGATTATATAGCACTTTAAAGTTTGCAGAACATTCTATACATATTAATTTCAATTGAGCTTTATTTATTGTTATTATTAGTCATTTGCTTCATATAGGAATTATTTATGACCCCATTTTGGGGTTTTCTTGGCAAAGATAATGAAGTGGTATGCCATTTCCTTCTCTAGTTCATTGTTTACAGATAAGTAACTGAGACAAAAAGAATGAAGTAACTTGGCCGAGGTCACACATCTAATAAAGACACTTACTTCAGGGCTGGTGCTCTATTCACTGCGCCACCTAGAGGCCCCTGTCATTTTCTTTAAAATGCAATTTAGATACCATGTTTTTCACTAACCCTCATTCTTATCTTCCAAATTGCCAGTCATCCCTCCCAGACTATCTTGTATATTTAACTACTTTATGTGTGTGCTCGTGTATGTCTCTGTGTCTATATTTATTAATTTTATAATACACACATGTATATCTATACCTATGTCCACATACTTGTATATGTATGTATGTATATACATATGTAATTGTGTTTCCCATTTAAATATAAATGCCTTTTGACTCCAAATTATTATTTTTTCCTATCGATTCCTCTGCCTCCTCTCTCTTTCCTTATTTCAATTCATCCAACCCTGATTTGTCATAGTAATTTTTCTAAATCACTATTCTTACCAGATCAACCTCACCAAAATAAAGTATTGAGAGTAGAAATAAAATAATACTGTCACCCATAACTATAATTGAATTTTAATAATATAATTTACAAGGGAGGAGAGTGAGAGCCATATAATTTTAGAGCTATAAGAGACCTCAGAGATTTTTTGGTCCAACCCTTTCATTTTATAGGTGAGGAAAGTGAGGTTCACTGGAATTACAAATTGGCCCAGACACACTTAGTGTTAGAGTCAGAACTAGAATCCCTTGGCTACATGTACCAATATATTTATAGTAATAATGATGATACCTTCTATGGTGTTCTCTTATTTTTTATAATATGATGGTTTTCTCTGGGAGCAGGTTTCTTGGGGAGGTTTTCTGGAGGCAGCCTTAGTTTCAGTTCAGATCTATAATCCTCTCAAATACAGCCAGGAGTTAAAATCCAAATCTTTATTGTCTCCTTCAAAAAAGCCTGGTTAGCTTTCCTTGGTTCTGAGAGCTCTTGTTGCTAGCTTCAGCCTCTAGTTCTCTCTGAATCTTGGTTCTGCCCAACTGCAGATTAGCTTCTCAGTCTCCCAACTGACTCCTCCACTCACTCCTCCATTGATTCCTCACTCTGTCAATCTCCTAAACTGACTGAATCAACTGACTCAGCTCCTTTTTATGCTCTTTTAGAGGTGTAAACTCAAAGGTTGACTCCTCCTCCAAGAGTGGGATTATGGGAGGTGTGAATCTCATTCTTGTGAATCTCATACTGAATTCTGACTTGTGAATCTCCCAAACTTGTGAACTAATGTGTGTGAGCTAATATGTTGAACTCTCAAAGGTGCAAACTCAAGCACACAAGCATTGCTTCCATCGATTCTAGTGAGTCAACATCTTGTTTCAAGTTCTGGCCCATTTATATACAACCTCCATTTATAAATTGCTATAAAACTGTCTTTGATGTACAGTCATCTCATTTGTTGCCCAGTAATCTTGCTAAGTAGCTAGGATAGCTGTTATCCCTATTTTGTAGATTGGGAAACAAAGGTTCCTAAAGTTTAATTGTCTTATTCTAGGTCCAGTGACTGAACTGCAACTCAGACTCAATACATTTGACTTTAGGTCTACTGTACTTTCCTTCCTTGGCTCCGAGTTTAAGACTTATATATACAGTTTGACCCAGTGTTATCATTAGGAATCAAATACTCCTGTTATTCTTCTAATCTTTAAAGCTTTATAACTCTGTAATTCTATCCTCCTAACCTACACTCATGGTTTCTTTCATAGATGTTCCCTTAAGATGCTTCATCTTTGTGCATTATCTTTCTTCTGCCTCTGAGGCACCGTATAAAGCCCACCTCTGGGAATTCAGTATTGTTTTTAATAGCTGAGAAAAGGTAGAATATCTTCTCCTATAATAGACAATTGGCTTCACATTGTGAAGATCAGACAAGGCTGAAAATAGGCATTTTTAGACTTGTATCCTCCTTATCTATTTAAAAGTCATACTTAGGGCAAATGAAACTACTAACGTTTGGATGTAATCTTTGATCATTTAGGCAAAGCATTGAGCTGTTGCTGCTGGCAAGTTATACTGAAGCACTCCTTGCTTTTACTTAGAATATTAGTTAGTTGTAAACATTACACTATACTAAAGAGGTTCAGGAAGACCCCACTTTACAAATGTTATTTGTTTCCAGAATTTGTATGTATGTGATCTTTGCTAAGCTAGAAATTATTCCTTCCAAGAAACAACAGTGTTATTTATACTAATTAGATTTTTAGGCTAGCCCACAAAAGCTTATAATACTGCTGAAAAATGATGTGCTTGCAACTTTAAAAAACAGAAAACTATTCTTGCCATTTTAATAGTTTAACAAAATAAAACAAGACATTCTCTGCCTCTGCACAGACAAGTATAATGTTGCCAGTAAGATGAGAAAAGGGATAGTGCTGATCTGTTCACTTTATCTAATTACAAATGGCAGGGTAGGTTGATTCTTTTAGTAAATTGAAAAACATATCAAGAATACATTTCTCATAGCCTTCTTTCCCTTCATCCCCTTAGTCCATGAATTCTTGATTTAGCTTTGTGAAAACAATATATTATACTAAAGGGACAATAGCCAACTGCTTCCTGACCCTGTCCTGAGGATAAGGAGTGGGAAGTGATGAACTCTAGTGATAGGCATGGGAGGGTCAAGTAAAGAATGGGAGTACTCTGAGAAACAGGTTAAGGCTCCCTCTAGGTAATCTAGAGGCTGGGTTGGAGTTGAAGGACACTAAGATTCTGAGATCCCTAGAGCAACTTCATGTGACTCTAGAGAATGAGCAATTTAAATATTTCCATACCACAAGTAAAATAAAGAGAATTAAAGTTAGAATAGGGAGGGAAAAAGAGGAAGTCAGTTAATATGTAGATGCTAGACACTGACATAAAGTATAATTTAATAAATTATAAGTAATTAAAGGAAACATGGAAACATAACTCCTATATGAGCACCATAAGGAAATTTGATATGGAAAGGTATGAAATAAGATTAGACATATACATACAAACAAACATACATACATAACACAATACAATACAATATAGATTAAACAATGAGTCAGACAGATTTTCATTAGCCAGGTAACACCACTGTGCCAGGACAGCTAATTGCTAGGTTGGCAAAAGCTGAAAGTGTAGAAGTCTTTTGTTTAATGTACAAAAGCAGGGTGGGGGGAGACAACAGAAAAAACTGATAGTTACCCATGAGGAAAAAACATGCAAGTATGTAAATCTTCATTTAGAACTCAGGGTTGATAAAATGTTTTCTTTACCTAAGAAAAAACAAACTTCTTCCAGTACATAATTGACATTTCTCATGGAGCTGTTACTTTACAGAAATGATTGCACTGCTCTCACAAATTTGTGTGTGTGTGGCGATTGTTTGTTTCCTTTTCTTTTTCTGTATAAGGGAATGAATGTCACATTTCTTAAAGTACAAAATGATTATTAGTTTCTGAAGTTATGTTATCCTGGATGAGTCTCTTTGCTTGTTTGGCCTCAGTTTCCTAATTTGTAAAATGAAAATGTTGATCTAGCTGTCCTAGGTACACTCTAATTTTGATGCTTCTTTCTCTGTCCATATTTCATGCTTGATTACCTTTGTTTTCTGTATGTAAATATCACTAGCTATGACTGCTGCTTCTTTACAGCCACCTTATGTAGGTGATTATTTAGACATTCTCTGTAGGGGTTTTTGTGTCTTTGGAGGGTTTTTTGGGGGAGGTAATGGTGATAAAATTCTTCTGTTTAGTGAAGTAAATTACAAATTTCTGTCTTTGATTATCATGTTAATCCAAATAATGTCCTTCTTACCTGGTGTCTGTATGTTAGCATGAAATCTGTTAACCACTTTTTGTTTATGATATTTAAACTTAAAATGATTTCTCCTAAAGGACAACTTGGAAATTTTGTTTCTTAATATATCAATGTGATTCATGATTTGCTAACAAAATATAACATTATTTATTGCAGATATTGGACCTACCATGATGAAAGATTTTTATATATGTTGATGGAATATGTTCCTGGAGGAGAACTTTTCAGCTACTTGAGAAACATGGGACGGTTTAATAACAGCACAGGACTATTTTACTCTGCGGAGATTATCTGTGCAATAGAATATCTGCACTCCAAAGAAATAGTTTACAGAGATTTAAAACCTGAAAATATATTATTAGATAAAGAAGGCCATATCAAGCTCACTGATTTTGGATTTGCTAAAAAGCTAGTAGACAGGTAAGATATAAAGTCTTTGAATTTTGAAAATTATGAAAGTTAATATTGAAAAATTGTTTGATTGCTTTTAGATTTCTCTTTTGATTAATAAAATTTATCATTTTACATGACTGAGATGCATATCACATGTAAATTATGTGTACACAATATATACATTGATATATGTGCACACACATATATGTGTGTGCATTCACACACATATGCATATCTATATATGTATATAAAATTGGCTTCACAAATAATGAGTGGTTGAAGTAGTTAGCAATATCAGATTCTTGGGAAGCAGTATTTACTAGCTTTTTTATGCTTGATCCCACAAAATTAGGAATAATGTAATTTAAAGAGGCAAATTTAGTTTATATATATATAAATGTAATGTTATAAAACTTAGCAGTCCTTTCAAATAGAGCTTCCTGCTTTGGAAGGTTATAGATTTCTTATAGAGAAGATTCTTATTCATATCAAGAGTTTTTACAGAGAACTTTTTGATCAATTCCAACCAACTCTTGATTCTGAAACTTCTTATTGGAAATAATTATTTAAAGAGTTAAATTTTTAAATTGAGACAAAAAAAAAATACCTTAGTCACAAGAATGAGGTTGAATATTGACACTGGAGTTATAGCACTTGATTATCCCAGGGGTCCTCAAACTACGGCCACGCACCAGATGCAGCAGCTGAGTACATTTATCCCTTTCACCCAGGGTTATGAAGTTTCTTTATTTAAAGGCCCACAAAACAAAGTTTTTGTTTTTACTATAGTCTGGCCCTCCAACAGCTTGAGGGACAGTGAACTGGCCCCCTATTTAAAAAGTTTGAGGACCCCTAAATTCTAGACCATTGACAATTTAATTGAAGATTTATGTTCTCCCATGAAGCTCCTAAACTGGTTATATGCTTTATGCATGGTGAATTAGGAATATTAATAAGTACACCAAGATGTTCAGAGTGCTTTCAGTTACTAGGAAAAAAAAAAAACTTAAATGTTAACAAAAATTTATGGAGCCCTTTAAGGTCTGCCAAGCACTTACACACATTATCCCATTTGTCCTCACAACAACTAAGAGGTAGAGGACCCAAGATTTTATTGTTTTAGGTTTTGCAGAGGAGAAGACTAAAGCTGACATCTAAAGAAGCTAATGTATTTGCCCACAGCCATAACAATAGTAAATGTTGGAGGTGAGATTTGAATTCAGGTCTTATTGGATTCTCAGGTTCCCTGCTCTTTCCCCTTATGGGAAGATTAAGAATCCATTCTAATGAGGCAAAATATTGCTTTAACTAAAAGATACACAGTCCTCTAAGCAGGTGACAGTATTTAGAAATCTTAGCCAGTTAGTTCAGGGCTTCTTAAACTTCTTAAACTTGTGACCCTTTCTTGCCCAAGAAATTTTTGTGTGTATAAAATAGGTATAAAAGATAAATGTGTGCTGATTTTAAATAATTTTGCTACCCCTCTCCCCACCAATTTGGAGTTGCAAAGCACAGTTTTGATCTAGTATATAACTGGGAAACCTGGGAGTAATGGGGGGTGAAAGCCTGAGTTTCTTAGACAGCAAAAAAGCTGTCTGAAAGCTTTTATGCTTCATAGGAGATATCTGGAGATATCCCACTTACAGCCATTAGATTCTTAGTTTTTTCCCAACTTAAGAGTTTAGTCATCTGTCTTCCATAGTTAAAGACAAGAAAAAGTGAATCTATGTAAGACAGGTAATATTTTAGCCATGAGAAGTTTTTTTTTGACAGGAGAGAGTGAACAAATGTAAAAAGTAGAAACGTTTTATAAAACAAAAGTCTGGGATCATTTAGTGTTCTTTCCATGTAACTCAGGCTCTGAGAGCATGGCTATATTAAAGCATAGGATAATTGATGTTCATAATTAAAGCATGAATAATCAAGAAAAAGTTAACATTCTGAATATTATATTATATTCTAAATAATAATATTAAATTATATCCTGAATATTCAAGAAAAAGGAACTATGTAATGCATTTTAGAAAAATTTTCATCAAAAATATCTTACCAAAGTATTTTAACATTTAATTATTGAACAGGTAAGTTATGTAGAAAACTTCTTTGCCATATAAGATCAGATAAAGAGGCATTCCAACCTTTATAGCATTCTATAAATAGCATAGTTAGTTTCCTACCTTGGTAGGAAATTTGGCCGTCTCAGGAAAATTTGACACTGTACTTTCTGGGAGGAATTCATGCTACCTTTTCTACTTATTCTTCCTCAATCACTTTAATTGTTGGTAGAGTATGAATATGTTTTAATGAAGTGACTTCTCAGTTAAATACATTATAAACCAGATAGTCCTACCTTTTAAAAGCTAATTTTTTTAGATCCATAAGCAAAAGAAGTGCATTATAAGGAGCAATATCAGCTAAAGTTTTAATCACAGTTGACTTGACAGATTTTACGTCTGATTTAGAGTGTAGGTGCTGCCACACTGTGGCTGTTACAAATTTGCATCTGTGAAGAAAAATCACTTTTAGTGGTTGCTTGTCCGGTACCATTCTCTCATATTACAGATGAAAAAACTGAAACTTTATGTCTAACAATTTTTTTAAAAGTTTCAGTGGAATACTGATTACAATAGGAGTAATGGAATTGTTCCTTTAGATATTGATTAAGTGACTCTTTTTGCTAAGAAAGCATACCATACAAAAAAGTGAAATTATTTTAACTGAAAACTGAAGAAGGGCAGATATTGACTGGAGATATTCAGTACTATATTGATATTAACCATGGAAATTTTAAAATGGACTAAAATCTTTCCTATTTAGTATTTTTATCAAGCATAATTTGATAGGAAATTTTATTTTTTCTCATTTTTTTTTTTAGTGTCTGATACTGGCAAATAGATTTAGAAGATAACCAATTTAAATTCTTTGGTAAATGACAAGCTCTTTTGGTAATGTTCTTGACGATAACTGGTTTGTATTCATTCTTTAGTTATATATAATTGTTGGGTAAGGTTTAGAAAATAGAAATGATGTAAAATTAATTTAGGATGAAGATAAATATAGTAATAGGGATAGTTTTGTTTTTTTCTTTTAAAAAGGAGAAAAATAAATATGGTTTAAGTAAACAGAATATATATATGTATATATATATTTAAGAGAAGTATTTTAAAATATTTTCAATTTGTTCAGTAATACAAGGCACATTTTTCTATTTTCCATTATACAAGATACATTTTAAAATTGATAAATATCATTTGTTTACCTAAAACACATTTTAACAAAATGTTTTATTTGAAATATTCTGTATTATTTCATTGATTATGATTATATTCCTTGATGTAGCTTAATTTTTTTTTTACATTGCTTTTTGGTGTTTCAAAGGATCTTAGCTCAAAAATGAATAATAAATAGTTTTTTCAAAATTTCTTTGGTATTCAGATTTTGTTTTATAGAGAAAAAATTGCCTTTGAGTCCAAAAAGAAGTTATATTTGATTTTGATTGAAGCTTTTCTAGAACAGCATACCAAAAATGGTTGTTTTGTAATTAATTTATAATTTGGGAATAAGTTAAATATAAATCACTTTACTTTTTCATTTCTAGAACCTCACTGGATAAATTGCAATCTTGATGGTCAGCATTTCTTTCTGTAATTTATCAGTTTAACAATGGACCACATAAGCATAACTGAATCAAACCTTTATAGGAGAACATTTTTCTAATTAAGGATGTTTGAGGATGAATAAAGAAATCCAGGGATTGTGAGTGCTTTAGAAACAGGTAGTTTCATTTTTGCCCTCATAGATCCCTTAACTGAGGAAAATGCGTGGCCCATAATAGATGCTTATTGAATGCTTGTGGATTAATTACTTATAACTCTTTAGGTCTGAATCCCTCTTTACCCTCAAGACAATATAGAGGTAAACAAGTATTTGTTTTATTTTGACCTGTATCTTCTGAAAGAGAGAATAGTTAGGCAGAGCCTAAGCAAGAATCACAAAGGCATAGAATATTAGATCTAAGACCTTAAAAATTTAGTGCAATACTCTTAACTTTACAGGAGAAGAAATTAAGACACATAGAAATAAAGTGCCTTGATCAAGGTCATTCTCAGGATCTTGGAGATTGAAGGTGTCTTAGAAGTCATTAAGACCAAATTTTATAGATGATTAAAACAAGCCAAAAAAGGTGAAGTGGCTTGTTTGTTCAGAGTCACACAGCGTTTGAGGCAGGATCTAGAACCAGCCTTCTTTGTTCCAGCTTCAACATGCTGTCTGCTGTATATAAACACACTGCTTCTGTGTGGGATGCATTTCCACAGTCATAGTGGATTGAGGATTTAAAAATGTTCTTCTCCAATTTAGCCAATATTTATGAAGAATCTGCTATCCTGCTTTAAGCAGTAGAATATTCAGCCCTGTGAACTGGACATTTCATTCTTCTTGTTACTCCTAAGGTTGTATTAGTTTTTGTGGTAACTATGTCACAACTGGTTTTATTGGATTTATAGCTAACTACTAGATAGTTTTGTTTTTTTAAGAAACACTAATTGCTGTTAAACTAAATGTTGTAGATTGAACCTAACTCAGAAGAGTCTGACATATTACTTCTGCTGTAATATATTTCCTTTTGAAATTGGTATTCTAACACACACACACACACACCCTCTAAAATGCCTACATTTAACATTGAGCCCTGGTAAATTTCATTATGTAGACTGGGAATAAATACTATAACTATCATGGCTGGAATCTTTATTTTTTTTCATCCCTTGTATTAGTTATCCCTCTCTGCTTTTTGTTCTGCATAAACTTGATAAGCCTTCTGTATTTTCATCAAAGTAATTGATTAAAAATGGAGAGGTGACCAAGGATATATGGATCCCTGTGGCAAAACAGTGGAGGCCTCCTTCAAGGTTGACCCCAGACCATTAACCAATATTCTTTGGCTACAATTATTCAACTATATGATTTTAATTGTATAATCTTAGTTCTTTGACCCCTCTGGACCTTAATTTTATCAAGTATAAAATGAAGGGCACTGATTACATGATCTTGAAGGACTCTTCCATCTCAAAAAATTTTATTGAGATTTGACTCTTATCTAATTATACTGATTTAACCTCTATTTCTTTAACTTACTCATTAGGGTATCATAAATGGCCTTGTCAGTATTTTGCTAGAATAAACCTAATACTTTGTAAATAATACTACAATTTTGCAAATCACTTTTTGAGCAGTATGTCTGTGAGAGAGAGACAGAAAAAGAAAAGGGGGAGAGAGAGAAAAAGAGAGAGATAAAAGGAAAGGCAGAAAGTGATTGATTTTTGTGATAATCTTGAGGTCAGCCATTTCTCTGTTTAAATAAAAGAAACTGAAGCTCTTAGATGGTGAATAATATCTAATGTCTAATTAGACTAATTGTCTAATATCGCATATCTAGTAATTTAATGAAGGGAAATCTTGATCTCAGATCTCCTTAGTTCTATTGACACTCCTTGTTGTTAAGATACATTCACTAGTCTAATAATCCCATCAAAAAGATCCTGATTCGCTTTATATAACTCAATCCAATATTTATAAAGTGCCTAATCTTAGTATTATATGACTTATTAATTAGCATCTTGGCTTTTTGTGATTTTTTTTTCCCTAAATGTTCACATTTAACATTTTCCCCCTATAATTTGCCAGAGAGCAGTGCTAAGTACATCAGCCTCACTGTAGTTTAGAATTTTTTCCCCTAACTTTGAAATTTGGAAACTTTGTTCATAACCTGTCTTTTTTGCATCTTTTTCACTTCAGATTATTTCTGATAGATAGATAACCAGCAGCGAGTCTGCAATTCTTTTATGGATGGACTCAACTCTGATTTAAAAAAAGGAGGCTAAGGATAGGTCATCTTTGGCGAAGTCATACTTGATAGCGTATTTGCTGTGATAATAAATGAAAATAGAACTCAGACCTAGGAAAAAACTTTTGATCTTTGAATTTAATTAGAAAGCAAACAAAAATGTAATAGGTGAGTTCTGTATAACAGAGTATTTTCTTTATGGTTAGTGACAAGAAAAATAAATATACTTCAATTAAATTCAACAAGCATTAGATAGCTATTACATAAATGGCACCTTCAAGATACCTTGAAAGGTAAGAAGCAATTTCTGCCTACAAGGAACTTATATAATAGTACATTTTTCCTTTACAAACTATGATTGACCTATTGAGCTATGTACACTTCCTTGCACTTGAATTTTGCTTCTTTGTCCAAATCCTACCATTCTTGCCGTGCCAAAGCCAAACTTTGATTTGTACCTACTATTTACCTTCTCTATTCCTGCTCGTGATTCCAAGAGAAAATAAAATACTTTTGAAAATTGACTCCATTAAAGATGTATTAATTTATCTAATTGCTATGTGGCCATCCTTTTATTCTTCCCTGATGGACTAAAGTTCCTGAAAGCCTGTTCCATACCTTAATTTTCCTTCCTCATACTATTTTCTAGTATTCAAGGAGTTTGCCTTCTCCTTTACCGAAAAAAAAAAAATAGAGACCATCTGTCATAATTTCCCTTTCCTCCTCTCTTCTACATATGAAAATTACTCATTGTCACTCCTCTCTTCTGTTTTTCTTATTTCTTAAATTCTGGGTAGGATTTGGCATTTCTTACTAGTGCTTACCAGATCTTCTAATTGCATCCCATATTTCTTTTAGCCCCTTCTTGTGGTGAGTTTGTCTAGATTTCTCTAGAATATCTGCATGGTAAAGAGGCGCATTGTCCAAGGAGCTGAAAGAACTGAGGATGCTTAACTTAGAGGAGAAGAGACTTAGGGGAATTGGATCTTTATCTTTAGGTATATGATGAACAGTCATCTGGAAGAGAATTTAATTTTTTTTTTACTTCAAAAATTTTGCTTAATTCAACTTAGTGACAGAATCAGTCGCTAAGTTGTAGAGTGGTAATTTGTATATAAAGAAACAGTTTCTTTAACTAAAACTATCCAAAAATGAAATGTTTTGCATCTGAAGGAGTTTGAGTTTCACATTCTAGGCAACTTATATTGGAGACTAGATGACTTTAAAAATATTGTCCTGGGTATTCTTTAGAACTTCTCTTAATTCACAATAAAACCTTAAGAGATGTCCATGTTTGGAGGATAGGAAAAAGATGAAGAGACAGCAAAAGAAACATAAAGGGAGAGACTCTACAATTATATTTAGAGAATATTATTCATCATTCTGAGATGTATCATACATATCAAGGAAGCTAAAGGTTTGAAAAAAAGGGAGGCTTTGGGATTTAATAAATAACAAGTCATTACTGCCTTTCAAGAAACAGTTGCAATACAGTGGTGGGGGCAGAAGCCAAATTACAAGTAGTCCAACATGATTTTAGGCCGATGGAAAGAAATCTTGAGTGACATTGAATAAAAAGAGGGAAAATGGAAATGGAAATATTTAATATGGATAAACTGAAGAATTCACATTACTTTTGAAATACTAACCTAGTTTTCTTAGTTATGGTTTAGCAAGTATATAGTTCAGGCAGTATAGTAAAGAAATTACTTTTTATTTAGTGACAATACTCCAATTACAAAACAGAATGTCTATACCTTAAGGAAAAAATATACAATAATACTTGAAGTGGTATAAAAGATACCAGAAATGATAAGATTAAATAGATTTGGGGAGTAAAAGAATCTTATTTTAAAATAGTAATTTAATTCCCTTCCAAGGAACGTCTAAAGTTTTTTTTTTCCCTTTTGCTTTCAACCTAAAGCAACACTAATAACTAATAATTATAGAACTGTGAAGTTTGTCAAGATCTTTGCAGATATCTTATTTGAACCCTTTGAGGTATATACTTGGGGTATTATCCCCATTTTACAGGTGACAAAATTGTGACTTAGGTTCAATAACTTGTCTGTGATCACAGAGCTTGTAAATGTCAAAGGTGGAATTTGAACCCAAGTCTTCTGACTCCAAGTGTGTATGCCATGCTATGTTCCAGATTGAGTAATTTTATCGGTTTGGATATTCCTTTTACAGATAAAGACTGTAAATTAATCTTCTGTAATTTAATAGACAGTCTATAATACTACTAGCTTCCTCAGACTTTGTACAGTACTCTTGCTCCTCTTATAGCAGGTATATTGTCTGTTACCATGTTTTATTCACATTCTTTCTTGCCTGGAAAGATCTAATAAAGCAGTCTTGAAGAATCCCAGGGGCACCTCCATACCTCAATGAAACATCAAAGGAAGACGTTATTGGAGGGAACTGAAAACTTAAAAATAGACTTCTTTAGACTCCTCTATCCCCCTTACCCTCACACCTAAAACCAGAGATATTTATATTTTTGCCACTGCCTTGTTAAAAGCTGATTATTTTAAAAGAAATCTTTTATAACTTTTTATAATCTAGTATAGTTCAATGAGATGAGAATATATAAAGTTACTCTGAAAGTCATACAACAGATTTATAATCTTGAATGTTTAATTACAACTGATTTTAGAAAATAACTTTTATTTCTCCTAGGATTCTTAGCCTTCATTCTCTTTAACTACAGGAATGTTTGGCCAAGTTTCTCGGTTTTCTCTTTAGCTAAATAAATTATATTTTGTATTGTCATAGATTTCTCTTACATTGTATTTTTACAATCACTTTCCAAATATGTTGGCCCTAGGTTTAAGATTTGAAGTTGGCAAAGTACTATTAGACAATCAATTAGTATACTTGCATATACTTAATTTGATGTACTGCTGCCTCATGAAAATTTTCTGTATGTTAAAATGAATTGATAAATATGATCATTGCTTTCCAGGCTAATTGACTCAGGTGTCATTATTGTTCCACACAGCCAATAGAATAAATTAAGAACAAACTTGGCCAGCTAGATGGAAAGAAAGTTGGAATGAGAGTTTCAGAGAGCCGAGTTCAAATATTGACAATGAAATAAATGATTTCTAAGATACTTTTCTAGTTCCAGAATTTTATGATTCTAAGAATCTGATAGGAAAAAAAATTAACCATACTGTGGCATAGGGAATTCCTGAAGAGGAAACTCCCTCTACCAAATGTACATAGCACATTCTCCATAAGTTAAGAGTTTTAGAAAATTGAATAAAAAATCAATTGAGTAAAGAATAAATAAAAGAATTTTCCCTATTCTTACACTTTAGCCATCTTAGACCGGGGATCCTACTGATTCAGACGTATCCTCCTGGAAGCTTACTGGGCTCTATCTACACTGTGACACAGTTGTCCCTTCCTCTGTTTGTTTAATTTGTCCCAGAACCTCAGCTTTAAGCAAAGTGGCCAGGTCATCCATGTATTCATTGTTCTCCAGACTCTAATCTGGACTCTACTTTTCCCACTACACTATAAGCATATCTTCTCATCCTGAAAATTCACTTCACCCCAAGACTCCTCCACTTCATTCTATCCCTGTCTAATTCCTCTTGGTTGGTTCTCCCCCAAATCTCCATTTTTGAGGAAAGTGGCCAAGTCAGTCATGTCTACACTCCTCTCTGGCTTCCACCCCTGACTCTCTATACTGTCTTCTTGTCCCTACTGAGTATCTTCTCCCCCTATGCCTTTTTTGGCTTTTTTTTATGTATTTTCTTTCCTATTAGAATGTAAGCTTTTGAGAGCAGGACTATCTTTCTGCTTATGCAGTATTTTCTTGATGATTTGACTTGAATGAAAAGCATTTATTAATCACATATATAAACCACTTAAATAATAATATGAAGTAATATGCCATTAATTGCAAAATGAGCACTATATACATTGTCGAATGGGAGATCAGTATAAATCACTCATAGTTGAGACTTCAGTTTCTGAAGAGGTATTTGAGCTGGGCTCAAAAAGTTACATTATTAATGATATAGATTAATAGATCAGATAATAGATAAATAATAGATTTAAAAGATAAATAGATTTATAATTTGCAAGTTTCTTTCCTCACAGAAACTCCACGAAGCAAATTATACAACTATCTAGAGATGAACCAACTGGTACTCTGAGAAGCCACGTTATTTGTCTAAGATCTAATGATTACTAAATAGTAAAACTGATTCTCAGGTTATCTATTCTTTCTAAAATACCATGCTGCACTACAAACAGAGGAATATTATCAGCTGAGACTTGGAGACAAGAACATTTTATATTTGGATGGAGGGAGGAGAATGTGTGAA
Organism: Sarcophilus harrisii; assembly: GCF_902635505.1. NCBI lineage: Eukaryota > Metazoa > Chordata > Mammalia > Dasyuromorphia > Dasyuridae > Sarcophilus > Sarcophilus harrisii. The sequence continues at coordinate 213,731,832 of NC_045428.1, forward strand.
GCCTGGTCTGATTTAAGCCAAAGATTCATGTTAATGAATACATACAGAGATTATTAAGGAATGCAGATAAGAGTGAGGTTGTATTGTAGAGGGTTGTGGGGAGCAAGGGCAGGGCTTCATTGTGAATTTAAGGAGTTTGGATTTTATCCTGTGGGCAGAGGGATTCTTTGAAGCATTTTGAACAGGGGAGTAACAGAATGAAAGTGATGTTTTTGAAAGATTAATCTAGCAGTATTACATTGACTGGATCAGAATAACTAGGGAGAAATTAGAACAGGGTATCTTAATTTGGGGTGTCAGAACTTGTTTAAAGAACAGGTAATTTTATATAATTGATTTCCTTTGTAATCCTATGCATTTTATTTTATACATTAACAAGTATCATTATGATGAAAGATCCATAGACTTGGTCAGATTACCGAAAGTGTCATGATATAGAAAAAAAATAAGAATCTCTGAGTGATAGCAAGTAAATGAGGGAGGAATGTACTCTAATAATTAATAGAGACATACACTTTGGTGATTGTAGTAGAAGTGGAAAGTAGAGATATCTACAAAAGATATTTTTAAGAAAATGGCAGATTAGGTAGATTTATAAAACACTTTGAATGAAGGATGATTCTATATAAAGACAACAGAATAGTGACAAAAATAATGTCAGGAGAGGGGGCATTTGTGATAGATTGTGAATAGACAGTGGTAATTTTGAACTTTGTTGTAGACTAATGGAATTTGAGGACTAAAATTCATCCAAAATTTAGATCTGGAAATATAATTTGAGACTAGTGACAGCAATCACTTCATAACTTTTTTCATTATAGAATCTCAGAGGAGTTTATTCACCATTTTCGAATTATCCATATAATTTAAATATACCACCATCTGGAGTCATACCTACCTTTAAGGTATTTTGCTGTCTCTGAGAATGAAGACTGTAGCTTTTTATTCTAGTTCATCCAGATTTAATTATAATTTTCCATACTTTATTTGTATTAATAGTAATTATATAAAAACAAATTGTTATTAGAACAGTTAAATGCGTTGTTTTATAGGTGCCTTTTGTTTCTGAGTCACACTAATTTCCCAATAAATTTTGCTGCTAAAAGAACCCCTTTCTTAAAACAAAAAAGAAATCACAGTTTTATAAGTCCTCCTCTCACCCTTATCCCTATCTTAAGAGAAGACAAAAATGTGTTTCATCATGCCTTCAGTTTAAACAAACCTTAAAAATTGCTTAAATGTAACTCTTTTAAAGCAAGCTCATAAAATCGGATTTTTAAGTATTCATGATTTTGTATCTTTCTCTTCCAAATCCTCTTAAAATTCATGCTCTCACCACTGTCCTTTTAAAGTACATATTGGCTCTTTTGTTTTATCTACTAAAGTTTGTATCAAAGGTTCCTATAGTAGTTTATTCCTTATTTTGATCAAATGATTATCAGTTCTACTCTGGCATTTGTCCATAGACAAACTCATCTTTCTTAATCTTAAGTTATAAAGGGAAAACAAATGGTTTTCTAAGCTTTTCTCTCTCTGCCCCTCTTCCATAAAATTTTCTTTTCTCTCTCATTAGAAAAATACAAAACATTTCACATAGTAAGACTAAATAACCTGTCTTTAAACAGAAGCAGATTTTTTTCCATACTATTTTCTAGAAGACAATATAATAACTACAATTTCTTTCTTTTCCTTGATTCCTGTGATCTTATAGCTATAGTTTTAGATACTGTGGTTATATTTGTATATTATCTATACATGTTAATAATTTAGATACCCAGTATTTATTTCACTTGACATGTAAGACAAATTAATGACCCTATTCTGTGAAGTTTATTTTCAAATGAACTCCAGTTGTCCCACTTAGTCCCTCTCTTGGGGAAATTATTTCTCATGTTATCTTGAATAAGATTATGCAGCATCCTTTCTCCCATTCTGAATTATCATTCAGATTATCTTTCATATTAATTTTGCATCTCCTTAGAAATTGAATTTGTATTGGTTAAAAATTTAAACATTACTTTATGTATTCAAGAGTTTAGAAAGTGGTTCAGTAATTTTTACTGTAGAAGAGTTTGAAAAGACTTTATTTTTATCAGTCATGTTATGTATACACATGATATGTCCCTGGGGAGGTAACAGTCCTTAGAAAAATGTAATGCTACTTTCATAAAATAGATTAAAATTAGTATTAATTTATGAATTAGATGTAATAGTATATGTTTAAAGAAATCAATATGTTATATGTGAGGTTGACTATGATAGACTAATAAACTTCACATAGCATTAAAAATCTGTGAGATAATAGTAAAGAGAAATGGAAATATGACTTAATGTATTATACCCATAAGAACTGAAGTTTTATCTGAAAGATAAATACTTAAATAGCAGATATATATATATATATATATATATATTAATTAAACATAATCATGAGAAGTCATGCTTTGAAGCAGTAAGAAATCTAATATTAAGTTCTGATAATTGAATGAGTCGTTATTTCAGTTCTGAAACAGCATGGAACTCATTGACCTATGTAAGAAATAGCTGCTTACTTTTTTTCCCCCTATAAATGCAATAGATCTGGACTTTAAAGTGTAAGGGTAAGAATTGGTACTGCAGTTAATACTGGCATCTTTAACAAGTGAGAACACACCTCAACTATATCAGTCAATTCTAGGTATAAACTCTTATGTGAAAAAAGGCCTAGACATTTCCACATTTCCAATAGATGGAATGGGAAGTTTCTTCTGATTGGGTGAAGGACTTGGTCATGAAGTTTGGGATTTGTTTAAAATGAGCAAGGTAATTTGGAATCGAGAATTTTATATATCTGAGTGATAATCCCAAAAGAGAATCTCTTGGGGACAGAGAGTACAACAGCAGACTGGAACTCTGTGTTAGTCTCACAAGCCAAAGTAGGGGTGGAAGATTTAGGCTTTTTTTTAGTTATTGGAAGCAGTGAATACCTTAGGAACCAAAAATTACCAGAAGCAATGAGGCAAGGCAGATTCAAGGCTGTATAAGAAGCTTTGCAGAAAAGCAACATTATATTTGGAAGAAATCTTGAGGACTCTAACAAAGACTTTAAAAAGCTGTATTACCTGCTTTTGCCACATGTATTCTGATCTTGTGTTTGTGTACCCTATCCTCTTGTGTTTGGGTAGAGTACTATTAAAATTAAAATTTAATGAAGTCTGCCTAATTTTTAATATCAGATGATGCTAAATGAAAGAAACACAGCAGTAGGAGAAGATATCCTCTAAACCCTTGAGGGTATTGTAGAACCTTGAGAGGAAATGTAGTAATGGGACTTCTGAGCAGCCAGTCTGCCAATTTGAGTTAAGATTGGGATACACATTCCTGGGCATGTTTTAAAGAAAGAAACTAGGGAATTAAGAGAAGTAAGATCATTTCAGCCAAGAAGAACCATACTTTGTAGCAAGGGCATGGTGGCAGGAGATGGAATATATCAATGTCTATTGTTGGGCAAAGCAGTCAGCTTAGTGCCAAAACCTCATCCCTGACCCGGGGTTAGTCCTCATTATCACATGAAAGTATTTTGTGATCACTGCTTATATGGCTCTCTCTGTACTAGGAGATGCTCTGTTGAATAGGTTAGTCAGACACTATCCATGGTCTTGGAATATAAGCCTAGAATCCTTTCAACTACTGCTTGATATGGTGTGAGAAATTGTGAAATTTTCTTGTGGTAACTCCTCTGTGTCCCTATTGTTGGTTTAAAGGGATTGAAGGTAAACTTTTCTCAGTCTAATGTTAGATAAATAGTGTAGTATAGTGTAGCAGATTATGCAACTATCATTTTATTGACAAAAAATTCAAGTTTGCTTATTTGATGCCAAAGGTACATGGACTTTCTTTAATGCATTGCTATTTCTTTCACTTAATAGGGTGTGATTATTTATAAGTACTAAAGAGATGACAAAAATTTGTTAACAACTTTTCCCTCTATTATAAAGGACTGCAGGGGTGCTAAACTTTATAATTTTCTGAAGCAAATTAATAATTATATTTCTAATGGCCCCCTTTTTTTTGTTTGTTTTTTTTTTTTTGGTGTGTGATCAACTGCATCTCTTTTAGTGACGTAGATGTCATCATTCATATTAAATAGCTTATGGATCTGACACTTTTTTTTTTTTTTTTGGCTCTTCCTCAGCTCTGCTGTCTAACAGAGCCCAGAAAGATTACCTTTATTAGGGATAAGAGGTTAAGGCATAGAAGGCAAAGGCCTCGGGGCCCCTGTTGCCAGAGAGAAGCCAGGCAGACACCCAAACCCTAGGCCTCCAGCATTATGGGTGTATGCAGTTACTTCCATCCAGATGAATCACCTCACCATTGAGCAGGTCATTTTCCACCATGGCCTGCTCAAGGTGGGTGTACTCTGACGGATCTCCCAAGTGACATTTTTTGAACAAGAAAGAGTCGGTACAATGGCAGAAATTGTGAAATTAGAAGATTTGACAAAAATAAAATAGACCCTTAGAAGACATTTTCACTTTAAAGTGACAGTGGAGCAGCAGATGAAAATGTGGGTCTTGAACTTTCAAGAGAGTTTAGATTGGGAGATGTAGATTTTGATGTCATCTCTGCTGTAGGAGTTGATAAGAGTAAATTACTAAGTAAACATTGCCACAGAAAATGAAAAACAAAGTGCCAAAGGATAGAAGTTTGGTAACATTTAAAAAATAGGTGAACAAAAGGAGGATAAGATATCAATAAAAGGGATAGATCATTAGGAGACTCAGGAGAATGAGATGCTTTCTGAAATCAAGAGTGGAAAAAGTATCCAGAATAAGAGAGGCTCCAATAATATTAAATTTTATATGAAGGTTAAGAGGGAGAGTAAGACTTAAAGTAGAATGCAGAGTTTGGCTGTTATTAGGGCATTAGTACACTCTTTAAGAGTATAATTTCAATATAGAAGATAGGAATCATGTCAAAAGGATGTAGAAAGAGTAGGTAGTGAGAAATCAGGTAGCTTGCAATAGTGTATATTGTATATAGACTACTTTTTCAAGATTTACAGTGAATGGATATGGGGGGAACCACACAGTTTAATGTCTGAAAGGGTCAAAATAATGAATTGGAGAAATTCAAGAATAATGACGTGTGGAAAGGAATCAGTGAAAAGTGAAAGATTTTCAAGAGTACTGGTGGTAGAACAAGGTCCATTGTTAACTCAGTTTATAAATATCGATCTCTCAAACCACAAAATATATCTTCTGACAAAATTGCATAAAAAAGTACTTAGTATATGAATTTACATTTTTTTTGTTAATTACTATTGGTTTAAATGTCCTTAATTTATTTTTAAACAAAGGAAATACCAGTATCTTTAGTTGTGTATAACATGAGTTTTGTTGCCATATGACTTTTTTGTTAACGTATTTGTAAACATATTGTTCTTTGGATCTGGGAGGTTTGAGAAGGGAGGAAAAGATCTGGAAGAGTTTATGTGCAGAATGGGAGAGTGTGTGATAAAGGAGATATAGTAGGATTGCCTGGAAGCAGGCAGAACCTCAACTCAGTTGAGGTTATAGGACATAAATTTGTGTGGACCCACTTCTATGGTTATTACAAATAGTGTCATTGGGAATATTTCTGTACAGATAGGTCTTTCTTCTTCTGTAATAATTTTATTGGAATAGAAACCTAATAATGGTATTACTGAGTAAAATAATTTTCTAATTTTTATTATATAATTTTATACTTTTTTCCCCCTGAGGCAATTGGGGACCCTGACTTGCCCAGGGTCACACAATTAGGAAGTATTAAGTGTCTGAGACCAGACTAGATTTGAACTCTGGTCCTCCTGACTTCAGGGTTGGTACTCTATCCACTATGCCACCTAGATGCCCCCATACTGTTTTTAAATTGGTTGTACCAAATTATAACTCTAGCAACAGCAAATTTGCATGTCAGTTTTTACATATTGAAATTTTCCATCTCATTTTTGAATACTGTTTGCTGAAAATAAGACAGTAGATACCTTAGAGCGCTTTTCTTTATCTCATTAGTAATTTTGAATATTTTTTCAGATAGCTTTTAATAGTTTGTGTTTCTTCTTTTGAATATTGCTTGTTTCTTTTTAACTATCTTTTATCAGGTAAAATTGATTTACTTTCATGAAAAAGATGTTTTTTCTTTTCTTTTTCTTTTCATGTTTAATAAGAAAAAAGTGGTATTCTTAAAATCAGAAGACCTAAGCCTGTAAACAAGCTACACTACTCTAGTTGTGTGACTTTGGAGAAGGACACTCAATTTCTCTTATACTCAGTTTCCTTATATGTAAAATAAGGAAAAAATTACTGTTTCAGATTGTTATCCAGTATCGGAAGTGAGAGAGTGGTTGGCAAGTTATCGAATACACTATTCAGTAAAAAAAGTATTTTATTTCTGTTTCTCTTGTAACTCCAACAGCCATCCCTATTATAGAAGATCTCTAATTATAAATCTCAATTTGTGACCCCTCAGCTGAGTTACTGTTCTGTATTTTCACTATATATAGACATCTCTACTTAGATGTCCCACCTTAAACTGATCATCTTCTTTCCTCCTCAACCTATCTGTCAATGTATTTCTCCTTCCTGTTTTCTCTGTTAATGCTTAGGAAACCTTTCAGTCACCTGACTGCTACCACTTGAAAATGGCTATTTTGTTCAAGATCTCTGAAGAAAAACTTGGAAAAAGGGTCTAACCTTCTGTGTTTGTATATAACAATACTTACTACAGGATAATCAATGTGGCAAAACACTTTGAACTTTTTGTTAAATAGGAATGCTGTTCATTCTTTTATTTTTTTTTTATTTTGATTGAACACTCAGTAGTAAGATAAGTATTTCTATATACAGAGCAGATGAATACAAAAGGAATGTACATGTTACAGAGTGTCTGCATCATAGAAAACATTCTTTCTTCTTCATGTACAACAAATTAAACAAATTTTCAATACTGTTCTATTTGATTTCTACTGATTTTGTTTTCTTTTGTGAATTATTTTAAAAATCCTTCATTGACCCTCCTTTTTAATTTTGACAATTTTGGCTAATCCTGTTTTCACTCCCAATTGTTCCCTTACAAAAAAAAAAAATGAAAGAAAAACAAAACACTCATATCAGATATATATAGTCAAGAAAATCACATCTATTCATTGGCCATATCTTAAAATATGTAATCTCATTTTGTACAGTGAGTTGGTTCCTCACTGTGAGGCTGTGGATAGTATGTTTCCTCATCAAATCTCTTGAGCTTAAAGCTATCTTGTTTATTTTCCTTTACTGAGAAACACTTTCTTTGTTGTTTTTTCCTTTCTGTGTTGTTATTGTGTAAATTGTTTTTCCAGGTGTGTCTAAAAAATATTTTATTATTTCATATAGAATTATAAAATTTCATTAGTTTCAAATACCATCAGTCATTCTCCAATGAATGGGTATACCCTCTTAGTTTCCAATTCTTTGCTACTAGAAAAAGACCTGCTATAATTTTTTAAAAATACTTATGAGTTATTTTCTTCTTTATTCCTTCTCTTGGGAGTCTATAGGCTTTGTTCTGATGCAGGGTCAAAGTGTGTGCCCAGTTTAGTACCTTTTTGGTTGTTTTCCAGAATAGATGGATCAGTTCACATATTTTCCCATAAATGTCCTTTTCAGTTATTTTTTTCCTTTTTTTTTTTTAATATTTCAGGAGGGTCTACAATAGAATCTCAGAGTTACTTTAATTTGTATTTCTCTAATTATTAGTTACTTGGTATACCTTTTTTCAAATATAATTTTTCAAATTATCTGTTGATAGCATAATTCTTCCTTTGAGAGCTTTTTTCACGTAATTTGTCTTTGTCTATTGGAAATTGGCTTTTGTTATATATTACTTATTATGTATGTTATATATAATGTCCATTAAAATCAATTCTTAGACTCTTGTTTTTCCAGGTGGATGCTTTTTTATTTTTTTTAGGTAGTTTGAATGGGCATTGAAAAAAAAGTAAATTAACTTGGATAGTATTTTCATTTTATATTCACATAGCCCAACTATGAGCAGTTAATGTTTCTCTAATTATTCAGATCTGTATTTCTCTGAAGTCAGTTTCTTAGGGGCATTATTCATTTTTTAGTTTCATATCCCATCCAGCCATTCACACAAGCCATCACACCACTTGAAGTTTCCATTGTAGGCCCAAGTCATTTGATTGGGTACTGAGTATAAAATAGCTCACTTAATATAAGATATCTAGACACCAAAACATGAATAATATTATCTTCACATCCATTCTAATCATCTGCCCAGGCCATATCAGCTGCCTGCTGCTTCTTCCCATTCCCCCCAACTTTATGCTTCCCGTCTTAGTTACCTTTCCCCTATATATGCTTTCCCATATTAGAGTGTAAGCTCCTGGAGGGGAAAGACTAGTCTTTTTTTTTTTTTTTTTTTTTTAAATCTTTGCATGGTGATTGACAATAATAAATGCTTATTAATCTTTTCTCTCTAAACCAGGGGTCCTCAAACTTTTTAAATAGGGGGACAGTTCACTGTCCCTCAGACTATTAGAGGGCCGGACTATAGTAAAAACAAAAACTTTGTTTTGTGGGCCTTTAAATAAAAAAACTTCATAGCCCTGGGTGAGGGGGATAATCATCCTCAGCTGCCGCAACTGGCCCGAGACCTTAGTTTGAGGACCCCTGCAGTCTAAACTTTTCCCTCTTCCAAATGACAAGATTTGGCAACTAATTGGATATAGGTTAAGCTTTCTTTAAGATGTTCTTATTTCTGTCAAAGGTATTCTTTTCTTCCAGTCTTCTTGGTTTATAAACTTGGCATTATATTGAACTTCTTACTGTCTATTACTCACATATCTTATTTGTTAATTCTTACTATTTCGACCTTCACAATATCTCTTTCATCTGACTCCCTTTTCAGCTAATACCATGGTTCAGGCCCTCATAAACTCTTACCTGGATTATTTTGGTAATGTGTTATTTGTTTCCCTATCTCAAGCCTCCTCCAATCCAGTCTGTGTCATATATTCCTGTGAATATATCAGCTCCAGTGATTCCTGTTTTCTTTTTTTTTTTTTTTTTTTAAATTTAATAGCCTTTTATTTACAGGATATATACATGGGTAACTTTACAGTATTAACAATTGCCAAACCTCTTGTTCCAATTTTTCACCTCTTACCCCCCCCACCCCCTCCCCTAGATGGCAGGATGACCAGTAGATGTTAAATATATTAAAATAGAACTTAGATACACAATAAGTATACATGACCAAAACATTATTTTGCTGTACAAAAAGAATCAGGCTCTGAATTATTGTACAATTAGCTTGTGAAGGAAATCAAAAATGCGATTCCTGTTTTCTTTAGGATAAAATGTAAACTCTCCTGTTTAATATTTAAAGTTATACAACGTTCTTTATCTTTCTATGCTCCTTGGACATTAATCCTCATCCTATATGCTGAGGGAAGGGCAAATTATTTATTGAACTTGATTTTACTCAGTTAAAATTATGGGGTGGAACTTGATGCCATGTAAGATCAACTTGATGACATGTAAGGTCTTTACTGACTAAAGCTTTTCTGCTGATTATGCTAATCAGCTCCTTCTTAATTGAAAGTAAAGCCCTGCAATTTTTTTTTTTTTTTTTTTAGCTCAGAGTTGATATCTAATTATTTCAGATAACCTGTTTTGTCTTCACAGCTAAATTGTGAGCTCTTTGAATGTCGGAATCAAATCATACTACCTGAGCTTCTTCTGTATCTGTTGATCCTTTAGCCATGGCAGGTACAAGGTAAAAATATCAACTTACTTAGATTTATACTGGGCTTAAACACTTTTTCTTAAACACTTTTGCTTTATTATATCTTTAAACCTCCCATCTATGTCTTCAGCAGGAAACATGATTTTTATCCTCGTTTTATATTCTACTAAAATGAGGCTGAGAGAGTCTTAAGATTTCTTACTTGGGAATGGGAGAAGAGATCTTTGGTTCTTTTTCAAATCTTTTGATTCCCTGTTTGGTGATTTTTCCACTAAATGGAACTATGTGGAAGAAGGCCTCAAGGATCTTGTGGAGCTCTTCATACAAACCCGAACTCATTTTGAAAAGAGCATTTTCTATCTCAGAGACAAGATAGTATTTTATTAAGGCTTTAGTGAGTGGGTGAGTCATGCATTTGGAGTGATTTATTTAAAGGAAGAACTACACTGAAATGACTAAAATACGTTAAAATCTTGTTTTTAATTTCATCTAATTTTCTGATTACTATAATTAGATAAACCTTTCTACAGATCAAAGAATAAAAATGCTTACAGAATACATTCAGTCAGATATTTATTAGGCTTCTGCTTATTGTATGCTGGGCATTGTGTTAGGTACTTCTGATACAAAGACAAAAATGAAAAAGTACTTGACCTCACAGTGCTTACATTCTTTGTGGGAAATCCAAAGACAGTGCAGGCATAAATATAAGTTACAGGTCCAAGAACTGAAGATAATCTCAGGGTTGAATAGTGGATATTGTGCTAAACTTGCAGAAGAACTGGTTTTTTATTACTGGCTTAGTCATTTTGCTTTGGGATCACAGGCAAGTCATAACCTCTCAGAGCTTGTTTCTTCATGTGGAACTAATAATGCTTTACTGTGTAAGGGGATGATTAGGAGGATTAGGATAGATGCTAGTAGAGCTAGGACTCCTCCTAGTTTATTGAGAATAGAATGTAGGATTGCATATGCAAATAGGAAGTATCATTCTGGTTTGATGTGAGGGGATGTGTTTAGTGGGTTTGCTGGTGAGAAGTTGTCTGGGTCTCCTAGTAGGTCTGGTGAGAATAGGGCTAGAAAAAGGAGTAGAGGAGTAGTAGTATTAGGCCTAAGGCGTCCTTGATGGTGTAGTAGGGGTGAAAGGGGATTTTGTCTGAGTCTGGGTTGACTCCTGAGGGATTGTTAGAACCAGGATTGTTGGTCCAACTTCATGATTCCTTTACCAAAGACCTCTGGAGTCCTCTCATCATAGAAACTCCTTCCATCACTGAATCTTTGCAGCTTATCTTCTTTGGTCTTAAAACTGCTTGAGGCACTAAGCCCTTGTGACTTATCTAGAATCATACAACCAGTATGTGTTAGAAGTAAGAGAGGCAGTCTTACTTTTACCTGTACACTACACACTTGTCTCATTAAACTTCGAAGCATCATTGACAAGATGTGTAAGGGTTAAATGCATTATATTATACGTATTTGAGAGTAGAGGAGTATAATTTTTGCCTAATTTAGAAAGTTCCCCAGGTACAGGTGATATTTTAGGGAAATTTGAAAGTTAATAATGGAGCATAATATGGAATGGAATAGGGTAAAAAGGAATTAGATGGTGGATAGTTCTTTAAAATGTTAGATATTGTAATGAATTAAAACAAATTTTAAGAAAAGAAAAAAAAAAACCTTGAGAAAACTAACAGATGTGGAAGTTGTGAACCCTTTTCATCTTAGCTCTTTCCTTTGTTATATGGGAGAGGTTGTAGAGAAAAGGGCAGAATACTTCAATTTAGGAATCAACTCTGATGTGAAAAGCACAAACATCAAAAAGATTCTTTTCATAAACAAAATTAGCCAGATACTTTCCACAGAGTTTATTAAATTTACATAAGAGAAACATTCTTTGGCTTTTTTTTACTTTGACTAATAATAGAGAATTACATAGCTTTTTAATAAATCTAACATTGGAATGGTGTTTTTTGTTCTTTTATGTGTTTATTCCTTGAATTCAGTATTAATTAAGACTATAAAGTGATTAAATATCCTTCAGAGATATGGATAACTAAACAAGAGAATTGTGACTGGGCCTAACCATTCTGGAAAGCACTTTGGAATAATAGGAAAAGTAGATTTAATCGTTCATACTCTTTTACCCAGAAATTACATTGCTAGGCTTATTGTCTGGCAAAAGGTCATTGACAAAGAGAAAATCTCTTTATGTTCTGAAATATTTATAACAGCTGTTTTTGTGGTAACAAAGAACTGGAAACAAAGATACCCATTGATCAGAAAATGATTAACATATTGTGCCATGTGGATGTAACTGAGTTACTATGCAATGAGAAACAATAAAGATGATAAATATAGAGAATCATGAAAGAACTTACATGAATTGATACAATGTAAAGTAAATAGCCAAGAAAATCAATATATATGATTATGTTAGTATAAATAGAAAGAACAACTATTGTAACATAAGTGAATACTGCAGAATTACAAGGAACATGCCAACTGGCATAGAAAAGATATGAGGAGACATCTCCCCCTACTGCTCTGTAGAAGTTAAACCTTGTGTAGAGATTTTTTTTTTCTTTTTGTTCATTGACTTTATTTTATTTTTCTTTATTTCCTTCCCTTTAAAAATTTATAGAGTGAATAATTCTCTGAGATGGGGAAGGGTCAGAATTACACAGGAGAAAAGGTAGGTGAAGCAGTAAGAAAAGAGGCAATTATAAATGTTTTTAAAAGAACATAAGTTTTAATTTTTTTGAAAGGTGTGTAAGTTGAGACCTGCCTTCCCACTTTATTCCTTCCCTATAAAAATAGAAGTAGGTATACTATAAAATAATCTCAGCTATTTAGATAAATAAATAAAAGTAGGATTGGTGACATAGTCTATAGAAGTTTAAGATTTAAATGTGGTGTTAAATGTTACTTTACATATCTCTGGGGTTTAATAGACATAGGAAACATTCCTAAAAGAAAATTATCTGATAGAGATGCTGATTATATAAAACAGGGAGGTCAAACATGCAGCTGGATGAAGCCAAATCAGAGGAATTTGGAATTAGAAATATTAAACAAAATCAATAAAAATTAGTAGAACATAGATAATATTCATATGTGGTTTTCTATGTAAAATATGTGGCCACAAAGAATTTTATTTATTATATGGTTACTCTAGTTTCCAGAGTTTGAAACCACTGAAATAAGGATTCTGATTTAAATTATTCTCATGTATAGTCCTTGGAACTTTAGGGTGTGTGTGTGTGTGTGTGTGTGTGTGTGTGTATTTTCTGAAAATATGCCACATCTCTGACCCTAGTAATTTGATTTGATTTGTCAAAAGTGTGGAAAAACTGTGTGAGTAAGCCCCAATACCCTCTTTGGCTTTCTTTCTCTAAGGATGGGAAATGAGGAATAAATTCAATTGGCATATCCAGATACTACTAGTAGTTAGAAGCCACAAGACTTGCCACTAACTTTATTTACTTTTGTACTACAAGAAGGGTACAATCGACATCTAGGTACACTGTAAGATTCTGCTTGCATTCTCCTTACTCTTTCAAATGCTCTTTATTCTCTTATTGATCATCTAGTCCAGCCCTTTGCTTATAATGTGTCCCTTAAAAGAAGTAGCCCTTTAGCTTTTGCTTAAATACTTCCAGGGACAGGGAATCCTACCTAGGCATCACATTTGGTAGAAATCCTCTTTCATTGGTAGATAGTGCCTTCTTTTATAGAGTCAGAAGTGCCTTTTCTTGCATCTGATGCTCTTTGTTCTGGTTCTTTACCAATGATGGCAGAATAAATCTTGTAAACTAAAAAGATTCTTTATCTCCTCTGTAATATTTAAATAATTTTAACAGTGCCATTTGAGCTAAAGCAAATTATTCTGTGTCTTTTCTGAAGCTAGATATTGGTATCTCACATTCATCTTCATTTCAGGTATTTTGCATAAAATTAACCAAAGTTAACATTAGAAATGAAGTTTTGAGTTTACCAAAAGAAAAGTTTGAAAAGTCAAAGAAACTGTAAGCGAGGTTAAGTTTATAATTTCATATTCTTAACAACTGAAAATTTAAAAATAATATTTTAGATTGCATGCTAGTTAAAAAATGAATGATGTTTTAGTTTTAATTTTTGTTTAATTTTATTTTAACCCTTTTCCAAAACTCAAGGACTGAGTGGTAAGTATACTTAGTTCACTTGTATTCAATATGCTACTAGATGGCACTAGAGATTAGAATTGTACCAGACTTGCTCATATGTTTCTTCATGGTTCAAAGAACTTGGAACTATTCCCAGTTTAAAATAAGAGTCACGCAGTGTATCCAGTTTAAAAAGCACAGTAAGCTAAGGATGAGATTATAATAAATTTTATTTTGCTCAGAAATGCCAATACACCAATATTTGAACTGTAGTACTTTTTTCTAAAGAGTGTTATGTAATGGGCTGAGGTTTGAGTTGATGCACTGAGGTCCCAAGTAAGTGAGGCTAAATAGTAATTGGGCTATACTCTATTAATATACATGATTGGATAAAGAATGGTCCCTGCCCACTCTCCTTGCAAGTCTTGATGTGTTGTAGAGGAAATGACGATTTTGGTGGGTGGAGACAGAGAGACAGGAAGGGAAGCTGGGAGAGATTAACCTGGGTTCCATTCTCCTGGCTGCTGGTCTTGTGGCTGGTGATCTAGCTAGCTTCTTGACTCAGCTGCACACATTGCTATCGCCGATTCTCTTCCACCTCCGATCCTTCTTCACTGAGAATAAAGACTGACGATTTTCCCCTAACCTGAATTCCTGCCTCCTGCTGATTTAAAAATACATGGTCTTCACAGTGTTACTTGTTCTCAAAGCCAAATTTTTATTGGGATTTTTAAAAAAATTCATCAATATCAGCTAATACCAGATGACTTTGACATTTATTAGTGGATTGTAAACTGGTTAAAGATTGGGTTCAGAAGTGTCAGAATTTGTCTTTGAAGAAATCACAGAATAACTCATATTTAGGCTGCTTGAGAATCAAGTTAATTAATTCCCTTATCCTGGCACACCCTCATAAGGATCATTTTCTGTTTGTATTACTCTTCACTAATAACAGTAGGTTTGTTGCCTATTATCTCTTGCTTTTGTTAAAAACATTGTGAAAAAATTTCTGTACAGGTAAATCATATCGTATTCAAAATTTTGGAATTGTGAAATATATTGGAAAATTTATGTTTCTTTTTCTGCCTTTTTTGTTTGTTATTCTTCCAGAACATGGACACTCTGTGGGACACCAGAATACCTTGCTCCAGAAGTCATACAAAGTAAAGGTCACGGAAGAGCAGTAGACTGGTGGGCTCTGGGGATTCTGATATTTGAGATGCTGTCTGGGTAAGAGCTTCTTTATGGACCAAAATTCAGCATATTTGCAAACATTTTTCTGCTTCCTTCTTGTATCAGATGTATAAAGAGAGTCATTGGTGCCTTGAGAAGTGAAGTGTCTTACTAGTCATATTAAGGATACAGCTAATATGTATCAGAGGTGGACCTGAGCCCAGTCATTTGGCTCTGATGCCAGGTCTTTATCTGCTGTAGAACATTGTTTCTTCCTATATAGTGACTATTTTCAAAAGTATAGAGATTATTCACTTCAGTAATTCAAAAGATTTGATTTCATTGATATGGCAATTATCTTCTACAGACCCTTGCAGATGGGAATTCCTTGCTTGTGTTCATGACTTACTGTTGCCCATCCCACCCTGACCCATATTCTCTCTCCCACTTCCCCTCCATCCATCACTTTAGTAGCCAGCTTTTTGATAATGAGCCTCTGTGAACTTAGTAGTGTTGCTCCTTAGCTTATATTACAGTTAGAGAGACAGGACCCTATATCTTATTTTCTATAATGTAGGAGAAAGACTATTGGACTTGAATTTAGAAGACATCTGAATTCATATCCCACATCTGATACCTCTTCACTGTATAATAATGGGCAAGAAACTAGGCCTTTCTGAATGCCATTCTCTATCTATAAAATAGGAATGACTTGGAACTCAGGAAAAAAAAAACCTGTTTCCAATTCCTCTTCCAACATTTGCTAGCCATGTAATCCTGGGCAAATCATTTAATCTGTCTATACCTTGGTTTCCTCACTTATAAAGTGACAGGGTTAAACTTGATGACATGTAAGGTCTAATTTCTAGTTTGTTTTATGAAGTACATAAATTCGTGCCCACTAAAAAAAAAAAAAAAAAAAAGATCTGTGAAAAGACCACTTTTTTCAATGATCTTAATGGAGAAAAATACACAAGATAGTTTTTTGCTTTTTGAAATTTTTATAGGGTTTTGCCACAGAATCACCTAAGAAAAGGAAATAGTGCGTTCTTTGAAATAAACACTAGTTAAATTTACCTCCTTTTCTATGAAATGACAAATAGATTTCTTCCATTTATTTTTAATCTACAAATTGTCTCAGGCCTCCGTTTTTAGTAATATTTTTCAACACAAGGTGGCAGCATTTTCTGTAGATTAATTTGCATTCCTGGATCATGATTTTGATCTTCAATAAAGTTATAGTATCTTAGCATTTTAGAACTAGTCCAGACCAGTTATTTTAGAGAAGAAGCTGAGCCCCAGAGAAATATAAATGAAGATAACGTTTTTATCTTTCGGCATGGCTAATAAGAGCAATAAATTATGGGTCATTGATAATATGATTTTGTATTATCCCATATTGTAAAGGATTTTGTTTTTGTTTTTCTTTTTCTTTGGTATTTGGTATTTGGTAGAAAAAATTATAAAGCAAAGAAAATATTTCTTTTTCATTGCTGTTAAAATAAACATGCATAAAGAAATTCTACAAACAAGGCTCGATGCCCTGTACCATCTTAATAAGCTATGTTTCCCCCCTCCCCCCCCAAAAAAAGTAAAAAGATAGTCCCTTTGAAAGAAGGGAATGAATCAATCAATCAGAAGATACTAGAGCTAAAAGGTACTGTAAGATCGTACTGTAAGATCATCTTTTCCAATCCCTTCCTTGTCTAAGGTCACATACTGACAAATAACTGGACTGTTTTTCAGACTACAAATACAGTACTCCTTCTGTTACATCATACTATCTCATCCAATGTTTATGAAATACTTCCTATTTGCAAAGCACTGTGTTGTGCTAGACATTGTGAAAAATAAAAGATTTTAATACATCCTTTTGTCTAAAAGTAGCTCACCCTTACTCCACTGGGGCTATATTCTTTTCTCCCATGATCAAATCTCAACAGTAGGAAGCAGTTAAGAAAAGTGTAAAATTGACTGAAAATGAGAGTTCCTTAGTGTTCCACTATTGGACAAACACTGAGTATAAATCCATCGATTGGAGCTATGACCCTTTCTGGTGTACTTACATTTATAATTTATGTTAATCTCTCACTCTTATTAGTACTCATTATCAAGAATGATTTAAAAAAAAATCCTAATCCTTCTTTAAAGTATATTTGAAATTCAGCATAAGAAACCATTAATTGAGCCATTATAGCTAAAACTATGTCACAGCTAAGACATAGAATAGATTTTGTTTGTTTTTTACTGTCAAGAACTTTAGGTCAGATTTAAAATTCAAAGCAAATAATGCTGATGACAAGGAACTAAACATTCTTATTTCTAGTAGAGGTCTTCTTATGCTTCCTTTAATCTTTCTTAATTTACTTAAAATGTTGGCTAAATGAGGTCACCTCTGATATCTTTCAGTATAACATATTTCTTTAAGGTAAGTTTTATTTACTTGTTAAGCAGGATTCGGCATATTAACTTTGTTTTTCATTGCTTACAGTAAAATGATTTTAAATATACTACAATTTAGTGAATAAAAATACCAGTATTTCACAATATTATTTCTTAGATTTTAGCATAGTGTTAACTTTTCAATAAGTATTGTTATTCCTTCTGGCATGATTACGAGTGTTTCCCTTGGTATAAAAAATTTCCACTTCCTTTTTCAACTGCTACTAAAATATTTTTCCAATAATACTGTCATGGAATCTCTTGCTTACCAAGAACACTTTTTGGTTAATATATTCAATAACTGCTTTCAGGTGTGACAAATTTTCTCCTAGAGTTTAATGCCCTATATTTCTTAAATTGTTATGTTTCCACTTATGTATTATTACATGTGAATACATTTGAAAGAGGACCACAGCCCTAGTTTTGGTTGATAAATAGGAAAGGGAATATTCATTATAACAGCAGTAGGGAAAATTTCTCACAGATACCAAAGAAATGAATCAGTATTTAATTATTCTATGAGGTGCTAATTACATAAGATTCTGGTCACTAATGCCTGCAAAAGGAAATAATGAGACTGGAAAAAGCATGATTTCAGTACTGCAATACCATCTCAACTATACTATATACTCCCACACCTTTCCTTTTTTATTTTTATTTTATTTTTTGAAGCATATACTGTTTATGCTTTGAAAGCTTAAAAATAAGGAATATATTTATTTTATTCGTGTCATGCGCATTTGCATTTTAAAAATATTGTTATGTTTGCTTTACATTTTCTATTCAACTTGTCTTCCCTCTACAATGCTTTAAAAAAACAAAAACAAAAAACTCCATACCCCTTATTATTATTATTATTATTATTATTATTTAGTTTTGCCCAGTTCTTGGTTCTTTTATTTTTTTTCCATTTTCCTAGCCCTGAAATCTTCCTCAAGACATACATATATATATGAGGCAGTTGGGGTTAAGTGACTTGTTCAGGGTCACACAGCTAGGACATGCTAAGTGTCTGAGGCCAGATTTGAATTCGGGTCTTCCTGACTTCAGGGCTAGTGCTCTATCCACCCTCAAGACATATATTATATATTTAGAGTTGAAAGGAACTAGAGATATTTAATCTAATAACTTTTTAATTTTATACATGAGGAAGATGAGACTTAGAGAGGTAAGTGATTTAACCTGCCTGATGATGGACAGTGATTCTTTTATCAAGTGCCAAAAGAACACTCCTCACTCATCCTTGGATTTTTGCCTTATTTCATTACAAATTTTCATTAAATTTGGATCTTTTGAAGGGAGGAGTGGTAGAAAATAGACCAGGAAATAGCTATTTAGTAGAATATTTCTCTTTCTGAAATCCTTAACTGTATCAGATACTTAGCTAAATTCCAGTGTTTCAGAGGGCCTTTATCCTTTTCTAATAACCCTTAGTGGAAGGCTGAGATATGAAACTGACAAAATTATTTTAGGAGATCATCTTGGAATTGGTCTTTGCAATTTTAATTCTTTTCCTTTGGTTTTTCAAGAGTTCCTCCTCCCCCCCCCCCCCCCCACACACACACATCTCAATTGCTATGCAAACAAACAAAAAATAGATTGGTGGCTTTTTTCCTTCCTCCCCATTATTGAAAATTATCATTAAAGATTCCTTCTTATTCATATAGCCTAATTATAAAGGTACTTTACAAATCTATAGTATTCTCAGCAAAGTTCTTGTTTCTCTTGCCATTTTACTTTATAGCTCTTTGCTCTACAATGACATGAGCATGATACCTATCACCCTTGCCTCCTTGGTCTCACTGTGATCATAGATCCCAGTGTGGGCAATAGAACTGTTGTGGAACCACAACCAGACAGGGAGAACCTGAATTCTGCTAGCCAACTCCAAGTTCTTGGGCATGAGCTACTCACTACCTGATGACTGGAAACTTCAAATTCAGTCCAGTCCTTTATGCTGCCTACATCTTTTCCTCTCACCATGTCATTAGAAGTGGTATAGAGGGCTTTGGAGGCATTCCTTCTATCTTCAAAGATGAAGTCTCAGTGGCTTTATATGTCACTACATTCCATGCCCCTACTGTGTATTTGGTTATCTTAGGGATCTTTGTATGTCTGGACCTTAACTCATTGCTCAGAACAAAGCCAAGGGCAGAGTACAGACTGTATTGTCCTATTTGTTAAGAGCCATGTGTGAAGCACACTTGCACTATGGAATACCATGTGTTCTACCAAAAAACCCCCAAAAACTTGAAAGACAAAAAATCCCTCTAATCCTCTAAGGGTTTTCAGAATTTCATAGCTTAACTTTTCTTTGCTTTTCAGGATCTTTGAGGGAGAAAAATAAGAATGGCAATGGCAACAACAATAACAGTAAAAATAAAAAAAAAAAAACAAAAAAAAAAACGGGCTTTTATATATTGTTTCTTATGTGCCGGACACTGTTTAATGGTTTACAGATACTGTTTTGGGTCTTCTTTACAAATGTGGGATATAGATGCTGTTATTATCTCCCTTTTTCTAATTGAGGAAACTGAGACAGACAGGAGTGATTTATCCTTGGTGACACATTAAAGTAACTGAATCTGGATTTGAATTCAAGTCTTTTTGACTGACTTTTGCAAAATGCTTTACATACATTATTTGCTTCTCATAAAGGTGAGTAGTACTATCTCCATTGTATACCACTGAGATAATAGAGATTGGTATCTATCATTACAGTAGCTAATGTCTAAGGTAGGATAGGAATGTAGATCCTTATTTAGGATCTAAGTTCAAGATTTCTTTCCTCTACAGAGAAAAATGGTAGTCTTCAGGACATGTACATTGTAAGTTCCTGAAAGATAAGAATTCTCTCACTTTTGTAATTTTATCTTTGCTTTCTCTTGTAATTTAAATCCCCCTAGTGCCAAATGCACAGTGAGTGTTTAATAAATGCTTTTAAATTAGATTATTCACATCTTGAATGTGTCCCAAGTTTCCTTCCCTCTTGCCAACTCTCATCCAACAGCAAAGAACAGGATATCATAGAATCAAGAGCCACAGGGACTTTAGATGCCATTTAGCCCAGCAGTTGCAGATCTAGATTTCAAAACGCCACTTTGGGACTCAAAAAAACAACTCTTCCACTACAAGCTTGTTGTTTCCCACAGCCCAGTGTCAGGAGCCAGACATACTGCTACCACATTAGTTTGCTCAAGTCAGGATTTTAGCATGGCCCAGGTAGCTAGTCATTGAAATGTTTGTATGGGACAGGACCGCCATCTTGTGGGCACTTTTAGGTAAAACAGGTTTTTAACTTCGCTTTCTGTGAAAATTTAGACCCTCACTCTTTTTTGTATCCCTATATTTTTTATGATCCAATTTTACAAAAATTTCCCATTTTTCATCTCCTTTTTCTCATAGCTTTTTCAGATCTGTTGGTGGGGACAGCAGTTGTAACAATATCAGGCCAGTGTGGGTGTCAGAGGCCAAAAGAGCAAAATTCTGTATTGTCTCTAGGTCCTGCTCTCTCATTCATCTGGCCTTTAATAATGTTCTTGATTTCCCTCTGACTCTCATGCTAGCTTTTCAGTGATATTGGCGTTTCATTCCTAATCTCAGTCCCACTCTATTCTTCAGATTTATAAAATCTTATATAGCCTATGCTATAACTATGGACCCTGAACCCTAGAGCTCCCTCTTGAAGCCCCTCCCCTACACTATAAGAACTGACACCATATGGCTCTTCTTTGGATGTGGGAGGATAGCAGTTTGGCTGTGTAAAGGATACATGTATGTCTATGTACTACCCAGTCAGTCAGCCTTATGAACTAAAATCCTTCTTATCTTATGGAGTTCTCAGCTCTTTCACATAAATCCTTCATAAAATCTCTTTCATGTGCTGGATGTACTCTTTTAAAAAATATTTTTTTTTAACATCATAGAGTTTAAGAGTTAACTAGTCTAGCTTTCATGATTATACAGTTTGATTTTTTTAAAAAAGAAATTGATATTAACTTAATTTCTCCCTGTATTTCTTCCCTTCCCACTTTTCTGAAATTCGATTCCTTATAACCAAGACTTTTTTAGAGAAAAAGAAGAGGAAAAAATCAGTAAACTGATTAATATGCCCCCAAAATCTGACAAAATTTTCAATGTTCCACAGCTGTGAACCTTCCCTTTTCCTTTTCCCATTTCCACCAAAGTAAAGAAAATATATTTTCATATCTATTCTTTTAGGAACCTAACTTCTTTTTAAGTTGACAGCATTCATTTTATATTGTTTTGTGATTACTGTTCTTTTCATTTATATTGCATAGTAGTTAGTGATCGTTGTGTGTAGTTTTTGGCTCTGGTTGTTTCACTTTGCATTTATTCATGTTAAGTGTTTCTTTTCTTTTGCTTCTGTATTCCTCATATTCTGACATCTACTTGACTAAAATGGCTATTTTATGCATCAGACACTATTGTTAAAAAGTAGGGAAATAGGAAAAGGCAAAAACAGTCCTTGTTCTCTAAGAGGCCACATTCTAGTGGGGAAGATAATATGTAATAACTATGTATATACAATATATATACAGAGTAATTTGTAAGGTACTTTTTGAGCATGGTTCCAAATTGCTCTCCAGAATGGTTGGATGTATTCACAGTTCCACCAACAATGCATTAGTGTCCCTGTTTTCCCACATCCCCTCCAACATTCCACATTATCTTTCCCTGTTATTCTAGTCAGTCTGACAGGTGTGTAGTGATATCTCAGAGTTGTCTTAATTTGCATTTCTCTGATTAATAATGACTTGAAGCATCTTTTCATATGGCTAAAAATAGTTTCAATTTCTTCATCTGAGAATTGTCTGTTCATATCCTTTAACCATTTATCAATTGGAGAATGGCTCGATTTCTTATAAATTAGAGTCAATTCTTTATATATTTTGGAAATGAGGCCTTTATCAGAACCTTTGACTGTAAAAATGTTTTCCCAGTTTATTGCTTCCCTTCTAATCTTGTCTGCATTAGTTTTGTTTGTACAAAAACTTTTCAATTTGATATAATCAAAATTTTCTATTTTGTGATCAGTAATGATCTCTAGTTCTGCTTTGGTCAGAAATTCCTTCCTCTTCCACAGGTCTGAGAGGTAAACTATCCTGTGTTCCTCTAATTTATTCATTCTTTATGCCTAGGTCATGAACCCATTCTGACCTTATCTTGGTGTACGGTGTTAAGTCTGGGTCAATGCCTAGTTTAGGTAGATTATTAACATCAAACTCGGCATATCCAAAATAAACTTTGTTTTCTATTTGTACATTTTCTGTTAAAGGTACCACCATCCTTCTGTTCACCTAGATTTGAAACCTCAGAATCATCCTGTCCTTTTCATTCTTCCTACTCCCCATGTCTAATCATTTGCCAAATCTTTTCAATTATATCTTTACATCTTTCTTATCTGTCCTCATCACTCTAGTTCAAGCTCTCATTACTAGTCATTACTAGTCACCTAGACTATTTCAAAAGCCTTCTAAATTGTCTCCAAGTTGCGTGGTTTCTCTTCTTCAGTCAATTAAAAAGCATTTATAGCTACCAAGAATGAAATGATCCCCGCTTGCAAAAAGCTTACATTCTAATGACACAACACCTATGTAACATAAATATATGTTAAATAAATATAAAGAGAATAAATACAAAGTAGCTAAGTAAAATATTTAATTTTTATTTACTTTATTTTTATTTTCTTACAAATAATAAAAGTTTGGGAGGGAGTATACTATGGTTTAGATTGTTGTTGTTGCTTCCCCCTTTGTTCTCAAAAAGAATCATAACATCAGGGAAGGGACGCTGTGACCTGTAAATGAATTGGATCTAAATGAGGGAAGGCAGTACAAAGTCACCTCCTCACTTTCACTCCAAAGCCACCTGAGTTCAGTGGCAAAATATAGATCAGAATGACAAAGGTGAGAAGGCAGTGCATTTCAGACAGGGTCCATGTCCAGAAGAAGGGAGGGACAGAGGAGATGGAATGTAAAGTGTCTGTCACATCGAGAAGTTCAGTTTGGCTAGATTGCAGTTGTACAATGAAGCTGAAATGACAAGTTAAAGCCAGATTGTAGTAGATTTTAAAAGCAGAACATTTTTTTTTCTTCTCAAGACAATAAGGAACCATAGTAGTTGATTAGGAAAGGGGGGTTATACTATGGTCATGTAAAAGAAAACTACTTTGGCAGCATTGGGGAAGATAGATTGGAGTTGGGGGACACTTGAGATGGGAAGATCAATTAGGAGGCTATTGTAATAATTTAGGTAAAAGGTGATGAGGTCCTAAACTAACAACTGCCCAACTGATTTTCCAAAAAAGCACAGATCCTAATATATATTCCCCCTTAAGTAAACTTCTGTGATTCTGTATGGTCTCTAAAATAAAACCCAAATGCCTACATTTGGTATTTATTTCTTTTTGTAATCTTTAATCTGTCTTCTGAGCCTGATTTCATATCACTCCCATCACACACTGTTGTGTATTAGCCTCAGAATACTACATTTAATTTCTGTCCTCCTCTACATCATTATCTCAGGTTTAAAATAACTCTCTTACTTCAATTCTGCCTTGTATAATTCCTAGTTTCCATAGCTTAGGTGCCACATGGATTTCCTTTCCCCACTCTCCCACCCTAAATTGCTTTGAATATTTCTTGCTTTTACTTATCTGTGTGCTTTCTGTTTATTCTAAATAGAATGTAAGCTCCTTCAGGTCTGAGACTGCTTCATTTTTGTCTTCAAGTCCCCAGGATAGCATTGGTCTTTAAAAACGTGATAGTTGAATTGAATCAAACTATTTAGATAGTTTTTAGTGCTATCTTTTCTATGTGTCTTGCCAACTAGAGACAACCATTTGTAGCACTTCTTGAGATATAGATGATTTCAGTATGTGATGAAAAAATGCATGTGAAATAAATTACTTCCTTGCTGTTTTAGGCAAAAATAATAATCACTATGAAATAGTCATTTTTTCATACTCTTTTCTAATCTAAAAATAGTAATTTATTTTTTAAACAGATTTCCTCCATTTTTTGATGACAACCCATTTGGCATCTATCAAAAAATTCTTGCAGGCAAAATAGATTTCCCCAGGCATTTGGATCTCTATGTAAAGTAAGTAAGTTGGCTTCCTTTATCATTGGCTTGTTTATTTTAAGATCGTCCTAATTAAAATCACAGTTAAAACATATGTTTAACAGGATAGCATATTGCAGCATCACATGTGTTGTATTCAGAAATATCTGAAAAGTCATCTTTTCCATACAAAAGAAATGTTTTTAATTATTCAGTTTGATGAAGTGTAACAGTTTAATGATCTATCATCTTTTATTTATTTATTTTTTGTGCTTCAGTTTTGTTTGAAGTCTACCAAACAAAGGTATTTAATATATTATCACATAAGTAAGTACAGGTGTTGATAGAACATTAATGAGTTTTCTTAACAGTTGTATCACTAGCAATATTGTTGATAGGTTCTACTTACTTTACATTTGTACTTAATATCCTTGTGATAAAAATATTTTGTATTTTAGCAGCATTAAATGTTGGCATTTGTGTGAAAATTGGGATGTTAGTTGTTTGTTATATCTCCCTCATGTGTTGAACTTATTAAATTTGTAATAATTTTAAAATAGAATGATGTACTAATTCTTTTTCTCTTATTGAACCCCTAGCACCTCAAACTGATACCAACCTAGACTTTTCTAGAGATTAATTTTTCGATAGTATGATATATTAATGATGATTTCTTTTTTGTTTTTCTTTGCCTTTGTGTCTTTAAAGGATTCAATGGTAATCTGGTTATATTAGTATTCATAAAATGGATGTAAAACTAGATTAAACTGTAGCAAAATTGAGAATTTCCTCCTATTTTCCTTTTAAGGGGAAAAAATTGAAGTGGTATGTAGAAATTAACTATAGAAAAAATATTTTTCATGAACAAGGGCCAAGTTGGATTGACTTTATAAATTCTGCACTTTTCAAGTGTTGCTAAGTATTGCTAACGTTAGTCATTTTCATGAGGGTGAATACTTCTAAGCTGAGAGACCTGGAGCATGAAGTTCTCCATCTACACACCAGGTAGAGTGTTTTCCAAGGGCTATGCAGGCTTGTGCCTTATTCTTTTGGCCCTGGGCTCCTTTGGAAACAAATAAGTTATATTTCAAAGGCTTTAAGAATTTTTAGTAAGAGGTTTATTTTAAAGAGGGGAGAAAAAAGAAAAAAAAAAATTATTATCCTGGAAAAACAGTAAGAAAAAAAAAGGTTCGGGAGTAGAATCCAAATGAAAGGTAATACCATTAGTTAGGGACATAAGGAAAAGCTTCACTATTTCTTTTAGGATGATCTCTTTTCTTTCAAAAATGACACTTTTGGGTCTTTGCTGTTGTGAAATCTTACTTTGCAAGTGAATAAAATAAAGTAAAAAGTAGGATATTGAAAAACATTTTATAGTTTATATAAAATTATTTTACATATATTCTATGGGATACATTTCATATGTATGGAAAATAGTCAGTAGCAGGAAAGATAGTATTGCATTTGTTATACTTTTAAAAATATCTGTATCTATATTCATACATACACATCTGGTGTATTTGAAAGAGTTAAAAATAGACAACACATTGATGACTAAATTTATGGATACCAGATCACCTCTGGCTACTTCCAGAATCTTCCTGACAATTGGATTGAGGCAAAAAGATGTTTAGCTGATGGGTGAACAGCTGTTGTTTTAGCCAGTATATATGTTGGCAGAACTTGTGCCAGAAAGGGCTTTTACACGTGCTTTAAATTTCTTTGTTGGAAAATATGCTTTTCATTGCATGGGATGAGAGAAGACCAGAAATTTAAATTTTTATTATATTCTTATTGGTAGTATCTCATGTCATTAAATCATAAATCTATAAAACAATTATTTTGCAAAAACATCTTAATTTGTTTTTCATCTTTGATTTTTTTGTTCTTAAGACTCTGGCATTGTGGGTATTTTGTCAATATTGATGAAATGTGTTTCATCACAGTTTAGAAAATGTAAATGATTAAGAATTGTTTTATAAGCACATCTTTTATTAAATTAGTTTTTGTTTATTCCTTTAACTTTTTCTAATAATTAACCAAAATAGGTTAACACTCTCTTTTTTCCTCTGACAATTCTTCCAGTAATAAGTAACTTCTGCAGAATTGTTTTACAAATTTCAATATGGAACTTTTAAAGTATACAGATAAAATAATTCATTTTGCAAAGTTAAAAAAAATTAAATTAAGAGGTCATGTGATTCATCTCCATCTCCAGGAATAAGTTCGTTGAGAAATCACATTCTTTGAGTTCTATTGAAAATATATTCTTTGGTCTTAGAATCTTTGTCATAGAAAAACTCTGAGGTTTTTGAAAGAAAGACAGTCTTTGAATAGAGGCAGTGCGCACACACACACACACACACACACACACACACTCTCACACATATGGATGTGGATGAATCTATAAATCCCGAATATAAATTTTTTCTATCATTTAAACTTTTTTTTCTTGTTCATTCTTTAATGTAAATTGAAGACATAGTCATAACCAACTATTTAATATTTATAACGTTACGAAATTTTAAAACTAAAAAAGGTGATTTCAGATTGTTTTAACTCCTTTTTCACATATGAACCTTAGAGAAGTATAATTATTTGTCCAGTGTTGCGTAGTATTCAGGGGGCCATTTCTAGAAACCACATCTTTTTATTCATAGTTGCGCTTATTTAAATGTATCACAGTTAAAATATATGACTGAAATCATTAAATTCAGTCTTCTCTCTCTAAGAAGAATTAGTCATTTCCAAATTCTTTAACTTTTTCCTCAAAAGCCATAGTTTTAATTTTTTTTAAAATTTTTTAGGTGACCTTTCTGCTGTTCTCCATATCAGTCATGATTCTCAAATGGATACACTTATTAGAAAGACTTAGAAAATGACCAGCATTGTCATCTGGTTGTCTCATATTCCTTTATGTTCCATTTGTATCTAAATCTCTTAAGCTTGTTTTTGTATTGAGACCTTTGAAGATTTGGGGCTTTAGTGGTGGCTTTAGGAGTCTGGAGTGAAAACCTTGCTGGAGATAAAACTCAATTCATTTTAAATGACTCCAGGCCTCACTTGGACTTGAATAGACCACCCTTTTCTCCCTCAATAGACAGATAGACAACCACTTTCCACACTCACATTTTATCTCTCTTCCAGAGTTCTCCTTCAATTTGGATGTTTGTGTCATGAGCAAGTATTTGTGGACTTGTTCTAGTCCTAGCTACTGACAAATAGAGTACAGATGACAAATGGGTTGTGATTCTTACTAAGTCACATAATTCAAATTGGCTATCTAATTTAAATAGTTCTATACAAAACTGAGAAACTGTCAATTCTATACCTGGTTAGACAGGAAGATGATCCCAAAGAATTGGCTACTCCATTTATTTTTTCCCCCAAACCTCCCAAACTACTTAAAAATTTTATTTCAATCTAATGATTGCACTGGATAGCATCTAACACCAGTCTCAAGTATATAACAACACACACACACACACACATACACCCAGAGTATCATCTTGTATTATCATTATTATTATTATTATTATTATTATTATTATTGGCACCTAGGTAACTCAATGAATTTTAGCACTGGACCTGCAATTAGGAAGAGTTCAGATAGTTTTAGAGACTTACTAGCTCTGTAATCTGGATAAACCTCTTAATCTTTGTTTGCTCGTTTCCTCAGATGTAAAATGGAGATATAACAACACCTACCCTAGAGTTGGGAGGATCAAATGAGAATATTTGTAAAGCTCTTAGCATAGTGCTTGACACATAGTAAGTAATATATATTTCCTCCCTCCTTTCTTCCTTCCTCTTTCCTTCCTCTGTCCCTCCCTCTCTTCTCTTCCTTCCTCCCTTCCTTTTTTCTTCCTTCTTTCTTTCCTTCCTGTCCTCCCAAAAGATATAAATGATAACTATAACCTTTTAAATTATTTTTCTTAATTTATGAATAATGGAATTTTAAAGCTAATAAGGACCATGATGATATTAGAAGCTAGCCCTCCCACATGTTATATTTGTGGTATATGAGGGTCAGGGGGTAATATCTCCAAAAAGCTAGTTCCTTAATAGCAGAGACTAGAGGAGTACCAAAACCTCCCCATTCTGAGGTTATTAATTCACTCTTCCTTGCTTTATATTCATAAAACTTTGGGAGCAACCTTTGTCAGAGATATTTAGGAGTCATATTCATTGTGAGAATTCTAAATGCTTGCTGTTTAAAATAAAACCATGGTTATTGTACTCTTTATCTTGTAATACCAACTTTATACTGCTACTGCAGTATATACTGTTTACCAAGCAGTATAAATATTTTCCTTCAAAATCATTTTGTAACATATTGGATTTAACATATATTTTAACATGTATAAATTGGATTGCTTGCCATCTAGAAGAGGGGATGGGGAGAAGAATGGGAAAATCTGAAACATAAGGCTATGTAAGGGTCAATGTTGAAAAATTATCTGTACATATGTTTTGAAAATAAAAAGCTTTAAAAAAGAAAAGAAAAGAAAAGAAACAGTCATTTCTGTCAGTACACTCAGTACTTAACACAGTGCCTGGCACATAGTAGGCCATAAAAATGCTCTTGGATGGATTGATTAATTGATCTACTTTCCTACTTTTCCTTGCAGAGTAGCTGATAGATCATTTATTCAATAAAACCACCATCTTCAATCTATAAATTGATTGAATAATATCAATAATAAACAAAATCATTTTATAAGATATTTAGTTTAAGTATTATCTTTATTTTAATGTAGGGAAACTGAGACGTAGAGGCTCCATTTTACAGCTGAACAAACTAGTGAACAAAGGTTAAAGGGCTTATCTAGGTTACATAGTTAGTGTCTTCTAAGGCTATTTGAATTCTGGTCTTCCTGATTGTAGGCCCAGTACTCTATTCATTGAGTTACCTAGGTGCCAGTAATAATAAAATATGGAAACCAATCAAATCAATATTATTAGTGTCCCAGGAAAAGTGTATGCTCATCATTTGCCTTATGGTTCCACTCATCATTTATATGCATTTCCAGACCAGTACTCACCAGTATTCATGTTTATTACCTTTCCCTCTTTAGAATGCAAACTCCTTTGAAGATAGACGATGTTTTCATAATATATTTGTGTCCTAGAACTTAGAAGCATGTAAGTGCTTTTTATCAGTCTGTCATTCAGTCACAGTCACACAACCAGTAAAATCAGAGACAATACTTAAAACCAGGTTTATTAAATATCAAGTCTCTTTTCTGTCATTTTAATTGTCATTTAAATGAAGTAATTTTAAAAAGGAATGTCATTATTGATCCATGTTCCAGCATGGTTCTCTTACTAGTTCATCCTTTATATTTTTGTAATATTGAGTAGAAAGTTTAGACCATTACTTTCCATTTCTGTCAAAACTAACTGCATTTGTTTTGACACTGTCAGAATATTTGTTTACAGCTTTGGAACATGTAATTGAACATGTAGGCTTAGGTTTTGTTTTCAAAGTTTTTATTTTGTGAGTGAATTGTACTCTGCATGAAAATCCTATAAATAAACAAATAGATCCGTGGGTAAAGGACTTGTTTAAAACAGATGTCTTATATTTTATAAAGAATAGTTGACTAGTATGTTTATTCTGGGTTGTGTGTTTTGTTGTGATTTTGGTTTTGGTTTTGGTTTTGCAAGGCAATTGGGATTAAGTGACTTGCCTAGGGTCATCACTAATGAGTGATGTATCTAAGACTGGTCCTCCTGACTTTAGGGCCAGTGCTGTATCCGCTGTACCACCTCACTGCCCTTGATATGTTCATTCTAAAAGAGATCTTTCACTGTGTTATCTGAAGGACAAACTAATTTTCATATCCCAAATCTACATTTTGAAAAGTGAAAATCACTTCTGTTTTGTTAACCAGGCTAAGTGTTCTCAGAGCATCAGTAAATGAATTATTTATGACCTTTAGAAGAACTTAATAATAGAAAATTTTGTACTAAGAAAACACAAAGCCTAACAAATCTATTCTCTTCTGTTATATGCCAATTTTTTATCCTTAGCTGTATGTTAAAGTGTGTTGTATTAGTTTTGGAAAACAAAAGTACCAATTGTTGATATTTTTTTTTCTTCTTATGATAATAGAGACCTTATTAAGAAACTTCTTGTGGTAGATAGGACAAGACGACTAGGAAACATGAAGGTCAGTATTTCATTATTCAAATATTAAATAATATTCTGCATGAGAATGACTTAATTATATCCTACTATTTACATCCATGAAAGTCAACCAAATGGAAAGGCCCTTACATTTGGAGGGTTCAAACTTGATGTGGTTTATTCTTGGTCATTTCCAGCACTTTCTGACCTTGCTACAGAGCTTTTAGAAATGAAGGTCATGAAAAAATGAAACCAGAATAGTTCAGACAAGTATTGATTTGTCAATTTACTGATTTGTCAGTAAATCATTATTTTAAATTTCTTAGGCATGCCATTTTAAAATTATAGTTTTATTTGGGAGAGAAATGCATGAATTCCTATTGTGATTTTAAAACAAGTTCTAAATAAAGTGATATGTAGGTGTATATGTATAAATATATAAAAACACATTAAATGTGTATATATGTGTGTGTGTGTGTGTGTGTGTGTGTATGAGAATTTACATAACAATATTACTACCTATTATCATTCAATTCACATTATTTTGTATCACATCTACAAAAAGATTTGGACAAGCTTAAGATGAACTAAATGTTGCCCAAATGAAATTAAAAGGGGGTAAATATAAAGTCTTGCCATTGAGCTTTAAAAGGCAACTGTATTAACATAGGGTAAAGTAAAATACAGCTTCTGTGCAAAGGCTTTGGGGTAAATAAGTTCCATATGATGAAATGATAGCCAAAGGAGCTAATGAGTTCATGGATTGCCTGTCATCCAGAAGGCATGTCTCATGGTCAGGCCACGTCTTGAGTTATTGTGTTCAGTTCTGGGTTTCACATTTTAAGGAGGACATTGACAAGCTAGAATGTGTACAGAAGAAGATGACCAGAATGGTGAAGGGGACTGGAAACCATGCTATACAAGGATCAGTTGAAAGAAAGGTTGGTTAGCCTGAAAAAGACATGGGGGTGATGGGGAGAACAAAAGTTGTCTCTAAATATTGAAGTGTAATTATGTGGAAGAATAATTAGACTTGTTATGCTTGATCCCAGGAGCAAAACAATTACCAATGAGTGGAGAAATTATAGAGGCAGTTGGTTTAATGTCAGGGAAAAAAAATGACCCAACACTTAGAGCTCTGGAAAAGACTGTCCTATCTCATGGGGATACAGTGAATTCCTTACTACTGGAACTCTTCAAGCAGAAGCTAGATTATCACTTGGGGATTTTGAAGAGGATTTATGCTGAGAAAGTTTATATGAGATGACTTCTTCGGTACCTAGCTATTAAAGTTAAACTACTGTTTTAAAATTATTTTTATTTATAAATCCAGAGCAAAATATATACCATTCAAAAAGACTTTTGTAAAATTAAAAAATCTGCATATCATTATTTATTTACTTTTGGTCTTTGAAAACAGAAACTATTTATGAAATATTTACACTTTGATGAAAATCTATTAATAGAACTTGATGCTTTTAAGGGTCTCCCCTTCCTTAGTACTGTAGCATATTTTCTCTATGTATTTGATCTCTTTAGTTGTAAAACTATATCTTGGCTCTTTGAAATACTGTCTTCATAAATGTTAATCATCTTTGATTGGCTTATTGCACATTTACTTGAATATGAATCTATTTACCACTTACCTTGTGTAAGGTACTTCAATTATCTTTTGTTGAAATTGCATATGTTTTTAAGTTTCATGAGGACAAGGGACTATTTCATGATAGCACTCAGCAATTAGTAGGTACTTAAAGAGTTATTTTGTTGATTGATCTAGTTTCTCCAGAGAAAAGCTAAATATCTCTCATAATTTAAATTAAAAGCTGAAAGGAAAAACATATTACTAGTTAAAGAGCAAAACGGAAATATGACTTTATGCTTCATTTCCAAGGTGAAATGTCAGCCATATCTTATGCCCTGATTTGTAATGTTTCTTTAATGAAAGTGGTGTCTGAGGCCTGCGTATAATAATTATTTTTTCAGAGTATATTCACCATTACAATATCATTGAGACTCTGTTTTAGGAATAAAATATCTTATTTTCCAGTGTGAATAGAGTGCATAAATTTGCTAATTATTCTTCCACATCCTGGGTTACAGGACTGAATTTATATATATACCTTGGAGAATACAATTTAAAATTTTTAAAGAGAAATAACTGAAAATAGGTTACTATATTCAGCATTTTCCACCTCCATTTCTTAATTTTTTTTCTGATCTTACATGCTGTTGTTAATGCTAGTTATATAGCTGTGGCAGAGATTTTTTTAGAGAAGGGAAGTAAATAATCTGTCCTTTTAACACAAGAATCTTAATATTAAGATAATAAAAGGATTTCATACTTGAATGTGAGTATTAGATTAATTGACCCTTTTAGATCTTTAATAGCTGTGAAGTTATGAAAATTTCTGAATTTTTAGCTTCCATTTGTTTATAGGTTCAGGAGTCCCTCTTAATTTTCTCTCCTTTGCAAGTCAGTATTTTCTTTGTGTAGTAACAGACTAAGATTAAGGCACAAAACTTTTACAAAAAAACAAAGTAACTGTGTCATAATCCTACAACTTATTTATAAAGTAGAGGGGAATTTTAAAGTCTCTGAATTATAACGCTATATTACTCTTTGTTTAAAATAACTTTTTTCTGAAAAGTATTCATAGTTTGAAATAAAAATCTACTCTGGATCTTAGAAGAGGCTAGGCTTTATATTCCATTAGTGAACATATAATAAGAGAATAGTTTCAATTCTCCTACTCAATCCATTCACTCTCTACTTATCTCTGTGGCCTTTATGTTATGGATTGGTGAATTAAGTCAGAGGGATTGGAGCAGTAAAGAACTAACGGTGGAATTGGGGGAGGTACAGGTTCATGCAGACTTATACCAAATGCTGACTTTTCCACTTTCCTGTCAGAAGCTATAGGGGGAGCTAATATAGTTTGAAAACCATATGGACTTTGATTTTTGATTTTCAAAAGTTTTCCTATTATTCTATTCTTAAATTGATATTGACATGTCCCACGTCACCAGTTACTTATGTTTAGTGATGTCATATTATTATCTTTTTATTTTTGCCTTCTCTACTTCTTTTGAAGAATGGAGCAGACGATGTGAAAAGGCACCGGTGGTTCAGGTCTGTGGACTGGGATGCGGTACCCCAGAGAAAACTGAAGGTAAAAAAAATTGGACTTAAATAATATAATATTCATCTTTGGCTAGCCAGTTTTGGTTGCCAAGATAAAGCAATAATAAATAGTTTATAACTCATATCAGTGTTACATAGTTGAATTGAATAAGCAAAATTGACTCAGAAAAAAATTAAGATATTCTCAAGCTTGTTCATTTTCAAACCAGGTTTATTATTCATACAATACTAAAACTAAAGACCTTATATGTACTAAAGAACAACATTTTTAGAAAAGCATTTAGTGGACTACCTCCTAAGGTTTATATAACTTAGAGGAAATTATTAACAAATGCAACTGGTAGGATCTCTAGGGCAATATTCATTTTAAATGTCTCTTGGTACTAATGAATTTCTGAATTTATCTAAATCAAAATGTATCTTTACATCTGAATAGGAATCATTTTAGAACAAAGAGTATTACACTGAACAGACAATGCAAATCTTATAGTTTACCAAGTATAGCTTACTAGGAATAAAAATATTCATATCTCCAAGTGTACCACTTAATTTGCTTTTTAGGGACACCTATACTTTAGACTGTCTTACAATACCTTGAAGCTTCAGAGCTCATAATTCCTCAGTTGTATGAAACTTTTTTTACCAAGTTCTGTGTATAGTATATATCTAGACATGTATTAGTATTAATTAAATATGCTATTGCAATAGATATAGATATCTGAGAAATATACGTGTATATATAACGTATATATGTGGATGTGTGTATACACACAAACACACACACATATTGCAGGTATTCTGACCTTAAAGAATTCCATTGGTAACTGTAAATAAAGTAACAAAGAATCTTCCACGTTGAAATCCTCCGTTGCCATAATTTTTGCCAGTACATTTATAAATTTAGGTTTACAGAAATCAAATAGGCTTAAAGGTGATCCATCTTAATGATCTAAAGTCCTTTATAGATTATAATAAAAACAAAAACTCAAACCCAGAAGTTGAAGATTTCCCAGTCAGAGGCACAATTTCTAAGAACTGCTCGAGGCAAATTTTTAAATGCTTCAACTCTCCCCTCACCAAGTTTTGGGTTCTTTCCATCAGAACCTCATGTCCTAAGTTCTTTGTGCCTGAATAATAAACATTGTTCCTAATAGCTATTTAATAGTATCATTTAATGTAAAACTACCATTTTCATTTTTTAAAAATTACTTATTTTTTGTTTACATTACATTACCTTCAACCTAGAACAGTTTTACGTGAGTGCAGCAAAACATTTATGGGGTGCCTACTGTGTACATGACATACAAAAATAGAAAATAAATAGTTTATGCTTTGTGCTATAATACATTGTGCTAGAATACAAGCCAAGATGGTATGTCTGTCATTTGAGTGCCTGCTTAGCAAACTTCTGAGCAACTCAAGACCAAGCTAGCAATTAAATGTGTTTTTGAATTACAACAAATCTATTTACTAAGCTATTTACTAAGTCTGCTTTGGTGGAAAGAGAAACCATATGGACAAGTGATCCAAGTATTGGAGAGTACTCCATGTTTTCCCAAAACAGCATCAGTAAACTAATACTCCAGTTTTAAATTATAAAGTTTGCTTTTCTTCTAAAACTCTGTTTGGCATATTTCCTTAGCCTCCTATAGTGCCGAAGGTTTCCAATGATGGTGATACATCTAATTTTGAAGCTTATCCTGAAGATGACTGGAATAAGACACCACCTGTGCCTCCTAAAGACTTAGAAATCTTTAAGAATTTCTGAGTACAGGGAATCACATATGGAAAGGTATATCTTTACTTGCCATATATTTTTTAAAGTGTTGCTCTTTGCATTTTAAACCATAAACCCATGGAATAAAGTTTTGTTTAAATGTTTTAATTAAGTAGCCATTAAATAGAATGGTAAGAAGTATATATGGAATTCAATATTTTGATGTGCAAACCTTCCAGCATGATGCTGATTCATTTCAAAAATATGAAGGCTTGCTCTTTTCACTTAACTACTGGTTTTAGAAGTTTTTTCTCTTGTTAATTGGAATTGAGCTACCATATTTACTCTTGTGTAATGTATAAATAAAAAAAAAAGTGAGATTGTTTTTATATTTATTCAAAGATAAACACAGGTCATAGAACAGCTTCTGTTATATATCTATATCCTAAGATATCCTGCAATGATATTTCCATATAGGTTGTATTAAATGAAATCAACAATTTTTGAATGAGCATTAACTCATTACTTTGTATCAGTAATCATTACACAGTAAAAGATTACTGTGAAGAGTATCCAGGTATTTAATAGAGGCTTTACTGTATTACCTACTTTCTGATTTATTCCATTTATATCAGTTTGCCTGTGTTTGTTGTAACAATTTAGTTACGTTAAATATGCAGCAAAGAGTAGGAAAATGAGATCTTATCTCTTGAAATGGCTTAACATTTTGTTATTGCTTGATAAAGTTTGATCATTTTTAGAGTGGTGACTAATTGTGATTTAAAATGAAGAACTTGATTTGTGTGTGTATGTTCCTTTTTTATTAGGTTATACAAAGCTTTAAAGTGTTAGTATTGAAATCACAAGATGGTCTTAAAATCTGTTTACTTTGTGTCTGTTTCATTTTTTCTGTTCATTCAATAGCTCACTCTTTTGACATCATCTTTAAGTCAGGAAAAGTCTAGAATGGTTAAATTAGTTTTAAATACATGTATGTAGACAGAGAAAATTTTTGAATAATGTATATTTGATAAATCCATGAAACCTCTCCCTGTATATTTATAACATAAACTTTTATCAGTATGAGATGAGAAGGAGGAATTCAGTTATAATTCACAAAAAATACTGTCCTTCTTATAGTGACACAAAAGTGTATCTTGCTTTATACATTGAATATGTTCTTAGAAAATAGGGTAAATAATAAATTTTTGTACATAATCATTTTAAATAAACTAAATGAGTTCCTGTTTGAATTTCTTTAAAAAAAGACTTTCAGTGGAATTCAAAGTATCCTTCTGTAGAAGATTATTAACCCTAAATCAATAAATCTAGATTTTGCTGTATTTAAAATGATAATATGATAAGGAAAGATACCACTATATTATAATGTATATAAATGATTTCAATAAAGGTAATATCTATTGTTGAGCTGAACAGTTCAGAGAGTCAGTTTCAGATTAGTTGACTCTTTTAAGATTTTATAAAAGATCCTTTTTATGAAAAACAAAGACATCTATTGGATAGGAATTAGACCCGTTTTTTTCATTGATATAATGAACTCTCTCTTATCATTGCAGCAATCTACTTTTTCTGTAATTTAGAATTGCACTGTCTCTGCAGGCCACATTCCTTAAGAGTTGCCTGAACATTAAGAGGATAAGTGACTTGCCTGAGATCACACAAATATATGTCATATTTGGAATTTGATCCTAGTTCTTCTCCATGGCTTCCTGGCCAGCTCTCTATGCACTATGTCATGCATGATTCTTCACAAATAGGAAACCTTAGAATTAAAGTCAATTACAGTTTTCAAAGCATAGTTGCTAAGTGTTTGAATTAACTGTTCCCCTTGCTCTTCTATATAACATTTCTCATCATCTCCATTGTGTTTCTATGAGAATGGGCTAGAGAGGATCAGGAGAGAGAAGAAGGAAAAAATGCTCCAATTACTCCATTATTTACTTGATTTTAAAAATTGTTAGTAGCTTTGTTGAATTGTTAGAAAGGACACGACATTGAAACATCTAAAGCAAAGAGATGAATGTCATTTCTTTGTACAACTTCCTTCATTAATATTAGGCTGTTGAGTTTTGTGGGTAAATAAATGAGAATAAAATTATGCTATATCAAATTTTAAAACTTATTTATTTTAGATTTATAATTTTGCCTTTGATGGTTATTAGTTCTCTTAACCACTGGTTTTAGAAATCTTTTCTTGTGTTCATAGGAATTGTGAAAATAATTCTGAAACTTTTTGCCTTTCCATTTTACTGCTTTGAAAAAAAGGAGCTCAAACATTAGCTGATGATTGGAAAACTAACAAAAATTCTTTGTATTTGTGCCATTGAATGTCAGAAACTGGAAGAAGATGTGGAATGGTCTGAGCACATTTGAAAAAACGAACTGGGCATCTGCCAACCTGAAGAAATTCTTTCACATGAATGAGAAAGTTTCCACACTCATATATGCATATATTTATATAAAATGAAATTGGAGGGCTGGTGAAGTTTAATTTTAACTGTGTAAATCTGTCATTAGTTGAACAACTGTTACTACAGAAAGTCTATTTAGTAGTAGATCATTTGATTAAATTTATTGGTTTATATTCTTTAGGTTAGTGTTACTTTTCTGCTATGCCAGACCTTTTTTTTTTTTTTTTTTTTTTTTTGTCTTTTGCTTTATCTCATAGACTTAACTTTATAAGTTTATACTAAACTTGTGACATTGTAAGCACAGATTAGTATGTATGTATATAAAGAAAACAAAATCAACTTAAGCACAGGGATTGTGCAAAGATGTAAATGTTTGTACTTTGCAGAGTCTATGATTTTTATTTTTCAGATTTTTTTCAAAATTCTCTTCTTTGGGGAGATAAAACTCTTAAAGGACAAATATGTTTTTCTTCATCTTAATAAACATTTTATAATTCTTTGTATAAAAAAGAAAGAAATTATGTTAAGACTGTCATTAAAATGTCCAGTGCTTCATGTCTATTAACTATAGTACTTGAAAGTCTGAGAAAAGGGGATGAGGTACAAGTCTCATCTTTAGTTCATGAAAGCCCTATTGATTCATGAGTGTTCAAAAAACAAAAGTGTCTTGGAAATATTTCACTTACTTTTATGCTGTATGGTATCCTGCTGTATACTGGGACTTCTACTTATTTAAAGTTGAAATATAAATCTGGCAAATAATACAGTGCCCAAGACCATGAGCTCTATTGTTTTCAGCCACAGGTAGAGTTTTCCCCCTTTAATTTAGGAAGGAGAGAAGAACTTCACAAGTGGCAAGATGTAAAGATCCATTGTACCCTGTAAAAAATTACCCAGAGATCTAACTTCTATTTAATTATGCAAATGCAGCCTCTATGCTTCTTGAAGATCACCTAGGGTTTTTTTGGTATTATTAGGTAGTGAAATTGAGCTCCTAGATAGGGCATCACAACAATGTACATAAATAAGAAGTTTTCCTTTTCTGAATGTGTATTTTATGGTAGCCAGATGTTAAGTTGATACTTAGGGTTAAACTGAAAAATATGGACCAAAGTAGGTGTTCATCTCAGAAGTAAGGAGCTTACAGAATTTCTAGGAAGATCTCTGCTCACAGTTCACTTCATTTTAAAACATTCCAAATTCCTCCTACACTCTTCTTCCATTTCTTACTGTTCTAAAATTTCCTGGAAATCTCCAAAACCTGTTTAACCCAGCAAAAAATAATAAATCTAATTTGCAAAATCCTGTTATTAATCTGTCAGCAGTTGTGTATTCCAATTATGTTCTATCCCTATTTGAGAAGTAAACCCAGCAAGCTTTTTCATTAAGAATATTTCAGTACTAAGGCTGTTTCATACACATATATGTATAATAAATACATAAACACATATACATATATCTATATATAATATCAATATGTGGTGTAGGTATGTATGTGTGTACATCCACGCAAACATCCACACACAATGTTTTAAAAGATAAGAGCATGCATTAATTGGACTCAAGTAGCAAAAAAGAGCAGTTACTCATGTAAATGAATTCTATATAATAAACTAGATCCAGGAAGCGAGCAGAATATTGAGTATTGCATTTTCTCCCCTTTTATCCCTCTCCCCTCCAAGTCACCAAATGTTTATTTTCTACACACTAAAGAAATTTAGCAAATGAAACTCATGTAAGTGAAAAATGAGAGTGTGCCTCTCAATTTGCTATCCCCTAAAGTGCCTACTCACTGTGCATTTAAAACATTATTTAATAAATCCATTAGATTTGTATGTTATGCGGGAAAAAAATTTTTTTAATCCACAGGCACCATTTTATAAGACAGTGCAGTGGAAGAGATGTACTTTTTGTGGGTTTTCCTAGTAGTCTCAGATATATTCTGGTCCAGTGATTTTAATGATTTCTTATTGTGATACTCATTTGACACAGAGATTGGTTTCTGAGTAGCAAAATTTCAGGAAACAAAACAAACTAAAACAAAGCATCATGTTTCAGCTCAATAGCTGAGATAAGATTTTTAGTGTACTTGGAAATGAACTAACTTCAGACGGTTTTCTAAATGCCTTGAAAGAAATATGACATGCTATGAAAAAACAAATCATTGTCCCATCCTAAGTCATCAAACTTAGGGATTCCAAATCAACATTACCAAAAATTCAAGATCTGTGCTCAGCAAAATTCTATATAGAACAAATAGCCCATTGAGAAAAATTGTTAATATAAATTTCACTCATAAAATTGTATAGAATTTACTTCCCCTAATGTTAGGTATTAAAATCAAGGCCAAAAGTTGCTAGAGATTCAGAAATCAGTTTCTGAGGTAAAATGTGATCTAACCTTAAAAAACAAAATCAATAAAATGACTGCCATAGTTTACTGAGATAAAAACTTTGAGCTACCAGAAGTGATAACCTAAGTCTAGTGCCACTTGACTCTTAAATCACATTAATTCTTTAGGAACTTTTTCTTTTAAAACCTTATACAGAACAATTTGTTTTGAGTACAACTTTAAACTGTACATAACTTCAGTGTGCTAGTGTGTGTACTTCTTTGGTTTACTACTTTGTTATCTTTCAACATTTAATGTTGATATTGAAATAGTATAGAAAGCATGAAATATATTTGCCTTATTTCTGAATAAATATGCAGGAAAAACAGATGTGTTAACATTGGTTACATTGTTATTTTGCAGGAATGTAATCAGCCTTTAGTAGGAAAAAAGTGAAACATTAAAAAGGAGATTCAAAGATATTTAATGGTGTTAATAAGTACAGAGTGAACAATCGAGCACATTTCAAGTTTTTATTTAAGTGCCACATGTTAACTGTTCATTAATAGGCCATAAATTATCACTTCATATAGTGTGATGTTACATAAAGGTTGGTTATAACTTAAATAATAAACCTGGAACAATCATTAAAAGTAGCTAAGGAAATAGTTGAATATGTGTGTATAGTTGGATATTTGTATTTATATGGTCAGTTATAATTGCAAATTTAAAAAATTGTGGGGGACATATCACAGAATTTATACCCCATGTAAAGTACCATTTTGATTTTTGACTTACTGATATTCATGAGTTTGCAGTATTTTCTGGATTCTGAGTACTACAAAAATTATTAATAAAATGCATAAATTGCTATATTGAGTGTATTGAGGATTTCATCTTCACGTGATAAAATTGTCATTTCTGTCTTCGTTTGTATAAATTAAGCCAAGGAAGAAATTACATTAACTTTATATTATACATGCAGTGATAGAGTTTCCATCCTTTCATACCAGAAATTGGATTTGTTTTAGACATAAGTATGTCCATTGCTGGCAATGGATGTTTTCTGACTTCTGGTATTAACAGAAGGAAAAGAAGTAATGGGATGTTTGCAAACATACGTACTTCTGTGATGTGTGTATGTACATACATACACATACACATAGACATACACATATGTATACACACATATCCATCTACTCTAGATCTATGCATATGGAACAGAAAAAAAATGATTTGTGTTTATATGGTTTCCAATGCAATTCTTTCTATTTATCTCCTTGAAATTAAACATATTTTTGATAAATCATTTTTAAATCCTACTCAAAAAATGAAGTAATCCTAAGTGAGAGGTTTGGAAGGATACATTGTTATTTAAGTATATGACCTATGTGGTGAGTCTTAAGGTTCTATACCTTTCTCATGGTGTTAACTGGAGAGCAAGGGGCTAGACTCCCCTGGTACCAAGCACTGATGCAAGAAACATAATGTGACTACACAGTGAAGCAAATAAAATTAGTAGGATTTAGTGATTTATTGTGTTGTAGACTGACAAGCTAATTGAGAATTTTATATTTTCTACCATTGTTTTGCAGTCACAAAAAATTAGCCTCCATGCCTCTTTATCTTCATTTAAGTTTGGAATATATTGTCCCAATAATTATATTAGGTTCCCTTCTCTATCATGTATCTTATACATGTTGAACAGTTTCTATGTATTACCCTTCTTCCCCAACAACAGTGCAAAGTCTTACTATTACTTTATCTTAAGTGAACAAAGTGAATTTATTATAAAAGGAATTTTAAAGGAGGTTCAAAATGTCATTTTTAGAGTATTTATTTGTTCAAGAGTTTATTACACATTTGACTTAATAGGTTGCCAGGGCTCATGCTTGGCACCAAGAATATAAAAGGCAAGACCAAAACAGACCTTGTCCTCCAGGACCATTCCTATTATTGGCGGTTGGCCATTTCTGTTTATGTTTAGCCCAGCATATAAGGTTCTAGAATAAAATTTACATTGTGAATGCAATGGAAACCAATGGAAAATTTCCTAAAGGAGAAGAGATTTCTATAACTCACCACAACTTTAGCAAGTGACTTTTAAACGAACATTAACTGACTTGATCTTCCACTGTCAAAGCATCATTAATTGAATGAAAACTCAATTAGGTACTATACTCATGGTAAATGGACGAACCAGAATTTGAAGGCTTAAAGGTAGTTGAAAGATATGACCACTGTTCAGGTCATTGCTTTGAGGTCCTGAAGAATTAAAATGTAGTGCTTCCTTATGCTAAAGGATCATTTTTTCATCTTTAACAACAAAACTGTATGATTTTTTGGTTCTATTTGATATCCAGATATGCCATATAAACTTTTCTATGGCAGACCTGACTACTTTATAAATAGTAGGAAATGCCATAGGTTTGTGTACTTAATAACTAATTTGAAATGAGAAAATAGGCAAGATTATTTTAGAATCATTAATATGTTGGTTGCTAGTCCTCAATCATGTAAAAGTACTGTCCAAAGTCATGTCAATTCATTGCACAATAAAATCACTGTGATTTGTATATAAACCCTAGTGAAATGTTACTGCTGTTTAATTTATATAATGCCTGTTGATTTCTGGATTTGTTTAATAAACATTTGTATCTTTTAAAATGTCTAAATCCTGTTTGCTTCTCCTTATATTGGGAAGGCTCCCTAATGTTTACAAGGAAGTCGTATTAATTAAGCTAAGGGGAAAAAAAAATAAAGTTTACTTAAAAGAAGTAAACCTCTTTGGCTGCTACATACATGCCCAGATCCTTTCACCACAGATACCGTCAGTTTGTAAGGATCAATTGTGAAGCAGTTACGAAGTGCCTACTGTATCCAGCCAAGTGCTAGATACTGGGGTTTTAAATACAAAGAATAAAATTTTTCTATGGGAAAGGTGCTTATGCTTATGGTGGTGACATTTCATTATCCTCTTTCTTGAAAAGTTAAAAAAAAGTTTTAAGTAGTAAAGGCCTTACTTATAGCCTGTGGCAATTCATTTTTGCCAGAACTTTTTTTAAGTGACCAGAAACTTTTTTTAAAAATAATGATGCTGATATGTTTAAGAGGTATTATATATGAAATATGTGAGAGACAGTTTCTGGATAATGTCATTTGGTTAATTATGTTAGCAACAATTAAAGGGTCAGTGACAATCTTGAATGACCAAAACCTCTCATGGAACCCACTCAGCGTTTATATGCTTTTAAAAAGAGTCAGTATTTCCCCACACGTAATGAGAAAGAATAAATATTATAAGAGATGGGCCTATTCTAATGAAGGACTGGGGGGATGTAATATAGATCATGTAATTTTTTCCCA
This sequence comes from Sarcophilus harrisii, assembly GCF_902635505.1. NCBI lineage: Eukaryota > Metazoa > Chordata > Mammalia > Dasyuromorphia > Dasyuridae > Sarcophilus > Sarcophilus harrisii. Next base: position 213,775,571 of record NC_045428.1, read on the forward strand.
AATCACTCCCAGTCCGGAGAAATCTGCACAAAGGTTTTACACCATCACCATCCGCTCACCTCCCCCCCCCCAAAAAAAAATTTGTCTGAATTCACTTTTAGATTAAAATCTTTGAAAGGTTTTTGAATTGGGTAGGGCAACAACTCCACCTAGTTAAGATTATCTAGGTAAGGTAAATTTTTGGGAAAAATCAAGGATTTGATTTTTCAAACCACTGAGAATCACTCCTTGCAAAGACCACTCTTTCCTACTATGAGTCATACAACTGAAAGCTTCAGTTTCTTTACTGAATTCCCTTACAATTCAGTCTGCTTATAATGGCGTACATTGCTTTCAATAAAATTTTGCTCCTTGACCAGGAGATGGGTTCAAGCCTGCAAATTTTTTTGAGATACCTCATAACACTGATCTGGGACTTTTGAGGTTCCCCCAGCCCTTTTCCAACCTTAACAATAGTGTACCTTCTAATAGTTGAAAGCTTCAGATTGTTGGAGATATTCCACATCTTTAAGTTGGCTGAAATGTGTCAGTTTTTAATTTTATCTTCCTATCCTATATAAAACTTCAAGTGAAATGTATTAATTGCTCGTTTAATATTATTTGATATGTTCTGGTTAATGTATGGGGGCTTTCAAGGTTATTAATGTAGTGTGATTAAACAAGTAATGCTTTCTTTTCTATTACCATGGCTGAAACCAACTGTCACAAACCTACATATTAATAGAAGGGTAGTGCCAATTAATTCTTTTTACAATTATTAAATAATCATTGCCAGCTTATTGCCATTATATTTTTTATGACTCATCCTGTGATATCATTGGGCAGATTTTTCCTATCAGTCATAGAATATCTGCGTCAGCTTCTTGTGAATAGACTCAGGTTTAAAAAAAAAAAAACAAACTTCTGGGTTCTAGCTGATTTGAGAACAGGGTCATTGAGTAGAATTTTTAATAGTAAGGTTCTTGTGTTATTGTTTTCAGAAGGAAAAGAAGTGTTAGTCATATTCCCCATTTTATAAGCTCATTGATCAGAGTCTATTTAGTCTGATTTCACTTATTTTTTATTAGGGAGACTGAGGCCTAAGCTAAGCAATTCATCTATTGTCATAGATAGTAAATGATACAGACAAGATCACAGCTATCCATTCTGACATCAGAGCCAATGCTCTTTTTACTGTGCCATTCATTGTGTGAAAAGGTGGGTAATAGGAAGGAGAAAAGGATTTTTTTTTAGTTATGAGTTTAGAATGGGATTTGAGTCTATATGAAGGGAGAATAAGAAGTGCCTGAATTCCCACAGCTTAATGAACTTTTACTTTTCTCATGTCACTCTTACCTCAATCTAACTCCTTTTGATCTTTCCTTGCCCTTTTTTGATATCACGATTTTTCCAGTGAAAATATTTTTATCCATTCATAATATCTAATAGTTATGCAGAATGATTTAAACATAGTTTACTCTTAAACACTGTGATAGAAGTCGTTTATTATTGTACACTTTTTACAACTAAGGAAACTGAAGCTAAGTGAGATTGCATCATTTGCTCAAGGCACTCAAAAAATACTAGGTGCAGGGTACCTAATTACAAAGTTAGTACTTGTCCACTGTACCGTATTCTCTCCCCTGTATCAGCACTGGAAGTTCAAATACAGATTTCCTTAATCCAGTTGTATTTCATTCATGCCATGCTACATGCTCCATCTACCCATACCTTCTTTATTCAATCAACAACTACGTATTAATTCCCAACTGTATGATAGGCAGTTAAAGGAGAGGAAGAATGTGATAGAACAACCATGGAATTTCAGAGTTGGAAGTGACCTAAACTTCAATTAATAGCTGAAAAAAAATCCACACTATAATTTACCTATTAAGTAGTTATTGAGTCTCTACTGAAAGACCTAATGAGGAGCCACTTAGTTGTCTTGAAGAATCCTATTTCACTTTTAGATAGCTAATAATAGATAATTCAGATAATAATCTGAAAATTTTCTTGAAATCAAGCTGAAATCTGTTTCTTGGCGATTTCAGTTCCTGTTCCTGCCTTCTGGGGTCAGTGACAAGTAAAATCCTTCCTCTAAGACTTACATATTTGTAAATTTACTCCCTATCTCACTTCCACAAATCCTCTTGATTTCTTGAACTAATCTGCACCATGCTGGATGCCCTCCTTTGGACTCCAGAAGTTCATCAACCTGAATAGTTTTCAATTAATCATGCTTATCTCCATTTTTTTTTGTAAAACTGATTTATTTAACCTTACAAGTATTAGGGATACTTATCCCTAATAAATTTATCTTGCTGTATTCAAGCTATATATTAGTCTGGCAAGATAACCTCCATCATCCTGTGTCATGCAATTCTCTCAGCCTTGTGACATCTGAGAACTTGATAAACTTGCAATTCTTTTTAATGCTTTTGTAAATCACTTGCAATAAAGGAATTGATTTATTCTTCTCTAATGTTAGTTATTACCATTCCCTCCATTCTTTCCTCTCAAGTCTTCCCCACCTTTTAAAAAGTCTTATTTTGATGGTTCTATCATTGTCTCTTTCATGCATGCAGGTTTGTAACTTGATTGTAACCTAGAGCAGCATATGGTTCAGTGGATAGAGCACCATGGACTCAGGAAGGCCTGAGTGTAAATGTAACCTCAGATACTTACAACTCTGTGTTTATCCCAGTTATCTATAAAATGAACTGGAGAAGGAAATGGCAAACTATCCCAGTATCTTTGCCAAGAAAACTCTCAATAGGGTCATGAAGCATCAGACATGACTGAAATGACCTAACAGCAACATCTATAGCAACAACAATCTTTGTGCTGTCAATGACTCTTCACTTTCACCAATACTATTCAACCAGTTACCAAATCCTATTAATTCTACCTTTGTAATCTCATATACAACCCCTCTTATTCTACCTTCACAGTATTACTTGAGTACATTCCTCCCTCCTGAGTGCAGGCTCCCATCATCTCACTCCTGAACTACTGCAATAACCTTCAGGTCAGTCTCCTTGGCTTGTGAATTTTCATTTCAGTCCAACTATTCAGCTCTCACATAGATCTTTCTTAAAATTAACTCCCATCTTCCTTTCTCCACCCCACTTTCCAGTCATTAAACTTACTGACTTATTGCTACCTCCAGAATAAATATAATAATTTTTTCCAGATTTTAAAGTCCTTTGTAAAATATCCTCTTGCTACTTTTTCAGTTTTCATACAGTTCCCTTCATGTACTCAGAGTTAGTAACATTGACCGCCTCCTTATTCCTTGTACAAAACAATCCATCTCCCAACCCTGTATTTTCATTGGATATCTCCCATTCCTGAGATTCTTTCTCCTTATCCCAATATTCTATTTTGCTCTGGATTTCTTTAAATCTCAGCCAAAATCCTACCTTCTACAAGAAGGCTTTTCTGATACCTCTTAAGGCTAGTGACCTACTTTTGTAATTATGTCCAATTTCATGGGCACATATTTTGTTTGTAAATAATCATTTGCATTTTAATCTCTCATTTGATTGTGAGCTCTTTGAGAACAAAGATCATTTTCCCCCTCGAACATTGTGTCCCCAAGACTTACACATAGCCTGAAAGATAAATTGATTTGGCTTTAAGCAATGTTTTTTTTTTTTTTCCCATTTGACTTTTAAAAAATAAAAATTAAAAGATCCTTAGCTTTCCTTTCAAACCTCAATTCATTTTGAATTTTGGCTCTCCTGACATTATTTTTACAAATACACATCTTTTCAGAAATCCCAGCCCTTTGTGATATCTTTTATAATAGCTTTTTAAATTTAAATGTGTTGAGTTCTCTTAAGTTCTCTATGAATTTTGATGGTTCTTTCAGCTAACTCCTGGTTGGTCTTTTCCCCCAACCCCATTTTAATAAGAATAAGGGATAGCCTATGTCCCAATGGAGTGTCAGACTGGAAGGGGAAAACAGGCCATATATATTAAAATAGTTCCCTTCTCTCTAATCTGTATCACTTTCTATTCTAGGTATATATCTTGGTTATTTACAAGTTGTTTTTCCCAGTGGAATGTAAACTCTGGGGATAGGGACTGTTTTTTTGCCTTTTCCTTTTCTCCTCCTCCTCTTCCTCTTCCTCTTCCTCCTATTCTTCCTCTTCTTCTTCCTTCTTCTCTTCTTCCTTTTCCTCCTTTTCCTCTTCTTCCTTTTCTTCCTCCTGCTCTCCTCCTCCTCCCCTGCTTCCTTTTCTTCCTCTTCTTTTACCGTCTTCCTTCTTTCTTCTCTTTTTGCATTCTTAGTGCTCTGATGCTAGGGCTTTGAGGATTATAAAGTGCAGTTAGAATCCCAAAAAAGGAAAAAAAAAATGTTTCTCTCTGGGGAAATCAGATGAGACTTTGTAGAGGAGATGGCTTTTGAACTGAGCCTTGAGGGATCTAATCACACATTTTTTTATTTTGTCATGCACAATTTAAAAAAAAAAGACATTTTTCATGCTCCAGTTACAGCATATTAGATGCTTTTATAGAAATAAAACAAAGGTTTCCTAGCTTTTCCTCTATTTTTGCATTTTGAATTTGCAAACTTTTTGTTTTAACTAGAGCCTATATTTGAAAATCCCAAGCAAGTTCTATAGAAGAGAATATAAACTAGGTGTGTTACCTCTTCCTCTAAAAGGAGGAGACTGAATGAGATGATCCTGAGTTCCTTTTGGCTATAAATCTTTTGACCTTATGATCTGCATGAAGAACATGAAAGTTGAATCTATAAAAATAAAATCTGTTTTCTTCAGCTTATGTTTTTTTGCAACATTTATTCTGTTTAAGAATTTCCACATTCCTATAGATTAATGGGAAAAGGATAAGGTGTGATATAGAAGGGTGTTTAGAATAATTGGAGTGGGATAAAGAGGGAAGAAAAGAGTAGAAAAGAAGATAAGGGAGGGATTTATGGATGGGAAAGGTTATGTGATAGCAAGACAAGTTAAGGGGTAGAATTAAAGTGGAAGAATTATCAAGGATAGGAAATAAGAAACATACATAAACACTACAAAAAGGATCAAGAATAAAATTATTCTAGTAGAAAAAAAGTAGGACTAGTTATCATTGATCTTTCAAAATCAAAGATTTAATCAAGCAAAAAACTGCATTAAATGTCAGCCATATTATTATTGTGTTAGATGCATGTTTACTTATGTATAAATGTTTATGTCTATGTGTGTAGGTGTATGTATATAAATATATGTATGTGTGGGTGTGTGTTTGTGAATAATAGGTATATATGTATGTGTGTATATATATATATATAAAACATATATATTTACATATACATATATCCATGCTTTGGGGAGGTGGGGATGAAAGGGAAAAAAAATTATAAAATGAAAAGTACACAGCAGAGAACAAAAGAATAACCTACAAGGAAGCAAAGGAAAGAGAACAATCATAAATATAATCTCTTCTAATATTATATGTGCTTTCTTGAAATGGAAATTTATTGTTATATATTTTGAATCCTCCCTGATCTTCTGCTAGGCACATAACAATGTTTTGCTTTTCTTTTTCTTTTTCTTTTCTGTCTTTTTTTTTCTATTTTTTTCTTATTTTGCATTTGGTTTTAAGTAAATAAATACTTTTTTTAAAAAAATTCCTTCATTCTATCTTTAAAAATCTTTAAAGGTTATTTCATTTTCTCCTGTAGACATTCTTATCTCTTAACATTTTCATCTGGGTGGGATCAGTTTTAGTATTTTAGTGTCTGCTTCCTGAGCCCAAAAGATACCTCTTCCCTTAAAAAGGGGAAAGCATTTCCTTCAACAGCTAGAAATAATATTTGAAGTACAATCACTCCCAGAAGAGGTAATATTATTAACTAATTCATCCCAAAGTATACATGACTGATATCCTCATATCTTCCTAAGAGGTTTTATTGATCAGAGAACATTGTCTCAAAACTGAATGAGAAGTCTCCAAAAGAGGAAAACGAATTTACTTTGCAATCCCAAGTACCTGTGATCTGTCTCCAAAGATAGGAATTTTCCTTAGTTTTTTCACTACAGCAAAATTAAAGTAAAAAGATAGAAAAATTACAAAACTTTTTCAAAGAAAATAAGTCCAAACTCAAAGAAAATTGTCTAAATGTCTTTAAATATATGTTTAACCAAGTCAAGATAAATAATAACAATAAAAAAGATATCGTAATTTGTATGTCATTTACTTCTCTTTTCACAAAATGTGCAAATTTAAGTTTAGCCAATTCCATTGTCTATCTTTAGTGTTTAAAGAAACCAAAAAACTTTAAAAATTTAAATTTAAAAAATGAATATGAAATTACCTTTAAAAATTAAAACAAAAGCAAAACGTAGCAATATAAGCTGTTGGCATTTTGCAAAGTTAAGAAAGGAAGTCATAAATAGAAGGAAGATCACTGATATGATAGAAAGAACATTCAATTTATAGTCTACATGTCTGGATTCTAATCCAAGTTCAACTATGTGTTTGACCTTAGACAAATCATTTAGTTTCACTATACCCAATTTCTTCCAACCAACAAACAGGGCAAAGCATATGAAAAAAATCAGTAAATTTTCTTCTGTAAAATGGGGAGAATAATCATTTCCCTACTTATTCCATAGCTTTTTTTGTATGAATTAAATGAGATAACATGAACATAATTTGAGAAACATAATATAGTATTTGGAAATTGTAACAGCATGTCTTTTAGAGTAATCAACAAAAAGATGCCATTGTCTCAAGTTATTCTAAAATAGTGAAGATTTTAATAGGTTCATTGTTAACTTGTTTGCATACTGAAAGGCAATTTTTATGTTTCCACAGAAAGCCTCTGATTACTTTGTGGTGAAGTAGCAACAGGCCAAACTTAATGAGTTTTGTCACCTATAGGGCACGTTTTAAAATTACTGATCTGTGCCCTCAGATTCTGGGTTAGTTGAGTCAGATCTGCGTCAGATTCTAAAGAAGTCTTTGGAAACATTCTGGAAATTCTACTTGGATTTTAGTAGATCCTCAAATATTTAAGTGCTAATAAAGAAAAGGCGTGGGTCCCAATTATTCTAAGAACTCAGATGAATGCTACCTTAGTTGGGATCCCAACTAAAGTTTCTTTGAAGTGGTGCTTCAGAACCAATAGTTGTTTTTCCTTGGGCCCATAAGCTTTGGAGAAGACACCCTTGTAGAAAGGAAAAAATATTGTATTTGAAACCAGAGGAACTGAGTTTCAATCCCAACTCTGCCATCATTTACAAGTGGTGTGATTTTGGCCAACACACTTAAGTCTCATTGGGTCTAAATTCCTCATCAGTAAAATGTAAAGTGTTGGATTAAATCAGGGGTTCTTTCTCTGCTATTTATGAACTTGGTATAAAAACATTTTGGAGGGATAGAGGCAAGATAGCAGAGTGAAACAGGGACTCAAGTGAGCTCTCTGGAATGTTCACATAATACCTCAAAGTGAATTCTCTAACAGAACCAGCAAATGGATGGGATCAAATAATTTTCTAGCCCAAGACAACTTAGGTTAGCAAGAAAGCTCAGTCTCATGGGGTGGAAGTACAGTGCTGGCTAGCACAGACTTTGCAAAGCAAGTGAGCAGCAGGTTTTGGGAGCCACTGAATTGATGGCTGTGACTTTTGGAGATCTTGGCTTACAGGTTGTAAGGATATTGGTCAGAAGATCCCCAGGGGACCTATTGCTGGTCCTTAGTGCAGGACTCTGCTGCAATCTCCACACTAAGAGGCCATGTCAAAGTCCCAGGACAAGAAAGAGTTCTAGCAGGAGTGGGGACCCTGTTCGTACTTTCAGGGCAGAAAATAGTGCTTGTGGTCCCTCACAGACCAGAGCACAGGCCAGTGGAGCAATGATCATATCTCTCTTTAGCTTATACTACCTTGGAAGAGCTGAAAACTTACAGTCTGAAACTAACTTTGCAAACAGCAGCACAAAGTCCCTGAAAATTGTCAGTGCCTCCTCCAACTCGGGAGCTCAACAGAGCTCAACATTAACATAAGATCAAAAATTGAGAAATAAGTTGGAAAAATGAGAAAAAAAAACAGAAGAGGACCTGAGCATAGAAATTTACTATGATGAAAGGAAAGGTGAAAGCACAAACTTGGAAGAAAATGAAATCAAAGAAGCTTCGAACTTTCAGAAAATTTAAAAAACAAAAACCAAACATGTGCATTGATCTCATATCCTGGAAGAACTCAAAAAGGATTTAAAAAATGAATTATGAGAGGTAGAAGAAAAATTGGGAGGGGGGGAGTAAATGATGCAAGAAAATCATGGGAAAATGTTATGATTCTTACAAGGTACTAAGACAGTGGAATTGATAGACACTAATTATCTAATTTAGCATGGTTCAGTATGATTGATCTGATCCTACAAGGAGATGTTATGGGCCAGAATTTGAAACAAGGTACTAAGCAGAATTGAGGAGACAATAATAAATCTAATTTAGCATTGATTTAATCCTACAACAAATAATGGTTTCCTAGTGATATAATGATTGGAGTATACTCAGTGCACAGTATATAAACAAGAAGCTCTGAGGGCCAGACTAAGAAGCCCACAAGCTCACTCTTGGAAGCAGTTAGATTCTTTCCAACTTCCACCTTAGTGCTGGCTGGAGACATTTGGAGGAGGAGAGGCTGAAGCTGGCAGTGGCAAAGGACTAGCGGCAAGAGCTTTGGGAACCAAGGAGAGAGATAGGCCTCTAAGAAAGCTAACTGGGCCAAAGGAAGGAGACAATATTTAGAAAAAGAAAAATAAAGGATTTGGACTTTAACTCCTAGTTGCATTTGGGGTGATTATTACACTGAACTGAAACAAAGGTTGTTCCCAGAAGCCCCCCAAGAAACCTGCTCCCAGAGAATATTATATTTTAGAGAAGAACATTACAGGAAAAGTATCAGATTGTTAAAGGAGGGACAAAAAATATTAAATAACACCTTAGAAACCAGAATTGTCCAAATGGCAAGAGGTACAAAAATCCACTGAAGAGAAGAACTTCTTAAAAAAGTAGAATTGGCCAAATGAAAAAAGATGAATACAAATTAACAGAAGAGAAGAACTCATTCAGAAGTAAAATTTAACAAATGCAAAAGAAGGTACAAAAATTCTCTGAAGAAGCTAATTCCTTAAAAATAGAATTGAGCTAGTAGAAGCTAGTGACTACATGAGCCATTAAGAAACAATAAAAATTTTTAAAAAGACAAAAATTTAAGAAAATGTGAAATATCTCATTAGAAAAACAACTAATTTGGAAAATAGATTGAGGAGAGATAATTTAAGGATTACTGGACTTCTTAAAAGCCATGATCAAAAAAAAAGCCTAAATGTATTTCAAGAAAATATCAAGGAAAACTGCTCTGATATCCTAGCACTAGAGAGTAAAACAGATTTTTTTATTTTAATGTTTTTCCAGTTATATATGAAAATAATTTTTAACATTAAAAAAACTTTGAGTTCCCACTCAAAGAGTCTCCCTCTTTCCCACCATATGCCTATCATATTGGTTAATATGTCAGAAAATGACAGCTATTGGAGGGGATATGGGAAAATGGGGACACATATAGAAATTGTGAATGATCCAATCATTCTAGAAAGTAATTTGGAACTATGTCCAAAGGATAATCAAACTGTGCATACCCTTAGATCCAGCAATACCATTTCTAGGTCTGTATCAGAAAGAGATTTTTTTTAAATAAAGGAAAATATTTGTGCAAAAATATTTATAAGTAGCTCTTTTTTTGTGGCAGCAAGGAATTGGAAGTTGGTGGGATGACTAGCAATTAGAAAGTGATTGAACAAGTTGTGGTATATGACCTGGAAAGACTTACATGAATTGATGCAAAGTAAGTGAAAAGAACCAGGAGAGGCTTGTACATAGTAACAGCAATATTGTATGATGATCAACTGTGAAAGACTTACCTGTTCTCAGTATTACAGTGATCTATGATAATTCTGAAGAACTCATGATGAAAAATGCTATCTCCAGAGAAAGAATTGATGGAGTCTGGATGTAGATTTAAATTTTTTCTTTATTTAAACTTGATTTTAAAAACTTGATTTTTATTTTCTTTTATAACATGAATACTATGGAAATGGGTTTCACATGATTGCACATTTACCTCTATCAAATTGTTTACCAACTCGGGGAGAAGAAGGAAGGAGAGAGAATTTGGAACTCAAAATTGAAAAAATTCATACTAAAATTTTTACATGTAATTAGAAAAAATAAAATCTTTAAAATATTTGATCACTGTATGTTAATAGCATTGATTTTATTTATAATCCTACACATAGTTTTTGTATTCAAAGACATTCTGAGGAGGGATGATAAACTTCCTCAAAATGCTATAGGTATCATTGATACATACATACCTATATACATACATACACACTAAGTTTAAAAATTCTTGGACTGGATAGTCTCTTAGGTGGCTTCTGGCTTTAGATTTATGATATTTCAAGTGATGAAATCACCTCAAATTTCAGGCTATAATTTGTGGTTCCTTACCTTAAGACAGCATTGAGAAACAGGCTTTGTAGTTGGCAGATATTCCCCATGAGTTAGAGGAACATCTCTGAGGGGGTCATTTCAAGTTGTCTGTCCTATATTACATTTTAGCATAATGCAGTATATTTCTCCTGTAGGGTTTCATTTTAAACATGATGTCATGAAAATTAAATGGTATAAGCTATTCTCCATAAAGTTAAGTACACCAAAGGGAAATTATAGAAAATTTCCAGCGTTCATTGCAGGTCAACTTCAAAGAAATGAGAGGTAGAATAAAGTAGAGTTGTGTGAACCACTTAGTAAATTCATCTATTAAGAATTTACCTCATATGGTTTAGATTAAAAACAGTAGAAGTGAAGAACAAAAATAACTTACAAGTTCATAGAATTTAGTGTAGAAAGTCTCATAAATCAGAGTTGGTGGAAAATAAATACCATACAAAGAACTGAGTCCATATAATAATGCCTTCCAAAAATAGGACTACATAGAAACTATAACATTTTGCTATATATAAAACCAAGTAATTATATGTAATCATTAATGAATTCTTGGCTTATTGAAAGGACTATATTTTTATTGTGTTTCTTCATGCTGTCTTTTATGTAAATAAATCTACCAGAAGTGAGTCTCTGACATTCAGCACTCCATAAATGTCTGATGCTGGGATATAAACCCTTATTTTTGAAAGTATGAATGGTCCCTATTTCAATTCCATATTGCCCTTGTTATATATTTTAATTTATTTTGTAAAAAACTTGGCAGTTGAATTCAGCATTTACATATAAAAAGAAATTTTAAGTCAATGGCAAATCTAAAAGCAGGCTTTGCTGAATTCAATTTTTATTTGCTGTATTCAATTTTTATTTGCTGTGTCATTTTGATAATAGAGCCCAGTTTTAAGTTAAAAGCCAAGTTTCAATATTCATTTTTGAAGAAGTTTTAATTGACTCCATATTTATTCCAAATATAGAGGAAAAACAGTTTAGTTATATGAAATACCAGAAAACAAGGTTGTGTACTTATTTGTGTAATATTTGTCATAAAGGAGCTCTAGATTTGGAATTAGAGAATCTGGGCTCAAATAATGGCTCTACTACATGCTAGCTGTGACCTTGGACACGTTCTTCACATCTCTCTACCTGGATCACAATTTCCTTTTCTGATAAGTGAAAATGAAGTATATGAATTTATATTTATGAATTTACATACCTCTAAACTTTCTGATTTTATGAGAACAATAGTTGGATATCTCTTCTGCTTTTGACATTATGGCGCACAGCACTGGGAATGTGGCCAATAAATCAACTCTGGAGCAAAAATCACTTAAGAAATTTTAACTTATGTAGAAAATATACATTCAGAATGCTTAACCACAGCTAAATAAATCTAAGCCCCTTTAAAAGGAATCCCATTGTTTTATTTTGCAACCAATCTAGTAGGTTAAAAAAAAATCTCAGCACATCTTTTCCTTCATGCAACATAAAATAAGATAAAAAAGAATAAGCCAAGTTTAAATGCCATAAAATTCCTTGATAGTAAATTCTTTGCTATAGAGATGTATCTTGGGTACTGTGCTAGCTTTATGAATATCATAGCAACATAGAATCCTGGAGTTAGAACAAATCTTGGAGGAGATCTATTCTATACATTGTTACACATTAAAGCAGGAATCTTGTTAGGATGATATGGTTATGAATTTTATGTGTTTTATATCTTGTTTAAACACATTGGAGATTGCAAGACTTTGCTATTAATATTCAAAGATCCTAGGGAAAAGTGAATACCTCAAATCGTTACATTCACGGGCTCAGATATTAAAGCAGGAAAAGACCTTATAGGTCATCTCAGGACTCCATTATACTTTAAACACATTATACTTTAAACAGAAACATATTGTCGTGCTTTTATTATCCCCTTTAAGCAACCATCTTCCTCCTTTGCCAAAATTTTGAATGTGTAGTCTAACTTCCCAGCTTCCATTTCTTTATTCCCACTCACTTTTCAATCCCTCAAAATTGGCCTCTGACCCCTCTGCACCCCCCCCAAACTCTCTTGTTACATCCTAATTGCCAAGTCAGATGATCTTTTCAAAATCCTCACTCATCAGGACTTCTGCAAATTGTGATACTTTTGGTTGGGTTCTCCTTCCTAATTTCTATTCTCCGGCTTTTAGTATATTACAATCCAGTGGGTTCTCATTTCTTCAACTGTTCATTTTTCCTATCTTCCCCTAGTTTATCTTCCTCCTATAACTTTCTTACTTTTAGAATGCCTTTTGTATCCTTTTATCCTGTCTTCTTTTCCTTTTTTCTCTTTACTTTTCCTCTTTCTCTTTTCCTCTCCTATTCTCTTCTTTCACATCTGTTTATTCCTCACATTCTTTCATGATTTCATATGTTCCTATAACTTAAAATTATTCTTCTATGTAGATAATTGTCAAATCTATATTTTCAGTCCTGACCTCTCCTTTGAATTCCAGACTCATATTTTAAATAGCCATTTGGACATCTCCATCTGGACATCCCAACAATACCTCACCCCTATCTTTTCCCTGCTACTCTGTATTTCTCAGCTAGATAGAATGAGGAACACCAGTTCTCCCTTATGATCTTTACCAAATCATAAATTTGCTGAGGTCAGCTACTATTATTTTTTTATTTTTGTATACCTAATTCCTAGCAGGGACTTGCAAAAAAGATCATTGACAAATGTTCATTGAATTGAAGTGGATTATATAGGATGAAACTGTCCCTGCTCTTTTATTATGGTATTTACTATCACTTCTTCAAAGTAAATTAAGATATCCAATACATTTCAAAATGAATATAACAATTTTTCTAGGAAGTAATAAACTCCAGTAGGGAACTACAATATTAAATTATGACTCCAGGCCTGGAGTAATTTTTATAATTGTTTCACACTTTCTTAAGAGACTGTTAAGTCTTTCCAGGCAGAGATCCTTAGTTATCTTTGATTCTCCCTAAGTTCCATATATAGCAAAGGTGAAATATTTAATGAATGAGTGCTAAGCTTTTTGATTGTAAGAACAAATCCTAGAAACAGCATAGAATGAATTGCAGAAGAGGGAAAAACAATTGGAAGAGAGGGGAGAGGAGAAGAGACAAAAGGAAAATGGGAGGGCATCAAACATGATTTTCTATTTCACCATGTCAGCTTAGACCTCATCCTACAATAAAACTTCCTGCTGTCTCAGAAAGTTTTTGCAGTTACATGGCAGTCACTTTTTTTCTTGATTTTATGAACACAAACCTAAACTTACATAAAATTTAAAGCTTTAACCTCATTCCTGAAAAGTGTCCTCCCTCTTCCACAATATTTTCTCTCATCACCCCCAATTACAAATGATGCTTCCCTCCTCAAATCTCTCACAACACAATATTTATTTCAATGCATACATTCATTTCCTAATGTGTATTATAATTATTATATATTAGTTCAACTCTTTAGCTGATCATAAATTTGCTGAAGTCAGCCACTATTATTTTTTTATTTTTGCATACTTAGTTCCTAGCAGGGACTTGCAAAATAGAGATCATTGTCCCTGCTCTTTTATTATGGTATTTACCATCACTCCTCCAAAGTATGATGAAGATAGCCAATACATCTCAAAATGTATAGAACAATTTTTCTAGGAAGTAATAAATTCCAGCAGGGAATTTCAATATTAAATTATGACCTTTAGATTTCTGGAAAAAATATTTTTATTTCAGATGTTTGCCCACCTACTGCATATTTATTTAATTTGTAATAACTGAATAGAAATATGCATGATCACTACAACAATGTAAAGGGAAAGAATAACCAAAACAAAAACAAAAATGAATTCTGAAAATGAGCTTGATCACAAAGAAATATAAAAAGCCATCACCATTTCATGCTAAAGATTGAGGACTGTAAATGTGGAACATTATATACATTGTTAGACATTTCTGCTGTTGACTAGTTTTATAAACTATTTCTTCTTTTTTATCCATTATTATAAAGCTTTAGTCTTTTGGAAAGGGAGCTATATAATAGAAAATATAAGTAATGAATAAAAAAAAAGATATCTCTAGTTAATTTTTTAGTTATTCCACTTTGAGAATAGTAGCCTCATAACTGACAGAAATTTCTAGAAAAAAATTTCTTATTTTTGATAGTAGTAGTAGTGATTTAGGTCAAAAGAGGTCTTTTTTTGACCTCTATATTGAATCATTTGCAATTTTCTATCAGCTTTAGAAGGAAATTTAAGAATATTTTAAAATAATAAAATTAAATAAAAGCTGAATAAAAACAGTTACAGATGTACACTGAACTGTATCTAACTTTGAGTGGGTGGCAAAAACCAGGCTGGATTTCATTTAGGAATCTGCAAACAAATTCCTCATGATCACAAATGACAAAAGCTTATTTCTTGGATATCAATATTCTTTCAGTGATGATATGTGACTATGACTCATAAAATAACAATCTCAGAAGAGTTAAAATTAAAAACCCGAAGGACAGTGGAGAGACATATGGCAGGCAAAAGCATTTTGCCACAGTTCTAAAAATGACTTGACTTGCATGAAAGCAATAATATAAAATATATCATCAATCCTATTTATAGTCAGAAAAGGCAGCAAGGAAAAGTCATGAATGAGAATGATAGGCAACAAGTGTATAATGCAAGTGGGACACTGGTAGCTGATAATCTTAATGCTAAGCTTTTACCTTTGTTAATTTTCACCCGTTTTTATCCTGAATATATCTTATTTGTACACAGTTATTTGCATGTTGTCTCCCTCAAAAAACTGTGACTTCCTTAAGTGCAAGGATTGTCTTTTGCTTTTCTTTATATTTCTAGCAATTTACACAATGTCTGGTATGTTATAGGTACTTAATAAATACGGATTATCCCTAAACTATTAAAAATTAAGAGGAAAGACTCAAGCAAGTTCTGCGTATAGATATGGCTGTCGGTCAATGAAATAACTAATAAATATTAACTGTCTATTATGTGCCAGGAGATATAAAAGAAGTAAAAGATAGGCCTTGCCCTCAAGAGGTTTACAATCTAATGGGAGAAAGAACATGCAAGCAAATACTTATACAGAAAGTTATATACAGAATAAAATGGAAACAACAGAGGGAAGACACTAGAAGAGGAATTGGGAAGACTTCTTGTAGAACAGGGGTAAGGAACATCTGGTGGGTAGACCATATAAGGCTTGTAAAATCATTTACACAATCAATCCCAGGTGAAGATTGTAATGGGCTGAGGCACTGAGGTCCCAAGCACGTGAGGCTAAATAGTATATTGGACTATACTCTATTAATATACATGATTGGATAAAGAATGACCCCCCCCCCCCCACTCTCTGTGCAAGTCCTGTTTGGTGGGTGGAGGCAGAGAGGCTGGGGGAGATTGAGCCTGGGTTCCATACTCCCAGCTGCTAGTCGTGTGGCTTCTGGTCTAGCTAGCTTCTTGACTCAACTGCACACATTGCTATCACCAATTCCCTTCCACCTCCGATCTTTCTTCACTGAGAATAAAGAGTGACGATTTTCCCTTAACCTGAATTCCTGACTCCGGCTGATTTTAAAATATGCGGTCTTCACAGAAGATGAGCTGAAAACTAGGTACAACAACCTTCCATTGTTGGCACTTAAGGAAGTCAGGTAGGTTAGTAGTCAGAATGCAAGAGGGAGAAAATTCTAGTCTTGAAGAACAGTCAGAGAAAGTAAACTGCCTGGAGCTGAAAAATGGAATATCTTGTTCCTAGAAGATCCAGGGAGACAGTGTCACTGGATTGAAGAGTATGTGTAATTAATATAGGATTACTAGATGTATCCAAGGAAACTAATGAAGAGAATGAACAGAGATGAAGAAAGGATTGTTGAAAGAAGTGGACACCGCATTTTAAAATTTATATTAGATGAAAATAAAACTGGACAAAGGTTGATATGCACCTTAGATTTTGGAAAAGTGGATTTTATTTTGCTAAGAGAAAAAATAGATAGGGTGTCATAAGGAAATCTTCCCAAGAGAGTTCAGGAATGCTAAAGAATGAGATTCTGATGACAAAGAATAACAAATGAAAAAGAAAAATATTATTAGTATGAAGAAACCAATATGGTTGCACATGGAACTCAACAACCAACTTCACACCTTTGCACAGGCTCCCTTTTTTACTTTCACCTAATTCCCTCAAATGCAACTTCCTAAGTGACTTTTCCTGATTTTTTTCAGTTGTTAATCCCATCCTTCTCTCTTTCTCTCTTTATTTACTATAATCCCTTTACAAGAAGAATAGAAGCCCTTTGAGAGTAAATATCTCATTTTTTAAAAAAATTGGGATATAGTAGATATTCAATGAATGCATGTTGATTAGTTGATTGTATGAAAAAGACATGCCTATGGGGGAACAAGAGTAGGTACCAGAGGATGAATATAATAGTATGGCATAATTCCATAAAAATATTAGGAATACTAAAACTGTAGATGAATTGAAATAAAGGGAAGTCAAGAACAGAATAAGAAAAAAACTTGTTTAAAGAGTTTAGTTAAATAGGGAGAAAAATTAAGATCACAGGAGTGATTATGCCATTACTGTAGCTCTGTGAAATGATAATTAATTACAGAGAAAAGATAAATTTGCTCAGTTATTATTTTGTTTTTGTTCTCTTACAAAAAGATTTTTGCACTAGAAACATGAAATATTTTGTTTGTTTTCTCTACAAAAAAAAAAAAAAAAAGATTTTTGTACTAGAAATATGACCGAAATAGAAAAATTAAGTAACAGGAACTTAAAATTCATAATGAGTAAAAAGATCATAGGAGACTAGTTGGTAAAGAATTATGGCCTTGGGAACCACTGCTTAAAGATGGAAACAGCCACATTTATAAGACAGTATCAATAATACAAACATTACCAGCTACTTTCTTTTTTTTTTTTTTTTTTTTGTTAATAGTATTTTGGGGCAGCTAGGTAGCACAGTGGATAGAGTACCAGTCCTGAAGTCAGGAAGACTGAGTTCAAATCTGGTCTCAGATACCTAATACTTCCTAGCTGTGTGATCCTGACCAAGCCACAATCCCAATATGCCTCAAAAAAAAAGTGTTTTATTTTTCCAAATGCATGAAAGTATACTGAAAATTATACTTTCATGCATTTGGAAAAATAAAACACTTTTTTTTTTTAATCTTTATAAAACCTTGTGTTCAAAATTTTTTCCTTTTCCATCTCCCATCTCCCCAAGACAGGGGACATGGGAGCATTTACATAGAACTCACAAATATTATATATTACATATATGTACATGTAATATATAATATTTGTGAGTTCTATGTAAATGCTATGCTATGTAAATGCTAGCTATTACTTTTATTATTAAAAATCATTTCTTGTTGGGAATTACTGGAGCTCATTAAACAGGAAGGGAGGTTGAACACAAGGTCATGAGTGAGTGAAGTGATACATTAAAGTGGGGAAAGATGAGGCTTTGTTGTTATTCAGGCAGATCCAATTCTTCATAACCTTGTTCGGGGTAATCCTGGCAAAGGTACTGGAGTATTTTGCCTTTTTTTTTCCAGTTTATTTTACATTTGAGGAAACAAGGCAAATAGGGTCAAATAACTTGCCCAGGCTCACATAGTAAGTTCCTAAGGATGCATTTGAATTCAGGTCTTGATATGACAAGGAGACCAATTAGAGAGCCAGAGAAGTGATAAGGTATTGAACTAGAGCTGTGAGTGTGTGACTGAAAATAAAGGGACATGTACAAGAAGGTAGAAATAAGAGTTGATAGTGGATTGGATATGAGGGTGAGTGATGTGAAATAAGATAATAAATAAAAAATATAAAAAATATAAAAAAAAATATAAAAAAAAATAAATAAATAAGAGTGAAATAAGTAGAATCAGGACAATTTATGCATTAATCCCAACACTATAAAGACAATAAACTGAAAAATATAAGAAACATGATCATTATAATGACCATTTATGATTCAAGAGGACTTATGATGAACATAATTTTAGGGAATGCATTCTGATAAATGTTTAACAATAAGATCTCCAGGAAAAAAAAAAGTATGACATAATTTTAATTTTATCTGCACTACAAAACTTTTTTTTCTTTCTTTTTTTGTTTTTATTCTAAATAATCAGTGAAAGAATAAATCAAATCTGATTTTATGTTTGCTGATTCCTGAGATATAAACTCATGAATGAACTTCTACAACAGAAGTGTCAGATGGACAGCCAACAGTGGCACTGAGCCAGAAACATTTTAGATTGTAGCCAAAATCAGATGAAAATGTAATTCAGAAATGAGTAACAAAATAAATAAAAATAGAACAGAGCAAAGATAATGTTAATATATAATTTTCTAAGTCACCATGCTGCTTCAGGGATCCTTATTTACCATTTAGTGGTCTTTCTTTCCATCTGAATTTGACATTACTATCCTTGGAGCTTATTCAGCACACCCTGTGTACTCTCTACCTCCTAAAAGAGAGGTGATAGATTTAGAATACAGGAAGAGTGATATTTCATTTGTATATATAATCAATGAGAGAATTTATTTTCCTTGACTATATTTATTAGAAAGTATTCTTCTCTTCCTTCTCTACCCTCTCCACCTTCTCCTCCTCCACTTTCTCTGCCTCCTCTTCCTCCTTCACCCTTTCTTCCTTCTCTTCCTCCTCTTTCTCTATCTCTTGTTTCTCTTCCTTCTTTTTTCCCCTCCTCCTCCCATTACTCTTCCTTCTCCTCATCCTTCTTCATTTCTAGTAGAGTAGCCTAAAAGTCTTAGTACTTAAAACTTACAACTTAGTACAACTTGCAACTAAGTACTAAATACCTAGAACAGCTCATAATTAAGAACTAAATATTGTTGTTTCCTTGATATCTCGAGAACTTGTAAGCTGTGTAAACTTGATCAAGTCAATTAACCAGAATGACGCTCAGTTTCCTCCTCTATGATAGAGGGGAAAGAGGTGCTGTTTCACAGATAAAGTCTACTTTAGAGCCAAGAAAACTTGGTTAAATAGATTTAAACCCTAGTAAATAGGGTGACCCAGAATTGTTAGGATCAGTTTTAAGACAATGATTTAAAAACATCAATATTAAAAGCATTAATAAATTATTAGTAAAAGCATCAATAGCTCAAAATTTCACTAAATATTTTGGGCCACCCTGTAACTAATGGTGTGATCTTTAACTTTTCAGTGACCCCAAGCAATTTTCTGTAATTTTTTTGTAGTTGTTCCTGATCTGCACTGGTGAATAAGATTTCTCAATGTGAGTTCCTTCCATCAAGGAAATCATAGGCCCAGACAAAACAAAATGGGAAAAATAATATCTATGCCACCAGCCTTCCTGTGAAGATGAAATGAGATAAGGCTTACAAACTATAAAGCGCTAAACATATGTTGATTCTTGCTATTAGAAGAAATTTTCTTAAAACTTTATAAAAATTCTATTTTTCTATCAATTTTAATTCAATCACCCACTCTTGTACTTGTTATAGAATTAACTAATATTTGGTTATAAAAATAAACTCAGAATTAGTTCCCAAGTGTCTATAAAATTTTCTGGTTAAAAAATAAATATTCCTCTTCAGTTCATTCAATATTTATACAGTTGGTGTTCATTTACTAGGGGAAAGAAAAATACTTTGAAGGAATAAATTGAAGGCCTTTCAACTTTCTTTAACCTTATCTTTCAGTAACAGAGGAAATAGGAAATGGAAAACTAAATTTAGTAAGCTCAAGTCAATGTCAAGAGGATTTTCATGTAAACAGCCTTGATAATGAAGTTCAACATAAAGACATTCTCTTAAATAAACTGGCACAATGTTCAACAACTATCTTTCGAATTATACATTAGGTAGTAATAGGCATGAATGTGTTTTGGAAATCAATTCCTCATGGTAAATAAAATTGATAAAAATCATATTGTGTAGATATAACAATAATTAAGCTAAATTTGATAATTTCTTCAAAATGTTTTATTTAAAAGGCAAACACAAATATTAGTTACTATATTTTGGAAACATTAAGTAATGAATCTTAAATTAACAATAAG
The DNA here is from genome assembly GCF_902635505.1 of Sarcophilus harrisii. NCBI lineage: Eukaryota > Metazoa > Chordata > Mammalia > Dasyuromorphia > Dasyuridae > Sarcophilus > Sarcophilus harrisii. Next base: position 213,796,154 of record NC_045428.1, read on the forward strand.
GGCACTGAGTAAATAGTATTCATGAAAATGAAAATTCACTTGTTATTGACTCATGTTCATTTCATTGTTTGAATTTCTTAAATATCATATAAAACATTTATATTAAACACATACTTAAATTTGGGAGTGAAAAGAAAGCTTTATCTGGAGTCAAAAGATGTGTTTGATTCCTTACTTTGCTACTTTTGATCTGTATGACTTTGGCCAAATTCTTATCCTTTCTGGGGCTTAGTATTTTTATTTAGAATACTAGGAGAATGTGCTAGATGACATTAAAATTACCTTTCAGCTCTAAACCTATGATCTTTGGATGCTGCTCCTTTTGCACGGAAGTATAATCCTGTGGTACCCATGGAATAAACAGAATCAAGAAAAATAGTGAAGCATAAGTGAGGTCTTACTGAAATGATGAAAATGATTCATACTTCAGTAATTCACTGGATCTATAATCTCATCTCATTCATGCCTTCTCATCCTGCGTTATTCTTGCTTATTACTTCCCATAAATCCTCCATGGAAGTGTTCACTTGATGTGATGAAAGCCTTCCCTTCAGTCTCTTAATAGTGCATGAGTACTAAAAAACCATTTGTATGCTTCACTTTGTATTCCTCCTTCTTTCTATGTGGCCAAGTACTTTCTCCCTTTCCAACAAAACATCGATTTGATGTAATCTTTTATAATATGTTTCATACTAACAGTGTTTTGAAACCTATATTCACTTCACCATAATTGATGTCAAAAGGTTGGGTTTTTGTTTAAGGAACTTGGGGTCATTGAAAACTCTGCACAGTTTCCCAAATGAATACATACTGATCTCATCTTCTTCTTTAATTCTGGCCCCTGCTCATCTATCCATCTGCTCTCTAGAAACAAATATATTTGAAGGATGGACTTAATGGCTTGTCCATCCAGCTGCATATCATAGTATTGTCTATAGGCATTTGTTTTGTAGTCAGGCTGAACTCTTTTGAATGATTAGGCAGCTCATTTAAGAAGAATCACAATGTTCCAGGGATGATGTAATCAGTACAACATCCACCTTAAAAATCTGGAGGTCTCACCATTTAACAGAAATCATTCTTCTACTGAGCCTCTTAAATGGACAGTCTCCATGAAAATGATAAACATTTTAGGCAAGCATATAATTAGAAGACTTCTAGATTTATATTTTGCTCTAATCTCTCTTGTACACAATAATCATGCATCATTAACTGCTTTTCACTTACTGTGCTTCTAACTTTCTAACTAACTTCAACCCCTTGATTCAACTGAAGTCTCATCACTGAACTTTGGGTCCTCCTCCCTGAGAATTATCTCTCTGACTCTAACCTTTTCATCATGGAATAACTCTCAGTCATGATGGTCCTTTTCTCTCATTGTGAGTTCCTGTTGGAACACTTTAAAAAGTGGCTCAGAAGAGCCAAACTTCATTCTCTTTCTGGTTGTGCATATGACTTTCCAGATGTCAATCCCCCTTTTTTTCATTTCCTCTTCCCTTTTTTACTATCTTTTATGTAGTGTATTTCCCAATTAGAATATAGCTCCTTGAAAAGGGACTATTTTTCTTCTTATACTTGTATCACAATTACTGACATTTGTATGTATGTGTGTATATATATGCATACACACATGCACATACACACATATATAGTTTGTTATGGTCCTTCATTCTGGAAGAGAACCAAAGTGATATCACTATGTTAGATTCATGTAAGTGTGTCCAGCTGTGGCTGAGCAGACCAATACGAGCTCAGAGTGCTTTACCAATAGATTGGACACAAATAGTCCCTATGAACATCTGGAGTAGCTTCTCTAACTTTGCACTTCTTAGGAGCTACTTCAATTCTGTTTTGCTCATCGAGCTTCTCTGATAAGGATACACCATGCTGGGCAGAGACCTGTACCAGTGTCTCCCATGTCAAGCCTTAAGGGTGTCCTTGATCCACTTTTTCTGAGCACCTTGTGAGTGCTTGCCTGTATGAGTTCTCTATAAAACAGTCTTTTTGATAAGTGTAATTAGACATTTGAACAATGTGACCAGCCCAAATGACCTTCGAAGTTATCTGGAATTGAATCTATCAAAGGATTTTGTATGATTTTGACAAACATATCTTGGTAGAAAAGAGTGTTTCACTTTGTGTTTTCCTCTACCTAATTAATTGGCTTTTTAAAAATGGTCAATAATAAACATAGGAGGATCTTGTTTAATGCGTACCTTTCATTCAACTATGGGCCCCAAGTTTCAGTATATTGTAGAATATTGTTAGTGAAGGTCTCACTATGCTATTAATTTCTCATCTTATTGTTAAGAATTCCCTAGATGGTAGGATATTCTCATAAAGATTTTATAGAAATGAGGAAGTAGTTACTGATGTCCTATGCATCATCTTTCCCCCTTTTAATAATACTATTCATATTCCCAATTATTTGGCATCTTCCCTTATTTCTAACATACTATTTTAAAATTTATTTATTTAAATTGCTCTTTATTCTCAAAATTATACCACCTTTAACATAGACCTCCTCTGTGTACATTGGATATAATCTGATCTCTCCAATTTTGTTTTCTTCTTATCCTTTCTGCTTCCTCATGTAACACATTGGGGATTGCAATAATAGTCAAAAATTGGAGATTCCACTAGCATGTGTGGAAGAAATTGTATTAGAAATCTACATACATCTTTTTCATTTTTAGTGTTTGTTGTTTTTTTTCAAGTTTATGCTTCAAGATAAAATTCTTTTCAGATGATCTGATTTCATTGGTTCCCATAGCAATATTTTCTTCTGTAACCTCTTATTGTCTTATGAAGTCATATTGCTCATTATAGTCTTCTGTGATATTCTGCAAATAGGTTTATGTAATGGGCTGAGGTTTGAGTTGATGCACTGAGGTCCCAAGTAAGTGAGGCTAAATAGTAATTGGGCTATACTCTATTAATATACATGATTGGATAAAGAATGGTCCCTGCCCACTCTCTGTGCAAGTCCTGATGTGTTGTATAGGAAATGACGATTTTGGTGGGTGGAGGCAGAGAGAGAGACAGGAAGAGAAGTTGGGGGAGATTGGGCCTGGGTTCGAGACTCCGAGCTGCTGGTTGTGTGGCTGCTGGTCGAGCTAGCTTCTTGACTCAGCTGCACACATTGCTATCGCCGATTCTCTTCCACCTCCGATCCTTCTTCACTGAGAATAAAGACTGACGATTTTCCCCTAACCTGAATTCCTGACTCCTGCTGATTTAAAAATACACGATCTTCACAGGTTTATACTTTAAACTTATGATGCCCTTAGAAAAGATATCAAATATATTTTTTCTGAGGAAATTTTCAAACTCTTTTGGTCTTATTCTGGAAATGGCATTACATAAATCATAGTTACTTAAGAAATGGTGATATTTTATCTTGATTTTTGTTCCTTTATCCATGTCCCTTCCTTCCTACCATTCCCTAACAACTTCTCAGTATTTCAGTGAATGTATGATCTCATCAATGTTGGCATTCCCTCCACTGGTACAAATCTCAACCCACTTATTTCTTCTTATCCTATGCAATTATTATTCTATTCCTAACTTTTATAGATGATACTTGTTATTTTTGGATATATTTCTCTAGACGCTTTTATGAGTAACAGTGGAGCACTCAATCTGTTCGTCTATTAGGATTTGAACGTGCCACATTTCAAGCCTATCTAATTTTTGAATCTTGATTTCCAATGATTTATCCTTTGGATCTCTTTGAATATAGGCTACCATGAGAAATTTTTGCTTAAATACATTTATGTTTGAAAAGTTTACATTTACATAGTTTGTGTTAAATAGTTTCATAGCATATCTGCTTCTCTTTTTTTCTTTATATTTTTTTTCCAACTTGGCGTTGATTTTAATTTTTGCCCTAACAAGTTGGGGAATTGACTATAAAGAAACAACTCATTATAAATGAGAAATTACAAATGACTCCCATGTGGGTATCAGTCTTTTTCTGTCTACTAAAATATATTAAATTACACTTTAAAACATTATTAGAGGTTCCCATGGTCTAGTATGCCTTCTGAATCTCTTTTATTTATTTATTTTTAATACACATTGCTTTATGAATCATGTTGGGAGAAAAAAATCCTAATAAAAGGGAAAAACTATGAGAAAGAAAAAAAAGAAAAAAGAAGTGAACATAGTATGTGTTGATTTACATTCAATTTCCTTCTTTTTCTGGATGCAGATGGCATTTTTTATCCAAAGTCTATTGGGATTGCCTTGAATCACTAAACCACCGAGAAGATCCAAATCTTTCAAGATGATCACACAATTCTTGCTGTTATTGTGTACAATGTATTCCTGGTTCTGCTTGTTTTGCTTAGCACCAATTCATATAAATCATTCCAGGACTTTCTAAAATCAGCTTATTCATAATTTTTATAGAACAATAACATTCCATTCCTCAATTGATGGGCATCTATTCATTTTCCAATTCTTTGCTAGCACAAAAAGAGCTGCTACAAACATTTTTGCACATGTGGGTCCTTTTTCCTCCTTTAAAATTTCCTTGGGATACAGACCCAGTAAAGGCATTGCTGGATCAAAGGCTATGTACAGTTTTGTAGCCTTTTGGACAAAGTTCCAAATTGTTCTCTAGAATGGTTAGATCATTTTACAACTCCATCAAAATGTATCAGTGTCCCACTTTTCTCACATCCCCTTCAACATTCATCATTATCTTTTCCTGTCATCTTAGACAATCTGAGTAATGGGGGGGGGGTAACCTCAGAGTTGTTTTAATTCACATTTCTCTAATGAAGAGCGATTTAAAGCATTTTTATATGACTATAGATGGCTTTAGTTTTATCATATGAAAACTGTTAATATTTTTTGACTATTTATCAATTGGGGAATGACTTATATTCTTATAAATTTGACACCATTCTTATATATTTTAGAAATGAGACCTTTATCAGAAGCTCTGTAAAGATTTTTTCCCAACTTTGTATTTCTCTTTTAATCTAGTTTTTGTTGTTTTTGTCTGTGCAAATCTTTTTAATTTAATGTAATCAAGGTTATTCATTTTGCCTTTCATAATGTTCACTACTTCTTTGGTCAGAAATTCCTCTCTTCTCCAAAGATCTGATAAAACCAATTCTTTTTTTAATGGATGTATTAGACACATACACAGATGTGTGAAGTTTCTACATAGTTTATTAGCCTTTGGCTATAAACTTCTGTTTCATGATCTGGATTTCTTTGTCATGAAGGATGGAGTGTATTAGCCTTCTATGTAGTTTATTAGCCATTGGCTTCTTTTGTTTCATGATCTGGAGTTTATATTTTCTAAATTTTTCCCCATCATTCTGTATGCCAATTTTGCATTGAAGTCAACAAGTTTTAAAGTATATTGCTAAATTTAGAGAGCCTGCTCAAGTTTTTAAAGAATTCCCTTGATTCTTTATCCTTTGCATTTGTTATCCAGTCATTTTATCTTTCTGGATCAAAGTATGAATTAGAGGGCTTTCTACTGATTTATTTAATGTTTTCCCAAAATATCAATGAAACATGTTAGATTCAGGAAATATTTGTAAAACAAATTGGCTTTATTTTTATTATTATCATTAAGAAAAATGCCAATAGCTTCTTTGACCTCAAAATCCCTTAATATATCAGCACAAGAAAGCCAGGATATTATGCAATAATAAATAAATTCTCTCTTTTCCCCTGTTATCACTGTGTAATTTTTCTTTTCTCCTCATTTTTTGTTTTTAATTATTAGGAATTTATTTTTCTCCTTTCTCATTAAAAGAAAATGAAAACACATGTAACTGATTTATATATTTAAGCAAAACAAATTACCACATCTCTATGTCCAAAATTGTATAATTTGCAATTCTTTATCCTTTTAATGGATTTTTAAAATTTAAATTGATTTCGATTGTAACAATTTGGAAAACATTATATGTAGTTCTTCACTCATATTTTTCAGCACAAGGATTTGTCTGTGAAATGTGCAATATTTCCAAATTGCTCAAGGAGTCACATTTTTAACTAGAATTTACAGAACTAAATTTTGTTCTGGGATTAGTTGAACTCTGTAAGTGAACAGGCCATTCTGGTTTTCTTACGTTATATTTTTTCATTGAAAAGTTCTTCAATTATTGAATATTCCTCTTAATATGCTCTTGTTAGTAATAGATTTACAGAATTACATATTATCCCTAATATCAATTTCTAAACAATATATGTTCTAAACAACATAATCAAGTGAACATTTTAATTACATCTATTGATTCATCAATATAGGAAGTTTTATATTCTTAATTGCTCTCAGAAGTTTTCAGACATATGATTGGATCTCTTTCTCACTGTACTTGTTATAGGCAATTATTTGAAGTTACTTTTGATATTTCACTAAACACTTCAACTATTTCGATAACTATAGATTGTGCCAATTTTTTTCTATCAAATGTGTGTGTGTGTGTGAAGACATGCACATAGATCACATTTAGCATTTCTATTTCTTGTTCAGTCATATATAATTCTTCATCACTGCTTTTGAAATTTTTTTGCCAAAAATAATTGAGTAGTTTGCCATTTTCTTCTTCAGCTCATTTTTATAAATGAAGAGACTGAGTCAAATAGAGTTAAATAATTTGCCCAGGGTTACACAGCTAGTTAGTGTCTGGAGTCAAATTTGAACTCAAGATGAAAAGTCTTCCTGACTCCAGGTCCAGCTCTCTATCCATTGTGTTACTATTTATTCTAGCAATTTCAAAAGCCACTTTATGTGATGAAAATAACCCTATTGATGTAGCAAGTACGACATTTAGAAAAATTTTGCATTTGATTATTAAAAATTTTAATTTTTTTTCTGAAAAAATTAGTTGTCTTGCCAATGTTTTCACCAAGTCCACTTTCATGATGTTTGAATTTATTAGATTCATACTATCTACAGCTAACACATTCATATTTCTTTTGTCATTAATAATAATAATAATATATTGTTATGCTACTTAAACTATTTATATTGTTGTTGTGTCTACTAGTTTAAAATGTTTCAGTAAGTTTTCCTCTAAAACCAGGATTTATCCATTCTAAAGGGATATAATTCCATTTTTTTTAATTAAAGAAAATTTTAAAGAATTGTAATACTTAAATTTAAATGTTGAAAATTGCAAATGATTTAGTTGTTGTTTAGTCATTTGGTCATGTCCAACTCTTTGTGACTATAATATGACATGTCTTCAAGCTATTCTTTACTGTCTGCTGAATCTGCCCAAGTCCATGTTTATTGCTTTTATGACATCATTAACCCATCTCATTCTTTGCTGTCACCTTTTCTTTTTACCTTCAATCTTTTACAATATCAGGCTTGTTTCCATGAATCCTGTCTTTTCATTATATAGCAAAAACATTCAGCTTCAATATTTGACCTTTCAGGGAATGGTCTAAATTGATTTCTTTAAGTATTAATTGATTTGATCTCCTTCCTGTCCTAGGAACTCTCAACAGTCTTCTCTAGGACCACAATTCAAAAATTTTGATTCTTTGGCACCTAGCTTTCCTTGTAGTCCAACTTTCACAGCCATATACTGCTACTGGAAAAACCATAGCTTTGACTACACAGATCTTTGTTGGCAAGGCAATATCTCTGTTTTTTAAAGTATGTTGTCAGATTTGCCGTAGTTTTTCTTCCAAGGAGCAAGTGCCTTTTAATTTCATGGCTGAAGCCACCATCTGCAGTGATTTTTCAGCCCAAGAACATAAAATCTGTTACTACTTCTATTTCTTCTCTTTCTATTTGCCAGGAAGGGTTAGAATCATTTGCCAAGATCTCAGGTTGTTACACTACCTCTTTTACCCTAATTAAAGGACTTTGTTCTTTTTTCATTTTCTGTCTTCAGAGTGGTATTATCTGCAAAGGTGAACTTGTTGATATTTCTCCTAGCAACCTTAATTCTGGTTTTTCATTTGTCTAGCCTGATATTTCCTATGATGTAATTTATATATAAATTAAATAAATAAGGTGGCAATACATAGTCTTGTCAAACTCTTTTTCTAATCTTAAACCAATATACATATTACATATTTGGTTCTAACTGTTGTTACTTAGTCTGCAAATGGGTTTCTCAGGGGACCTGTATGATCATCAACTACTTTCATCTCTTTGAGGACTTGTGATCCACATATCCATAGACTTTAATGTGGTAAATGAAGCAGAAGTAGATATTTTTCTGGAACTCCCTGATTTTTCCATAATCTAGCAAATGTTGGCAATTTGGGTTCTAATTCCTCTCCCTCCTTGAAAACCAGCTTGTTTTTCTGAGAATTCTTAGTTCTTATATTACTGAAGCCTAACCTGTAGAATTTTAAGCATAACTTGGTGGCATGTAAAATGAGTGCAATTCTTTGGTAATTTGAACATTTTTTGGTATTGACTTTCTTTAGGATTGGGATATAAAATGATCTTTTCCAATCCATTGACTACAGTTGAGTTTTCCAAATTTGTTTACTTATTGAGTACAGCACTTTAACAGCATCATCTTTTAGGGTTTTAAATAGTGCAGCTAGAATTCTATCACCTACACTAACCTTATTGTTAGCAATGCTCCCTAAACCCACTTGACTTCATTCTCTAGGATGTCCAGCTCTAAATCAAGAAATGATACCATCATAGTTATTAATGATGTTAAAATCTTTCTTATATAGTTCTTCTGTGTTTACTTGCTATCTCTTATTATCTTCTGCTTTTGATAAGCCCCTGCCATTTTTGTCTTTTATTATGTCCATTTTTGCATGAAACATTCCCTTGATAGCTTTAATTTTCTCAAAGAGATCTTTATCTTTCCCATTCTGTTATTTCCTTCTATTTCTTTACATTGCTCCTTTATGAAAACCTTTTTATTTCTTCTTGAGATTTCCTTTTTGTAATTATGCTTTCAATTAGATATATCTTCCCTTTCTCCTTTCATTTTCACTCTCCTTTCTTCAATTATTTGTAAAACCTCATCAAACAGCTATTTTGCTCTCTTGCTCTTCTTTTTCTTTGGAACTTCTTTTTGTTATTGTTGTAGCTGCTGCTTCCTGGACAATGTTGTAAATCTCTGTTCATAGTTCTTCAAGTACTCTATTAATCATATCTAATACTTAAATCTATTTGTTACTTCCACTTTATTTATAAAAGATACTATTTAGGTCATACCTATATGATCTCATTTTTTCTCCTTACTTTAAGTACTTCAATTTTTTTTGAATTTTGCAATAAAAAGCTTATGACCTGAGTCACAGTCAGCTGAAGTCTTTTTAAAAACTGACTATATAAAGCTTTTCCACCTTTGGCTTCAAAGCCAATAAATAGTATTTGTAGTGATCACCTGAATTAAATTTCCCCATTCACATCTACTTAAATTCATGACATCCCAAGTGGCAATATTTAAACTTTTCATCTTCTGTTTAACCATATACAGCTTACCTTAGTTCATAACTCTTAGATTCCAGATGATTTACTATAACAATATTTGAGTTATTTCAATTTTTAAAAATTTTTTCTAATTTGCTTGTATTTATTTAAATGAAGTTGATACATAAAACAGAAGTTATGGCACTAAAGTCAGAAGAGTTCAAATAAGGCCTCAGACACAAATAGATTGACTATGTGACTTTTATCAAGTCACTTAATCTCTGTTTGCTTCAGTTTCCTGAATTGTAAATAGGGATAACAATAGCATCTATCTCCCAGCGTTTTTATGAGAAACAAATGAGATATCTGCATAGTTTAGCAGTTTCTGGCTCATAGCAGGCATACTATAAATGTTAACTATTAATATTATTATTCACTTCCATATAAAGATTAACTTACAGTTTCTACACTAAAGTACACTTTGAAATGTATCAAACAACAGGACAGTACAGCTCATCAGTACTAAGCACCAAAATGACAGATCACTACTGATTTTACATGAGCAGATGGAAATTTGTCCTTATTTTTTCAGTATATTTACATTCACTTTTTTGGAAATTCATTCAGTTAATCCTGTTTTTGTTGATTTTTATTTGAACTTAACTTTAATTGAAAAAAGAAGAGTCTTTTTGTGGATGGTAGTTATACCATACTTTGGGGAGACGAGGGGTTCTAGCCTCTCCTTAGGAAAACTTTGCCAAGAACATACAATTCCATGAATTTTAAATGTAGTTTATAATGTCCTTAGGCAAGGATAATACATTTAGTAGCCACATTTGCATGAAATCCAGTTATCTTTATTTAATAGAAGAGGTAACTTGGATACAGCCATTAGAAATAATGTATCAGAAAAATTGCATTCAGGAGGTATCATGTAATAGAAATATAAAGCAGATCTTAGAATTATGTCCGCTTAAGTTCAAGTCTGAACTTTAACACATATTGCCTGTGTGACTTTAAGCAACTTTAAACTTCTCAGGGTAATCTCGCAGATTGGCTAAGGTGACAGGAAAAGATTATGATGAATGTTGGAGGGGGTGTAGGAAAATTGGTACACTGATACATTGTTGGTGGAGTTGTGAACTGATTCAACCATTCTGGAGAGCAACTTGGAACTATACCCAAAGGATTATAAAACTGTTCATACTCTTTGATCCAGCAGTATCTCTACTGGGTCTGTATCCCAAAGAGATCTTAAAGAAAAGGAACCCATATGTGCAAAAAAAAAAAAGTCTGTGACAGCCCTTTTTTGTAGTGGCTAGAATCTGGAAACTGAGCCCATCAGTTGAAGAATGGCTGAATAAGTTATGGTATATGAATGTTATGGAATATTATTGTTCTATAAGAAATGAACAGCAGGATGATTTTAGAGAGATTTAAGATTTACATAAACTGATAAAGTGAGCAAAACCAGGAGATCATTGTATATGGCAACACCAAGATTATACAATGATCAATTCTGACCAATGTGACTCTCCTCAACAATGAGATGATTCAGACTAGTTCCAATAGTCTTGTGGAGGAGAGAGCGATCTGTATCCAGAGAGAAGACTGTGGTAATTGAGCGTGGATCACAACATGATGGTTTCATTTTTGCTGTTGTTTGCTTTCATTTTATTTTCTTTCTCACTTTTTCCTTTTTGATCTGATTTTTCTTGAGCAGCAACATAATTGTGGAAATGTGTATAGAAGAATTATACATGTTTAACCTATATTGGATTGCTTGCCATGTAGGAAAGAAGGGGTGGAGGGAAGGGAGGGAAAAATTTTGCAACACAAGATTTCGCAAGTGTTAATGTTGAAAACTGTCTATAAATATATTTTGAAAATAAAAAGCTTTAATAATTAATAATTAAAACTCAGTGTACTCAGGCAACTTTTAGTAATTTAAATTTCATATGTGCAGTGTAAAAGGGTTTTTTTCACCAGGAGCTCCTTTCAACAATGGTAAGGACCAAAATAACAAAACTCTTCCATTATACAATGTTTCCTCTTTACTCAATATGTCTTTGAAAATGTGTGCATCTGTTCTTTATAAATGTGACTCATGAATATGATTTTAATTAAACTAAGGGATAATACAATCTATTTATAACTTTATGTATCCTCTTGGTAATTTAAGAATGATACAACTTCAAACCACTAAAAGCACAAAAGCTTCAGAAAGATCATGGAAAGAAGTGACACAGAACAATGTCTATTTAAGAAAATAAAACTGCATGAATTCTTTTATATAAGGAAAGAGAAATAGAACAGTAGCTAGAGGGGACATTAGTCTAAAGAACAGTATTGGAATGTCAGCATGGTGCAGTTGTTAGAATGCTGAACTCAAGAGTCAAACAGATATGGGTTGAAATCCTGTTTCCAACATCAGTTTTATAACTAATCTTAGTATCTCTTTTGCTGTTTCTTTATTTGTAAAATGAGGCCATTTATACTATCAGTGTACTTATTTTTATAAGGTTGTGGTGAGGTTTATCTAGCTTAATTTATTTAGAGTGCTTTAAAGTTGTCAAAGAATTATATGGTGTCTGTTCCTTCATAATCTTATTATGATGTGTTTGTATCTTTAGCACATTGAATGGATATGTTGCAGTAAATTTATGGAAAGACATGTGAAACAATTGTTCAGGATGGGCAAGCTTGCAGGGGTTGCAATTACCATCACATGGAGGTATCTTCAAATCAATGAAGTATTTGTATAAAAGAGTTGTTGATTTTGGTGGTGGTGATAGTAGCAATCATAGCAGCAGCAGTAGAGGAGGAGGAATTAACTGGTAGGCTGTTGCTTTTCATTCCTTTTTTTGGGGGGGGGGGTGTCACAACTAGGAAGTGTTAAAGTGTCTGAGGGCAGATTTGAACTCGGGTCCTCCTAACTTCAAGTTTGGTGCTCTATCCACTGTACCACCTAGCTGCCTTGTTGTTCTTCATTCTTAAAGAAGACCAATACTATGTGAGAATCAAGTTGAAGTGTGGCCAACTGTGTCTGATCAGACAAATACAAGTTTAGAGTTCTCTGTCATACTTTGAACACAAATAATTCATATGAACATTTGGGGTAGCTTCTCTAATTTTGTTCATCTCACGCTTCTGAGCTACTTTAATTCTGCTTTGCTCATATAGCACAGCATTTTCTCTGTGAGGGCACACCACATTGGTGGTCCTGTTTTAGTATCTCCCATGTAATACAATCTTAAGTTCTTAAGAGATATCTTGAGAGTGTCTTTATATTGCTTTTTCTGAGCACCTTGTGAATGCTTACTGTGTGAGTAGTAGTGATGGTGTAGTAGGCATAGTGGTAACGGTAGTGATAATACTAGTGGTATTAGTATTAGTAGTGGTAGTGGTAGTGATACTAGTGGTAGTGGTAGTAATAGTAGTGGTAGTGGTAATAGTAGTGGTATACTAGTGGCATTAGTATTAGTAGTGGTAGTGGTAGTAGTACAAGTGGTATTAGTATTAGTAGTGGTAGTAATCATAGTGATAGTAGTAGTAATAGCAGTGGGAGTGGTAATAGTAGTGGTATACTAGTGGCATTAGTATTAGTAGTGGTAGTGGTAGTGGTAGTAGTAGTAGTACAAGTAGTAATTAGTAATAGTAGTAGTTATTTATCCAAGCTAAGAGGACCTTTGGATTCTATAATCAGTCAGGAAGGCTCTGCTACTATATAAAACACTGACAAGAGACCACCAAATATTTTATGATTATGTTTCAAACCTGATAAAATTCACTAAGCATTTATTAAGTATTTAGTCTGTGCTAGTTTTGTTCTAGGTAATAGGAATACAAAGACTTGACAATATGACCTGCAAACAATAAGAATCTAGATTTTTAGCAAAGGCATTTTAAATTATGCTTTTGACATGTTGGTTTACATTTGATTTCCTGTTCTTGCTTTTATCTAACTGTATCTAATTGAATAATGTCCATTGAATAATGTTATTGATGGGAAATTAACTGACGATAACCTAACTGCAGTCCTAGAAATATTAGTTGCAGGAAATTCTCTTAGTTTGGAATTATTTGAGAAAGAAGGTAAAGAGAATTGGATTGAAATTAGTGTTGGGTGTTTGTGGATATGTGTTGCAGAAGGTTAAGTACTGTTTTCACTCAATAATGTGTTTTATTTTATTAATTTATAAAGTTCATTTTAACTTAAAAAAAAAAACAAAGGAAAAGAATACTTAAAGCTTTTCATATGACTTCTCTAAGACCAAAGATTTGGTTTTGTTTATGGGCCTAATTTTTTTTTTTATTTCATGATTAGATTGTAACACATTACCAATAAAGAAATGCACAGGGTAAATGGCATAAACTATGTCAGCACAGAGATACATGAGCAGAAAAAGCAGATGGGCTGGTCATGTTATTGGGAATAAGTAATAGGCAATCAACAGCCCATATGTTTCATTGCTATTTAACTTCTCTCAAGAGATCTAGAAAGGAAAGACCCTGGTATTTTAGGTGCATCCCCTTTGGATAATTTATGAAAGAACATGCACAAGAGTTGCATAGGATGAGAAAGAGTGCATGAAAACTGTGATCTGTGTAATTAGAGAGAGCACTCATTAACATGAGATCACTGATCCTTTGAAATGTCAAAGTAGCTAACATGCCTATTTAGAAAAATTAAGGTTATAAACTTGCAATTGGGCTTTTGTAAAGTACAAACTTCTAAGTAAAAGGTAAGAGGGAGATATTTAGAACTAATCTGCAATGACATTAGAGACAAAAAAGAAAGTAAGACTCCTTGGTCATTCAAATTACAAATATTTATAAAGTATCTACTATGTGCTAGAATCTACTAAGTACTGAAGATCCGCTCCCTCCCCACCCCCCCAAATAAAAAGCAAAAATAAACAAACCCCTGCCCTCATAGAACTCCCCCTTCCAATGGGGGAGATAATATTCAGACAATTATGTACAAACAAGATACATACAAGATAAGTTGAAGATAAGAAACAGAGGGAAGGTGTTAGCCTTAAGGGAGGTCAGGAAAGGTTCTTTCAGGAAGGATTTTAGCTAGAATCTGAAGGAAACTAGTCAATAGACAAGAAGAAGGAAAAAAATCCAGACATAGGGAAAGCTATTGAAAATGCCTAGAGGCAGGAAATAGAACAACTTGTGCGACCCATAACATAGCACTCAAACTTTATGTAATTTCTATCTAAGCTAATAGTTTAAAACTTTTCATCTGTTATTCTGTTCATCTTTAGTAAACAAGCACATAGTAAGCACCTACTATGTGCCAGAAGTTGTGCTAGTGCTGATAAAACAAAGATGAAAAAATGAAACAATCCTTGGATTCAAGGAATTTACCTCCTATCTCAAAAATCTGCTTCCGTGTCTATTTTCTTACCCTTCCAGAAGTTTTTGAAGAAGAGATAATCCAAGACTAAACCATTCATGTCTCCTCTCTGTCTTCTCCCCTCCTTTCTCCGTTCACTCTCTTGTTCAGTTGTTCAGTTCTCTCTGACTCTAGGTGACTGACTTTGTGCACCATATTACTCCAGAACCATCCAACCTTCACTATCTCTCAATGTCTCTCCAATTTCATGATTATTGTTTTCATGATACTATGTCATCCTCTGCCATTCTCTTTTGCTTTTCCTTTTTTTTCAATAGCAGAGTCTTTTCCAATGAGACTTTCATTATGTGGCCAAAGTATTTAGGCTTCAACTTCAGTATTTGACCTTCTAGTGATCTTTAATTAGCTGATTTGATCTCTTTGCTATCTAAGGGACTCTCTTACAAACAATCTTCTCCAGCACCACAATTCAATGTTGGTTCTGTGACATTCAGCTTTCTTTATAATACAACTCTCATAGCAATGTATTGCTACTGGACAAACCTTAATTTTTTTTGTTTCTTTGTTTGTTTAAAAGTAATCTTTACTTATAGTCTGACTTTTTTTTTTTTTTTTTTTTGGCAGTTAGGGTTAAGTGACTTGTCCAAATTCACTCAACTAGGAAGTTGTGTCTGAGGCTAGATTTGAACTCAGGTCCTTTTAACTTCACGGACAATATTCTAACCACTATCTTCTAGCTGTCTCCAAGTATTTTGACTAGACAGACCTTTGTCAGCAAGATATTGTCTCTGCTTTTTAGTATATTTTCCAGATCTGCCATAGCTTTCCTTTCAAGGATCAAGGATCTTTTAATTTCATGGCTATTGTTATCTGCAGTGATCTTTGAGTCTAAGAATATGAAATCTGCCACTGCTTCCATTGATTTTCCCTCTCCTTGCCAGGAAGTGATAAGCCCAGTTGCCAAGATCTTAAGCCTTTTTTTTTTTTATATGTTGTTTCAAGTCAGTTTTTTTTTTTTTTAAACTCAAATAGTCCTTTTCCTCTCTAATTTCCTCAGTTTTTTCCTCTCTGTCACTCTTTCTATCAATCTATTATAGCAAGTCCTTCCCTCTCGACTCTGGTGCTCATTCAACTGTTCCATTTTCCTCTTCTTCAATCTCGTCTCCCCCTTTGGAAGGGGAGTGGATCCCTGAGACCAAGGACTGGTTTTCCCCTTGGTGTCCTGAACAATTAGCATAGAACCTGACATACATCACTATATTTCAACTGTGCTCAAAAGTCAATCCTAACTTAAACTACTCCTAATATAAAAAAACCCCAAAACATCTTTTTTTTTATTCCCCTGAAACTCTCTGACAAGATTCATTATGGTTCTCTTACTCTAATGATTCTTGTTTAATTTGCACCTTTATTAGAATTCCCCAAAGTTTAGCCTTTAGCATTCTGCTTTTCTGAAAACATACTCATTTCTTTGGCAATCTTATCCCCTCTCCCAATTTCAATGAGAATAAGTTCTTATTTCTGTTTCTACCTCTGACTAATCTCTAAAAATCCAGTCCTAAATCTGTAACTGGCAGCTCCATTTGGAGGTTTTATTTTCATTAGAAATTTGATATAGTTAAATTTTGTTTTATTTCTTCTCTGCAAAAACTGATGTTCTCTCCTGGCACTTATTTTATGGTATCCTGTATTAATAGTTAAGATTTCACAGGTGTACTTTTCAACTTTCTAAATTTATTATTATCTTCTCTAAAGGCCATGTAATATTTCTTTGTATCCCCCATAGTGTCCAGAAGCACATAAAAATAATTATTACCTAGATGATTTATTTAAAAAATTAAATCACTTGGAATACATTATGTATACAAAGTCAATGGATATATAAATTCAAATTATGATAGTGATACTCATTAGCTTTTGGATTTTCTCAATTTCTTAATTTCTCAATTTATTCACATAAAAAGTAAAAAAAAAGTGGCTTGCCTCATAGGGTAAATTTCAGTAACAAAATAAAGTATATCAAGCACTCGGTGAACCCAAAAGTTTCATTTAGACATTAAAACTAATTCTCAGCTATCTCCTTATCATCTATACTTTGGCTATAATCTTCACCTTTCCTCTATCCCCTAATCCCCATGAATTTGGACTTTGATCTCAGATCCCCTAGCTGTGATGGATGAGTTTTCACCCTATGTTGCTGGAAGTAATATCTCCACACTACTCTACCACCATCTCATCATTCAAGATCTTTTTCCACCATCCTACCATTCAAGATCTTTTTTGTGGTATTATTGCCATTCAAATGAAACCTTATTGAGGGTAAGGAATATATTTCTTACTTGTACTTGTACAGTAAGCATTCAATAAATCTTTCCCAAGAATATATCAATGTATTAATTTGTTGAGATTCTCTTGGTGGACAACTAATTTTTGTGAACATAGGCAATATAACTCAACAAACATATTGAGGGAAGAAGACAGAAAAATCTACAAATATTCTTCTTTCAGATTCCCATAGAACAAATATATTTTTGTATATGTAATTTGTACACTGACACTTGCTATTTTGGGACAAATTAAAATGATCATTGAAATTTAATCTTTAAAAAAAAGTGACAAGGACTAGTTCCTTAACAGAATGATTGTGAACCGTATAAATGTGGTTTAAATATTTAACTCTAAACAGCTGTCTTTAACAGCTGTCCCTCTGCAAATTTTTGGCCTGGTGGCCATTAATTTTCAAACCTGGGGTGTGGTTCATTCAGAGAGGGCAATTTTCCATGTTTATTGTAAACTGGGAATTGATGTGAGCAATATTAAAAGAAAAAGAGTGAGATTCTAAAACTGATGCCAAATATTTTCTTTCCTTTGCTATCCTATTTGCAGAACTATTTTATTTTCATAAAAATGACTTCAGTCACACCATCTGTTTCGGCATCCACTGTAACACTGACACAAAGCCAAAAAAGAAATGGTCTTTCTTCCAATGCTACAAGAGAACCAAACTTTCACAAAGGCTGTGAATTGCTTTGGTGTCCTGGAAAGTCTGAATGTGTAGTTGCTGATTCATTTTCAGTTTTAAAAGGGAAACTTTCATGAATCTGTATTTTGAATACTAAGATGCATGAACTGAATTATTAAAAATGTTATTAGCTTCTGTAGACTGATTTGACCACTTCAGAGGCTACAGTAGTGTCATGAGAGATGGAAAGAAGCTGTGGGAAAAAATAAGCTTACAATTAGAAATTAATGTTTTGCTAGTTTTCTGCCAAAAAAACAAGAGATTGGAATCTTCTGGCTCTTGCTTGCTATTAACTGTCCTTTCTCCTGCTTAACTAAGGGAATATAGAGATCATTCCTTTTTTGGATCCAAACCAAGAAACCACAGACTATGCCAGTGAGAAGATTATCAACCTTTCCACTCAATGGAATTGAATGAAAAGAGATTTTTTTTTTTGGCAGAGACACACATGCACAGTCACATACATTTATAGTGCTGGGAATAGACCCCTATTCTGTTAACATTTACTTTCATGATATTATACTTCAAATTTCATATAAGCTATATTAGAGCTTTCTACTTAGATTTTGAGGGAATAGCATGTGAAAGTCATTACATTAAAGCAAGTAAAAAACGGGAACCATAACACAACAGTATGTGTCCTTCCTGTCTCTCTCTGGGTACATGGGAAACACACTGCAATTTATTTTAGAAACTCAAATTAAATTCCTAATGTCTTATAGACAATAAACTGTCTAATTCTTTAAGTATCAGCAACATTTTATTAAACTGTATAAGATTTAGACCAAAAGATGTTCATTAAAAATGTTTGTTGATATCCTTGTGAATTTAATTCACTAAAAGTTTTGAGATATAATTCTAAATCTTGTTTTAGAAACTAATAATTAGTAGACTATTACTTGATACCATAGAATAATTCCTCCCTTAAGCCAACTCAGTTTTTACCTATGACCTCTATATCATAAAAAGGCCCTATGTGCTGTTTTCTCTCTCCTGCTGGCTCACTCTTTGACTTGCCCCATCTCCACAATGGCTGACTGAACTCCTGGCTATCATTGTACAACTTATTTCCCCTAAGTCTTTCATTTCATGAACTCTGTTAATAGAGTACATAAACTCTGGAATTTATTTTTCTGATTACAATTTTGGTCATGGAACTTTCTCCCTGCTTTACAACTTTTAAGTTTGTTCTATATCATCTCTGTGATTTCCAATCCCTTTACTCCTTGGTCTTTTCCAAGCCATCACCTATACACTGATAACACTTTCATTCCTTCACCATCATAAACTCTTAGTGAACTTTTTCATCTCTACAATTTCTTTAATTGCAAGTTTTTGCGTTATTATCTTATTGCCACTCCTGCCTTGTTAAGCTCCAGACCAGGATTATTCCTCATTCCTACTGCTTTTATTACTATTCACAAGATGCTAAATAAAACTGGAGAAAAAGATGAAACCATGCTGACTAGGTCAATAAGAAAATTATGTTACATAATCTTATTTGGATCTTCACTACAGCAAGCTAACCTTTTATATTTCCCTAATGAATTCATTATCCTGCTCACCAGAAAGTTTCCCAAACTTTTATTCCTCCACAAATGGCCAATGACTCCTCCTGCCCCCATCATTTCAGCTGAGAACCGTGTCTCATATTTCTCACACACACAAAAAAAATTCTCTGAGGTCTTTCTCTCTCCCCTCCTTTCTTCCACTTCTCAAATCAATTGAATGTTTCTTCTCACTATGTCCTTCTTCCACTCAGTCTCATGTGAAGAACTGGCCCTTTCCTTGCCAATACTAATCCCTCTATATCTCTACATGCATAAGTGATCTCTTTTTATCTTGCACAGATTGCCTCCTATAATCCCCACTCGATCACTACTATTCAATCTCTCAATGTAGTAGGATCCCTCTACAGGTGATAGCAGCTTTATGCTGCCTTGGGTGGTGCTGCTGACCTCCTGGTGCTGGGTGAGTGTGGCTAAATCCTACAATATTCTGGAGTTCAGAGGCTCACTATTTGCTTTTTGTATTTGCATATTTGCATTGCAGATCTCACAGCTAATCTGCTCCATTGGCTTCTGAACCAGGACAGAGTAGCCAAAGCTGTTGTATTTTGTCTAAGAGCTTCTCAGTAGTGGCAGATGCCATATTGCCCTGGATCCATGTGCTGTGCCTGCCCTCAGCTGCCTCCCCCCTTGCCCAATTGAAACAGAGCTATTCTGAAGTTCTTCCAAAATATCTTCTATTGGAAAATGGTTACTCAAAATATTTGTGGGTTCTATCACTCCAAAAAGTAATTCAGAGGCTTGATCTGGTGTTGATCTGAGGTACACTAGGAAGAACTCAAATAAAGACCTATCTACTCTTCACCATCTTGGCTCGATCCCCATTCAGAGCATCTTCCACCAGAAATCTAGACAGACTCATGAAACCTTAGGGTGATTATGCTCCCAAGTATGTATGATAGATGGGTCCTTATCCTGTCATCCCAGTTTGTCCTTCTCCTTCTTTACATACTCTTTAAAGTATGTACAGATGTCTTCTAAGTGCTGTGATGACTCAGGGTTTACATGATATCTAGTGAAAAAAATTGTTTGGCTGATGACTCAGAAGTATACTAAAAGAGTGGTTCCCACTCCTCAGACCTCTTTCTTCTTTGCTGATAACTATACTACCTCTCATCCACTCAATATGTGCTTTTGAGCACATGTTCTCTATTTTTCTTGTTTTTATTTTTTCCTGATCTTAGGTGAATAAGTTCACTAGTGGGTTCTATAAATCCATCTGAGAGGTCATATCAGAAATTGGAGCTGATAGCTGTAGAAGCCAAAATGTGATGAGGAACCATCTCAGCAGCCAGCTTTGGGGCAAATATCCGATAAGTGCTCGTAAGCAATCATATTAGAAGCTACAGGGCCTCAAGGTTACCTTTAGAATCTAATGGCAGGTTCTCATCTCTGGGCCCTAAACTTTGGATGCCAGTGAGAACTGGATGTATGACCTTTGTAGGAGGACTATAAGACAATACAAATAAATATTTAAAAAAAAATTCCTGTTCCACCTCTCATCTTCTCTGTCAAAAATAATAGAACAAACATAGATAAGATAAATTAAAGCTTACAAGTGGTGCTCTTATCACTATGAATTATCTCTTTCTGAATACTATGAATTACCTTAATGAATTATTAGAAATCTGTTGATCAACATCAGAAGATTATCTATTGTTACCACAATAGTATGAGGAAATCAGGGAGCCAGAGTAAGTGGAAAGTAGACAGTGGAGTACACATGTGACTCCTGATAATTTAAGGCAGTTGAGTCTGGTCCATGGTAAAGCAGATTTTCCCAACTCACAAGCAGTTGAGAGGCAACAGGATCTAATGAAAAGTTCATTTGACTTGAAATGAAGAAAAATTTGGCTTCTGATCTCACTTCAGATATTTACTATGACTTCTCTGAAGGGCAGTGAGATGGTATAGTAGATAGAATACTGGATTTCAAATCAGGAAGACATCTTCATTAGTTCAAATCTTGTCTCAGAATCACTTAAGGGAAATTTACTTAACCCTGTTTGCTTCAGTTCTTCACATGGAAAAGGAAATGGCAAACTACTCCTTTATCTTTTCCAAGAAAACTCTGAAGTCAGACATGAATGAAGTGACTCAACAACATCAACAACCAAAAACAGAGATATTTAAGGTTGTAGTACCTGTTTCATAGTTGTTGAAGAATCAATTGAGATAATATGATAGTACTTTAAAAATTTTAAACAATAAGAGTGATAGATATAATTTAATTAATATTATTATTATTTAGATAATTTACTTGGGGCCTAGCTGACAACATTGCCTTTGGATATATTTTGATTTATAGGAATAATATTTGTTTACCAAACCATGATATCTTCATTTTCATAATCATGAAGCATAAAATTTCCTTTACTACCAAAGTAAAATTGCTATTTAAAAGGATTTTTTTCCTTAGTATTTTAAGGAATTTATCTCCTTTTTGTTAATAATAACCAACATAAGAATCTAAGTCTTCTAAAAATCAACATTCGTTGATTGATTATCAGGGATTTTGCCTTAAGGTTAAAAAACACTTTCATCCAAAGGAAATTCCTATTTCTGTTTTTGATTTATTTCACATTAATTCATTCATTTTCTAAATGTCTAAATAGTCCTCTAAGACTTTTTAATATACTATTTAATAGTTTTTATTTTTCCTAAAAGTATGAAGCCACATTTTGCCAAGGGTAAAAATCTGGAAGAGATTTGAATTATGATCAAAATAGCAAAGCCATGAATTTTGAATGGTTTCTAAACTTGGAAAAATGAACTTCTGAATATTATTCCTTTTAGGAGAAAACTAGAATTTGAATTAACAGGTTTGTATAAAAAGTCCTCCCTTATCAAGGCATTGTAATGTGAAACATAAAATTGATTAACATGTAATCTTTATTTTTATGTTTTTAAATTACTTTATAACTTTTGAAGAAATATAAATAGCTTAAATGACTATCTCCATTTAAAAGATTGGCATAGGCAGAACAACTAAAAAATACATCATATGATTTAAGACTCATGGAGATTTTCAGGGCAGTTAGATCATTTTGCTTCCAATCAGAATTTAGGAATTTTGTGATTCAGAAGAAAGACAAGAAAAATAGGTGGAAATTATAGCAGTATTTTTGCATACTTCACTGAAGAGTCAGATTGGAACAGTGCCTCCTACAATAGTCTTTAGCACTTCCTAGGATCAATCCTTGCCCATGAATCTCTGCTTTATCCGGTTCCATCCCACCTAACCTGGCCCTCAGACAGTACTTTAACCAAGGGCATTTATTTTTGATTGCTTTTAAATGGAAGCCAGATGCACTGGGCAAGAGGAGTTTGAAACACTGGTGGACGAAATTCTCTATTTTCTCCTTTTATTTCATATAATACTTCAGAATTTTTACTAATGACTTTAAGCCATCTCCCTTCAGCAGTATGTTAATAACTCATAATGGCCCACAATGCTATAGCATTTTTGCTCATCAACCCTTAGAAGTAAGTATTCTGGGCATTTAAGAAAATTGAAGCTTAGAAAAGTGAAATGATCTGTCTCTGGTCATAGTGCAAGCATCATAGCATAGAATCCATTCCCTGTGTCCTAAATTGAATTCTAGTGCCTTTTTGCCATGTTATTCCCTTCCTGGCTTTGAGTGTTCTGAGCTTGATACTGTGCCTCAGCTTCCTTAGTATCTAGGGCCTCCTCACTGTGGAATTTCCCCCTGCCATGCTTTCCCAAAAATTCTATTGGTGAATTCCTTCTCCATTTTTAGGAGAAGCCCAGGCTGTTAATTCTTCATCCCCTTCTCTCATATGTTTCTGAAGTTCTATATTCCAACATTATGCTTCTGGGTGATTACCATCTTTCTGTCTTTTACCCCACTTTTGAGTTTCTTTTTGTGTGTTCTATTAGATTATAAATTCCCCAGTACTTAGCTGGCACATAGTAACCTCTTTTTAAATTCTTGTTGTAACTCTAAGGTATCACCTCATAATTTATCAGATAGGTTTAAGTGAGAGATTTTATATATATATATATATATATATATATATATATATATACACATATTATGTATATATAATATGTGTGTATGTATTATATATATATATATATTTATATTGGAGGAGATGTGGGAAAACTGGAATATTAATGCATTGTTGGTAGAGTTGTGAACTGATCCAATCATTCTAGAGAATAATTTGGAATTATGCTCAAAGGATTATAAAACTGCTCTTTGATCCAGCAAAACCAGTACTCAGTGTGTATCCCAAAGAGATTTAAAAGAAGGGAAAGGACCTATTTGAAGAAGAGATTTATTGGAGTTCTTTATTGGTGGCTAAGAATCATAAATTAAAGGAATATCCATCAATTGGGGAATGGTTTAATAAATTATAGTATATAATTATAATGGGATATTATGGTGTTGTAAGAAATGATAACCAAGATGGTTTCAGAAAAGTCTGGAAAGACTTACATGAATTGATGTAAAGTGAAATGAGCTGAATGAGGAGAACATTATACACAATAACAGCAAAATTGTGTGAGGAATAACTGAATGACTTAGGTATTCTCAGCAATACAATGATCCAAAACAATCCCAAAGGACTCATAATGAAAAATGCTATTTACCTTCAGAGAAAAAAAATGATGGAGTATGAAAACACTGAGGCATATCTCTCTCTGCTTCTTTTCTTCTCTCTTCTTCCCACTCCCCCCGCCCCCATCACTCTCCACAAAATGGCTAATATGGAAATGTTTTATGTGATTTTACATGTATAATCTATATCAGATAGCTTACTGTCCAATGAGGGAGGAATGGAGAGTTGGAAGGATAGAATTTGGAACTCAAAATTTAAAAAAATGAATGTTAAAAATTGTTTTTACATGTAATTGGGGAAAATAAAATATTATTTTTAAAATGCTTATTGTCTTGCCTTACTTGACTTTCAGGTATAGTTATCTTTATTCTAATGGCATTTTTCAAAGGAAATTTTTTTAAGATAGAATATTTGTCTTCAATGTTTCAATCATAACACTTACTTGTTCAGTCAGTATTACTCCCCTCCAAAATTCATAGAACTCTAAAGGTTAAGGAACTTCTGAGGTCACCTGATCTTATTTCTACCTAAAACATGAATGTTCTCTAATAATAACTTTGTTCCAAAGACATTATTCATTTTCTGAAAGCTTCCACTGATTTGATTTATATGATATCTCATTCCATTTTGGCATAATTCTAATGGTTAGGAAGTACTTTCTTATATTAAACCAAAATCAGTCTCTCCCCGTTCTGCAACTTCTATCTACTTTGCCATATGGGACCAAACAGAATAAGTCAAATCTGTTTTCCATATGACATCATTGAAAATATTTGAAGATAATTAATGTGTCCTGCCCTAAATCTTCTCTCCTCTGTTTTCTATGTTAGCTAATCCTCAAAGAATATGACTTTGGTATTGTTTTTTGTCTTTCATCCTCAAAGGATTCATGACATCAAGGAGGTGATGCTATACATGCAAGGGAATTGGATTTAAGTAAGGGAGAACTGTGCAAAGTCACCAGCTTTATTTCTTCCCAGAGCAATTTGGTCAAATAACCAGATATAGATTGGGACAACTTGGAGATGGGCCTAGGTGCAGTGGCCTTTTTAAACTAACAGGTCTCAGTTTAACTGAGGCCACCTATTCTGTGATTAAAACTAAATAGAAACTGAAACCTCTTTCACCTAATAAAAGAAAAGAAAAGAAAAGAAAAGAAAACTGAGTGGATGCCTATCAATTGGAGAATGGCTGAATAAATTGTGGTATATGAATATTATGGAATATTATTGTTCTGTAAAAAATAACTAGCTGGATGATTTCAGTGAGGCATGGAACTACCACACTACTATTTTCTCTCCTTTGCCTCATCTCATATCACTCAGATATCTTTTGCCACTGTCCTTTTCACTTCTCACATGAAGAGGTGGCCCTACTCCTTGTCCAGGCAAACATCTCTGTAGGTAAAAACAATCCCATCCTATTTTATCCCATGTCCTACAACAAATTGCCCCTTTTCTCCTCACCACTCTTACTTATTTTCAGTGTCTACTGGCTCTTTCCTTACTGAATGTAAACATTCTCATTTAAAACCTCTAAAACCCTCACTTAATCATTTCATGCCTATTTTTTTTGGATATTGCCTTTGCCTTTTGTGGCAAAATTGCTTCAGGAGACTGTCTAAAATAGATATCTCTACTTTGATTCCTCCTATATTCTTTCTTCCAACTTTATCATTCCACTTAAACTACTTTCTTCAATGTTACGAGTGTTCTCCTTGAATCCAATGGCTTTTTTCTCAGTCTTCATTATTCTTGACCTTTCTACACTGTCAATCACTCTTCTCCTTGATATTCACTTCTCTCTTGGTTTGGGGGACACCACTCTTTTCTAGTACTACTCTAACTGCAATAATGTCAGCATTCTCTATGCTCAGGTTTGATATTGATTGGTACAAATTGAGGGCATTCACAAATCATTGAATATTTGATAAAGGAGGTTAAATGTGCTCTAACAGAACAAGAATAAACAAGAGGAATACAATGTCACATCATATCTTGGTGCAGCCCTCTCTTCATTTGGAAACATGTCTAGTTAGTAGGTCTTCAAGGTATGGTAACTTCCACAGTACCCTTGGTATCATTCTTCATTCTTCACTCTATCTGTCCCACCATCCCAGGCCCCATCACAGCCAATATCTTGCAAAGGTTTGTGTATTTCACTTTTCCAAACTCTAATATGTCCTTTTTTCTGATAGACACTATCATGGGACAGGATCCCATTATTTCATGCCTGTACTACTGAAATAGCTTGCTCCATGCTTGATTCATCGTTTCCTTTTCTAATCTATCATCCATTCATCCATCAAAGTAATTTCCCTAAAACATAAATCTGAGATTATGACAACCCCATATCAATAAATTCCAGTATGTTCCTATCAACTTCAGTATCAATTTAAAAATTCTCTGTTTAATGTTATAATCTTCTCCTCCTTCCACATTTCCAAGTTTCTTTTGCCTTGTACCTTTTCCTGTAATGTTTGATCCAGTGACATTGGACTCCTGGCTCGTCCATAAACAGGATACTACTCTTTGGCTCTGAGAATTTTCTCTTCTTGTCTCTCATGCCTGGAATTTTCTTCTTCCTCATATTTGCTCCTTGGATTCTCTGGCTTCCCTAAAGTCCAAACTAAAACACTTGTTTTATTGGTAGCCTTCTTCACTCATTCTTAATTCTAGTACTTTCCCCCTTTGAATTATTTCCTATTAATTCTGTAGGTAATTTGTTTGTACATATTTGTTTCTTGTCTCCCTCATTAGATTTTGTGTTCCTTCAGGGCAAGAACAGTCTTTTTTCTTCCTTTCTATTCCTAGCACTTAGGACAATGTCTAGTATATGTGGTTGATTAATAAATGCTTATTGACCATTTGACTTTTGAATTTGTTTCCCCAGAATATATCACAGTACTTGGCATTTAGTAGTGTGGCATTTAAAAAGTTCAAGAGAAAGTTCCTGGGTACTTAGTCACTTTATTAATAGTGACAGCATTTTAGTAAAAGAGGTTAGTGGTACTTTCAAATGCCAAAAATAATCATAGTAGCAGGATCACGATTTATATACCTTTGGAACACCCTTCAGGGTGTTCCTGAAGGTGAGAATCAAATGTGATTGGTTAACAATTAATGAAAGAATGAATAACAATGAAACCCTGGATTTATTCCAGTGAATTTTGATTATGTCATTTACTTCTAAATTACTCCTTCCAGATGCTTCAGGCAATCTTTTCAAAAAAAATTTTCCCCATATCCAAACCTCAGTAGAATACAATGGCTTCCTCCCCTGAATGGAGTCTGAATACGGTTGTTAAGAAAGTTTAATTTAACCCCTTTATCAAGAAGTAATGTTCTTCAAAAGACTGAAATTTGAAATAGGACTATAGGAAAAGGTGGAACTCTGAACCTCCCCAAATCATTGGTTATTAATAATCATTTTTCTCAGCTGCTTAGGAAATGCTTGTACAGTAAATAAAACCAATATAGTAATCCAGTAAACTAAGGAAGTAATGTTAAGGATTAAAAAAGAAATTATGCTGGCTTATAGTGGTTTTATAGCAATTGATATACATCTGACCCAATAAAAAGTATGGATAGTTTATGGTCTTTTCTGAAGGATAAAAGTACTATTTATTTGAGGTGAACATGTTAAGTTTGCTAATCCATAATTCACAACATCTATCACTTTCCATTTTTTGAAAACTAGAATATTTTCCTACCTCTTCATCATTGTGAAATATACAAGTTTTTGCAAATTATTGGGAGGTACTGCAATAACGTCAGCATTCTCTTGGTTCAGGTTTGATATCGATTGGTACAAATTGAGGGCATTCACAAATCATTGAACTTTTCACAAAGGAGGTTAAGTTTGCTCTAACACAACAAGAATAAAGAGGAAAATAATGTCGCATCATCTCTTGGTGCAGCCTTCTCCTCTTCATTTGGAAACATGTCTAGTTAGTAGGTCTTCAGGGTATAGTAATTCCTATAGTCTTAGGCATCCATTAAGTCCTAGAAATGCAGAATACATGCAGGTAGAGCATTTTATTCCTCCAGATACTGGGAAGTAGCACCGGGGAAGCTAGACCAATCAGACCCTATGAGCAGTTCTGGCTTTCAAGTAAATTCACTCTATGTTATGAGTGGGAGGAAAGAAGCTGCCTAGGAGATGCTGGCCCAATCACAGTTACTCTTCTCATCCCCTGTTATTCTTCAAAGATTACTGAAAGTAGATCAATAATCATATATTTAACTTCTTTCTTTGCTTTAGGATGTAATTCAGGCAAGTTTGAACTCATTCAGTACTTGGTGGGCTTACTTTCCTGCTGTCTCTATCTTTCTGTTTCTTCACCTATTCTGTGCTAAAAAAATTACTTTTCTATCTTCAGTTAAAAGGTGCTAATTGTTTGCATACCATCCCTTCTATTAGAATATGTCAAATATACCTTGTGAGAGTAGAGACTTTTATTATGAGTTTCAGGGTATTTCCAGTGCTTAATACATTTCCTGACATATAATAAGAGCTTATTAAATGCTTGTTTAATGCCTCACTGACAATGACAACTAGTGACAGTCTTCAAGATTGAATAACTACTTAGGGGGAAAATGACAATATTTCCTACATATCATGTAATATATTATAGGTCCAATAAAACAAATGAAAGGCACACTTAAGATTTCCAGGAGGGAGGCAAGGGCATAACAGAATATTCAGATTTTTGTCTTGATTTTCTTCTTATTTCAAAACTAAATTGGGAACAGGGAAGTGAAAAGAAATTAAAAAAAGACAGAACTTAGATCATTAATGAAAAATGGAACATATGGTGAGATCCTGAGAGTGCTTAGTTGACTACTTATTGCCTTTCACTGAAGGAGGTATCATCATGCTGTAATGATATAATTAATAAAAAATGCTTGCAAATTAGTTTTATACACATTAGAATTTTGTCTCATTCTACTCTAATGACTTCCTTTAATTCTAGAACCAAATTTTAACTTTTCATTGTTTTTCTTTCCAAGGTCACAGTACCCCCAAAATATGTTTTTGTTGTCCTTTGAAATAATTTAACAATAAATCCTAATGAACACCAGAAAAACCTATATACCTATATAATAAAATAATTTTTGATATGGTTTATTTTAAGTCAGTCTTTGTATAATAGCTGATCCTACCAGGGAAATAGGGATGGAGCTTAGAAAGTGGTGGGGAGATAAAGGCCAACACTGAATGTTTATGCATGTACCAGTTCTCATGTCTCTCAGAAGTATACCCCCTGGCACTTTCCAAATGGGTAATGCTCTCTTATGTGGTTTTACTCTATTCAAATCTCTATTACATCTTCAAAATCTTAATTCAAACTCTTTCAAAACATCAATTAATGTTCACATTAATCCTTTGCTATTTTGGGCACATGATAATCACTGGAATAAAGTATATGTAATAATTAAGGAGCTATAAGTGAATTTAGATATGCTTGCAAGCATGGCAATACCCTTAATAGGAATAGAGAAATTTGGAGGAGTGATGGATTTAAGTGGAAAATAATGAGTTATATTTTAGACATGCTAAGTTTGAGATGTGTCTAACCAAGGGTTGGTGATAGGAAATCTTGGTACTCTGGAAAAACCTTGAGAATAAATATATAGATTAGGTAATTATCTCCAGAGAGATATTTGGATTCCTCATTGTAAAATTATTGGATGTTATTCAAATTCAATTTATATGCTTTATTTGATACCAGCAACTGTTGTGTCCATCTGGGTATTCTCAATAATGCTTGAGGCTCTCTTATATCTTTTACTCTTCCATATAATCCTTTTTATTTTTAAAATTTATTTTTAAAAATATACATGTTTTGGGGCAGCTGGGTAGTGGAACTCTGGCCCTGGAATTCAAATCTGACCTTTGACACTTACTAGCTGTGTGATCCTGAACAACTGACTTAACCCTGATTGCCTTGCAAAAGCAACTGTTTATTTCTATCTAAAAAACCCCAATATGTTTGCAGATGATATTTTTTTTTCATTGCTATTTCTTCCCCATATGCCATCCCCATCCCCAGTAGAATTTTTCCTTATAGTACAGGGTAAAGTCCTTTCCCTACACTTAAGAGCAGGTCATCTCACTTATCTATATCTGATAATTTATATATTCCACACCTACAGTTGACAAACTTTCTCACAAGAGGGAAAACATATGTTTTAATATGTCTGATTAGTTCTAAGTTTTATTTACTGATTATTTTTTTCCTTCTTTAGTCTCTATGAACAGGAATTCAATGATGTATTTTCAGTTCTATTATTTTCTTTCTCTTGATCTTGACTGAATTGACTTTAAATATGTGTGTGTGTGTGTGTGTGTATGTAGAAAGAGAGAGAGAGAGAAATAATTTCTGAATCCATATATCTAGTTCCTTTTTCCTAAACTCTAGTCCTGTTTATCCAATGAAAATGGTTCCTTGCT
Organism: Sarcophilus harrisii; assembly: GCF_902635505.1. Lineage (NCBI taxonomy): Eukaryota > Metazoa > Chordata > Mammalia > Dasyuromorphia > Dasyuridae > Sarcophilus > Sarcophilus harrisii. The sequence continues at coordinate 213,826,531 of NC_045428.1, forward strand.
GCTCCTTTAACAAAGACACTCTCTCCTTTGGCTGGGCTTTTTTCCCCTGGCTGTACCCCATGCCTGTAATGGTCTCCCTGTTCATCTCTACTTTCTGGTCCCCCGTCTTACTTCAAATTCTAAGGCTCGGTGCCTACTCTCAACCCCTTTAGATTGTGTGTTCCTGAAGAGTAAGAACTTATCTTTCTTTGTATCCCCAGTGCTCAGCACAGAGCGTGGTACTTAGTAATAAGTAGTAGGTGATGATCTTTGAGGTTCCTCCCAGATCTAAATCAGTGTTTTCATATTAAATGTATCTATAATCTGCTAGTTATCTTTCATCTTTGCTATTGTTAAAATATTATCTTAGAGGGGAAATGAAGATAGATTGTCTAAAAAAATGTCCAAAAAACCCCAGCACTGAGCAATTGAATGGATTAAGGTGACATGCATTATCAAGAAATCTGTTAAAACAATCTTTCTCTAACAATTATTCAAATTGTAGATTAAAAGAGAATCATTTCAATATATCACTAAAATGGTAGTGATGTGAACCCTAAACCAGTTTATTCTCAGAAATTGCTAAAAGGAACTCATCCAATTCTTTTTATCAATTATTATCAGGTTAGTTTTCCAGATTGATTCATTAGCATAGAATGATGTGAAGCTGGAACTTTTAAATCAACTCATCTGGCCACCATTATTAATCTATCTGTCCTATGTTCAACCTCCGAGACTGTCTTGATTAGTAAATCTTTTTTTTTTCCTTTCATCATTTCTTTCTCTTTTTTTTAAATTTATTTAATAGCCTTTTATTTACAGGTTATATGCATGGGTAACTTTACAGCATTAACAATTGCCAAACCTCTTGTTCCAATTTTTCACCTCTTACCCCCCACTTCCTCCCCCAGATGGCAGGATGACCAGTAGATGTTAAATATATTAAAATATAAATTAGATACATGACCAAACCATTATTTTGCTGTACAAAAAGAATCAGACTCTGAAATATTGTACAATTAGCTTGTGAAGGAAATCAAAAATGCAGGTGGGCAAAAATTTAGGGATTGGGAATTCAATGTAATGGTTTTTAGTCATCACCCAGAGTTCTTTCTCTGGGCGTAGCTGGTTCAGTTCATTACTGCTCCATTGGAAATGATTTGGTTGATCTCGTTGCTGAGGATGGCCTGGTCCATCAGAACTGGTCATCATATAGTATTGTTGTTGAAGTATATAATGATCTCCTGGTCCTGCTCATTTCACTCAGCATCAGTTCGTGTAAGTCTCTCCAGGCCTTTCTGAAATCATCCTGTTGGTCATTTCTTACAGAACAGTAATATTCCATAATATTCATATACCACAATTTATTCAGCCATTCTCCAACTGATGGACATCCATTCAGTTTCCAGTTTCTAGCCACTACAAAAAGGGCTGCCACAAACATTCGTGCACATACAGGTCCCTTTCCCTTCTTTATAATCTCTTTGGGATATAAGCCCAGTAGTAACACTGCTGGATCAAAGGGTATGCACAGTGTGATAACTTTTTGAGCATAGTTCCAAACTACTCTCCAGAATGGTTGGATTCGTTCACAACTCCACCAACAATGCATCAATGTCTCAGTTTTCCCGCATCCCCTCCAACAATCATCATTATTTTTTCCTGTCATCTTAGCCAATCTGACAGGTGTGTAGTGGTATCTTAGAGTTGTCTTAATTTGCATTTTTCTGATTAATAATGACTTGGAGCATCTTTTCATATGACTAGAAATAGTTTCAATTTCTTCTTGATTAGTAAATCTTTAGAAAACCAAACTCCTTCCTGGTGCAGCAGCTTACTCCCTAAATTCTGACTTTATTTTCCCTCTTCCCTGAGACTTTAAAAGTCATTCTCCCCAAAAACAATTGCTCTATTAGTAATATTCTGCCTTGCTAAGTCTTATTTGGTTGAACCCACGAGCTATTTCATGTAATAAATAGCAAATCTTTGTAACCTGTGATAAATGCTTTTGTCACTTTTGTTTCATAGCATCATAAATCAAATCATTATGCTCTCCCAAATCTATTTCATATTTCTACTTCATATTGATGAGGTGAAGTCTAGTTTTGGGGATTCCCTTTAGTAGGGAACCAAATGATAAAGTCTAGATTTAGGAAACCAAAATGAGATTAAAGTTTCTGGTGGTCAGGGAGTTAAATGATCAGGCCTAGTGGAAGGTTTGGGGTCCAGGGAACCAAATGGAGAGGTTTGGCTCCCCTGCACCCCCTTGGGATTCAGCACAAGGGTAGGGAGTTTTGGGGAACCCCCTTCTGGAGGTGCAGGGATTCTCTGTAAAGGAATTTACAAACCTGAAAACCTAGATTCATAAAAGAGATTTATTATAGGGATTGGGAAGTAAGGTTAGAAATCCTGACAGAGAGGCATAAAGTCACATTAAGGGAAATAGGTGAGGGTAAAGAGAGGATGACACTGGAAAAGAATATTATTCCAGTGGGCAGAGGCTTCCTTGGCATGGCATGGTGTAACCCAGCATGGCATAGCATGGCATGTTTAGAACCTCTGCCAAGGGAGGATTTTAGATTGGCTCTTTTATAAGAGGAGCTTTGGCTACAAACTGAAGGGGGATAGTGTGTGGAGTCCTAAGTTGGCTCATCTACTAGCTGGGTTTCAGCTTGAGCTGGAATTTGAGTAGAATTGAATGAGTTTCTTCAATTCAATAGGGTTGGAATTCTTTTGCTCAGGACTGAACCAACCCCACCTAGATAACAGAATGAAAGTTTCTTGTTTCCCTCCAGTGGGGTCCTTCACTGAGATTTTCTCCTTCAAGGAATTTTAGAGTTTTGGGGTCCCTTCTTCAATATTACCACATGCAAATTCTTTGATATAAAGGACTAGATTTTGTTTTTGTCTCTGTCTTTATAATTTTATGCCCAAGCACAGTGCTTTGGTCATAATAAAGATTTAATATGTTTGTTGATCTGAATCAAGCTTAGTAGCTATTGGAAACTGTATTGAACCACCAAATTCACAGGCTATTTTCCTGTTCCTGATCAATCCCCCTAGCTGATGACTATTTTCTTCCTTCCTTCATAAATAAAATACTCAACTAAAAATCTGAATATTCTTTAAACAGCTTTGAGTTCTACATATATTTATTGCTCTTACATGTTGCTTATTTCAAGAGATTAAGTTGGATTTTGACATTTCTAGTCATTCTATATACCTATGAATTTTTGACAAAATGTCATCTTTTTTTCTGTCTTTTAGCTACTCTCTGTATTTTAATAAACCTCTTGGCAGTAAAGGCAGTTTTAAGGGGAATTAATGTATTAAATTAGACCAGTTTCTGTAACTTTCTAATGTTGCCAAAGTATATATAAGTGGTAATAGTCAAGACACATATGAATTCCAGTATGCTACTTCCCTGGATTATATGATGAAAAACTAAATTCTACAGAGTATTTTCTCAAATTAATCATAATCTGTTTCAAATGATATAAAGTGAAGTATGTAACAAGTTATGGAAAACTTATTCAATTTTTATATTGGGAGGGTAGGTGAGTATCTGCTATATTAACAGATACTCAACAAGATCAAACATTTCCCTGAAACTTAGACAAGCTTAGTACCATCAATTGGGATAAAATGCAAAGTATTTCACAGGCTTTAAAGCACCATATAATTGTCTTTTCCCCATTATTATTATTATTCTCACTTTATTATTACTTTCACAGGAAAAAGATGGGGAGGAAGTGGATTTGAATTACTAACCCTTTGAATTATATCTTAAAATAAGCATTTTTCATGCCATTTGCAGAGGAGAATCACAAATGATATCTGTTTTCACCCTCTAAAATAAACTAAACCATATGAGTATTCACCCACAGATGAGTTCGTGGGCAGTCAAGCAGGAGATACATATCTTTTCTTCACACACACACACACAATCTTTCTTTACCAAATAGGGAGAAGGTAGTATCTACATGCCAGATTTTTGAACCTTTAGCATTCAGCATATTTAAGCCTGTTTGCATTCAAAGCAACCAGGCAATGTGTCCATGTGACTCCTCAGGTTGCAATGAGAACTGCTGTGTGGGATTAAGGAGAGCTCAGTGAATACTAAAGGGAAAGAATTATGCATCCTTGTGTCCTGAGGCAATGTCTGACAGCTAATTCAAGCCTTCCCACAACCATAGCACCACAACAGAATCATCTGTGAAGTCAGCCCTCTCACTTCCTAGATCTGTTTCCAGAGTTGCCTGGTTTGGGAAATGGGAGTGTTTCAGATATTCATGCATGGTTTGATATGCCACAGGCAGGGTTCCCCTCTCTGTTACTATGGTTTCACAATAAATAAATGGTTGGGCTGGACATTCTGTGGAGAGTAATACTTCTGCATAGTGGTTAATAGTATTCCCTTCATGGTGAGGGAAATCTCTTCTCTGTTCTTACTGCCCTCCTCTTTATGCTTCAAGACTTTGGCAAGAAAAGGAAGGGCATTTCCTAATTTGGTTGAGTTTTAGTGACTTTTGTGGTGATGAGAATGGCCACTTGAGAAGTCTTCAGGAACCTTAAAAAAAGAAGAAGAAAATGACAATTTGATGAGACCTTATTAGCACACAATGTCATTAAAAATCTCAGGAGAATATATTCTGCTTTAAAAAAGAATTAAGGGAAATTAGAAAGAAAATTCAATTCAATTAAAAAACATTTATTAAGCATCTATGTGGGATGGGTACTAGACCCTCTTACCCAAATTAACTAATCAGAGACATTTTCAGGTGTTGTGTCACAGTTCTCTTTTATTATCTTGACTCAGTTTCCCTAATTATCCTGACTCAGTTTCCCTAATTGTTCTGCTCAGTCCTGCAAAACCAACCCTCCCTCTTAATCAGACTATTTGATAAGGATAAAAGATCTTATGTTTTAGAATATCAGAATGCCTTTCCCCATCCCAAGCTATCAGAATATCAGATACCATCTTATCAAGATGCCTCCTCCCATCTCCAGAGTGCCTCCCCCCATTATGTCATCCCCATCTCAGGTGGCTCACCCCACCCAGTCAGAGTCCCATTCTGCTCTCAGCACTCTGACTCCACCCGTGCCTTGGTCTATCCTGTATCTGAGTCACGTGTATATATGTTACTGAGAGCTCACATTATTTGCTGGATTCTTGGAGACCATAGTCTCATTCAGCCCTGCGACCAAACCATGGATCTATTTGGTCCCAGTAAATCTCTCCCTTTTAAATAAATTATTAAATACTCTCTAATCTCTACCTTGCCTCAATTTCTTCAAATTATTACTCTCTAATCCCTATCTTGCCTCATTTTCTTTGGCATTACACAGATACAAAGAGAAGGCATTTATTTAGTCCCTGCAGGGAGAGGGCCAAGCACTCCCGGGAGGCATCTCAGCTCCCAACATGTGCCTAATTTGGCAAACTGGAAATAGTAAAGCTGGTTAAATAGCAAAAGACCCAAGTCTTTTCATTGTATGGACTAAAAAGGAAGTAACCATTATTGCCCAATGGTCACCAATGTAGTCTGCTTGCTGTGGGTCATATCATTTCCTGAAGCTAGGTTCTGACCTTTCTAGTCCTAGAGAGCTCTAGCCTTGAGATCATGTGGACTTCTGGGAATAGGGATCATGTGACTTAGGTCTAAGATCTAACCTACTCCATCTCATAGACTTTTTGAGAAAACTTCCCCTGCTCTCATTCACATCTACTAAGTGCCATCACTGTGCTAAATGCTGGGGATACAAAAGAGGCAAAAAATAGTTATCTCAAGCAGCTTAAAATCGAATTGGGGAGACAAGGAAACAAATATATACAAATAAGGCTACATGGTAAAAAAAAAATAAATAATTAAGAGAAGGAAGTTTGAAATTAAGACTGGTTGGGGATGAACAGAGGAAGGCAGTACCTTTTTGTTTTCCTTCTTTACTTGTCACAATACATTCAGCTTTACCTCAGACATTTATTTTCTTATATGCACAAATACCCATCTTTAAGCATTTTTCTTCATCCAACTTTTACCCAGTTATTCCTGGAAAGGGTTTCTTCAACTTTCTCTGAATCCCTTTTCATTCATTTATCACCCTTCCAAGTTATCCAAATCATAGGAATGTTACATCATAGAGAGCTGGCAAGGACCTTAGAGGTCATTATGGTTAATACGATTATAAGTGTTGTTATTGATACACTTGCAAAAGAAAAAGACATGTCATATATTTGTGAATATTATCTGTTTATTTTACCTTTGAAAATATTTTAATAAATTGTCAAATTCTGATCAGTGTAAGAATTCAAATGTAAGAATGCTGACTAAATATGAAAAAAAGGAAACAAAAAGCCAAAACTAAATCTTAGAAAAAATTATATTTGTGATGTAATTTTCTGCTGTTCAGTTACTATTAATGAAACAAAAACTCATATTAACTTTTACATGGACAATAAAAACAGTCATCCAAAATATTTAATATGGATTATTTCTATAATGTTTCTTTTATACATATATACATAATAATAATCAGTGTGTGAGTGTGTGCATATATACAAAAGGCTTTTTTAAGGACTTCAAAAATGCTACTGATTCCTAATTTAATCAGGTACAAAGTCTAATTTCAAAAAATGAGAGACAATTACATGATAATAACAAAAATGTTCATAATCTTTGATATTACAATTATACTTTTCATTCCATAATAGAGGGGACTTATCTGTTAAAAATTATTACCAGCTGCACTATTTGTAATGAAAAAACAAAAATGAGATCAGACTATGTGTCCAATATTTGGGAAGTGATTGTTGAAGATGAAGCAGCAGAGAAATCCTATTGAGAATTCAAGTTCCTCTAAATTCGGTCAGCATTTATTGCTATATATGGCAACTTTATTGCAAAAGTAAGAAAAGGTAAAGATGAGGAGAAATATATGGGAAAGCATGATCTAAGAAGAAAGAATTTAAGGGGTCCTCAAACTTTTTAAATAGGGGGCCAGTTCACTGTCCCTCAGACTGTTGGAGGGCCGAACTATAGTAAAAACAAAAACTTTGTTTTATGGGCCTTTAAATAAAGAAACTTCATAGCCCTGAGTGAGGAGGATAAATGTCCTCAGCTGCCGCATGTGGCCCATGGGTCATAGTTTGAGGATCCCTGGGTCCTACCAAGGTTGCAGATTACATAGAAGCCTCCAGCTTTGATATTATGAACTTTATTATTTTTTTTTTTTACTAAAAAATTTGTTAGACATGGCAAGCACCAAGTAGTGTCATAAAACTCATGATTATATGAGTTTTTAGATTTTAGATTCAGATAACATGTAACATAATTTTTATCTTATTTTAAATTATATTTTAACAGACAGAAAAATCTTGTAGTTGATATGTCTCATCCCTGAGACAGTTTTCAATGCAATCAGATAAGGAGCAGATTTAAAGATATTCTAAAGGCCCTTCCACTTACTGGGTAACCCTAATCTTGAAGATATAAGTTCAGCCTTAAGTGCTGCCATTCAGTGCAGTGCATGAAGATACCAAATGAGTCAAGAGTAGTTTCAGTAACATCAGGATCATGGAGTAGTTAATGGTACTTCATGCACAATTACCTACCTCATAATGGCTCAGGATCATCTATAGTAGTATAGCTAAAAGGCCATTGCCCTAGACTTTTATGCAGTCTCTCCTGGAACTAGGATAAAATCATAGATTCACTCTATATTACCATCTACTCAGTGTTATTCAACTGCCAAGACTATTACCTCCCTAGGAGCCCCACAGGGAAGAGGGAAAATACTAAATCTGTTTTTTCAGAAGTCTAAACAAAGGGACTTCCCTCATCCCTTCTTCTGTTAATTTTCACCTTCTTTTCATCATAAACAACCTCCCATTGACACCATTCCTCTCCAAAGAAAATGTCTAATGACAAAGTGGTACTCATCTGGTGACCACTGTCTTATCAGTTCATAGTAGGGAAAGGGCTACCCTGAGGCTGTCTTTGCTATTGCTCATATCAGTGTCCACCTAAGACCCCCTGTCATTGCCCATTCCACTATTTTTAGACTCTGTTCTGCTATTTGATGCCTCTGGGCCCTAAAATGTTCACAATTCACTCTTCTGCATACTGTCTGGTATCCAGACTCATTGTGTTGGATTCCTCTTCTTATCCCCTACACTAGATTGATGTGCTTTGTTCCAAGATTGGAATGGCATCTTCTTTGTTGAGGTCTAAGTGATGGCTTTCTATAGTCCATCCTTCCTGTGTTAGGGTATGAGAACATGTTACTGATGCTGGGACCTGAGCACTGTTCCTAGTACATATACTCTTTTGAAAAAGTATTCAATTTAGTATTTTATTTCTTTCCCCAGTTATATGTAAAAACATTTTTTTAACATTCATTTTAACAACTGAGTTCCAGATTCTCTGCTCTCCTCCTTCAACCCCCACATTGAGAATACAAGTAATTTGATATAGGTTATGCATGTGTAGTTATGCAAAACATTTCCATAATAATCATGTTGTGAAAGAAAATATAAACCAAAAGGAAAAAAAAAAAACCTCAATAAAAATAAAGTTAAAAAAAACTCTTCAGTCTGTATTCAGAGAACATCCATTTTTTTCTCTGGATATGGATAACATTTTTTCATTTTAAGTCCCTCAGAGTTGTCGTGGATCATTATATTTGTCGTGGATCATTATATTGCTAAGAATAGTTATGTCATTCACAGTTTTTCATCTTACAATATTGCTGTTACTTTGTATATAGTACATTTCATTTTGCATCAGCTCATGAAAGTCCTAAGATCTTCCTCTTCCTCATTTTTTATGGCACAGTAGTATCCCATCACAAGCACATATTACAGTTTATTCAGCCATTTCCAAATTGATGGGAATTCCCTCAATTTCCAAATTTTGTCCCAAGAAAAGAACTGCTATAATTTTTTGTACATATAGGTATTTTTCCTTTTTTTTTTTAGATCTCTTTTGGGATGGAGACCTAGTAGTGGTATTGCTAGGTCAAAAGGTATCTATGGTTTTATAGCCCTTCAGGTATAATTCCAGATTGCTGTCCTAATACATATACTTTCGTTAGCATGTGCAAGAAGTAGCTATTTCTTCCAGTGTTTGGGCGGGTGCCTGTGGGCCACCTAGCTAGAATCTCTCACCCACTCCTTAGTAGGAGTCCCACTGAGAAAAACAGTTATAGTTTATGAGAACTAAAGTAGAAGCAGTTTCATCTCTCCTTTTAAATTGATCCAGTTCTTCTCGTTCTTAGTGAATCAGCTGGGGTATATTTGGAACATTTATCCCTGTTCCCAAATTCCAGAAATATTATATAAAAAGACACAAAAATACATTAATGGGTTTTCTTAGATAATTCTGGAATTACATCCTACAGGGAAAGCCCAGGCCTGCCACATTCGATTGACCTGAAGATCACTATCATCCCTCCAAACAAAAATTATGCAAATCCAACAAATAGTTTACAACATTTATCATTTTCTTGTCATGACTCCTAATAAGAAATACAGAGGCCATTGATTGAAAGTTTCAGAATCAAGAACCTAGATCCCTAGGATTCACTCTTCTCCCTATAACCATTCACCTACTTTATGTGGGACATTCTGAACTAGTCCTACTGACTATCACCGCTGTGAACAAGTAAATATCACAATATGTGAAGAAACAAAAATCACAGGTCATCTAAAGCATGATAAAGGGATAAATTGTGGGTACAAATAGACTATATCATGTTTCTAATGATTAATTATATATACTAAATCGTGTGAGATAGCATCACAAAGATATGTTATTGAAACTGGAGGTAGGCCAGTCTTAAACCAAGACCAAAGGATTACAGCAGATGGTCTCATGAGCTGCTTTGATTCCTATTTAATGTCATTCATTTCTAGGCTGCCCTTCTCCCTCTCCAGGACTTCTGATACTCTGCAAAAAGCTCTTCACCCTGGCAGCTCACTTAATGGCAAGATTTCACACATCAGAAGTGCGCTTTATCCCTGAAGCTTCTCCTTCTCATTGGCTGATTCCTCCTAGAGCTTTTTTTTTTTTTTTTTTTTTTTTTTTAGGAGGATGCTCAGCCTGGCTACATTCATTCCTCTCCATGCTTCACTGCTGCTTTTCTAGGATTTTCTCTTCAATGCTCCAAGGTATCTTAATTCCTTCTCTTTCTAGTAAATTTTATTCTTCAACTTTCTATTAAATATCATCATCCCCCATTAAAATATAAGCTTCCTACGAGCGGAATTGGCTTTCCTTCTACTTGTCTTATTTGTATTCTCAGCATTGTAAAGCTAAATACATATTTCTTGACTTGACATTTCTAGAGATCAAGAGAAATCTTGAAATCAAGAGAAGGTTGGGTAAATTCTTTGTTAAAGATTAATGGAAGGACAAGGACAAACACAAAAAGAGGTGGATGAATTATAATTTGTACTACCAGAAAATTCACTTTGATAAGCTCAGGGATCAATTAAGGTACTAAAAAATAAGTAATTTTAAGATTTGTAAATTGCTTGAGAAAGAATTTTTCTCAATTTTCTAAAATTTTGATAATTATATTTTTGTACTAGATGTAATTTTAATGAAATATCTAAGTTTTATGTATGTTTTTATGTACAACTATTGTATGTGTATATTTGTCAGTCTCCATCTTATAGTAAAAATTTCCTGTAAAAGTTAAGCAACAGAACCAAAATATTAAGTAAGTTTTATTGGAAAGCTTACAGAGGAGGAAAAACTAAAAAAAAAAAAAAAAAAAAACATGCTGAGCCCATCATAATTTTAGCTCACTAAGGGAGTTCTTAGGAATTGAATTAGGTGGGGAGTAGAACACTAAAGAGCCTCAAAGACTCCCTCTGACACTACATTAAAACAGAGTCTGGTTTACAGATCATTTTTGATGTTTTTATAGGATGCAAGAGCTATTTGGCTAACCTGATCTTTTCCTTCTATTCTATCTGCCTAAGCAAAAGAATTCTATACATCATGATGCTCATCAATTTAAATAAAAATAGAATATGTTAAAAGAAAATTCAGGAAATACTACATAGCTTTTGGTGACACATTAAGAAGACATTTGATAACAAAGAACAAAATTCTCAAACTGTGATTTTTACAATTTCATCACATAGATGAATATAGAATAGTTTTGTCTTGGCCAGGATTGGCATTTTCCTTGTAATAAAAAAAGATGAAATTAATTACTTTGTTTCAGGCTCCAGTTAGGCAGAATTAGCAATTAAATAACAATCATTTACTAAGTTTACTCTATGCTAGTCACTATGTTAAACATTGAGGATACTGAGAAAAGCAAATAGTCTCTGTTCTTAGCACATTCATTTGGGAGACAACTTGCAAAGAAGCTAAGTACAAACAAGGTAAGTTGTAGGAAATCTTACAAGGAAGGCACTAAAATTAAGGAGGCTTGGGAAAAGCTTATTGGAGAAGGTGGATTTTTATTTAAGACTTGAAGGAAGCTAGGGTAGCCAGGAGGGAGAAGAGAAGAGGGAATGTTTCAGGCATGGGAATCTGCCAGTGAAAATACAGAGGCATAGACATTCTGGGATAGTGAATAAGAAGAGCCAGACCAGAGAATTTTAAATCCAGCTCATTAAAACATTTAGCACAGTGGTAGTACCACATAGGTGGTAAGTAAAAGTAATTATTGTTATTATCATTATCATTATATGGTAAGACTATTGCTTTCCCAAACTGTTTCTGATTATTTAAATGGATCAATGAGTAAAACAATTTCCCTTACCTCCCCCCAAAATAAAACAAACTATAAAACAAAACAATAAGTTACACTCAGAATAAGTCACTATCAAGGACAGCCCTGTATAGCTAGGTTTTGATTAATATGAATAATGAATCCTCTGAAGTGGTTGTATGTATTAAAATCTGCACTATTTGAAGTGATAATTATATAAAATATATTTGATTCTAGCCCAGTGGAAAAATACAAAACATTTTAGGGGAAATCATCATACTGATCAGAACCTAGCTGTAGAAACAGGACTTTGAGTCTTGAATTCTTGTAGTGGATCAATCCAATGAACTTTTGATAAATATGGGTCTGGAGGGATATAATTTATTTAAAAGAAAAGAGTAAATAAAATATAGTGGGTGATATAGTAAGAGGGTATGGAGAGGTCTCAGCTTCTCGTGTTGGAGGAAATGTCATATAGAAAAATTGGAAGAAGATGAGAACATTTGCATATAAATGATAAATGTTCCTTTAATGAGGAAAGCTGGACTGTCTTGGAATTTAACATCATTTTGTGCTCCAAAACACAAAGCTCATTAAGAAAAAAGTCATTCAGTAATGGTGAGGTAGAGAAAATTAAAAAAGAAAGAAAAAGAACAATTTTGATTATATAAAATCAAAAAGGTTTTGCACAAAAATAATGAATTAATTCAAATGTATAAGAATAAGTCATTTTCCAACTGATCAAAAGATATTCTCTAAGGAACAAACCCACATTTTCTGTCTGTTTGTGCCTATCTCTCTCTGTATATGTGTGTATGTGTGTATATGTATACATATATATGTGTATACATAGCTCCACATCATTAATAATTAGAAAATAGTGATTTAAAGAAGTTCTGAGGTTCTTAAAGTCTTTAGATTTCTGAAGTCAAAAAAAAAAAAAAGGAAAATGACAAATGTTGGTATGTGAAGGATCATGCTTCGATGAAGGGGCAGGTCAATTCTCCAAGAGCCTCCATAGCTATGAATCAAGCTTGAAGAAGTTGCAAAGTGGCCTTTACTAACGCAGATGTTCCTTGTGGATTGAGAATGAAATAAATTGGAGGCAAGAGGGAACAGAAGAAAGGGAGGTCAGACAATGCAACCTCTCAGTGGAGAAGTCAGAGAATGCAACTGCCTTTCAGTCTCCTTATATCATCAGCATCATCCTCTCACATGAAGAGATCCATTCTACAAGTTCTGAGTTAGATCTCCAGCAGCCACAGGCAGGTGGCTCCCGTATCAGAACATTGGTGGGATTGTGGTAAAATCAGCACATCAATGCAGTGTTTCTGTAGCTATAGATGATTCAGTCATTAGAGAAATTTGTATTGTTGATTGATGATTTTCTGTTAATCGCTTCAAGATAGAGATTTATCATGTTAAAATAATAAATGATACCATATACTACCTCATAAGAATCACAGAAGAATTGAGAATGTTTAGCTTGTAGAAACTTGGTGAACATGATAGATATTATCGAGGACTGTCCAATGGAAAGGGGAATTAAAAATTCTAGGCTCTCACTTTATAAAACACAATATTATTCTGTTATATACATATATCACAACTTTTTCAGTCATTCTCAATTGATGAATGAGCTTCCAGGGTTTTTGTTTTTTTCTTTTATTTTGCTATTGCAAAAAGAACTACTATACATGTTTCAACATAAATTATCTTTGCTTCATACTGGGCCAAAGGACATGTAGTACTTAGTAAATTTTCATGAATAATTCCAAATTGCTTTCCATAATGATTGTAGCTATTTAAAGCTCCAACTCATCAATACATCTGTTTTTTCCAGAGACTTTTAAAAATTTATCTTTTATTTACTCACTCAAGTAAGTATGAAGTAGGATCTCAAAATTGATTGAGTTTACATTTCTCTAATTAGCAGTGATTTAGAGCATTTTTTTCACATGGCTATAAATAGTTCGATTTCTTGAGAACTGCCTTTGTATGTTCTTAGACTATTTATCAATTAAGAAATTGATCTATACTATATAAACACTATCTATCATTATTGCTATTTCTAGGAGACAGAAAGGAACAATGACAGAGTGATAGATGTAAAGTTAGGAGGACTTAGATTCACAATCCTCCCCAGAGCCAAAGTAGCTGTGTGCTCTTAGGAAAGTCAATTAGTTTCTCTGACTCAGTTTCTTCATATGTAAAATGAATATAATGATATTACCTAGATGACAAGATCATTGTAAAATTTAAATTTAATTAAATTATTTTAAGAAACTTACAAAACAAATCTGTGTAAGTATATTATTACCTCACAGATTTGTTGTGTGGAAAGGATTATACAATAACTGAGGGTTAGACAATGCTATTACAATGTCAATTGTAACTTATTGTTTTTGTATGCAAATATGCATCAAGTAGTGAAACTGCAAGTTAAAAAGTGTCACCAACTTAGAAAATTTGAATTACATCTTTCCACAGTATGTATAAAAGCACAGGCAATATGAATAAAGCAATGAAATGGGGGGAGGGGGAACAGCTCTAATTCTCATAAATTTGAAATAGTTCTTTATTTTTCTTGGAAATCAAACCTCTATTGGAAAAATTTTCTACAAATAATTTTTTTCCCAGTTACCTCTTTTTTCTTCTAATCCTAGATGCTTTGAATTTGTTTGGGCAAAAACTTGAATTCTTTGTAATGAAAGAGAAAGGTATCACATTAACTACAATGTGTGGAAAGTATAATATCATAGAGAATAGAAAGCACAACTTAAGAAGAATAGCAAAATAGAGAAAAATGTAATTCATGGGAGAAAATATGTAAGAAGGTAGCCATAAAAGGTATCATCTCAGTTGTCTGTATACAAATACAGAAAATATTGCTTAAAAAAAAAAAAAAACAAGGTCAAATTAGAGATCCTAACAACAACAAAAAATATAGACAGAAAGTTGTCTAGGGAAGCAATCCTAACTATCACTAGACATTTTTAAAAAAAGACTCCAAGGCAAAACATAAAATTTGATCTCAGTGGTGTCTTTGAGCCTTGGGGGGATGCAACGCATGCCTGGAATATAGGTCTGGAGATTATATACCTTATTCAAAAAAAAAAAAAAAACTAAGTGGATAAAAGGGACAATAAAATATAGGTAAGATAGTCATAAAACAAATGCAATATGTTGAACTGTTCCATTTTTATTGTTTTCTTTCTTTTTTATGCTAAGGAGAATGATCTTTAGATAGGAGAGGGTAATAAATGGTAACAAGAATTGAACTGCATCAAGGTAAGTAGGCATTATTGTAGAGCTTCCATTCATGTCTTTTCAAAGACCATGGAGAATAGGAAATGATGTGAGGCTAAAATCTGATGTTTTACAAGGGGAAAATAAAGAAAACTATTGGCCAGTCATATTAACTTCTATTTCCTGAAAATTTCCAGAACAAATGATAAAACAGATGGTTAGTGAACATAGAGGTAAGGAACCAATTGATATTAAAAAGTCATTATGGATTTATGTCATGAGGAATAAAAAGCCAGCCTTGGGAGTCAAGAAAATTTATATTCAAGTCCCAATTCTGACACATACTAGCTGTGTAATGTTGGGCATATTATTTAACTTCTTAGTATTCCTAGACAACTCTTTAAAACAATATTTGGATAGACAATATTTTCTATTTAGGAGTTTAATGAACTGATAAAATCACAGATTGGGGATAAAAATTGAAATAGAAAGGCTTCATCAAGAATAGACTATATAAGACTAATCTCATTCCCTTTTTAGTAAGAATATCCAAAAACTTGGGGACTGCTGTATACAGAGCAAAAGTACATTTCGGCCAATCATTTAATGTCATCTCTCATGATAATTATGTGGACATGATTAAAAAGATATATATTATATTGTAATATAGTTAGGTGTTTTAGGTACTGGTTGAATGAGTAGACCCAAAGAGTATAGAGTAATGCTTTTTATATGAATTGGGAGTATATTTCTAGTGGAATATATTCCAAGATCTATTTTTGGCCCTGTGATTTTTACAATGATTCAAATGAAGGCATACTTGTCTAATTTATAGATAACATAAATCTAAAATAGATAGCTAGAGTACTGAATGATAAATTTAGGTTGTAAAATTATTTCAGCTGATTAGAAAAATGGATCAAATCAAATGAAATTTAATATAGGTTAATGTAAAGTTTTACATTTGGATTTAAAAAAAAAATCAAATTTATAAGCATACCATTTGGAAAGTATGACCAAATAAACGTTTTTACACGAATGCTTATTTATCTAGTGATTTTAGTAGGCCAAAAACTCAACATGAATTATAAGACTAATGGCTGCCATGAAGACAAATACCATTCTAGGCTTCAGGAAGAGAGGCATAATAGGGAATGGGAAAAGAAAGTTGCTGGGATTTTTTTCTCCCATGGTTAAATAACAATCTTTTATGTATCTTTAAGGTAATCTTTTGGGATCTAAGTGCCATATTTTAGAAAGGACATTATCATGATGACACTAATCCAGATAAAAGCAATGAGGAGAGTTGGAGGTCTAAATGCCATGCTATATAAAAATCAACTAAAGAAACTGAATATTATTAGGCTGGATGGGTAAAAATTTAGGTAAATATTACATATGCCTGCAAATATTTGAAAGCTTATGATGTGGAAGAAGAATTTTATATTTTTCCACTTAATCTCTCCAAAACAATGGTGGGAACAATGGCTAAAATATATAACAGGGAAGTTTTGTTCTGTTACGGGAAAAATCCTAACAGTTAGAACTGTCCCAAAGTGGAATTTGCTTCCATAAGAGAGTGTTTCCCTTCTTAGAAGTTTTATTCAAGGATTTTATTGCCACCTTTTTTTTGGAGGGGAGGGAATGTGATAAAAGAGATTCTTTTTTTTAATTTTAATTTTTTTTTAATTTTCTTGATTAATTTTGCTTTCATATCATTGATTTTATACAATTATCTTGCTGTACAAGAAAAATCAAATCCAACCAGAAAAAATCATAAAGAAAATAAAATGCAAGTGAACAACAACAAAAAGAGTGAGAACACTATGTTGTGAACCATACTCAGTTCCCACAATCCTCTCTCTAGATGTAGGTGGCTCTCTTCATCACAAGATCATTGGAACTGGTCTGAATCATCTCATTGTTGAAGAGAGCCACATCCATCAGAAGTGACCATCGTATAATATTGATGTTTCCAGGTACAATGATTTCCTGGTTCTGCTCACTTCACTCAGCATTGGTTAATTAACGTCTCTCCTGGCCTCTCTGAAATCATCCTGCTGATCGTTTCTTACAGAACAATAATATTCCATAACATTGATATACCATAATTTATTCAACCATTTTCCAACTGATGGGCATCCACTCACTTTTCAGTTTCTTGCCACTACAAAGAGGGCTGCCACAAATCTTTTTGCACATGTGGGTCTCTTTCCCTCCTTCAAGATTTCTTTGGGATATAATCTCAGTAGAAACACTGCTGGGTCAAAGTTTATGCACATGTGATAACTTTTTGAGTATAGTTCCAAACTCCTCTCCAGAATGGTTGGATCCATTCACAGTTCCACCAACAATGTATTAATTTCTCAGTTTTCCCACATCCCTTTCAACATTTGTCATTATCTTTGCCTGTCATTTTAGTCAATCTGAGAGGAGTGTAGTGTATCTCAGAGTTGTCTGAATTTGCATTTCTTTGATCAATAATGATTTAGAGCACCTTTTCATATGACTAGAGGATGGTTTCATTTTCTTCATCTGAAAATTATCTGTTCATATCCTTTGACCATTTATCATTTGGACAATGGCTTAAATTCTTATAAATTTGGATCAATTCTCTCTATATTTTAGAAATGAGGCCTTTATTAAAACCTTTGAATGTAAAAATGATTTCCCAGTTTATTGGTTCACTTCTACTCTTGTCTGCATTAGTTTTGTTTATACAAAAACTTTTTAGCTTAATATAATAAAAATTATCAATTTTGTGATCAGTAATGATCTATAGTTCTTCTTTGGTCGCAGATTCCTTCCTCCTCCACAGATCTGAGACTTAACAATTGTTTTCATATGTAATTGGAAAAATAAAACATTAAGATTAAAAGTGCATTCTTTTAGAGAACTGAGAATCTATATCTGCTCAACACATATCTCTCTTTAAGAAGGAATGGGAAGGAGGTTATATAAATTTGTATTAAACAGCACCACATTCTAATAGTGATAGGAATTCACTCAATCTGCTGTAATGTGGACAACATACATTTTGATGTAGATACCTTCTCCTTGTCCCCATATTTCTAAAATTCATTCTTCCCTATTCCCCAAACACTGGTAAAAATAACAGATACCCCTAAATTCCATTCAATCTTAAACGTAAACATTACTGCTACTGTGTCTGTAGTTTAAAAAAAAACAATAGAAAAGAAAGAAACCTAGATAAGTAGATTGCATTAGATATGTGCTGAGCAAATATAGATTCTCTTTTTTCTAAAAGAATGTATTTTTAACCTTGTTTTCTTTTTCCAATTACATGTGAAAACAATTGTTAACTTTTGTTTTTTCCTATAATTTTGAGCTCCAAATTCTCTTCCACCTTCTCTCTCCTTTTCCATCATTAAGAAAGCAAGCAATTTGATAATGATTATATATATACAGCCATGAAAAGCATATTAATCATGCTGTGAAAGAAAACAGGTGAAAAGCTTTTTTAAAAAGTATGTTTTGATCTTTATTTAGAATCTATTAGTTGAAAAATGTATTCTGAGCAATTTGAAAATATATAATCCTTTGATTAGGTCATGAAATTTGTGTTTGGAGGAATTTTGGAAATGGACAGTGTCTAGTGTAGAAAATATAAGTTTCTTAAAATAAATCAAAATAGTAAAGGTATATTTTTTCTTTTTTTTTTTTTTAATAGCCTTTTATTTACAGGTTATATGCATGGGTAACTTTACAGCATTAACAATTGCCAAACCTCTTGTTCCAATTTTTCACCTCTTACCCCACACCCCCTCCCCCAGATGGCAGGATGACCAGTAGATATTAAATATATTAAAATATAAATTAGATACACAATAAGTAGTATATTTTTTCTTAAACCTAATTGAATTTAAAAATAAGTTTTGTCCTGGGGAAAATGGTATTCTTCTTTCCTAAATATAAAGTATGATCTTTGAAAAGACTGTGAATGCTGCTTTAATTAAAAAAAAAAATGGGTAGGTTCTCCACTGTGGGAAATAAAAGCACATGGTACAATGAGTTTCCTAATTCTAATTCCCTTTGCTTTTTTTCCAAGCAAGTTTGCTGCAGATATACCAGAGTACAGGAAGTTTTCAATTTATAAACAAGTTATATTTTGAACATTTGCAAATCAATTATTTAGAGCTTTGTGCACATTTTCTCAAGCAAAAATGGAAAAAAAATGTAGGTAAGAGTCCTATGGTAGTTCACAAAAGCCTATTTCATAGATTACAGAGCTAGAAAAAACCTTGTATTTGGTTTAACCTCTCCATTTTCTAGTTGAGGAAACTAAGGGCCAGAGAAGCTGAATGACTTACTCAAGAATACTTAGCAGAAAAAAAAAAAGTACATCTAAAACAATTTATTTTTAGAAAACAATCCTGTTGCAATACTTGGAACTGACCAAAACATAAAATAAAATTGAGTAAGAAATCTTTAAAAAATGCTGATACTGAAGAAAATCAGGTTTTATTAGAGGAAGGAAAAAATCCATGAAGATTTTTGGCAAATTCTGGAAAAAAACAACTTTGGTCTTAAAAAACTGATTTTGTATTAGGAATTTTTTTATCATGATGGTCAAATGAGATATATTTTGAACATTATGTATAATGCCAAGCACTTTGTATGTCACGCAGTATATGAAAAAATGCCAAGGATCATAAATTATCACTATCATTGACTTCTAAAAGCTCTTCTTTTCCTTGATAAAGGAAAGGATATTATTAATTCAACTATTATACTTGTTAACCACTATTAGGATGGATTCTTAATTTTCTTTATTCTTTTTTTTTCATAAATAGAACAAAGGTGGGCAGAAAGCATTTTCCAATATAACAGCAAAAGTTAGAAGAAGATTAAAAAGGGTATAACTCTTAAATAGAGAAATAGCTTACTCTGGCCAATCAATGACTCTAGACCAATGCAAAAGACAATAGCTCAAGTGGAAATAAGTAAGGGAGTGCTAGAGTTCATCAGACAATAAGAGAAGGAAGAGGGATCAAGGAAATGGAAGAGGGAATTGGAGAGCAAGAGTATATTTTTCAATCTAAGCAATTAAGAGTGCAGTGGTTTACAAGAGGGAGTGCTCAAGACAAATAAGTTCTAAAAAGGTGTAGCTATCAACAGGATGATTGTCTCTACTCAGGATTATACTTTTGGGATCAGTATACTTCTATTCAGAACAAGGGATCCTACTATGTTCCCATAGGATCATAGATAATAGATTTTAAGCTAGAAGTGACCTTAGTGACATACAGTCCAACCCCACACACTTTACAGGATGAGAAACTGAAGCCAAGAGACTGCGATTACAACTGTGATTTTTCTACCTTCAGTATGATCAGCATCTATCTGTGGTAAAATTGGAGGTAACCAGGTGGCTCACTGCATAGAGTATTGGGCCTAGAGTTAAGAATTCCTAACTTTAAATCATGCCTCAGATACTTAGTAGTTTTGTGATGTTGCGTAAGTCACTAAACCTGTTTTCTCAGTTTTCTCATCTGTAAAATGAACTAGAGAAGGAAATAACAATTCACTTCCATATCTTTGCAAAGAAAATGTCATGGATGGTATGGTCTATGTGGTCATAAGTGAACAACAGCAACAGCAAAGTAGAATTATCTGAACAGTGAGAAGAAAAGATAGACAAAAGAAAGGGTTTGCTAAGTATACCATCCTCCCAAAATTGAAGAAAGGAAGCACTAGAGAAGATATACTGAGTCAGGAAGTTCTACCTACCATCCATCAGATGGTATTATTGGACCACAAATTGCTTGCTCTTCAATTAAGGTAGAGTGGGAACAAGGCATAAGAGACAGTCCATTCTCTGTATGAATAATATATTTAGAAAGTGCATATATTCAAGCCAGCTATTATTAGTTCTGGGTTCAGTCAAGAATGTATTTTGAGATTCTCGGCAATACACTCAGGATTGTGGTAACAGAGTGGTGCATTTAGCTCTGTAACCAGTCCCACTCCATTTTTCTAGGTTGAACTTGGCTTCCTCTGAAGGGAGAGAATTATACTAGCTACATTATTGTACATCTATTCCCCTATATGCTTTACCCCATTTACATATTCTATATTTGTATGGTATAATCAAGTTGAATTTTAAATAACTAGATCTTGAGTACTGTCCTTGAAGTTTTTGATTGTGCAATGATTCTGACCTCTACTAGTCAGATGATAATAATCCACATGAAGAAATTTAGATGGAAACAAGGCATAAGCCATGTACAGAAATCTCTGCCATACCCATCTGAGCAAATGATTTTTTTCTGAGAAGACTCACTAAAATCAAATAGAATTTCCATGTAAGGATGCCAGAAACTCTTGCCATGTTTCCAAAAACACAGCAGAGAAATTTTAAGTCATATTTTTCAGTCTTGAAAGAATTTTTCCCCATTCACCTTCTCCCTCATCTTTCTGAAAAAAAAAGTTGTAGCTATTTAAAGTGGGGGAAATCACTATGGCAATAGGAATTAAGAAAAACATGATTAATATAAAATTTTACTATTTATTCACATATAGTACACACACACACACACACACACACACACATACACACACACAAAACACCCCAAACCAACATTACTCCTGTTTCTCCTGCATCTTTTCTCTTAGCTGAATGGATCATAGTACAAATTAGACTACTCTAGTACAACTTGTTTCAGAACCTAGCTGCTGTTATTCAGTGAATACAGTACTGGACTTAGAATCAGGGATTCCTGAGTTCAGATTTTACTCAGGACATTAGTTATGTAAACCTTGGTTAGCCACTTAATGTCTATATGTCTCAGTTTTCTTACATAGAAAATGCAGGAAACAGTGATTTTTTTTTTACCTCCGAGGGTTATTGTGAAGATTAAACAAGATGATATTTATGAAGTGCTTTGCAAACTTTAAAACCCTATGTGAATACTAATCATCATCATCATCATCATCATCATCATCATCATCATTGTTACATTACTTATTACTTCCCTCTTGTGAGCTTGCCTATTCTCACTTGGTAGGTCATTTGATGATAGTATTTTTTTTTGTTGTTTGAACCCATGATTTCATCAATTTGTATAATCCCTTCATTAGTGTTGATCGCTAATTTACTTATATATTGTGATTTTAGAGAATTTTCTAAAGATTATAAGATCATAGATTGAGAGCTAGAAAGGAACTGAGAGAAATCAATTGATAAAAGCCATCTAGTCCAGGACTTCTTAAACTTTTTCTACTCATAACTCTTTCTTGCTTGAGAAATTGTTATGCAATTTCTCCCCCCTATGGGGATATAGGTATATAAAATATCAAACATATATTCTTAAAAAATCATAATTTTGTGACACCCACATTAAGTTATGTGCTCCCAGATGGGATTGTGACCTACAGTTTAAGAAACTTTGCTAGTCCAATCTCTCTCAGTTTTACAACTGAAGTTCAAAAAATAAAATGGAAATCTAGTTGCATAGCAGTTAAGTGTCAGAAGCAGCATTTGAAACTTAGGTTTTCTTGGATACAAATCCATTATTCTGGGCAAATAATTATGCAATGATAATAGTTACAATAAGCAGAATTTGAACTGAGTTTTTCTGGCATCAAGGCTGGTTACCTATCTGCTAAACTTGGCTGCCTCTCAAAGAGCTCAAGATGATAAGAAGTAAGGATATCTGTCACATTTATTTAGGACTTGGATATGGGATACTGAATTTTTAGGAAATACACCCTTGAAAACAATTTTCAAAGTTTTTAGTTATTCAAAATATACTGTCTTTTGTATATAAAGAAAATGAGTATCAATAATACTTTCATTTTGGGATGCTTCTGCAGTAATAGTGATGAATTTGTACAGTTCTATTCATGTATTTTATTTTTTTCCCCTTCTTTTTGACCAAATATAGCCAATTCTTTCAATAGTGTAATATGTGGTATTGGAATTAGGGAAAACTAACCAAATATACATTTACTCTCAAAGTACATGGTGAAGCCTTGATGACCACAAATCTAATTCCCATCAAATCCCCCTGATTTTACAGGTACAAAACTGAGACTGATTATTCAAGTTTTCAATTATTTTTGCCATTGACTCATTATATTGAATTAGTCGATGGCAGAAATAATAAAAAACTTCAGAACTTCCAAGACAAAAAGTACTCTTTCTGTTGCATTGTTATGTGAAGTGAATAATAATACTATTGGCAGGAATAGTTCTGCCAATGTCATCCAATAATTTAAAATTTTTAAATAGTTTTATGCACTGCTCATTGTATTGGTTAAAACTCTTCCCTTTCTTTATTACCATCAGACATTGTATTGACAATTTGTAATGGGAACCAGCCAGTCTGACCACCAGTCTTGCAACTAAATGTCAACAGTTGTTATTTGTGCTAAACTTTTGGCTGTTAGTTTTCCATGCCTCCTGTAGTTCTTGCAAGGAAAAATAGCCTCAGTGAACATTGTGGTTGCCAATAACTTCTCTACAGGGTGGGTGGCCCAGGTGCCAGTCACTCAAAGCCATGCTTTCTTAAGACCATAAAATTATAGAGCTGAAAGAGATATGAAGATGGTATGTGTTCCATACTCCTGTCTGCATCAGGTTTTCAATAAACTATTAAAAACAGATGACTTTCAGTCATAATCTCTGGAATGTTCAGAATCAGATATTATATTTATTTTCTTGGTAGACTTTCTTCATGTCTAATTACTCTTATAATCAAAGTCTTATTACTTATGTCTAAGTAAACTCTTTTCTTGATAAAGAAAAAAATCCAATTCCTCTTTTCTGGATATTTCCTAAAGGATATTTTCTAGTCAGGACTAGACTGGAAGTTCTCTATGCCAGTAAAGAACATCTGGTAATTGCTGTCTTTTCTAAAAACATTCCCACATAAAAAGACATATACAATCTTTTTCTCCTCTCATCCGTAGCTGGAGTGGAATATTAAGAGATATGCTATGAAAACAGGAATATAATACTTCTGGGCAGACTTTGTGGTGTCTGTGCTATGGCAGAGAGGGATAGCATTTTAAGGGCTCATCGATTGCCTGAAAAGTTGCCTATATTTTCTGTGGCAAATCGATAATATAGACCTCAACATGTGCAGACAACAAATACCCAGAAAGGGTAACTAAGACTGTTCATATAAGCAAAGTAAAACAGTGACAAAGTAATCAATCATATTGAAAAAACAACTCTCTTTTTAGAAAAAAAATGGTTTATAATCACAACTCTTTAGACTGCTCTGATGAGACCTTTATTTTCTGACTTCTTACTTTGACACTTTTATGAGCTCATTAAAATGGGTATTTCTTCCAGTGGAGGTCATTTTATACAACGTTTGTCCATATTCTCTGATAAATTTTCCAAAGGGGGAATAGAATAGTTAGTTCACTGAGTTTTCTGGGTGGGCTTCCTCTTAGACTCTTAACCTTAAGAATATATACATCCTGAATCACTGTGGAATTTGTTTGCTATCTCTTGTTCTTGTTATGTGACTTTATATACTCTCAAAGTGTATAGGGAACTTTCATTGAGGAAATAGTGAATCAACACAGGTTATCACCTTATTCGCAACTTACAGTCTTAGAGAGTTGTTTAAAGTCTGAAAAGTTAAGTAGCTTCTTCAGAATCATAAGACAATATGTACAAGAAGCAGTCCTTGAATCCAGTTTTTCCTGAAATGGTATCTATTATACACACATACTCATAGAAACACAACAATTAGTTGTTATTATTCAGTAATTTCAGTCATGTCCAACTCTTTGTGACTCTACTTGGGGTTTTCTTAGCAAAGATACTGGAGTGGTTTGCTGTTTGTCATTTCCTTCTCCAGCTCATTTTACAAATGAGGAAACTGAGGTAAATAGGGTTAAGCGACTTATCGAGAATCACCAGCTAGGTTTGAACTCAGGAAGATGAATTTTCCTGACTCCAGGTCCAACATTTTATCCATGTGCCATCTTGTTATCCCTTATATATAATCAACGTATATATTTATATGTGTATGTAATATATACAAGCACGTGTGTGTAACTGACATGTATACATGTACATATAGAATCACATTCATAACTATATTTATACATGTCATTTAAAACCAAACACAATTTTTTACAACAATCATTCAATAATCTTTGAATTTTTGAACCTGGACAGCATCTTTCAAGAAATTATAAAGGGAAATTGTTCTGATGTCCTGGAACCAGAAGGGAAAATAGACAATGGAAGAATCCACCAATCATCAGAAGAAAGATATCTCAAAATAAAGAGCTGTAAGGAAAACTATAGCCAAATTTTACAACTATCATGTCAAGGAACAAGTAACCAGAAATAAACAATAATAATATTGGGAAGCCACAGTAAGGATTACACAGGACTTGACAGCTACCATATTAAAAGACTAGAGATCATGGAACATGATATTCTAGTAAGGCAAAAGAATTAGAGCTACAACCAAGAATCACTTACCTTGGAAAATTAAACATACTACACCAAGAGAAAAAAAATAAAATAGAAGAATTCTTAGGCTTTGAAAAGTAGAATTAACACCCCTTCCCCCCAAAAAATGATCATCAGTACCAAGATTCAAAGGAAGCAGAAACAGGGGGAAAGGGAAAAGAAAAGATAAAGGATTCAATAGAGTTAAACTTTATATCTCTATATGGGAAGATAATACTTGTAATTTTAAAAAATTGCTTCACTGATACTATAGCTAGAACTACATATAGATGGAAGTACAGGTATGAAGTGAATTTTAGGGAATAACATAAAACTAATTAAGGGAAAGAGGAGTACACTAGATAGAGAAAGAAAGGAGAGGTAGAATGGTAAATTATTTCACATGAAGAGGCACAAAAGACCTATTATAGTGGAGGAGAAGATGGAAGAGTGGGTGATGACCATTATTCTAACCTTACTTTCATAATTATTGGCTCAAAGAGAGAATGTTGTATATAATCATTGAATATTATCTGAAAGGGAAGTAGAGGGAGAATATTAAGTAAAGGTAAGGGAAGCAGATAAAGAAGACTAAAAGAAGGGAGGGCAGATTAGGGAAGGTGGTGAAAAAAGGAAAACAGAGGGGGGAAAGGGTGAAAGGAAAGGGAAGACAAATAGAAGGAAGTACAGAATAAAGGGAAATATAAAGGTAATAATTATAACTATGAATGTGAATGGAATGAATTGTCCCATAAAACAGAAGTAAATAGCAGAGTAATATATATTGTTAAAATTAATGGGAAAGTAAATAATTTAATCCTAAAGAATGAGTGGGTCAAGGAATGAATCAAAGAAACAGTCCATCATGTCATTAAAAAATGACAACAATGAGACAACATACTAAAATTTATGCCAAAGCAGTACGTGGGGAGAAAACCCCAAAACTAACAAAAAAGCCCTATTGAGATTTAACAAATAAATCTGGGAGTAAGTTTTATGTAAAAACAATAAGCTAGGTAAGCTGTTGGTTAAGTTGGTTAAAAAGAGAATAAAATGTATGTAAAATGAAAAGAGTGCAATCACCAGCAATGAAGAAGAAATTAAAACAATCAGAAAACATTTCACACAATTTTATGCCAATATATCTGAAAATCTGAGCAAAATTTATAAATATTTATTAAAATATAAATTATCTAGTTTAACAGATTAGGAAATAGAATACCTAAATAGCACCATATTAGAAAAAGAAGCTGAACAAGTAATAAATGAACTACCTAGGAAAAAACCCCAGGGCTAGATGGGTTCAGCAGTAAATTCTACCAGACATTTACAGAACAATTAATTTCAAAACTATATAAACTATTTGGAAAAAAAAAAAAAGCAAAGGCTCTCTACCAAACTTTTTTTTGTGACATAAATGTGGTGCTGAAAGCTAAACCAGGAAGAATTAGAATAGAGAAAGAAAATTATAGATCAATTTCACTAACATCAAAGCTTTGAGGATAAGAACTCCTATTTGACAAAAACTGCTGGAAAATCTGGACACAATAGGACACTAAGTGCAGACAAACATTTTATACCAAATACCAAAATAAGGTGAAAATAGATGTATGATTTATATGTAAAAGGTGATACCATATGCAAATTAGAAGAGCAAGGAATAGTCTACCTATCAGATTTATGGAGATGGGAAGAATTGATGACCAAACAAGAGAAAAATGCATTATGAAATATGAAATAGATAATTTTTATTATATTAAATTAAAAAGATTTTGTGCAAGCAAGACCAACGAACCAAGATTAGAAGAAAAGCAAAAAGCTGGGAAACGATCTTTACAGCAAGTCTCTCTGATTAAGCCCTCATTTTTCCATTATATGTAGAAAACTGAATCAAGTTTATTTGACTACAAACATTTTCCAATTGATAAATGGTCAAAGTTTATGAACAAGCAATTTTCTGATGAAGAAATCAAAGCTATCTACAGGCATAAGGAAAAGTGTTCTAAATCACTCAACTACAGAAATGCAAATAAAAACAACTCTTAAGTACTATCTAAAACCTATTAAATGGCCAATATGATGAAAAAGGAAAATGATGGATGTTGGAAAGGATGTAGGAAAACTGGGATGCTAGTTATTGGCTTATTCAATCATTCTGTAAAGCCAATTTAGAACTATTCTCAAAAGAGCAACCAAACTGTGTATATCCTTTTATCCAGCAAAACCATTACTAGATCTGTATCTCAAAAAGATCATAAAAAAGGAAAGGAATGAATATGTACAAAAACATAACAGCCTTTTTCATGGTGGCAAAATATTGGAAAATTAGAAATGCAAATTAAAACAACTCTGGGGTACTACTTCATACTTCTCATTTTGTCTAAGATGACAGAAAAAGATATTGACAAATGTGGGAGGTAATGTGGGAAAACTGGGACACTAATGCACTATTGGTGGAGTTTTAAAATGATCCAGCCATTCTGGAGAGCAATTTGGAATTATGCCCAAAGGGCAATCAAACTGTGCATACCCTTTGACCCAGGAATGCCATTATTGGGTTTGTATCCCAAGGAAATCTTAAAGGAGGTAAAAAGACCAACATGTCCAAAAACGTGGGCAGCAGCTCTTTCTGTGGTAGCAAAGAATTGGAAAAATAATAGATGACTATCAATTGGGAAATGACTAAATGAGTTGCAGTATATGAAGGTAATGAATTATTATTGTTCTATAAAACATGATGAGCAAGCTGATTTTAGAAAGGCCTGGCAAGATTTACATGAACTGATGCTGAGCAAAACAAGCAAAATCAGGAATACATTGTAGACAGTAACAACAAGATTGCATGATGATCAACTATGAAAGACTTAGTTCTTCTCACTGCTTCAGTGTTCCAAAGCAATCCCAAAAAACTTTGGCTAGAAAACACCATCTGCACCCAGAGAAGGAACTAAGAAGACTGAATGTGAATCAACACATGCTATATTCACACTTTTCTATTTTTTTTCTCCCTTGTAGTTTTTCCCTTTTGTTCTGATTTTTCTTTCCCAAAATGATTCATAAAGAAATGTGTATTTTAAAAGTTAATATACATGTATAGCTAGAAAAAAATTAAAAATTATTGGAAAGTGAGGGGATCGGGGCAGCTAGGTGGCACAGTTGATAGAGCACCAGCATTGAAGTCAGGAGGACCTGAGTTTAAATCTGGGCTCAGACACTTAACACTTCCTAGTTGTGTGACCCTGGGCCTCAGAAAAAAAAAAAAAAAGAAAAGAAAGAGAAAAAGGAATGTGAGGGGATGTCTATCAATTGGGGAATGGCTGAACAATCTATGTTATATGAATGTCATGGAATATTTTTGTGAATAAGAAACAAATAAGCAGATTTCAGGAAAAAAAAAACCTGGAAAGACTTAGAAAAATTGGTACATGGTGAAGTAAACAGAACCAGGAGAACATTTTATAAAGTATCAACAACACTGTGTGATGATCAACTACCAATAGCTTAGCTATTCTCAGCAATGTAATGGTCCAAATACAAAGGACTCATAAAGCAAAATGATATCCCCATCCAGATAAAGAGCTAATGGATTCTGGATGCCTGATTGAAGTATTTTTTTTTTTTTTACTTTATTCTTTTTGTGTTTTTTTTTTCTCTTTTGATCTATTTTGTCTTTCACAACTGTAACCAATATAGAAAAATGCTTTACATTATAACACACATAAAACCTATATCAAATTATTTACTATTTTCAGAAGTGGGAAGGGGAAGGGAAGAAGGAAAAAAATCTGGAACTAAAAATCCTGCAAAAATGAATGCTAAAAGATTGTCTTTCATATAATTGCAATAAAAATAAAGACTATTAAAAAAGAATCCTATGTACAAAAAATAAAGTACAATACTAAATAATTTGACTAAGATTTTTAGATGATTTTGCTTTTAGCTTAAATTTAAAAAGAAAATTCCCAAAAATGTGTGTGTGGAGAAAAGCTTAGCCCAAGTACACAAAGCAATCATGAAGAAGCCACACACACATGCACACACACACACACACACACACATATATATATATGTATACATACATACATATATAGAATATATCCATATCCTCTCCCTACTATGTACTTTGGTCAGTCCATTCCCAAAAGAAAGCATTAAAACAGTAAAAATACCATACCTCTGGTTTTGCAGAAAATCTGGGCAGTGATTTGTTGTTGTTGAAACATGGTTCCCCTTACCTAGGGAACTCTGGATGAGGCAACTATTGTCCAGCATAGAGTCTTAGAGATTTCCTTTCTGATAGGGCAGCTAGAAGGCACAGCAGATAGAGTATTAAGCCTGGAGTCAGTAAAACCTCCATTCTTAGTCAGTTATAAACAGTTACTAGCTGTGTGATTCTGGACAAGTTCTCAGTTTCCTTATCTGTTAAATTAAGCTGGAGAAAGAAATGGCAAATAATTTCATTATCTTTGCCAAGAAAAACCCCAAATGGGAATTGAATATGACTGAAACAATTGAACCACCAGTACAGGTGACTGTATGAGGCAACTATTCTTTGGCATAAAATCTTAGAGATTTCCTTTAAGCAGGTTTTAAATCCAGGTTTTTCTGACTTCAGAGCTAAAGCTCTATTCAATACATGCTATTTCTTCATGTTATAAATACTATTCAAGATATTATGAAATATTTCAGTGCTTGATGCTATCTGCACACCATTCCCAAATGGAAACATCCAGAGGCTCTCAGAATCTGTAGGATATTTCTCTTCCATTTAGACTGTGTCCTGGTAATTCTGCTTGACAGTTGCACACCTCCCTGCTAAGCTTTCACTAAGTAATCAGCTCATTCAATACATAACAAATTTTTGTTTTATCTACAAGATTAGAGAATCTTATTCTGAAATGAAATTGAATAAGTGTTTTCCTTTCTCTTAAATATTATTCAAGCATTTTAAAAGAATGATCATATACTGACTTATTTTTCTCTTCTCATAGTCAAACATAGTTGATCATTTTCTTCCCTTTCCCTTTAAAAAATGTGGTGCCAAGAACTAAACACAATCCTCCAGATGTTGAGGAGGCAGTTTGGCAAAAATATGGCATAGGCTTGTATAAATAATGTCAGGAGTGCTAAAACTCAGTTTAGGCTAAAGTTGGCAAGGAAGGTTAAGATTAACATAGTGGGTAAAAAAGGGGGAAAAAAAAGTTGATCTCTATTCACTGTGAATGCTACCATGATAATGGATGATAGATACTCTATTCTGATTTTACTTCCATTGCTGCTGAAAGGAATTTGTATGACACTCATGGGTCTCTAATTTGGGGACTCTACTCTAGCTTTTTTTAAAATATGGGACATTTGTCCTTATTCAGTCATGTGACACTTATATTATCCATGATCATTCAGTTCCTAACAGTAACTCAGCAATAACATCTTGGACTCTCAAGAATGTTTTGTTTGAGTAATGCATTAAAAAAAGCTAGAGAATAAATTATATTTCTCTAGTACTTACATTGGATTTGTGTTCAGATGCAGAATTGGCTAATTATAATGGACTTGACTGTAAAGTCTAGGCTAGCTCTTTCGAGGACCTCAGGATCAGCCCGATTCCTTGGTTTTAGGGGAGGAGTGAAGGAGGAAGGAGGGCCACAATGGCTGGTCAAAGATGGAGTCTGGAATTTGAAGTCTGGAGCCTGAAGTCTTCTCTGTGTCTGTGGCTGGGAGAGTCGTCTGTGTCTGAGACTCCCTTGAATACCTCAGTACAATTACATCACTACAGCACATTGAGCATGTACAACCATTACATCATGATAGAGAACCATTATCTCACACTGAGATTTTATATATATATATATATATATATATATATATATATATATATATATAAAGATATAAGCACCATACTGATCTAGATTCAAGTACACCTTTTCAGAGTGACTTGACCTTGGAAAGAAGGGGAGAGAAAGAACTGATAGACTTAATAGACTTTGAGGCTGAGTAGTTCTGGGGCATGTCTAAAACACAGAGAAGGGAAAGAATCAGAGGACTTGGTTTGATCATTTGGTTCCTATAAGAAAGAGGTTACATTTGAGCTAGCTTCAAGTGCCAAATTCCTTTCCAGAGAAGTCCCAGAACCTCAGGCCAATGCTTTGAGTTTGAAGTATTGAATATGTATTCAAGAATGAAGGTGGCGTTCAGGGAGTGGGGAAATAGGGGTGAAGAGTAACCCTTTAAAATTGTAGAGAACAACATAAAGAACAAGACTAGCTGTACCAGTCAGATCTTCACACAGCATAAGATGGTGCTTCTACTAGTTAGCTCTCAGCATCTTTCGATCAGATCAGCCCCAGTCATCAATTGCTGAGTTTGCTTGTCTCTATTCAGCTCTTATCAGTTATGTTCAGATCTCTTCATCTTTTGTTTCTGTTGCCTTTTCTCTGCTTTTTTTTGAGGTCTTAACTCTACTGGTTTCTATATTTTGTCTACTATAACCAGCCTCTTCATTGGCTTTTCTGAGTTCTCTCATTTAGTTTATCAAGTGGCTTTTTTTCTGTTCAAAAACAGAAACTCCTTATATATAATAATCCAATTCTTTATTAGGTTTAGGAAAAAAATCACAAATCCATATTTTTTTGTTTTTAATACATGGTTATTGTAAGAAAATATACCATTCTCAAGTAATTCTTTGATTCAGTTTTCCAGTAACAAACTTCAAAGCCTTGAAAACAGTAATATTATAATTAGATTGGAAACAAAGAGCTACAGACATTTCCAACGTTAACATCAGCCTTTCTTTGAAAAGCATGTTTTCACTCCAGTCCTCTCAGAATCTATGTCTTTCTTTAGGTTCTTAAAGAAACTCTTTTAAGAATTTTTTTTCCTGTTTCTCTTAGAACTGCTTGTGTTTCTCAAAATAATTTTTCTATGGTGATGATTTTTTCTTTGTCTTTCAGCAAATAAAATGATCACATAATGAAAAGGCAGTGCCTATTAATAGCACCATTAAATGTTAGAGGTATAAGGACCTTTATGGATAGTCTAACTCCTTTGTTTTAATAAAGAAATAAAAGGCAAAATGTTGTGATTTATCCATTTTCATAGTGACAGAGTAAAAATTAGAACAAAATCTTATTTATTCCTGATCCATTGTTTGTTTTATTATAGAAATATTACTTTGCAACATTTCTGGTTACGTTGTTGAATACAGAGAAAGAAAAAATTAGGTACTTTGTGGAGGATGGGTGAATACATGTGTGGCTAGGGAGTGCAGCATAGGTTCTGCCTCCTGCCCTTTTACCTGGAAAAGTAAGCCACATCTTTCTCTGAATTACCTAATATATTCTGAATAGAACAAGGAAAGGGATAGTGTTTTCTACTCCAATTAGCCTTAATCAAAAGAAATTAGGTGGGGAGGGAGGGAGGGAGGATTCTGGGAAGAAAGCAGAGTAGTTGGTAAATTTCAAACTCTCCTGATTTCTCCCACAAATGGAACTAATTTGTGCCTCAGGACAAACATAGATTGAAGAAAAATCAAGAAGACTTGGGGCAGAAAAGAGGTTCTCCAAATACAGCCCAAGAAGATCTGAAGAAAGTCATGGAATCAGGTATTAATCTGTGTGAAGTTCAAACATCTCTGAGCTAACTCCACAAAAACATCAAGTAGGGAGTCCTAGGCTAGTTGGGGTTGTTGAGAGTCTCAGCAGGAACCACAGAAACTTTCACTTCCTGGATTGCTTGAGGAGTAGGAGTCTGAGTTCAGGAAGACTGAATGAACCTGGCTGATTAGGAATGCCAGGCCCAGTTGTGCTTCAGGGATCAGGCCCTGGGCAAGAAGGATCCAGCACCAGATGAATGCAGAAGCAGTGGGGAGGGACTGCTTTTTGGCGCTTTTAGATTGTGGTTCCAGAGGGAAGAGCTGAAGTGAAGCTTAAGGCACCATCTGTTCACCCCACAGTTACATTACTTTATTACCTTACTTTATTTTATTTATTAAGGTATTTATATTACATTAATACCTCATTTTTAAAAATGAGTCATCAAAAAAGAAAGAACCCCATTGTAGAAAGTTACTATGAGAACAGGGAAGACCAGGGTTCATTTCAGAGGACATTGAAGTAAAAAAAAAAAAAAGAAAAGAAAAAAAAAAAAACACTTCTACCATAGAGAGTCATGTGAAATGGCTCCCTGCCCAGAGAGAATTTGTAGAAGAACTTGAAAAAAAATTTAAAAATAAAACGAGATACATTGAGGAAACACTAAAACAAAGAAATAAATAAATAAAAACCATCCAAGAAAAACGAGATTATGAAAAAAAATGTTAACCAAGTAGAAAAGGAGGTTTAGAATCTCAAAGATGAAAATAATTCTTTGAAAATTGGAATTGGGTAAGGGAAAGTCAGTAAAGCTATGAGAGAACAAGAAATAACAAAAAAGATTATAAAGAATGAAAAAATAGAACAGAATATGAAACATTTTATAAGAAAAAGAACAGATTTGGGGAACAGATCAAGAAGAGAAAATATAAGAAGTCTAGACTGCTTGAAAGTTGTGACCAAAAAAAGCACCTTGACATAATAGTACAAGAAATAATCCAAGAAAATTGTCCTGGAGTGATAACATGAGGAAAAAGTAGAAATTTAAAAAAAAAAAATCTACTGTTCATCACCTCAACAAAATTCTTTGTGGAAAACACAGGAATATTATTCCCCAGATTTTCAAAAACCCCAGATCAAAGAGAAAAATTTGCAAGAAACAAGAAAAAATAACTCAATTTTGCTGGAGCTAAAATTAGAATTGTATAGGACTTACCAGCAACCACAATTAAAAAACCCATAGGTCTTAGAATCATATCTACTAACAAACAAAAGAACTAGGCCTGTAGCCAAAAATATCATATTCAGCAAAATATCTATAATATTGAGTGAGAAAAAAATGGACATTCAATAAACTTGCAGATTTTTAGGATTTTCTAACAACCAAACCTGTACTTAATAGAAAATTTAACATAAGAATCAATATTAAAAATCAATTTCAAGGAACTCAACGTGGATAAATTGTTTGTTTTTTAAATTTTGGAAATGTATACCATATATTTAAGACTGATATCAACAATAAGGTAGCTCAAAAGAAAGATTGGGACAGAGTTAAAGTAAAAATAGTAATTATGTTATGCAATGAGGTGCAGAGAAAGAATACACACAGAAGTATTAGAAAGCAGAGGAAGGCTTACAGTTCTGAAAACCTACTCATATCAGGAATGGGCTAAATAGGCAACACTACATATATATCATGAAGGGTATAGTACTCTCCAAAATCTATAAAGAAATAAGGAGGCAGCTAGATGGTGCAGTGAACAGAGTGCCAACGGACCTGAAGTCAGGAGGACCTGAATTCAAATCTGACTTCAGACACTTAACACTTCCTAGCTGTGTGACCCTGGGTAAGTCACTTAACCCCAATTGTCTCAGCAAAAAAAAAAAGAAAAAAAAAAAGAAAAAAGAAAGAAAAAGAAAAAGAAAAAGAAAGAAAAGAAAAGAAAAGAAAAAAGGGGAGAAGGGGTTGGTGTGTAAGGAAGCAAAGGGTTTGGGAAGTAGACAAGGGAGGGATCCATGGGTGAAGGGAGGTTAAATAATAGCAAGGCAAGTTAAGGAGCAGAATTAAAGCAAAGAGTTAACAGGGATAAGAAAGATATGTATTTGTGTATATGAGAATGGGGGTGGGGTATGTGTATGTATTTATATGTATCTATCTATATAAGTATACATAAATATATCTTTTCTTAACTACAGTTTGTTTGGGAGTGGTGGGGATGAAAGGAGGAAAAAGAATAAAGTAAAAAAGGTACACAGCACAGAACAAAAGAATAATTTACAAGGAAGTAAAGAAAAGATGGATATTCATTAATATATATCTTCTACGAATTAGGTATATATATAATATTTTTGAACAGTTAATTTCTTGTTATATATTTTGAACTGATGTTCTGCTGGGCACATGACAGTGGTCCTTTTTGTTTTGTTTTGTATTCCTTTTCTAATTTTCTTTTTTTTCTTATTTTTTTTAATAAAAAAGTAAAAGGTAAAAGAAAAAAAAAAGAAATGGGATGCAATGTATATTATATGGCAATGATCCTCAGAGTCAGGCAGTGAGCAATTATTATGCTCTTACTATGTGCCAGGCACTGTGCTGGAGACAAGAGATAGAATATTAACTTCCTTTCTATTTTAAGAAAAGGAACACATTAAAAGACTTGAGATGGAATCTGGCTCTACCATTTGGAGCCAGAGGATCTGGGTATGAGAGGACAAGCTGGCTTGAGACAACATGGGCATGAATTCGAAATTTTGTTTCTATTTGTCAGTAATTTCACTTTGGCTCAACCTAAAATGGCCACAGTGGTAAAGAATCACAACAGGTCACAATAGGTGGCTGTACTAAAACTCTCAGAACACTAAACTGCCCCCAGTTAAAATAAAATATATTGGGGAATCAATGAATTTTAATATCTTTTAACTTTTAAAAAAAACAAACAAAAGGAAAAAGAAACAAATAAAAATTTCTAAGCCTCAAAGCAATTGTTAACATCTGTAAGTTGCCACACATGGTATAAACTGAAAGCTATTTCTACACTTGTCAAACTTCTTTTAAAGTTTTCTAACTAAATGTCTGCCTGGATAAAAGTAATTTCTTGAAAATACAATAGTGGACTACATAAAATATTCAGATGCACACAACTAAGAATAATCAGAATTTATTTAAACAGCTTCCACAGCAATTATCAGAAACAACCGGTGAGGTAAACTAGAGGGAACTAGCAATCTCTAGCATCTCTTTCACTTCTAATAGTCTATGAGTAGGTGTGTGTTTCCCCTCCATTTCTTTTTTCATTCAATGGCTCCTTCCCAGAGCACTGGAAAGTCCCTGGCTCGCATAGCTGGAATTTCATAATCTCCTAGTAAAAGAGTAGTACAACATGAAACATTGCAACATAATTCTTTAGGGAAAAAAATTCTGGGAAGCACCATAAATAATTCTGTGAACAATCAGAGGTTGCAAGGGGAAACCCTATTGTTTAGACTTGCCTTCTGTTGCCATCCCATTGCTTTACTTATGTAACCTCCACAACCTAGAGTTCTATGGTGACTAGACTAGTGTGATGTTTTGATACTATAGGCTGGGTGAAAGTTCATGTTCAAATGGCTAAGTTTTAAGTGATTTATACAATTATTAAAATTGCATAAAAATTTGAGGTAGATCATAGATTTAAAAATAAAAGGGGCATTTCAAAAATGTGAAAACTGAGGCTGGTGAAATGAAGCGCTTACTGGAACCTCTAGTGTCAATCTCAAAGATCTTTCCACTGCATTTCATGTCTGGGAGAATACCTATTGGTGACTATAGCACAAGGAAGAAGATAAAGTGTGAGAGAGTGTTTTTTCAGTATTATAATACAAATGAGTTAGACTGCTATTTTATTTTTACTTAATCTTTGTAATAGATAAACCACTTTCTTTACTATAAGTTGCATTGATGATCTGCCATAGGCATTTTTAGGATGTAATTATCAACAATTCTGAGCTCACCAAATGCTTGTATTTTATAGGCTTATTAATTAACTATAAATGATAATAAAAAGATAAGCAAATTAGATAATCTTTTTTGGCATCTCACTTTTTACTGTTAAATTAGAAGATGATACCAAAAAAAAAAAAAAAAAAAAAAGAAAAGAAAAGAAAAAAAAATAAATGGTGTTAGGAAGATGGAAAGTTTTTTGTTCTGCTTGAATACTCACCACTAGAGGACACTATACACTGTGTAACAGCATTTGTGCCCAAGGGGAAGTGTCAAAATATAAATTATTTCAGCAATGTCTTTTTTCTACATATTTCTAAATTGTAATTATTAGTAGCCTAAAAATATTGATAATATGCAAAAAACAAAAACAAAACAAAAAAGTGGTTCCTTTATGACTTTATAGACAGTTGTCATATATAAATTTTTCAAAGTACAAAATTTAGTTTATTTATTAATTTAAGGAATCAAATCATATTTCTGTCTCTTGAAAAGTAGTCCAACAGCATTGCCATTTATGATTTTCCATTCAGTTGAATAAAAGTGGATTATTTGACAATTAAATTATATAGGGATACATTCCATAAAAGGAGAAAAGATTTTAAAGGTGGGTTTGAGCATCTAAGTAGCTCACATATTCTATATATATTCTTATTTAAAAAAAAAAAAAAAGCAAAGCCAGAGCATTCAACATTCAAAATTTTAATTTGCTTCTTGCTTCTACTTTTTGCCTCTTTCTGAACTTCTACAAGCAAAAGTTGAAAAATGAAGCAACATTTTTCTGTTAAGTTTTTCTTTGATAAAATTAGATATTAAATAAAGACCTCCATTAGAGAAAGTATGTTTTCCCAAGAATTAGGATGACCTAATAAGTCAAGCAATGTCAAGACTCAGCAAGAATTTTCAAGTTCAAATGATCATCAAGAGAAATGTAGATATTTTTACATGGCCTATCTCCTAGAATATGAGTTTTGAGAAAAATGAATATATCTGAAATGTTTTTGAAATTACAGTGTATGGACTGTATAGTGTTTTCAGAGAGAGCTAGCATCTCTGGTGTCAGAGCTTGACAATTTGGGCCTTTTTCGGGGTTGCTCTTCCAACTTTGGCTTCCACCTTCACCCAACTTTCACCTGTGGCTCCAAGAAGCATATGCAGTGGCCATATCCTGGGCTAACAGTGTTTCATCAGATGGTCTAAGCAAGTTTGAGAATAACTGATAGGCCTCAAACCTGAGCATATAAAGACATGCTGTGGAATGAGCAGATAAGAACAATTCATTCAAATGATCATGAAGTTTGCTCAAGTAGGTGTCGTGGAGCACTTAGAACTTGGTCAGACATTGAAAATATCAAGGTTATTCAGTGCATCCCAGGCCACTACTAGTTATTTTGATTTTTGTCCTGCTAGTAGACTTCTATGACTCTGGAAGAGAGAGACTTTGTACAACTGTCTCACTTACATTGAATTCATGTGCAAGTCAGGACATCACCCCATGATGTCACTGGTCCTCTTTGAAAAAAAAAAAATGACAAAATCACAAACAATAATTCTAGTACCTTTCATCAGGGTCCTCCTTCAATGCCTCATTGTGTTGTGGACGTGATCCTAAGTACTCAAAAGTTATACTAGTGAATCACAAACTCTGACAGGCATAACCAATCCAGGGAGGCAAAAAAAAAAAATAGGCTCAGGGATTGAGTTTTTCCTTTTTTTCTTTCTTTTTTCTTTCTTTCTTTCTTTCTTTCTTTCTTTCTTTCTTTCTTTCTTTCTTTCTTTCTGCTTCTTAATTTTTTTTTTTTTGGATAAAAGAATTGATTTAGCTAAATTTACAAACACTTATCACCAGGTATGTCGCAGGGTCATGAATTTTTTACACTCAATCCTCAAAGATTATCTATCAAACAATTAAAGTCTAAACTATCTGCATGGGCAGGAGTAGTCACAATGGAAAAAATACAGATCCCTACAACTGAATTAAGAAAAAAACAGTTTAGAGTTAGATTTAATTTAATTTTAGTTTCATTTTTATTTAACCTTGTGAGATATGTAATGTGTATGTGTGTGTGTGTGTGTGTGTGTGTGTGTGTGTGTATGTGGTACACGGGATCTGGAATCAGGAAGACTGGCCTCAGACACGTATTAGCTGTGTGACTCTAGTCAAGTCACTATTTCAGTTTTCTCATCTGTAAAAAGACTTGGAGAAAGAAATGGCAAATCACTCCAGTATTTTTGCCCAAAAAGCCCCAATAAGGGTCACGAAGAGTTAGAATGACTGAAAAATCAACTGAAAAAACAAATAGATTTATAAATATAGAATTGATTACATTGATATATAATTGATCCACAGTGGAATGAATTGGAAAGAACTTTGGGTGCTTAACTTCATTGGACCTCAGTTTTCACGACTGAAATTAAAGTATTGGAGTAAATGATAAATTGGACTCTATAATAAGAAGTATATATAGTAGAACTTATAATATAGAATATCTTATTTATGTATATTATTCAATATATTCAATAATCTAAACTGATTAGTCAATCAATACAAATATATTAAGTGCCAGTTATACAAGGAATATATATATATATATATATATGTGTGTGTGTGTGTGTGCGTGTATAACACACACACACACACATATACATACACACATACCAGTTATACAAAGAATATATATACTTGTTAAGGACCAGGGTTACAACGATAGAAGTGAACTTGTCTTGAAGGAGCTTACATTCTATAAGAGGAGACAATATACTCGTATATATTTAATCACCAGAGCTATGCAAAATAGATTCATACTATTTGGGGGATGAGGGTGGATGGAGGCCTAAAACACCAGGTGCTGGAGTGATGAATGTGAATAATCAACTCAGATAATTAATGTTTCAAAATATAATTTATCTTGGTCTTGAATTTTTATTTTGGCTGAGTAGACTTGAAGCTAAGGAAGAGAGGATTATTAGAGTTTAGTATTAAGAAGGATAGATGGGAATA
This sequence comes from Sarcophilus harrisii, assembly GCF_902635505.1. NCBI lineage: Eukaryota > Metazoa > Chordata > Mammalia > Dasyuromorphia > Dasyuridae > Sarcophilus > Sarcophilus harrisii. The sequence goes on from NC_045428.1 coordinate 213,866,502, forward strand.
CCATAATTCAAATCCTAGACTTCTGAGCCCCTAACAAAAGCTTCAGAGAAATCTCTGATACCCTTTCTTAGCTGGAAAGTACACAAACCTCCAAATTGTACTTGGGTGTTTTCACTTACTGAGGTAGGGTTTCTGCTCCCCTAAAGATAATTTCCAATAAGTTTAAATTTTACTTATAATCAGTAGTCACATAAACCCAATTTCCCAGGAACTCCTTAAACTGTTGAATTCTTTTTAGCTGGAAATCTTTTACTCAACTTCTCCCTAAGGATACCAAGCAAGTGCCAGGAAACAGAGACAGCTGACTGTCAATTATATATATTTTCTTCTCTCTTAGAGAGCTATCCTCTAAGTTGCTTCTGTATTACAGAGCCGCTAAAAATAGTTTTTTTTGTAAACTGACTGAAAATCAAATTGTTCTTGTCAGACTTTTTATGTTTGGATTTATTAGAATTTAACTATCTGTCCTTGAACTATTATTTGATTTTGGGCTGCTCAAGAGAAAATAGAAAGTAGAAAGCTTATAGGAGATAGAATTGGATCTAAGTAACCAAGTAACTAAGTGATTAAGTAATCATATATAGTTGATACACAATGATAATTTATGTAAATGTTTGTTGAATGAATAAATGAAATGTGGCAATAAAGGTGTAGTACAGGGGGAATAGAATTGTACTTGAAGTCAGAAGACCTGTCTCCTCTTATCAATCTGATGCTTACTCTAGTAGACTGTGACTCCTTAAGAAAAGTCTTTTGCCCAGCCCTTAGCCCTGGGCCATAATAGGTACTTAATAAATGTTTATTGACTGAATGACCTGTGCCTGTGTCTATCTATTACTAACTTTATCTTTTCCTCTGTTTCTTTATCTGCAGAATGGGGGGGGGGGGGGGAGGAATTATACTATATCATCTCTAAATTCCCATCAAGTTCATCTATGACCCCACAATGCAAGGCATTCATATCAGAATGTCAAAGACATTGTAGAAAGGGGTTTTGTTCAAGTATGTGTCAGACTAACTGGCAACTGAATTCTTTTGCAATTCAGCATTGACAACTAGGTGATAGGATAGCATATGGTATTTGGGGTAGGGAAGTCCTGAATTCAAATTTTGCCTTGAATTCTTGTTATATCATTTCCTCTTTTTAAAAAATAAATATAAATATACCCTCTACTTCACAGGTTTGTCATAGAGATCAAATGAGACAACATATGTAAAGTAGTTCGCAAAGCTCATTCTATATAATTTCTGGCTATTATTATTAATTATTATAATAAGTTATAGGGGAAACTAGAGTTTATTTTAATAAATTTCAACTTTGTTCAGATTGGTTGAGGGAGGCCTGTCAATTTCTAAATTCTTGGGTATTCCTACATATTTGAGGACTAAGTCACTAAAGGGCAGTCATAAATGTGAAATATAACACGTCCTATATTATCTGGACAGCTAAGCTTCAATTTACTCATCTATTAAAAATAAATCTTTGATCATTCTTCCATCTTTAAATTCCTTTAGCCTATGAGTCTACGAGGCTTATCCATAGTAATTTGACAGCAGTTTTTATAGAAAGAATATAGCTAACTAGATGGTTAAATAGGATAGGAGTCTGGAGTCAGTTTAAATTTAGCCTCAAACACTTAATAGTTTTATGAGTCAGTGCAAGTCACTTAACCTTGGTTCCCCTTAGTTTCTTCTTCTGCAAAATGGACATAATAATAGCACCTACCTTTCAAGATTGTTGTGAGGACAAGATGAGATAATAATTGTAAAATGCTTAGCATAGTGCCTACTTTTTAAGAAGTGCTATATAAATATTGACTATAATCATTATTACTACATGATATTAAATTGATTAAATAATAAGACCTAGCAAATTATTAAGAGATAAGCAACTGTTTTTATTGGTCTAAATACTAACTCTGCCACTACTATTGTTGTGATTTACACAAGTCATTATTTTTCTAGGTTTGTTTCCTCATGAAATGTCAGAATTAAGTAGATAATGTTCAAGGTCCCTGCCATTTCTCCAGTTTATGATCCTTTGAGAACCATTAGGTGGTTTTTTAGCTTGAGAATCTCCAATGAGGGGAGCAACCATTACCTCTTAAGGCATCCTATTCCATTTTTGGATAGTTCTATCAATTTGAAATTTGTCAATTTTCCAGTTCTTTTGGAAACCAAGCAAAATAAGCCTAATCACTCTTCAGATGATAACTTATTTGAAAACTATTAGGTAACTAAAATCTGGTGAGTTTTAGTATCTAAAAAAGCTGACCAAATTTTAGTTACCTGATTTATTGAAATTGTAAAGACTTTAAATATGTTAATACAAATGCTATTCAATAAAGATCTTATTAATTACAATGCCCTTTATGTTTTGATTTTGTAAAATAAAATGTCTAGATAATTACAAAGAATTCCACTTCATCTAACAAAGTCATATTTACATGGATGCATGTGTATATTTGTATGTGTTATCATCATCATTACCAATTTAATTGTTCATCTCTTCACTGCAAACTCACTTTGTGAACTATGTGTTGATTCAGGTATGGGAGATTCTGATACCAGAAATATGCAATTCACTTGTTTGGCTTAGGGTTATTTCTATGGGGATACAAAGAACAGCACTATCTATATTCTTTCTATAAAAGCTGCTGTTAGATTACTAAGGATATACCTCATAGACTCATAGGTTAATGGAATTTAAAGATGGAAGAATGATCAAAGACTTTTTTTAAATTGATGAGTAAATTGAAGCTTAGCTGTCCAGATAGAACATATTACATTTTAAATTTGTGACTACCTTTGGTGACTTAGCCCCAAGATATGTAGTTCCCTTGGGTTCTTATCATTTATTGCAATTGAGTGTGTAGGCAAATTTGTCTGAAACATTTGGTCAGGATTTGCTAAGCACAACTTTATCTCTATTGTTCTACTAAGAGAAATACTTGATGTTCCTAAGATGTAAAAAATCAGCCATTATTCTGACAAAGTGTCAAAACGGTAGACCTGCAAAACTCCAGAATATACAGCTACTAGAACAGATTAACATGTAACTGGGAAATGTTTAACAAAATAAATAAAAATATAATTCAATATACTTAATGTCAATTTGTGGTTTTCTAAGTCACTTTGTATGGCTAAAGATATAATTCTATTTGGGTTTGATAGTACTGTCTAAGATAGATAGGGCTCTAGCCCAAATATATAAGTTTTTCCCAAGGTCAATGAATAATAATAAAAAAGAAGAATGACAAGTTTTAAGCAACAATATTAAAGGTAGCTCCATATTACTACTAATAAAACAAATTAAAATAAAAATAACTGAGCTTTTTTATTATACTTGCAAAGTTAGTAAAAATAATGAAAGATGAGGATAATCAATAATGGATTGATTGAGGACATTATTGGTAAATTTGACAAATGATCTAGTTATTGCAGAAAGTAATTTGAAATTATCCTAAGAAAGCAAATAAAATGCCCATGCCTTTTAGTCCAGAGATCACAGTACTAAGCTGTACTAAAGCTAGCATATAGAAATAAAAGTCTCATATCTTCAAAATAGTTATAATAGCAATTTTAAATGAATTTTATGGTTTTTTTTAAAAACATGAAGCATTTTCTAATTTATTCCTTTTTCTTCCAGAGAAGTGACACTTATAAGCAAGGATTTAAAAAAAATTAGTAAAACAGAGAAATGGGAAATTGAGGACTTATCAGAGTAATAAATACCTGAGGTAATCTCTTTTGACCCTTGTTCAACTGTTTGTAAAGGGAAAAAAAATTTGATCAATTGTTTAATGGCCCGGAGATATCCCAGAAGTCTCCAAACTGGCTATCTCTATTTGTTGAGAAAAGCCTAAAGTAGACCAAATCACCTTAGAAACGTTTAACCCCTCTGGCTTAATCACTTACCTCTAACCAAATCTCCTTAGAAACTTTTAAACCTCTCTAGTTTAATTGATTATTAACCTTTGAAGCAAAACAGACCCCTTTTTCTTAATAACATTTGGAAAACATTTATTGCTCAACCAAGACCATGGCACCACAAAAGCCCATCTGTATTCCAAAGACAAATTAAAAAATAAAGGTCGAGTTTGCCAATAAGGATTAACAGATGGGTAGGCAAATAGTTTCTGTAAAATCTTGACTAATAACTATGATCGTTACCATTATAAAATTGGCTTTTCCTGCTCTAGATTCTTGGCGAAGGGACTGCCCTACTTCTCAGGAAAATCAAAATAAATTAAAAAAAAAAAACTTTTCTGTTTGTACCTAGAAAGACCTTTGAATAGTCAATTTTGGGTTAGGATCTTTGCATCCCACACTGTTGGGCCACAGTTCTCTTTTATTGTCCTGACTCAGTTTCCCTAATTGTCCTGATTGAGTTTCCCTAAATTGGTTCTGCTTCAGTTTCCCTAATTGTTCTGCCCCAGTTTCCTTAATTGTTCTGCCTCAATCCTTACTTGCAAACCCCTCCCCTCATCCCCCTCCGGTGCATCAAGACTGATATAACTGAGGGCTACTTGCTCTAAGGTTATAAATGTATAAACTCAAAAAGGGGGAGTCCAGACTTTGTGTCTCTATCCAGACACTTTCTTACTTCTCAATTTATTAGAATTTATGGTCCTACCACCCAACCTGTCAGAACCAAATTGATGATTCCTGCCTGGAGATTCCTGCTCACCAGAATTTGGATTCCACCCCCCCCCCCCCCCCCCCTCCCCGCCTTTATTTTGCAACTGTGTATAAATATGTCATTGAGAACTCACATTGGCTGCTGGAGGATGAATGCTGGATTCTTGGAGATGATAGTCTCATTCAGCCCTGGGACCAAACCATGGCTCCATTTGGTCTCAGTAAATCTCTCCCTTTCAAATAAAATATTAAAAACTCTCTACTCTCTAAATTGCCTCAGTTTCTGTGGCATTACAACACAAAAAGGAAAAGAAAAGTTCAGCAAAACCAAAGTATCAAAAAAGTTTGAAATTCATTTCAGGGTTCCAGACACACTTCTTTAAAGAACTGTAATTTGTCTGGGGGGGGGGGGTGAACTTGACCTTTATAATTTTAAAGCATTGATTTTAATTTGTTATTCTTTCTTTTTTTATTCTTTTATGCTGTGAAATGTTTACCTTGTAGGTCTTCCTAAATTTCTCAATCTTTATTATAAGCATAATTTATTATAGGGCAGTAATTATTCTATTATGTTTATATATCAAAATTTGCTTAGTCATTCCCCAATAGAGAGTATCTGCCTTGTTCCCAGTTCTTGCTGCCACAGAAAATGCCAATATCATCATTTTTTAATGTAGCCAAGAATGGAAACAAGTCTCAGATACTGGAGAATAGCCAATAAAAAATGATGATGCATGAATGAAATGGAATATTACTGTTTTATAAAATGATTACAGCAACATAAGTTTAAAAAACACACACAAAGAAAAGAATTTTGAACACTATATAATTATAACATTCAAGCATGGTTCTAAAGAAGAGAGGAACAAATGCATCTCCCTCCCTTTAGGCTGCAGTGAGGGGCTATGAGTGTGAAATATTGCATTCATTATCAGATTAGATTAATATGTTAGTTTTGTTAAATTATTTTTCCCTTTTTTCTTTTATCTTGTCAAAAATTGGTTGGTTGACTGGTTGTTCTTGTTTGTTTTTGAAAAGGAACAAAATGACTTCATTATGTTAGAGTTGAATTACAGTATGTCCAACTGTGGCAGATCTGACCAATATGATATATTCTACCATGAACAAATATTCTCTATGAACATTTGGAGTGGCTCTAACTTTGTACATCTCTCATTTCTTCTGAGCTAATTCAGTTCTGCTTTGCTTATAAAACACAGCACCTTCTTTGATAGAACAGGGCATGCTAGATAATCCTATGACAGTCTCTCCCATGTCATTCAATCGATTCTAAAGTTCTTAAGAGAGATCTCTTAAGAGAGCACACTCTATTACAAAGAGAGTGTCTTTGAATGCTTTTTTCTAACCACCTTGTGAGAACTTGTCCTCTATGAATTCTGCATAAAATAATGTTTTTGTTTTGTTTTGTTTCGTTTTGGCAAAGGTTTTGATGGAAAGGGGAAGAAGGAGAAATTTAATTAAGAGAATTAAAAGTGATATAAAAGCAAAACATATTGAAGAAAATTTAAATCAAAAAGGAGGAGGGGATACTTCTCTGCACTTGAAGAGCCTGGTTAAGAGTTATCAACCTTAAGAGAAAACTTTTAATCACCAATGAGAACTGAGAAGATTGTAAAGAATCAATGGATTCAGAGTGTGAAGATCTGGATTCAAAAGTATCTGCTACTTAATGACTATGTGATCTTGAGCAAATTATTTCACTTCTCTAGTCTTTAGAGTTTTTTCTTTCAGTTTATAAACACTTTTCTCCTTTATAAAGTTAAGGGATTAAACTAGATTATCCTTTTTTCAACACTATTATCTATGATCTCATGAAGCCACAAAAGGTCAACCTCTGGCTTAACTATTTAATTTTTAAAGCCTCAAATACAACTAAACAAAATTTGGTTAAGTGTTCAAGGACTCTCTCTAGGATAATAATTCTTTTCCAAATGTCAAATTCTATTTCTTCACACCCCTCCTTTCTGCTGGGTTACTGAACACAAACAGGAAACTCCCAACTATTTTAAAGACATGTATTTGGGAAGTTTATTGCATTATGCCCAGTTATTCTTTGTCTTAAGAAAGAACAGAGCATATACAAACATATTCATGTACTGCTTTTTAGTTTAAGAATTAGGTCAAAAATAATTTTTTCCCAAAGCTACAGAATAAAAATGAACTTCCTCATAAAAAATGGATATAGAGACAATAGAAACAAAAGGGACCTGGAAAACATCTGGGATCTAGTCATGGGAATTTTCTAGTGAAGAGAATGATCTATCTTGTAACCATTCCATAATAAACAATTAGCCTTTCTGGGAGAGTAACTGTCTTTGAAAAAAGAAAATCCTGCTATTGTTTCAGGTGAGTGAATGAATTTCTTTCTCTTTCTGTTTCTGTCTCTCTGTCTTTGTCTCCCTGTCTGTCTCTTCTTCCCACCTTTTCTCTGTTTCCATCTCCTCTGTCTCTCTGTCCCTGTCTCTGTCTCTGTCTCTGTCTCTGTCTCTGTCTCTCTCTCTCTCTTTCTCTCTCTCTCTCTCTCTCTCACACACACACACACATGCACATACATAAACATCTTTACTGAGAAGAGAATCATAAATTGACATTACAGACATAAATCTGAAATCATAAGAAAATGTACTCAAATGGTGACCAATAGTGAAATGTACCAGGGAGGTCAAAGACAAAGACTATACACATGCACATATATACATACATATACACAATACATGTATGCATGTGTGTGTAGCAGACTTGTACACAAAACTGACATATCAGTTTGAGATGGATTTAAATGAGGCAGTAGGTGAAATTGAATTTTATTGCAACTTAAGAAATGGTAAAAAATATAGGAAGACATATGAAGTGATATAGAGCAAGTCAGAGACCAAGGAACTAATGAAAACAATGACTAAAACATTGCAACAGAAACAACAAAAGGAACAACATAACCAAATGTCCTCTAATTAGAAGGACCAATCTTGGTTCCAAAGAAGGAAAAGGATACATTTGAAAATTAAGGTGATGTAAAAATGAAAGATATCAGTAAAATTAAAATAAAACTACCAGGATATACTGGGCCCTTATAATCTTCTCAAAGCCCTAAGTCTTATTTCTCCCAAGTCTCTCAGTAAAAATCAAAACTACTCCCAAGTTTGTTTATTACCTAAACAGATACTAGCATATATATATATATATATATATGTGTGTGTGTGTGTGTGTGTGTGTGTGTGTGTGTGTGTGTGTGTTTATACCTAGAAACTCAAGGATGACAGATATATCTAAAGTAATAATTCTTGAATGGCTCTAAGTCTTAAACAAAGGAAAGAAGACCTTTGAATTTGTTATCTTGTATTAGTTTTTTTTGTTCAAAGTAAAAGCAATTGAAGACAAAATTGTTATTTCATAATTATTTCAAATTTTCACTTCATTGACCTAGCAAAGAAAGTACAAGGAAGGGCTCCAAGGTGGTTAAGTTAAAATTATCTAAACTTGAATTAGAAAATAAAAGCCAAGGCAAAGAAAGTACAGTGGTGTAAATAATAAGAAAAGGAAAACATCACCAGCATGAATCATATTGACTTTGGGTCTCTACTGTTTTCAGATTCAGTCTCTGTGGAGATCCAGACTGGTTTTATCTTGTCATGACTGAACTGTCAGTTCCATCCTCCAAACTTCTCTGTCTCAGATTAAATTTTAGGTTGTTTGCTAACAGAGTGGTATTTTTTTTTTTTTAAAAGCAAAGTGTTTCTTTATTAAGGTAATGATCTCATGGTACAAAACAAAATATAGATCTTAAATGTATATCTATATCTATGCATGTGTATGTATGTGTGTATGTACACTAAATAACCCTGATCAATGAACTTGCTGATAATATAAACTGACAAAAAGAGTTTTCTCCCTGGGAAGTACTTTACATTGATGAAATCACAGGTCTAGATGACATAATTTACTGGTATGGAAAGCTCATGGGAATGCACTTACCTCTCCTAATTCAAGATCCATATCTGTTGCTATAGTATATTACCAATTAAGAAATGTGTGGAAAAAAGAAATATAAAAGTATAAATTACATATAAAACTGGAAAACATATGTCAGGCAATCAATCTAGGCAATTCAACTATAAATATACACTTAGGGCTCTGGTAATTCACCTTTGTTTTGTAGATTGCTGAAATTAGACAAGTAATTATATTTTTTAATTAAAGCTTTTTATTTTTGAAAACATATGCATGGATAATTCTTTGACATTAATTTTTATGTTCCTATTCCCGCCCTTTCCTCCACTCCCTCCCCTAGATGGCAAGTAGTCCAATATATGTTAAACAGGGTAGAAATATATGTTAAATCTAATATATGCATACATATTTATACAATTATCTTGCTGCACAAGAAAAATCAAAACAAATCAGAAAAAAATGAGAAAAAATAAAATGCAAGCAAATAACAACAAAAAGAGTGAAAATACTATGTTGTAAACCACACTCAGTTCCCATAGTCCTCTCTCTAGATATAGATGGCTCTCTTAATCATAAGATCATTGGAACTGGTCTAAATCATCTCATTGTTGAAGAGAGCCATGTCCATCAGAATTGATCATCACATAATCTTGCTGTTGCTGTGTATGATGATCTCCTGGTTCTGCTCCTTTCACTTAGCATCAGTTCATGTAGTTCTCTCCAGGTCTCTGTGAAATCATCCTGCTGATCATTTCTTATAGAACATAATATTCTATAACATTCATATACCATAATTTATTCAATCTATTCTCCAATTGATGGGTATCCATTCAGTTTCTAGTTTCTTGCCACTACAAAGAGGGCTGCCACAAACATTTTGCACATAGTTTAGAAACACTGCTGGTTCAAAGGGTCTGCACATGTATAACCCTTTGGGCATAGTTTCAAATTGCTCTCCAGAATGGTTGCATCCATTCACAACTCCACCAACAATGTATTAGTTTCCCAGTTTTCCCATATTCCCCCCAGCATTTGTTGTTTTCTTTTCCTGTCTCTTAGCCAAGCTGAGAGGTATGTAGTTGTAGCTCAGAGTTGTCTTAATTTGCATTTCTCTGATCAATAATGATTTAGAGTACCTTTTCATATGACTAGAAATGGTTTCAATTTCTTCATCTGAAAATTGTCTGTTCATATCCTTTGACCATTTATCAATTATAGAGTGGCTTGAATTCTGATAAATTTGAGTCAATTCTCTATATATTTTAGAAATGAGGCCTTTATCAGAGCCTTTGACTATAAAAATGTTTTCCCAGTTTATTGCTTCCCTTCTAATCTTTTCTACATTAGTTTTGTTTGTACAAAAACTTTCTAACTTAATATAATAAAAATTAGCTATTTTGTGATCATTTATGATCTCTAGTTCTTCTTTGGTCACACATTCCTTCTTTTTCCACAGATCTGAGAGGTAAACTATTCTATTTTCTTCTAATTTGTTTATAATATCATTCTTTATGTCTACATCATGAACCCATTTTGACCTTATCTTGGTATATAGTATTACATTCATGTTTTCTCATTCTGTGATACTCTTATCCTCCCATAAATATATCATGATAACTTTACCTATAGTACTCGGGCATTTCTTCTAAGATCTTTTCATCTTGTATGTGTACCATTGGAATAAAACAAAAGACCTGTCCTTTGCTCTCAATTTTCAATCTCCTTGTCCCCTTTTCCAGTTTTCCAGTAATTCATAGTAACTTCTATATTTCTTTTTCTATGCATTTCCTAATTGGTAATATACTATAGCAACAGATGTGGATCTTGAATTAGGGGAGGGAATTTATTTACCATGAGCTCTCCATACTAGTAAATCATGACATTTAGACCCATGACTTCATCAATATAAGATGCTCCCCAGGGAGTAACTCTTGCTGCCAGTTTATATCTTCAGCAAGTTCACTGCTAAGTGTTATTCAATGTACATACACACACACACACACACACACACACATACGCACACGTGCAGAGATACATACACACACATATATTTTATGTATGTGTGTATATGTATCAGATTAAGGCATACATTTTTGTATACAATGTATATATATATAAAATCTTCATGAAAATTAAAAATTCACAAACTGGTTTATCTGTATTATCTGTATATATATATATATATATATATATATATATATATTCATTCAACTGTACCCTAATTCTGTATAATAGAAATTCTTCATCTACTTTTTTTTTCCTTTGTGGGTAAGCTAAATTCTTGAGTGACATGGATCTGCAATATTGTAGTACTCACTGCAAAAATCAAGATGCCATTAATAAAGATTAATACCTGGAATTAATTAATTAATTCATTAATAATGAATTAATAAAATTCATATTTTATAGAGAATCTGTATTCTATTTATATTCTGCACTAGATGATGATCTGCACAAGAGGTCATCATTGTAATTTCTACTTTCTTATTGTCTTTGTCGTTATATATTTTAATGAACAAGATTCTATGTTCTACTGGACACAATAGAAAAAAGTTAGTTAACAAGCACTATACATAGTAGAATCTAATATTCTTTGTATCTTTGAGTCAATTATATGACTGTGAAAATGTAGTTTGGTGATCTTTGTGAAAGATCACCTCTTTCCTCTCTGATATTGTCACTAATGATGCCATATATATGTATATATGTACACATATATATGTTTTTATATATAAGCATGAATGTATACATATGTACATATATACATACATGCACACATATATGATGTAGTTTATTCTCATAATTTTTTTCTGGGGCTAGGAAAGTGGACCTCTGAATTGATGCTTATGTCTTTTTTTCCTGATTACTTGGAAGTTATCATATTCATAATTATTTCTCAAGCATTCTGTATGTTTCCTGAAATAAGTTTCTTTGTCATATAACTCATACTATAAGATTAAAATCCAAATATGATGATTCCATTGTCATGGTCAAAAATAGTTTCTAAAAATAATTTATTTATTTTCCCTCTCCCATTTTTAGCTACTTATTATACATGTAGTTTTATCTTTATTTTTGAGATAATCTTAAGTGATTGGGTCACACACACATGTGTATGTGTGTGTATACATATATATGTACATGCATATTTTTGTCCTTTGAATATTTTTGCCCTGTTTTAATAGGCAATATTATTTTTTGTCTTCTTCCATTCTTTGATTTAAGATTTAAATCGATTTTGTATTTTAAATGTTGTGCTGCCCTTGACTGCCCTAGATTTTCACTTGGCAGCAACATGAACTTTTTGTTGCCAAATCTTCTCCATCTTCAAAAAAATCAAATAAACAAACCTTCACTGTACCCTATTATCTTACAAGCTATTATTGTATATATCCCTCCTCTTTTTATTGGTTAAATCCCCAGGCGTAGGAGAGAAGGGAGGGAATCTGCCTATACTCATTGCCTCCATTTTTTTCTCTCTCCTCTTATGCCCTCTGCAGTCTGGCTTCTGATTTTATGCATAGTTAAAAATTCTCTTTCCTAAATTGCTATCGATCTCTTATTAAAGAAATTAGACAGTCTTTTCCCCAGGTTCTATCCACAGAAGGCCTTTTAGCATCTTTTGACACTAATGACCACCTTATTCTCTTTGATAATTTCTTCTCTCTTCATTTAATGATACTGTTCTCTTCTAGTTGTTCTCCCCCCATCTCTTTCACTCCCACTTAAAACCTTTATTTGTTACAGGTAAGAATTATTAAGAAAAAAAAAAAAACAGTCGGGGGCAGAGCCAAGATGGCAGAGAGGACACACGCATCTACCTGAACTCTTCTTTTCCCTCAATGTATTTTAATAATATTCAGCCTCTGAATTAATGTTAATCTGTCAGGATCCATGAATACTGGGAATACAACACATTACCAACAGAAGATATTCTTGAAATTTGCCAGAAAAAGACTGTTTTGTTCACAAGTGGGGATGGAAGAGAGGGGTAGGTCAGATGCAGATTCAGCAAGGTAATTAGAGTGAGGTCACACTGAGCAAACCTGAGAGAGGGTGGGGTGTGTTCTAAGCCTGCAGAAAATCTGCAGGGAGATTTTTACCACACTGTGGCTCCTTTGCCCTGACAGCAAGCCAGTAGATCAGCAGAGAAGCTATAAGCACAGGGGGTAAAAACTATAACCTCAAAACACATGTCTCTCAGGATCTAGCCATACCCACACAGAGTGACTCAGCATGATCTAGGCGCACCCGCAATTGTTGTTCCCAGCATAGACCCAGTAGCTGCCTTTCTGCTACTGTTGATTTCAGGTCCCAGTGCAGCCAGTGAATGCTGTCCCACTGTCCCTTCACTGCTACTTCCTGTTGTCTGTAGAGGCATCTTAGAAATAACCCACTGCCCCCAATAAGCAGGCCTTGGGTGTTGTTTGCTATTTTTCCCCCCAAATGAGCAAAAAAGCAAAGTGCAATCTAACTATTGATAGCTTCTATATGGAAAAAGAGCAGACTTCAAACCCTGAGAAGACCAAAAACAGTTTGTCTTTAGATCCAAAGGTGAATATGATCTGATCCCCACCACATAAGACTCTCATAGAAGAAATTAAAAAGGATCTTAAAAGAGAGCTAGAAGAAAAATGGAGAAAGGAAAAGAAAGCTTTGCAAGAGGTCAGGATAAGTGAAACTACTCATTAAAAGATAGAATGGATAAAGAAATCAACTTCCTGAAAAACAAAATTTGCAAATTGGAAAAGATAAAATTGCTGGGAAAATTGGAAATTAGTATGACAGAAATTAGGCATTGACCCATACTTAACACCATACACCAAGATAAGATCAAAATGAGTTCATAATCTAGGCATAAAGAATGAGATTATAAACACATTAGAGGAACATAGTATAATTTACCTCTCAGACCTGTGGAGGAGGAAGGGATTTGTGATGAAAGAAGATATAGAGGTCATTATTGATCACAAAATAGGTAATTTTTATTATATTAAGTTAAATACCTTTGTGCAAATAAAAATTAATGAGGACAGGATTAGAAGGGAAGCAATAAACTGGGAAAACATTTTTACAGCTAAAGGTTCTGATAAAGGCCTCATTTCCAAAATATATAGAGAATTGACTCTTATCCATAAGACATGAAGCCATTCTCCAGTTGATAAATGGTCAAAGGATATGAACAGACAATTTTCAGATGAAGAAATTAAAACTGTTTCTAGTCATATGAAAAGGTGCTCCAAATCATTGTTGATCAAAGAAATGCAATTAAGAGAAGTCTGAGATACCACTACACACTTCTCAGATTGTCTAAAAGGACAGGAAAAGATAATGATGAATATTGGAGGGGATGTAGGAAAATTGGGACACTGATGCATTGTTGGTGGAGTTGTTAATGGATCCAACCATTCTGGAGAGCAATTTGGAACTATACTCAAAAAGTTATCAAACTGTGCATACCCTTTGATCCAGCAGTGTTATTACTGGGTTTCTATCCTAAAGAGATATTAAAGAAGGGAAAGGGACTCAAATGTGCAAAAATGTTTGTGGCAACCCTTTTTGTAATGGCTAGAAACTGGAAATTGAAGGGATGTCCACCAATTGGAGAATGGCTGAATAAATTGTGGTATATGAATGCTATGGAATATTATTGTTTTATAAAAAATGACCAGCAGGATGAATACAGAAAGGCTTGGACAGATATACATGAACTGATGCTAAGTGAAATGAGTAGAACCAGGAAATCATTATACACTTTAACAACAATACTACATGATGGTCAGTTCTGATGGATGTGACTCTCTTCAACAATGAGATGAACCAAATCAGTTCCAACTGATCTGTAACGAACAGAACCAGCTACATCCAAGAGAAAGAACAATGGGAAGTCAAGATGGACTACAACATAACATTTCCATTCTTTCTGTTAATGTTTGCTTGCATTTTTGTTTTTTTCTTCTCAGGTTATTTTTTACCTTCTTTCTAAATCTGATCTTTCCTGTGCAACAAGGTAACTGTTTAAATATGTATACATAATATTGTATTTAACATATAGTTTAAAATATTTAACATATATGGGACTACCTGCCATCTAGGGGAGGGAGTGAGGGGAAGGAAGGGAAAAATTGCAACAGAAGGTTTTGCAAGGGTTAATGTTGAAAAATTACCCATGCATATATTTTGTATATAAAAAGCTATAATAAAAAATAAAATTAAAAAAAAAAAAAGAAAAAAAGTCACACAATGGATATGTCCAAAAATATGTCTCATTCAGCACTTCTCCATGCTTTATCTTTACCTCTGTAATCATGGGTGGTTAAAACATTTGGTCAGAGATCTTAAGTCTTTCAAAAATTATTTTTTTCTCTTTGCATTATTAGAGTTATTGTATATCTTCTGGTTTTTAAATTATTCTGTATAAATTCATCTAAATCTTTCACAGTTTTTCTGAATCCATTCTTTTTAATGTTTCTTGTAGCACAATAATATTCTATTATATTCATGTATGATAATTTTTTTCAGCCATTCCCCATTGATGGTTACCTCCTTAGTTTCTAGTCCTTTTCTATAACAAAAAATATTACTGTGAATACTTTCATACACATGGTTCCCTTTCCTTTTTTTGTATTTCTGGTGCTGAGGTTTAGTAGTGATACCAACTGTGTCAATAGAATTCAGTTAGGGACTTTGGGGACATAATTCTAAATTGCTTCACAAAATAGTTGGACCAAGACTTCAGAGTCACATAACCAACAAGATGAAGAATTAAAACTTTCTCTTATCCTCAGAACATAAAATATGTGCCAGAGATAAAGTAATTTCAGCTGTCTCCCTGGTCTAAGACACCAGGAACCCAAAAGAAGATTAAAAACGCCATGAGCTAATGTCTAACTTGAGCTCACTCATATCCTTTCTCCCACATTCTCTCATGCAGTAAGGCTGTAGTAGTCACCCAACCCAAGGGATTGCAACAAAATGTAACCCCACATTCTGGTCCTAATCCAAGTTCTGATCTGCAGAAATTTTCTGAGGCTTCAATAGTCAACACCACAGGAGCATTCTTTGTTCCAAAAGAGCTCTGCAGGATAACAGAGAAACAGAACAGAAGAGGCAGGACATATGTATAGACTTGAAACAGAGTTCAATTCCACTTACCAATTATTTCTTCTTCCTTCCTCCCACATCCTCAGAGATCCAAACTCTAAAGGACAGAAATCAGTTTTGGCTACAATTACACTAGTGGTGAAGCACTTTGTACTGCAGGGCCAAAAAATGAAAAACAGATAAAATGGGACAAATTACCATCTGTGGGGCTGTATGACAATCCACTAAGTCTAAGGGAAAAAGAGAAAGAGATCATCATCATTCAGCTGAGGTCAATCTTGATATCCCAAAAGTCATTTGGGGGCAGACACCTAGATTAGTGAACATAAATACTTTTAGTGAAGCGGGAATCAGAAAGTGACCAATAGGAGAAAATAAAGAAAAAGAGATAGAAATTGTCAAAAATATGAGTATTTGTACTGCTTCTTTATTTTTCATAATAAACTCTAGAATTTTCTTGGGAATCACAGCCATGCTTCTTGAGCCAGAGTTTGAAAAATCTACATTCTTCTCTCTCTCTCTCTCTCTCTCTCTCTCTCTCTCTTTCTCTCTTTCATTCTCGCTCTTGCTCTCTCTCTCTCTCTCTTTAAATTGGGTCTTTTTCTCATCTTTATTTACTCTGCTTGTCCATATACTTTTCAAAAAACTCTGACTGTGGCTAAGCAATTACAAAATGCTGCTGTTTTTAGTAACTTGTGTACTTTATTCAAATCTCTTAAAGTGGCTTCATTATAGGCAGGTTGATACTTGCATATCACCTATTTACTTATCTTTGATTTCAGCTGCTTATTCAAATGTTCCAGACAAAGGAACAGAAAAAATAAAGATAACACAAGTCTGCTTTCTTTCTCTTGTGCTTTTTTTTTTTTTTTTTTTTTTTTGAGGGCTAAAAGGTTTATTTTGAAAAGGTTACGGACAAAATGAAGAACTGCAATAATTACCAGGAGTGGTAAATATGAAATAGAATTGGAAAAGCAGAGAGCAAGATTTTAACAATTTTGAAAAAAAATTGTATTGTTTTATTTTTTTCTGGTTATACATATACACTCATTTAAAAATATTTCTTTATGAAACACATCGGGAAAGAAAAATCAGAAGGGAAAAACTAAGAAAAACTGAGAAAAGAAAAAAAACATGAACATAGTATATATTGATTTATATTCAGTCTCCATAGTTCTCTCTTTGGATGCAAATGGTGTTTTCTATCCAAAATATATTGAAATCACCTGAGATTACTGAACTGCTGAGAATAACCATGTCTATCATATTTGATCAACCTTGCTGTTACTATGTACACTGTATGCCTGGTTCTACTGGTTTTGCTCAGCATCAGTTCATGAAAATCTTTTCAGGACTTTCTAAGATCAGTTTGTTCATTTTTTTTTTAATAGAACAACAATATTTCATTATTTTCATATGTGATAACTTATTTAGTCATTCCACAATTTATGGATATCACCTCACTTTCCAATTCTTTGCCATCACAAAAAGAGCTTCTACAAACATTTTTATACATGTGGGTCCTTTTCCTTCCTTTATGATTTTCTTAGGATATAAAACCAGTCGTAGCACTGCTGGATCAAAGGGTACACACAGTTTTATGGCCTTAATCCCATAATGCCGTATTCCAATAATTATGCCCTTATAGGCATAATTCCAAATTGCTTTCCAGAATGGCTAGATCATTTCACAACTCCACCGATAATGCATCAGTATCCCTATTTGCCCACATTCCCTCTAACATTTATCATTATCTTTGCACATTAATTTAGTGAATCTGAGAGGTGTGAAGTGGTACTTCAGAGTTGTTTTAATTTGCATTTCTCTAATGAATAGTGATTTCAAACATTTTTTTTCATATGACTACTTTTTTCTTTAATTTTATCATCTGAAAATTGTTTATATCAATTGACCATTTATCAACTGGGGAATGACTTGTATTTTTATAAATTTGACACAATTATTTTATGAGGCCTTTTTTAGAAACACTAGCTATAAAATTGTTTCCTCCAACTTTGTACTTCTCTTTTAATCTTGTTTGTGTTGGTTTTGTTGGTGTAAAATCTTTTAAACAATGTAGTCAAAGCTGTCCCTTTTGTATTTCATAATGTTCTCTATCTCTTTGGCCATAAATTCCACCCCTCTCAAAGATCTGATAGTTAATCTATCCCTTGCTCTTCTAATTTGCTCATAGTATCACCCTTCACACCTAAATCATGTATCTATTTTGACTTTATTGTGATGTGGGGTATGAGATGTAGGTTTATGCTGAGTTTCTGACACATTATTTTCCAGTTTTCCCAGCAATTTTTATGAAACAGAGAATTCTTATCCAAGAAGTTTTAACAATTAATGATGAAAAGAACTTGTATAAGTTCCCTAATGGAACTCACAATTAACTAGGAGGAAGGGAACACCTTATAAGATTGGAGTATGCTTTTAGCTGACATGCTAAATGTATAGAGGAGTTTAGTACCATAAAAAATTAGTTAGCTATAAGGAGATAGAATAGAGAGATTAAGAGGAGAGATACCATAAGGAATAATGGGGGGGGATAAGAAAAGAGACATCATCTGGCATGGGAGAGAAGGAATAGGATAGACACCATGAGGCAGAATATTTTGGCGGGCTGTTACCTGAAAGGGATTCACCAAAGATGATGTGAGCCATGCCTTGTCCATTTTCCACACTAAGAAGTGGTCCAAGCCCTTATTTTATTTATTACTTTTCTCTAATATAAGCCATAATCTGTTTTTGTTGTATTTATGTTCTTTTTTTTTTTGAAGTATACCAGCACAAGCACCTACTTTGATGTCTTAATTTTATTAATTGACTCTCTTTTCACCTATTCAAGTTCAGTGTTGCCTTGACAAGGATACTTGAAGACAATGGCTTGATTCAGAACTTTTAACCTTTCTAGTACTTAACAAACACTACAAAGCACTTATTTATTGTTTTGGTATAAGAATCACTACCATAAAGTTTATAAATGTTATTCTGGTAAAATATTGTGAAAAATCAAAGTAACCTTTCATGATAACTCTTATTTTTTTCTTCTTTCACCAATTTGGAAACTGCATTCTGAGATTTTGACTAGAAATGTTGGGTTTCGAGTTAGAAATTTTAGAAATGAAATTGTTATCCTTAATTGATAATAAAATAAATATAATTCTAGCCACAAATCCATGGTCAGAGATGATTTGTAAAATATTTGTACCAAAAAAGAGACAAAGGAGATAACTAAAAAGGGCTATCTCTCTAGCTCTGACTCTGATTTTCCTTCCTCATTTTCATTTTCTCAATGAAAACAAGAATCAGAGTTACAGGTTTCATCAGATAACTCATTTTTGGAATGTATTAGAAACAATACATATTGCAGATTCTTGCCCAACTTTTGATTGTATAACACATTATCATTATGAATTTATGTCCATCCAGACACTACTGATGACATCTGAAACCCAAGTTCTAATATCAACAACTCAAATCATATAATATTTTATGGTTTATTTTGTTATTTCCCACACAATAATATTATCAAGTATGGTTTGTGAAAATTATCCCATTGTTCAGATGATAAAACCAAGACTGAGAGGTAAAATAATTTCTCTATGATCATATAACACCAAAATAAAATCTGATAATCTGTGTAATGAATTTACAGTAAATAAGTTATCTTTGGCAAGTGATAATGTAAGAATTAAATTAAAATGTTATATTTTATGGAAGCTTTGATGCACAAATGTAATATCCTCATGTTAAACTTTACAAGGGAACTTGTTAATTTTCCTTCTCCAGAACTCTCAAAATATGCACCTTGGGGAGGTCTTTGCTTTTAATGGCTCCTCAATAATTTCATGGGCAGTATAGATAATGATTTACTTCTCTTTTTCTTTTTGTAGGGTAAGACCTGTTAGGAAGAATTCTACTTGACCCAAGTATTTCTTTAGATTACTCCCAGTTTTCCTTCAAAAAAGGAGAAACTTCTTTTTGTGTCATTTTAACCTCATCTTCTTGCAGGACACTTTCATACTCATATTCTTTCTCCTTCCTCCTTATCATTGGAGATAAATATATAAACAAGATTTGTGATTTACTGATCACAGTTCTTCAAGAACTCCCAGATAAGGAAACTCCCACTATTAATACAGATTGATAATTCTCTATAACTTCTATCTAGTCTTTGAGAAGACCCTGGAGAACTAAGAGATTATGTAAACGGTTACCCACCTGTTATATATCAGAGACAGGATTGGACTCAGTTTTTCCTGATGTTAAGCTCATCTCTCCACTGACAATATCACACTGTCTCTTAGCAAAGCATGACACCATCACTACAACAGATAAAAAAACCCATATTATCAAGAAGTATTTTGATAGTAATCATCAATTCCAAAGACTTAATGGTAGAAGGGATAATCAATATCCTCTTCCCATAAAATAAGTGCTGTTCAAACTATTACTTAACATTGGATTTTAATATCTGAATCTCTACTCTTCTTTCCAATTTCAAGATTAAGCATACTTGTGTAAATTCATTCCCCCTCTCAGCAGTATTCTTGATTCTCCAGACTTTGCTTCCATGTTTCAGCTGGCTTCTCACCCTGTAATAGCCCTCATCCACTTTTGGCCCTCTTCTCTCATTGGTGAATTATTTCTGGGGTTTTCATTTTGGGGACAGGAGTAGGTCAGCCATGCTTCATTATTCAACTGGATAAGCTTCCTACTCACTGGATTTTGCTCCCATTCCTCCACAAAGGTTTTTTTCTCCCTTCCCCTCCCATCCTGTTCTAACAACCCATACTTTCTGGTTTTTCTAGGCAGGGAGTTCTTTAATTTTTCCCTTGTATTTCTATCATCAGCATTTAGCATTGTAATCTCCCTCTCCCCAACATAGTTAAATGTTTAATAAATTCTTGTTTCTTTTTTGCCTGCCTAAAGGGATAAGGTAGATATTTCCAAAGCTGAGTTTTCAGTTTCTAACCCTATATCCATTAACCAGACTTCTCCGTGGACTCACCTACTTAGTGTGAATTTAAGAAAATGTTTTACCTCCCTTGAATATATTTACATTGTAAACTTTATTTCATTAATTGTAAAAATTAACACTTTTGATCCCTGTTAAAGTGACAATGAGAGTGGGTTGCTGGGGGAAGTATATTGTTGTAAAATAAGGACCAGATCAACAAGTAAATCTCAGATGTAGGTCACTTCATCCATTCTCAGATGAAGAACCAAAGCAGAACTTACTTGGAAATACTAATTTCATCCACTACCTCCCTTCATTAAACATAGTAAGTACAAGAAACAGACTTGGAAATGCATGGTGATGCTTTTTCCATTTTGCCTTGACTCAATAGATACTACAATGATCCTTTTTGTCTTAGAATAATATTCACTGCTTTTTATATCTTAGTCTGTTATTCTTCTGGCAAAGGGTTTTGAAGAATGATGGTAACTGTTCAGGTCATTCAGGCTCTCTGGAAACTCTTGCTTTAAGGGAAGAAGAGAGCAAGTTTTGTTTCTTGAAATTTTTTTTTTTTTGGTTTTGCTTTGCATTATAAAATTTAAGTTTATTCTTCAGTTTCTGCTGCCAATCATAAGTTTCTATTTCATTGTTACCTATGCCGATATGGCCTGTTACTTTTAAAATTGAAAGTAGTTTTATTTTAAATGACATTTTATGAGACTATAGTACTTTGGCAGGTCTACATTTCTAATGAGCCAACATACACATATGTTGGAAGGTAAAGACATTTGGCAGCACCTAGTTCCTCCTCCCTAACCTGAGATTTGCTTACATTGGCTAAAGAATGTGTATGTTACCATGTTACTACACAAAGCTTTCATTAAGAAAAGAACCATTTATCTCTTTAATATTCAAATAGATATTTATTGAGCTTGAATATATGGAGTTAACTTGTCTATTCTTGTTAGATATGAGAAAGAAAGGGAGAAATATCCAGACTATATTCTGAAATGTTTTATTGCTAAAACAAGAAAACAGTAATTTTTGAAAATGGAATAAACTTACAAGGAAAATACAGTTTCTTAGCTAAAATTAGTCTTGATTATAATACTTTTTATCAAGGAATTAAGTCTTCATTAACACTGGTTTCAATAAAAGAATGTCAGTACTAAGTGTTTTCATCTGGAAGTTTGCTAAGAAATAGATACTTTTTCTTTAGACAATGTACTTTGCAAAACAAAGTCATACAAAAAAAGTTTGGGAAAAAAACTCATACTGGAATAAAGGGGCAAAAATATCGAGTAACTTAATGAATTACATTTCTGTTTAGCCTTTTATTCCAAAGGTTATTTTCTTATTTGTGAAATAAAATTTCTGCCTTCATGAGAACCCTCAGAAAATTATTTAAAATTTAATTTAATTAATTTTTTACATTTTAAGTTCTACGTCGTTCTCCTCCCTCTCTCCTCATCCTGCACTAGAAAAGACCCACCATTTAACACAGAATTACATATATAACCTCTCCATATAAGTATATATATATATATATATATATATATATATATATATATATATATTTACATGCAATGTATACTTCTATTTATTAGTTCTTCCATAGTCCTTAATAGATTAAAACTCATTTAGATAGCCATTCTAGAAGTGAAGGTCAACAAATACACTCAGACATGTAATTGGGTCTCAAAGAATTCTTTTTTTTTTAATAGCCTTTTATTTACAGGTTATATGTATGGGTAACTTTATAGTATTGACAATTGCCAAACCTCTTGTTCCAATTTTACCCTTCTTTCCTCCACTCCTCCCCAGATGGCAGGATGATCAGTACATGTTAAATATATTAAAATATAAATTAGATACACAATAAGTATACATGACTAAACCATTATTTTGCTTACAAAAAGAATTCAGACTTTGAAATATTGTACAATTAGCCTTGAAGAAATCAAAAGCAGGTGGGCTAAAATAGAGGGATTGGGAATTATGTAATGGTTCTTAGTCATCTCCCAGAGTTCTTTTCGCTGGTGTAGCAGTTCAGTTCATTACTGCTCCATTGGAAATGATTTGTTTGATCTCATGCTGAGGATGGCCAAGTCCATCAGAATTGGTCATCATATAGTATTGTTGTTGAAGTATATAATGATCTCTTGGCCCTGCTCATTTCACTCACCATCAGTTCATGTAAGTCTCTCCAGGCCTTTCTGAAATCGTTCTGTTGGTCATTTCTTACAGAAAAATAATATTCCTATTCATATACCACAATTTATTCAGCCATTCTCCAACTGATGGGCATCCACTCAGTTTCCAGTTTCTAACCACTACAAAGAGGGCTGCCACAAACATTCGTGCACATACAGGTCCCTTTCCCTTTTTTATGATCTCTTTGGGGTATAAACCCAGTAGGAACACTGCTGGATCAAAGGGTATGAAGTTTGATAACTTTTTGAGTATAGTTCCAAATTGCTCCAGAATGGTTGGATGTATTCACAGTTCCACCAACAATGTATTAGTGTCCCTGTTTTCCCACATCCCTTCCAACATTCCGCATTATCTTTCCCTGTCATTTTAGCCAATCTGACCATTGTGTAGTGGTATCTCAGAGTTGTCTTAATTTGCAATTCTCTGATTAAATAATGACTTGGAGCATCTTTTCATATGGCTAGAAATAGTTTAAATTTCTTCATCTGAGGATTGTCTGTTCATATCCTTTGACCATTTTTCAATTGGAGAATGGCTTGATTTTTTATAAATTAGAGTCAATTCTCTCTATACTTTGGAAATGAGGCCTTTATCAGAGCCTTTGACTATAAAAATATTTTCCCAGTTTATTGCTTCCCTTCTAATCTTGTCTGCATTGGTTTTGTTTGTACAAAAACTTTTCAGTTTGTATAGTTTAAATTTTCTATTTTGTGATCAGTAATGATCTCTAGTTCTTCTTTGGTCATAAATTCTTTCCTCTTCCACAGGTCTGAGAGGTAAACTATCCTGTGTTCCTCTAACTTATTAATAATCTCATTCTTTATGCCTAGGTCATGAACCCATTTTGACCTTATCTTGGTGTACAGTGTTAAGTGTGGATCAATGCCTAGTTTCTGCCATATTAGTTTCCAATTTTCCCAGCAATTTTTGTCAAACAGTAAGTAAAGACAGAATTCTTAAGACATACATAAGTTTTTACTTTTCTGATTATTTTTTAACACATTGTATAGAATAACCATAAACCATTTCAGAAATAAATGGAAAAAGAAAAGAAATAACTCAATTTCAAAAGCATTTTAAGATTTACAAAACGTTTTCCCCATGAGACAATGAAGAAGATAGATATATGTTCATTGTCTTCATTTGATGTAGTACAATTTGCCCAGATTGCTTCCTTCCCTTGTCCCAACCTCAGCCTGAGTATAGAGAAAAAAGAGCAGTAGGACTGAAATAGCTAGCATGACTATGCTATATATAACATATATGTATATAATATACATTAACAGAAGCTCTCTATGATCCCAAGGAATTCTACCAACCTCTGTGCACATCCTCTTGTAACTTCTCATCATCAAAGGTATTATTAGAAATGCCTGGAGCAAATATTACAGAATAAACCTGGCACAGGTGCTATGAGAGATGCCTGCGGTTCTAGGTGAACAGGTTAAAATTCCTTAGACAGGGGAGTCAAAGACCTCAGCATTCTCTTTCTGCTGGACAGAGATACTAAGATACCATGAGATTAGTAGTGGGGAGATTACTACTTTGAGGAAATGAATGTTATTAAGTGATAACTTCATATTTTAGTTTATTATTTTTGATAACCATAATCCAAAGGTGGAATAGAGAGCTGACCTCAGACCTCAGAATTAGTTAGACCTGACTCCAAATTCTTCCTCTGACACACATTAGCTATGTGACTCTAAATTCTTTATAACTATAAATTGCCAAGAAAATGCCAGTCTATATAGATAGGGGAATTTCCTTATGGGGACCACCCTATATTGATGAAATCACAAGTCTGATTAAAAATATCTTAATATTAGATTATAATGCTAGTTCATTTGCTCATATTTAAGAAGCTTTAAAAAGATTATTTGGAGGTAGAATGGAATGATAGCCCTTAAATCAACATATTAGATATATTAGATAAATATTTGGGGGCAGTAGGGATAAAAGAGGACTTGAAACTACACAGTTTCAAATATTGAGTATTGTGTAAAAAAGTATTGCATAACCTCTGAATCACCTCTTCTATGTGGATCCTCATTTCTCAACAATCTTTGAGATTGAGAAGTCCCTGAGTTCCTGTTGATAATTTCACTATTCTACTCAAGCCATTATCAAATAGCACAGCAAATAAAATGGCAAGGGAAGATTCACCCTATACATTTACACTCTACTTTGCATTACCATACCACTAGTAGGTGTCAGATAAACAAAGAGTATGTAAGATCAGATGATCTACATGGAAGAAACATATTAACTTATATGAATGTAGGAAACATATGTAGCCAGATACTCAGATGTAGAGGGCGTTCTTGTATAAAGGGGAGGATGCACTCTGAGTATTAATATGACCTTGATAATTCATATATCTCATATTTTAGAGATACTGATGATATGCATTGGACAAGTCATTCTGCTGGGTATAATGATTGTTGTTGAGCATTGATCTTTGCTATCTACTTCTGGACTTCATCTCTTTAGGGTTACCTATTGAACCCCGAGGTTATTTTAGGATTGTTAGGAAATGGTAACTAGATAGTCCAAATAAAAATGGGATAGCATTCCTTTAGTCACTCTGACCAAGAGAAAGGGTAATTTTCTTCCACTCCTTTGCCTCCCTTCTCTATTCATCAACAGCAATTCCCATTGTATGTTGGTCCATGGGTCTATATCATTGATCAGATTAAATCCTCATTGCCTCCCTAAATTATTCTTCTAGTTAAAAAAAAATTAGATGGAGTTCAAATAAAAAATTTGAACACTTGTGAACAAAAATTGATGTATACCATAGTTACAGAAAATCATCCCAACTACACAGTACAATGCACATACATCTATATGATCTATGGCATTCACATTAGTATTACATTCATCTAATATGTGAGAAACATAGTTTATAAGATATTGGCAATAGGTAAAGGGAAGGGAATCAGCATTTAGGTATCACCTACTATGACATTATGTTTAATACTTTACAATTATTATCTCATTTGATATTCACAAAAATAGTATGAGATAGGTGCCCATTTTACAATTGACTTATCTGAGACAAATTAATTTGCCCAGGATCATATCCAGACACATAGAAGTGTTTGGAACTGGATTTGAATTCAGGTCTTCACTCTAGGTCCAGCACTTTAAACACTGTTACATAGCTAAGAACACTAATCTTAATGCAATACCAAATATATAACATCACCAAACTAAATTACATAATCAAATATATAGATCTCATAAAGATGTATACTATGTCCACAGGTAGTGATAATATGCCTAACATGTCATTCTAGAATATGCATCAAAGAGAACTAGCACAAAAAAAGCCCCTTGTTTAGCACAATTTAGGTTATATATAACACATAGCAAGATACTTCCCTTACATAAGGAAGAACATATTTCATGTTTATTTCAATGGGCATCTTTTGGCTTTATGAGTTATCAATTTTTTTTTCTGGAAGCCTTGTAAATAAGATTAATTAATGGCTAATTAGTCCCAGTATTTCTACTGCCATTCTATGAGTTTTAATGGCTTTAGACTGAATATTAGTATCTATAGAACCATTGGTCTATTGTACTAATTTTGACACTGTGTAAGGCTCTTTCAGGAACAACTTGTTTCAATTTTTGTACTTTCTCAGTTATCTAAGCATAGTACCTGATATGTAGTATAATCTTTTACAAATTGAACATTTAAAATGTATTCATGTTAATTTATGTATATATGTATACTTATATACACATACATGTACATATATAATGCATCATATATATGAACTATATGTTGTTTTTCATTTTCCAACATATTGTTTAAAACTTGGCCCTCCATGTTTTCTATGTGGGAAATATTCTTGTTGGAGGCATAACTAGGAATTTTTTCACCTGGACTAAATGGATTTGAGCATTAAGGGGTGGGCTAGGGAGGAAGAACTGGTGATAAAGAAAGCAGCTTTTACCCCCATAAATTATATTTTACTGATAGATTTTGTTTTTATAGTGTTTGGATTTCCTTGACTCCCAGAGAGTAATTCTTTTTAATAGGGGTTGGCAACTTTTATGTGTATATGTCATTGACTGCTTCAGCATTGATATTGATATGTACTCATTTCTTTAGAATAAAATTTAAAAATGATTGAAGGATATACTAAATTTCATTTAGAGGTTAGTAAAAATAAAGTTGCTATTTTTTATCTAAATTCATGAACCCCTTGAAATCTATCCATGAATTCCTTAAGAACTACCTTATATTTTCTTTTTAAGAGGAAACAGACCAGTATCAATTAAAACATTGAAAAAAACCCAATTTTATATACAATGTTTCATTAAGGATTTAGCTTTGATGGATGACAGAGCACTTGTCCTCTAGTATTCCCTTGATTTTGAAAAGTTGAGGGAATGTGAGCCCCAGAAGAGGGACGTCAGGGTAATAGAACCCTAACAGTAACTACCTAGGTATGCTCAAGAAAAGATGGCTTCAGTCCAGTGGAGTACTAAGACAGTGCAGAGGGATTGCAGTTGACATAAGAAGCATATGCCATATCCTTAGGTCCTGGAACAAAGCTCTGTGTGTCCCATCCAAGTTAAAGCTCCGGTCTTTACTGCTTCTTTTTCATTATTTTAATTGTAGTTTTTACATAGACACACATAATTTTATATATATATATATATATATGTATATATATGTATGTGTTTGTGTGTATACATACATATCTACATCATATATATATATATATATTTAAATATTGTTATCACTATATATTCTTTGTTCTTGAGGACCAATGACATCAGGAGAGCAATGTCTTGATTTGCAAGTGAGGCAGGATTGTGCAAAGTCTCCCTCTTCCAGGGACATTTGAATCCAGTGGCAAAACATAGGTCAGAATGACTGGAGATACCCCAGATACAGTCAGAGACTTTGGCCTTTTTAAGCTAAGGTCTTTCTCAGATCTCACTTTGAGACAACACCCATTCAGTGCTTTAAGGCTTGTTAATATTGTTGGTTGCCCTTTGTTCTCATAGGACAAGGTTATCAGGGAAGGGATATTGTGACCTGCAAGTAAATTGAATTTAATTGAAGGAGGACTATGCAAAGTTACAGATTTCACTTTCCCCTCCAGAGCCATCTAGGTCTAGTGGCCCAGAAACAGATCAGGATGACTGGAAATGGCCCTGGATGCAGTGGGAGATCTTGGCCTTTCTTTTTTTTTTTTTAATTTTAATAGCTTTTTATTTACAGGTTGTATGTATGGGTAACTTTACAGCATTGACAATTGCCAAACCTCTTGTTTGAATTTTTCCCCTCCTCCCCACCCTCTCCCCCAGATGGCAGGATGACCAGTGGATGTTAAATGTATTAAAATATAAATTAGATACACAATAAATATACATGACCAAACTGTTATTTTGCTGTACAAAATGAATTGGACACTGAAATATTGTACAATTAGTCTGTGAAGGAAATCAAAAATGCAGGTGGGCTAAAATAGAGGGATTGGGAATTCGATGTAATGGTTCTTAGTCATCTCCCAGAGTTCTTTTGCTGGGCGTAACTGGTTCAGTTTATTACTGCTCCATTGGAACTAATTTGGTTCATCTCATTGCTGAGGAGACCTTGGCCTTTCTAAGCTAAGGTTTTCAAAAGGTCTCAGTCTGACTGAGGCAGTGCTCCATCAGTAATTAAGGCTAGGTAAGAAATGAAGCAGAGAATGGCCTCTTTTACCCAGACAAAAAAATTTAACAAATCTGGGAGAGAAAGATCTTCAGGGCTTTTGGCCAGAACATAAATTCACTCTGAGCCATCAAAACTCAATGATCTAATGAGTCTTGGGCTTGGAATAATTATTGGCCAATCAATGATAGTCAGAGTGATTTGGTTTTAAGGCATGGTCCTTTGAATACTAATGGGCTTTATTAAAATATGGTTTTTCAGAATTCTATTTCAAGAAATCACAAATAAAACTATATAGGACACAAGGGTTGTCTCAATTTTTAAAATGATGGAATAAAAAAAATAGGAAGAGAAAAATGAACTGAGCTCCGAAACCCTAAGATATCTTGTGAGGTTTCAGGAGTCAAAATTTATATTCCTTTGGGCAGAGCACCCACATGGAAGGGTATGATTTCCTTACGTGGACAGAGGAAGAGAAGGGAGAGAGAAAGAGCACTATTACAAAACAAAATACAATTATCCCTTCCACATAAAGACTTTTCTCTTTATGGCTTCAATATATCACAGGTCCACATAAGAAATTAAATGGGAAATTTGGATGGGGTTTTGTGGAAACCACAAACGACTTGTGAAGACCAGTAGATGACACAGAGGCTGTAACCAAATATTTCAGCCAAATTTCACAAAAGTATTGTAAAGACCCCATAAAAGAAAAAAAAAATCAGACCCTCTCTGGTGAAAAGGAAAGTTCAAAAAATTTTACATGGATTTTCCAGCTCTCTGGGGTGCCTTACTCCTAATCTCCACAATGTAGAAAGGACAAATGTAAAGTATTTTATGTAGTCTTGACACTTTGCATTAGGGGAAACTTTATAACATGGAGAGAAATAAGTATTTAATGGGTTCATTGTTCATGGTAAAAATAGCTAACCTTTCCTCAAACATTTTTCTCTTTGATAAGGCTGACTACTTTTTCTCTTTTCCAAACTTTCACTTAGTCCATGGACACTGGAATGCTTATGTATGCATGCATTATGAGTATTTTTTTGGATTTAATTGCTTTCAAAAAGCAGACTGACATGTATAGTGTTCTCCAACAGAACAACCAATGAAAATATGCTGACACAAAACAGCAGCTGGAAATAATCAGATAGCAGCAGTCTGGCTGAAACAGGAAGTACTATGAAGAGAAATTTGTTCACTGTGTTATGTTATTTAGAAGCCCTAAAGATTTGAGAGAACTTTGGGGTTTTTTTTTTTGTTTGCTTATTTTTTCTGTTTTGAACTTAATAGTTCAATATGTTTATAGATTCCATCTACATGGTAGCAACACAATCTAGGAGAGTGGAAAACAGTCATTTGTAACATATAGATTTATTTTTTCCACAGGTACTGACTAATTTGTACTTTTTTTAGTTTCCTGAATTAAATTTAAAAAAAAAGAAGTTTTATCCATCACTTCAAATCTCCACTTGAGCTTTGGTTTCCTCATCTGTAAAATAAGAGGCCTCAAGTGATCAGAAGAGACAACTGAGAAAGCAAGTGGCTGATGGAATGGATTGGGTACTTGAGTCATTTATATATCTTTTTTGTATTTTCCACGATTGGTTCATGAAAATAAATCAGCAAGTTTCTAAATTGTTTCCAACTTTAAAGTAATTATGCTTTGTTATCTGTCTGTGGCCATATAATTACCAAATATCTGAGATAAGATTCCAGCTTAGATCTTGTTGTCCAGGACTCATTATATGACAGTTCTTTTTAGTCTTCACATTCAAACCCCCAGCAAAGGAATGCCTAAACAAGGCCAGAAATTGCTGGAGTTTCTGAGGACATGTTACTGGACAAATGTATCTCACTTGCACTGACTTTGTCTGAAATACTATCTTTAGAGATTTATCCTTTTCTTGTGGATTACAGTTAAATCGTAAATAATTCTGGAAATGAAAACAGTAAAGCATTCATGATTTACTAGATACTTTTCTTCTTCAGGTTAAGTCTGAGTTGGGGTGAAGTGATTCAGGCTAGTTGGCTTTGGCCCCTTCTATGAGGCAAGAATGGGGGTTACCTCCGCAGCAACATTAAATATTAAATGAGCAGACTTTAGGTAGTCAAAGATATTGCACCAATGCAGATGTGCATTTTAATTCAAATGACATGTAATTGATATATTTGTACTTGTATTGGAATATCTCTCTCTCTCAACATGGTACTTTTGGAATAATACCTGATTTTCTTTGCCTGTTGTTTTTTTTTTAATTATAAAGAGTATTAGCTCTGACTGACAGTTTTAGAATTGCTCTGCAGATTTCTGGCTAGTACTAGTCTATCTTGGAATATGAGCAAAATTGAGATCTTGGGTGATGATAAAACATAAAGACAGTATATTTTCTTAATAGCTTTTTAAAACCACAGGTCAGGGTTTTATTTTATTATTTTAAAATGACAATAGATAGCATAAATATAGATTCTGTCCATACATGCTGAAAATCTGAAATGGACAAACAGAAGTTGGCATCTCTAATAAGATCTTGGGGGGGTAGATTTTGGATTTTGCTGTTTCATTTAAAATGTGGATGTGTCAGGAGTATATTGAATTAACAATCTAGATTATGTTTTGGAAAGCCTCAGATCCTTTGATAGAACTAAGCTACTTGAGGTTGGGGATTGTTTCATTATTGTTTTTGTGCTTAATAGATACTTATTGATTAACTGATCAATTCTAAACCAGGTAAACAGGAAAATCAGAAACTTTATGAGCAAAATTACAGACCACTTTTCACACAAATTAAGTCTGATCTAACCAATTGGAAAAATATTAAATGCTCTTGGATAGGGCGAGCAAATATAATAAAGATGACAATATTACCTAAACTAATCTATTTATTTAGCGCTATACCAATCAGACTCCCAAAAAACTATTTTAATGACCTAGAAAAAATAACAACAAAGTTCATATGGAAAAACAAAAGGTCAAGAATTTCAAGGGAATTGATGAAGAAAAAATCAAATGAAGGTGGCTTAGCTGTACCAGATCTAAAATTATATTATAGAGCAGCAGTTACCAAAACTATTTGGTATTGGCTAAGGAATAGATTAGTTGATCAGTGGAATAGATTAGGTTCAAGGGATAAAACAGTCAACAAATATAGCAACCTAGTCTTTGACAAACCCAAAGACCCCAGTTTTTGGGATAAGAACTTACTGTTTGATAAAAATTGCTGGGAAAATTGGAACCTAATATGGCAGAAACTAGGCATTGATCCATACTTAACGCCGTACACCAAGATAAGGTCAAAATGGATTCATGACCTAGGCATAAAGAATGAAATTATTAATAAATTAGAGGAACATAGGATAGTTTACCTCTCAGACCTGTGGAAGGGGAAGGTCTTTATGACCAAAGCAGAATTAGAGATCATTACTGATCACAAAATAGAAAATTTCGATTATACCAAACTGAAAAGTTTTTGTACAAACAAAACTAATGCAGACAAGATTAGAAGGGAAGCAATAAACTGGGAAAATATTTTTACAGTCAAAGGTTCTGATAAAGGCCTCATTTCCAAAATATATAGAGAATTAACTCTAATTTATAAAAAATCAAGCCATTCTCCAATTGAAAAATGGTCAAAGGATATGAACAGACAATTCTCAGATGAAGAAATTGAAACTATTTCTAGTCATATGAAAAGATGCTCCAAGTCATTATTAATCAGAGAAATGCAAATTAAGACAACTCTAAGATACCACTACACACCTGTCAGATTGGCTAAGATGACAGGAAAAAATAATGATGATTGTTGGAGGGGATGCGGGAAAACTGGGACATTGATGCATTGTTGGTGGAGTTGTGAACGAATCCAACCATTTTGGAGAGTAGTTTGGAACTATGCTCAAAAAGTTATCAAACTGTGCATACCCTTTGATCCAGCAGTGTTACTACTGGGATTATATCCCAAAGAGATTATAAAGAAGGGAAAGGGACCTGTATGTGCACGAATGTTTGTGGCAGCCCTTTTTGTAGTGGCTAGAAACTGGAAACTGAATGGATGTCCATCAGTTGGAGAATGGCTGAATAAATTGTGGTATATGAAAATTATGGAATATTACTGTTCTGTAAGAAATGACCAACAGGATGATTTCAGAAAGGCCTGGAGAGACTTACACGAACTGATGCTGAGTGAAATGAGCAGGACCAGGAGATCATTATATACTTCAACAACAATACTAGATGATGACCAGTTCTGATGGATCAGGCCATCCTCAGCAACGAGATCAACCAAATCATTTCTAATGGAGCAGTAATGAACTGAACTAGCTATGCCCAGAAAAAGAACTCTGGGAGATGACTAAAAACCATTACATTGAATTCCCAATCCCTATATTCATGCACACCTGCATTTTTGATTTCCTTCACAAGCTAATTGTACAATATTTCAGAGTCTGATTCTTTTTGTACAGCAAAATAACATTTTGGTCATGTATACTTATTGTGTATCTAATTTATATTTTAATATATTTAACATCTACTGGTCATCCTGCCATCTAGGGGAGGGGGTGGGGGGGGGTAAGAGGTGAAAAATTGGAACAAGAGGTTTGGCAATTGTTAATGCTGTAAAGTTACCCATGTATATATCCTGTAAATAAAAGGCTATTAAATTAAAAAAAAAAAAAAAGAAGGAAAGAATTAACAGAATCTAGGATTGAATCGGAAGAGTCACAGCAGTACAAAAGTTACATTGAGTGAGGTTGAAAATGATTTGATCTATTGGCAACAGAAAGGCACTCAGCAGTGACTCAATAAGTATTTATCAAATTCCTACTAAATGTGATGCACATATCAACTTGGCTAAGCAGAGATTAGGAAACTTTAGGATATAGAAGAAAGTCCATAAACAAGCAGTACTTTTCTCCAAAAAACAACAGAGAGATTTCTGGAGCTAACAATGAAATTTGCTAATTTAAGATAACAAAGAAGCATACAGTTCTCTTTTAAGTTTCCATGCTGAGAGTTTAAGCATTGATCAGTCTAGACTGGGTCCTGGAAATCTGTTATGGCAATATTTGGGAAGATAATACCTCTTCTTCACAAGGGTGTAACAATTTCCTTAAGCCCTGGTTGTAATCTCAGCCAGAGGTTTCAGATCAAGTTTCCAATTGACTGATGAGGCTCTAGCTCAGACTTGGGAATAATGGAATTATGTTCAAAGCCAACTATGAGAACTCACCAAAGTTGGCAGGAAACCCTGTCAAACTCTAAAACAATGACTTTTTTGATTATATGATCAGGGAGGAATTATCAGTAACCTAAACAGTATTTGCTTTAGGCTAACGAGAGCTACAGCATTGAATACTTTAATTAGAGGATCTGTTAATAGGCACTTTAATTTTCTCGAGTTGATTTGAAAGAAAGGGAAAGGAGAACATGAAAGACATAAGCGAATGGGGTTTTGATATGGAAGAAAAGATTGCTAAAACTTGGAAGAGAGACTTGTAAAGTTTTGTTTCTGACACTACACCTTTGAATTTTACCCTTCTCTCCCTAGCCCATCATGCAGTTCATGGTAGATTGGATACACAGATTTGACTTTAAATTTTGGCTTTGCTTTTTTCCTGTATGTCACTTCATCTGTATGGGTCTTAGTTTTTTCCTCTTTAAAATAAGGGAATTGGAGTAAATTATCTTTGTAAAACTTTATAGGTCTTAATTTAGAATTCTACTACCATTTTCTTAAGAATATGGAAATTGGGATTTTTTTTTCTTTTTTTTCTGAAGACAATTAGACAAAAGTGATTTGCTTAGGGTCACATGGCTAGTAAGTGTCTGAGATCAGATTTGAACTCAGGTTTTCCCAATTCCAGGGTCAGTACTCGGTCCACTGCATTCCCTAACTACTCCCCTTCTCACCTATTTGAATGGAAGTGGATGTTGCTTTCAGTTGTAGACAAAAGGCCACAATGGAGCTCATTCCAACCATGGACTTGAAAACACTATTGTAGTTTAAAGACAGGGCAAGTGAGGGGAACACCAATGAGTAAAAGGAACCCAATTATAAATACATTTTTAAAAAGTTTTTGAGGTCTTGAGAAAGTGCTTGTTCCTTTTTCTCTTCAATATGTATATTCCTAAATCTAACATGAATGACCAGTCAATTATGGTATTATAGGATCTTTGACAATAAACTAACTAGAATCTCAAATAGGCAAAGAACTCTTACTAATATAACCTTCCCTGGAACAATTCTATTTCACAGTTCTCTAGATTAATAGCTAGGACTGAGTGAGACCTTGGGAGCACTGGGTCTAGACTCTAGACTGAGTCTTTTGAGTTCAAATCTGAGCTCAGATAGTTTTGTAACCTTGAGAAAAGCATTGTAACCTCTGTTTCCCTTAGTTTCTTTATCTAAAATGTAGGTAATAAAAGCCCCTACCTCATAGGGTTGTAATGAGGATCACATGAAATAATATCTCTAAAGCATGTTGCCTGACACATAGTAGGTACTTTGTGAGTGCTTACTTCCCTTCCTTCTTACCTCCATGGAGATGTATAGAATGAAACAGGGCAATGAGTACATTATAAGATATTTGGACCTGTCTTCCTTTGTTACAACACTTAAGAGAGTGAATACTCTGTGAGAGTTAAACCCGTCCCTTTGTGTGGTGAGAAAAAAAAAAATAAGCCAGTGTTTCTCCAGAAGGTATTGAAATCATCTTGAAGAACCAGCTATGGCCAGCGAAAGAACTCTGGGAGATGACTAAAAACCATTACATTGAATTCCCAATCCTTATATTTTTGCTTGCCCACATTTTGGATTTCCTTCAGAGGCTAATTGTACAATATTTCAGAGTCCAATTCTTTTTGTACAGCAAAATAACGGTGTGGTCATGTTAAAAAAGAAAAAAAAAAAAAAAAGGAAAAGCTGAGCTCAAAATGGGTCATAGAATAGGTGTGTGGATCTGGGTAAGTCATTTCACTGTTTGCCCAGTTTCCTCATTAGGGAAATGAGCTGGAAAGGGAAATGGCAAAACCACTCCACCTTTGCCAAGAAAATCCCAAATGTTGTGAAGAGTGAGATATAATTGATAATTGACTGAATAACAGTGCCCTCAGTACTATTTCTTTTAAAAAAATCTTCTTGAAGTAATTTGAAGAGAGCCTACTTGTGTGTGTCACACTGAAAGGCACCTTTAGATTGATATACAATCCTTTGTGCCATGTGGCATTCTGACAAAGGAGAAGAGTTGAATACAACTATCCCATCCATCACTTTCCAGAAGCCATCATGAAACCTCCTTTCAGGAATATATTATACATACATACACACACACACACACACACACACACACACTCCCATATGTGTGTGTATAATTTTTTTTTGGTACATGCTGCCTGTTTCTATAAATAATACTTAAAATAATATCAATACAAATACAAAGATAGTCAATAAGCTACCAATAAAAACACAGACAGCATTCTGCAGATAATAGTATAGAAATCTTCTTTGGGGAAACCCAGGAATCATTATTAACGTACATGAGCTCAAGGTAACTTTGTCCAGATATCACTGATAAGTTTTAGTGGCCATGAATTTCACTGGTAGGTAGTAAAATCTAAGGAAAAGGGATGGAACATGTTGTTTTGGAAATTCTTGAAATGAGGACAGATGATGCTGTTTCTCTGAACTTCTGCATTGTGTCTCTCTTAAAGGTGACCAAAGGCAGGAGAAGAAATTTTGGTTCATGTGACGATTTTCTTATATTTGGCAGTGCTTTAAAAATCTTTGATGTGAAATGAGTCAAGAAACATGTTAAGATCTATTTTTGTGCAAGGCACTATGCTGATTTCTCTTTGGGTCTAATACTTTCATTTATAAAATGAAGGGATTAGATCAATTGATCTCTAAAGTTTATTCCTATTTTTAGATTCCATGACTTTGAGCATAATATTATTTTGTTATTATAAATACTTGTTGTTATTGTATCTTTATTTTTCTGACAAATTGTTCATCATTTTGAGCTTTGGCCTGTAACAGAAATACCAATTTTAATAATATTCTCACAGGAAAGTGGATTAACGGATGATAGAATTAGAGGTGATAGGCAAACTCTCTTATTGTTTATGGGTAAGTAAACTGAAGCCCTAGAGAAATTCAGTGATCTTAGGCCATATGGGTAGTATTTGCTACAAGTAAAAATTTGAATCCAGGACCTCTGTTTACAAATCCAATTTTTTTATGTAGTTGGTAGAAGTATGGTAGAAAATATAAACTGTCTATAAGCTATTTAAAAAAAATATTAGTCCTATTGGAAATAAATTCCTAAACAAAGAGTACAAGAGATCAGATTCAACTACAACGGTTTTGCATAATTCACAATTTTACCTATAATTTTTATTTTAAAAATAAAATGTTACCCCAAAATTTAAATATCTTTTCTTTTCAGTTGAAATACAAATATTTAATATTTAATAGTAGATTCTGAAAACTCAATAAAGTGCTTTCTTTATAACAGACTTAAGAATTTTCTGGTGCTAGTATTGTCCCTCTTTTATACATAAGGAATTTTGTGGGTAGAATAAGTTAACAAACTTTTATGGAATCAGATAGTCAATAAGTATAGTAGCTAAGATTCAAACTGAGATCTTCTGGGCTTAATATGAGCAAGCTTTCCTCTGTGCTACCTACCAAGTTATTGACATCACCACTTTTTAAAAGTAATAGTTTATGACTTGAAAGGAATGTCTACCACAACCGTATCATCTAGACTGTTTACTTAATGTCTCCTTCTAGCACCTCATAGGTAATATACAGCACATGGAAATTCCAACCGTAGGACTGGAATTTCAAGTCACATTCTTAAACCAGATTATATCCTTAAAATATTATAGATGTTTAGGAAACTTGTTAATAAATGGGTATTTAAATTAAATATTCTGTAATTGTGCAAAATACTGTCTCAAGAGCTCCTGACTCTGATGAGGACATTGAGGAAGAGACTTGTGATTTGCCTGGGTCACAAACCTTCAAGGTCAGAATCAGAATTTGAAACCAATTTTCACTTCTTGACTCAAACTTCACTATTCTATTTGTTATATCATAAAATCCTTCTCTGATAAAGAGTTCATATATCTTAAGATATCTTACTTCTTCCACTCCATACTTGTTAGTAACTTTCATTATGTCTGAGCTTCTGAAATTTACTTTCAATTCTATTCCACAATTATTAATTACCTACTATATGCTAGGCACAGGGCTATCTGTAGTCTAACAAGAACATAAATATTTGTACAATTTATTTATCTACTTTGTCTACATACTTAAGACTGAAATGCAAAAAAGCAAAATTAATAAATTCTAATATGAATTTAAATAATAAAACAAGAGTCTATTTCTCTTTCTATATAATTAAGAATAGACTAGTATGAATATACTCTGTCATGGCCAGAAACATACACATGTACATGTGTATCTTTGTGTGTGTGTGTGTGTGTGTTTGTATGTAGTGTTTTTAAGTATCAATCAAGGTAGAAAGGCTTCAAATATGTACCCAGTGATGGTCTATATGTTGATCATAAAAGAACTCAATAAATTGAGGCTCTTTACCAGATAGCGTGTTTCATGGGATTATTTTGATCCTAAAATTTTTGAAAATTATCTATTAAATCATGAAAAGTTTATAATGTATAGAAATAGAATAAATATGAATCCCAATTCAGTGAAATGTTCTTGTTACCATAGATGTGTTTGCTTCTGGCATTAATTAATGAATTACTTTTATTTATTTATTTTATTTTCTCTAGCCCATAAAAGTTTTCTATAATTAGAGCTTTAACAAGTAGGCAAACTAAAATGTTATTTGTCATAAGCAAACTTCTGTAGGCATATAAACAATGCCCTAATTTATATGATTTTTCATCTTTTGGGTTCAGAATTAGAGAAGAATAATTCTTCCTTTTCCCCGCTGGAGAACAGAACTAGGCTGTATCTGTTCTTGAATTTGCACTAGACCAAAAAGGTAAGGATTAGGTGGAAGTCACAAATAATTTTCTTCAAGCCCTTTCTGAACATTGCCCAGAAAATTTTAATTTATAGATCTGCTTCATTAAGGATACAATATGAACCATGCAATATTACCTGGGGATAATATGAATAAAATTAATGGTATTGGAAGTCTTTGTAGAATCTATAATCAAAATGAATTCAGGCTGTTATTCAGATTTCATGTTTTAAAAAGGCAATAAATTGTGTAACTGATATCAGTATTAGGACAGCTGGGTGATTAAAATGCCAGCCTAGAGTTAAAAAAAATTATCTAAGTTAAAATTCAGCATCAATATTAGCTTATACAATCCTGGGCAAGTCACTCAACCCTGTTTTACCTCAGTTTTCTTATATTTGCCAAGAAAGACAGAACTGGGGTTGCAAAAAATTTGATGTGACTGAAATAAATGAACAACAATAAAATTATCAGTATTAGAATAAAACCCACAATTAAAGCTGATATTTGAAAATATAACAATTCTAAAGGCTGTGGAATGAAAAATATACTATCACGGAAGAGCAAGTGATTTTTATTTGTTTTTTCCCAATAATATTTTATTTTTTTAAATACATTTATAAAATTTTGTGCTTCAAATTTTTCTCTCTCCCTCCCTTATCTTTCCCCTCCCCAAGATAGCAAACAATCTGATATAGGTTAAATATGTGCAATTCTTTTAAACATATTTCCATATTTCTTATGTTGAACAAGAAAAATCAGATCAAAAGAGGAAAAACTAAAAGAAAAAACAACAACAAACAAACAATAACAACAAAAAAGGTGAAAACTATGCTTCAATCTACATTCAATTTCCATAGTTCTGTCTCTGAATGAAGATGCCATTTTCTATTCCAAATAAGTCTTCTCAGGTTTTTCTGAAATTAGCCTGCTCTTCATTTTTTATAGAACAATAATATTCCATTGCATATATATATATATATATATATATATATATATCACAATTTATTTAGCCATTTCCCAATTGATGGACATCCACTCAATTTCCAGTTTCTTGCCATTGCAAAAAGATCTGTTACAAACATTTTTGCACATGTTGGTTATTTTTCTCCTTTATGATCTTTTTGGGATACACACTGCTGGATCAATGGGTATACTCTAGTTTGATAGCTTTTGGGGTATAATTTTAAATTCCTCTTCAGAATGATTGGATTAGTTCACAACTCCACCAACAATCTATTAGTGTCCCATATTTTCCACATCTCCTCCAATATTTGTCATTATGTTTTCCTGTCATCTTAGTCTAAGAGGTCTGAACTGGTACCTCAAAGTTGTCTTAATTTGCATTTCTCTAATCAATAGTGATTTAGAGCACTCTTTTAGATGACTAGAAAGGGTTTTAACTTCTTCATATGAAAATTGTTCAGATCCTTTGACTATTTGTCAATTGGGGAAAGACTTGTATTCTTATAAATTTGAATCAATTCTGTATATATTTTAGAAATGAGGCCTTTATCAGAAATCTTGGCTAAAAATTTTCCCCCCAATTTTCTGCTTCTTTTTTTAATCTTGACTCCATTGGTTTTATTTGAAGTAGGTGATTTTTAATATAGAATAATATCCAATCTGATTTTCTTTCACTTCCATTTTGAATCCTGTTCTTCCCTTTTGATAACTCACTTTCACCCCTGCTAATTCTAGTCTATCAAGAATTATGGTCACTACCTTAGAACTTTTCTGACTCTTCCTCTTAAACACAAATTGTACTCTCTTTTTTTATCCTTAATATATTTCACTAAGTGACTAAGAGGATAAATTAATTGGGACCTAAAGTGCTGTTTTCTTCCTCTTTTCTGGAAAACATTGCCAACTTTAACTTTGTTTTTAAATATCTAAACACAGAGGTATGAGAAATATTTACCCACATGGACAAGGGGAAAGATATTTTTATGCAGGAAGAAGTAAAAGCTCTAAAATCTCATGGTTAAAGATTGCTGCCTAATTCATCTATGCACAGAGTTAGACATGGTATTAGTCAAGTTCCCTATTTTCTTTCTTCTGTAAAATCTCTATTTTCCCTTCAGTCCTCAATCTAATACTCTCTCTTTTTCACCTTCTTTTAGTGTTTCCTGTTCCCTTCAAGTAGTTTGGGGCTCATTTAGGAGTCACCATTCAGTGTTTTGAGTAGAATATACTTTGATAAGTCTGTGATTATAGGATTTTCTAAAAATTTAATTCAGCCTCTACCAATCACTAACATTGTGGATATAGTTCTGTGCTTGGAGTCAGGAGGATTTCAGTTCAAATACAAAATCAGATATTTAGGAACTGTGTGGCTCTGGACAAGTCATTCAATCTCTTTCTGTCTCAGTTTCCTCAACTGTATAATGAGGATAATAATAGCATCAGTCTCCAAAGTTTGTTGTGAGGATCACATGAGATATATTTGTAAAATTCTTAATATAGTTCTTAAAATATTATTGTTGTTGTTGAGTCATTCAGTTGTGTTTGACCCTTCATGATCTCATGAACTATAGTGTCCATAAGCAATCTTGAAGATGATAACTAGATTCTCCCTCCCCACTTCTTTCTCCAGTGGATTAAGGCACACTTAATCCATAAGTTTTAATCACTTAAAATAATCACACAGGTAGTGAGTGTCTCAGACCAAGTTTGAACTCAGGTCTTTCTGACCACAGGCCCAGTGCTCTATGCACTGATAACTAGTAAGCTTGCTTGGCACATGGGGTCTTAACAAATGAAAGCTTCCTTCTTTCCCTCCCTGTCTGTCTTTTTTCCCTTTATTCCTTACTTCTTCAAATACTGCAGACTGCAGCCCACATCCTCCCATATATTCTCCAGAGAGTTGATTCACATAACATGCTAAAAAAGGAAGTATTTCTCCACATGGATATCAGTGCAACACACAGCCCATGTTTCTTTTTGCTCTTATTACATGGCCGATCCACCTACTTTTCCAATGATCCCTTTCTTTTAAATCATTCACACTACCAATCATTTGTAGTGTATTGATGATGATGTATGTTTCAGCCTGTTCATGTTCACTGTTCATCTCTCCCTTGCCCTCTGGATAACCTGCCTTTTTAATTCCGGAGAAATTTGATACTTCATGATTCATAGACATCTAGCATCACTGAAAGAATATTTCTCTTAAAAAGACAGTTTTTGTTGCAGGGAAAAACTGGGGGTCAGATGTGCCATTTCTTAAACACATTCCAGACTGTTTTGCACATAGCAAAATGCTTAATAAACCTTTTATAAGATTGAAATTGGTGAAGAAAGTCATACTTATCTAGAGAAGTACTAGACTTGGATCAATAAATCCTTTGCCAAAGCCTTGGATCAGAGATAAAATCTTAGTCTAGTCACATCAGAGAGTGGAGAAAAGATAGATTAATTTCACCCCCTTTAATTCAAACATAGCAATCATTTCTGGGTGTCACTGCTCAATTTCCTTTAGGATTTATTAGTCTCTACTGTATTTGGCCCAGCATAAAATTAAACTACCACATAAATCTTTCTGGTCTATCTGGGGCTCTTTGCCTTACCTTCTATTATACTATATACAATATAGTGCTACCTGTTTAAAAAACTGAAGATCAAGACTTTCTGATACCTTAACTAATCACTGGAGTCATTCATTATATTGATGAATGGTAGATTTTTTCTGTTGACTAAAAGCCACAGAAAAACAATCAGTCCAGAATTTCAAGAGTTTCCATGACATATGACTTTAAGTGAATTTATTTCAGGCAGGTAAGCCTGGTATTAAAAGATTAAATGTTTGGTTTAAAGGATGATCAAGTGTTGGCAAGAGTATTATGTCAGAAAAAACGTTCTGAAACTGGTAGAAAAGCTGGCACAGTACTGGATAGTCACATCTTTTTATGCATGTGTGACTAGAGATTTTGTATTCCATATCTCTGCTCCTGTGGATTCTGTAGTCAGCATGTTTAGGTACTTGAACATCTTTTGAATTTCGTCCTGCACATTCACTTTCTTCTCTTAGCTTTCATAAAAGAGTAGAAATTACAAGATGGTGCTAAAATTAAACAGACCAATTATATTCCCCAAAAATACTGGAACCAGAAATATTCTAGAAGAAATAGTTGTTTCAGGATATTCAGTATTCACAAGGCCCGCCTATTTTCCAGTTGTTTTAAGATAATGGAAATTTTGAGCTTACTTTTTAAGGTTCAGGGATTTCCGAGGTACTGCTTGATAGTATTTTAAATTTCATTCTCTTTTTGGACTTTATAAAAGATTTTCTTTTTATATGGCAAAAATGTGGTATTTTGGGGGAAAGATACACTTGGTTTGTTAGGTGGCATTTTGCTTGTCTAGTGAGATTGTTTAAGTAATGACTAAGGCATGCAACTGTGTCTTTTTCTTTAACCATATCCATATATATATACATATTTTTCTAAATATTACTGCATGGATATGTTATTCAATGATGTAATGAAAAGGTCTGTTGTGCAGTCTCCAACCAAAAGGCAAGTATTAAGACTACTTTGGGAATTTTAGCTCTGAATGTTCTAAATCTTTTGTGAATAAAAATCCCAGCCTAAATATTGCATTTAGTTATTTTTTTCATTTAGAAGAATCTTCTCCATGTATGAGACTGAAGTCTCTTTATACAGAAAAAAAAAACAGGAGTTTTTTTTTATTCTCTCCCAGCATTCTATTCCAATGACTCCTTCCATAAAATACAAAATAAATTGAAGACAAATAAAATGAAGCAGTGGGAGGTCCAAAAAGGTGGCTGGAAACCAGCTAACTTGGAGGCAGTAAGTTAAGTTCTTTCACTTGTTTGAGCCTGCTAAGTCAAGAGGCAGTTTTCCATCACAGATGAATGGCCCTGAAGTTATTTTTATATGTTTATAGGTCTGAAACAGTATAGTTTACATAGGAACTACAGAGTTTAGGTTAGGGATGAAAACTCATAATGTCAAATGACACTAAAAGAGGTCTACACAGCTTTAATTATCATGATGATTCAGGCAAAATTCCTTTCTTATGCTTGAATCACCTAGATAACTAAAACCAAAGAGCAGCTGGACTTAAGTGATCCCAGATATTTCCTCAGACATTCAGCAGCAACTCTACCAGCAGTTTATAGGTAATTTTTATACACATACATCCATGTATGTATGTATATGCATATACACATATATGTGTATATATATGTGCATATGTATATATTATTCCTGGTTTATATTTTTCATGCAAGAAATGATTTATATAATTCATAGTATATCTATTTATTCTTATTT
The DNA here is from genome assembly GCF_902635505.1 of Sarcophilus harrisii. Lineage (NCBI taxonomy): Eukaryota > Metazoa > Chordata > Mammalia > Dasyuromorphia > Dasyuridae > Sarcophilus > Sarcophilus harrisii. Next base: position 213,910,369 of record NC_045428.1, read on the forward strand.
CCCCAAATGGAGCAAAATAGTATATGAGATCTGATTATTATTATTATATAATAATTTAAAAGAAACCAATTAAAATCTATAGTAAATTAGACATTGCTTTTTGATGTGAATGTAATCTTCATTAAAATGGTCTGATAAAATAATGTTTAAATGTGTATGCGCTCCTTGGTTTAGAAATAAATTAGAAAGAGCCATTTGCTTCAGCCTTAATAGCTTTTTAAAATGTATATAGAGCTATCATGGAGCACCATAAGGGAATTTATTATCTTTGTAAAATAGAGTTGGTTCATTTGGAAAGTAGTAATTAGGTTTGACAGCTAAATATGCATACACAGTTCCGGAACTCCTTTTCCTCAGAAATCTATTTTGGTCAGCTTACAGTTTCTCCTTAAACTATGTCCTTTAATGGATCCAGCCATAGTTATACACATAAGAGGTTTAAATGTTCATGATTATTGATGACAGTTCTATACAGAAAGGCTTTCTTAGGTATGACCCTCATTCTTCATATAGTAATGTATAACTAGAATGCCTGTGAAAGCTTTTTATCTGAACCTTTAGTCATAAGAAAAGAGTATAATCATAAAGAAAGAGAAAAGTGAATTCAAAGAACAAAGTGAATTTCTTCAACATGGAGCAGTGTTTGGCACTAGGGGAGCTACACAATTAAAAAAAAGATATAATCTTTGAAATAATGAAGTTGAAGGCTAATAGAGGAAGATACAAGTAAATATTATAAAATGTGCTAAACAGATTAAGATATATATGAGAAGCAAGATCATTACTAATCAGGGTCATTATGGCAGGTTTCCTTGAAGAAATAGCATTTGAGTTGAGCCTCAGTGAATGGCTAGAAATTCAACCAGCAAAGAGAGGGCATTCTTGGCTGGGAAAAAGGACTTTGCATCTAGTGATTAGGAATGTATTGTGATCTTTGGAATAAGTTTTCCTTTTCGTAAAATGACTGTGTAGAACTCTGTATGGGATTGATAAAGGGAAAGAAAAAAGATGGTAGTAAGAAATTTAGCCATGAAGAGGAAGGTTATTAGCAAGAAAAAAAAATGTTTTTAGCAGAAGCTATGGGAAGTGAGTTAGGGAATCAATAAACCTAAACTAGAAGAATTATTGAGCAATAACAAAGATCCAGCTGAAATTATATCTTATAAATTTATAGAGGGAATTAATTAAATTTCTTTTTTCCTAGAACAGGAGTTGAGAAATTTGGTGTTGATGGCTACACTAGGATGAGAATTCATAGGTTAGAATAGAAAAAGAATTCTAGATAATAAAACATAAAAATAATGAGCTAAAGTGAAATCAGAGTGAGAGAAGAGAGACTGGGAGAATGGGGATCAAAAAAGGTATACAAAACCAAATAAAGAAAAAGAATGTTTAGTGTAATTAAAGGTGTGGAAGAGGTACAAGGCTGTAGTTTAGGTTCCAGTTACTCTGCACTTGAAATTATATAGAAAATATACTTTATAGAACTGAAGATGCTGAAGAATTGAGAAGTTAAGTTTTAGAGGATTAATACTTTTGAGATATTAATTTCAAAAGGCTAGAACATCATGAAGAAAACCTGAAAAGATACAACCAATCTGAGACCTGAGACTTATTTATTTTCTCAGCATTTACTTTTTTTTAAAAAAGTTACTGAATGTTATAGTGTTGACTGTTCTTCTTTGAACTTGAAGAGGATCAAAATGATACTACTATGTTCCAGTCAAAGTGTGTCCAACTGTGACGGATCAGACCAATAGAAGTTCCAAAGGCTTCACAGAAATAGTTCATATGAATCCTTAGAATGGAAATGTTTTTACATTTGTCCATTAAGGTGCTTTTTAGCTATTGCAATATTGATCTGCTCCTAGAGCACGAACATTTGATGTAGGCAAATCATGTGGTCCTGTGGTCTCCCATGTCTCACAATTCATTCAAAAAGTTTTTCAGATAGACCTTGAGGTCCTCCTTGTATCTCTTCTAACTTCCATGTGAGCACTTGCCTTCTGTGAATTCTCCTAAAAATAATCTTTTAGGCAAGTAACTTTTGGAATTCAAACTACGTGTCCAGACCATCAGAATTAAATTCTCTACAATAGTTTAATGCTTGGCAGTTCAGCTTGAGAAAGGATCTCAGTGTCCAGTACCTCTATAAACAGTATAAATAGTAGAGCCTGTGTCTCAGCATCATTCCCTTAGGCAATAATAGCTTTGGCCAGGTTTTATAAATTATTATAATCTGCCTAGCTCAGAATAGCTCTCCAGGCCTGTGCTATTACCAATTGATTATAGGATCATAGATTTAGAGCTTGAAATAATTTTGGAGTCACATAATCCAATCTCCCTTGTTTCACAAATGAGGAACTTAAGGTGCAGAAACTAAGTGATTCACAGCTAATAAATATCAGAAATGGGATCTGAACTCAGGACTTCCTCATTATTTTCAGAGTTCTATTCACTAAGTTACGTAGCTTTTCTCAAAAAAAAAACAAAAACAAAGCATAAATCAGTGATTCCCCCTTCAAAATTTCCCCATATTACTAGGAACACACAGGCAAATTATAAGGCAGATGCTAAACATGACCTACCATATAACTTGACTATCTCAACATTACGGGTGAGAAGGGTTCCTGACAACATGTGGAGCTCAATATTTTCTTTAATAATAACCTGACTTGCCAGAGCAGAGGCAAGTGAGTGGCTGATTCAACATCTGAGTAATTGTTGTTATGGGATGGGAAAAGCCAGATGATGAGAACCAGTTCAATATGATTATAATTGGGTCTCTTTTCCCAACCCTTCTTTTGGGCTTTATACCTCTTGTAGGAAAATGTCTGTGTGTTAAGAGACAAAGGAATAGACATTTATTAAAGGCATATTAAATGGCTAAACACTTCACAAATATTATTTCATTTGTTTCTCAAAATAACCCTGGAAAGTAGATACTCTTATTTTCCCCTTTATGGTTGAGAAAACTAAGACTGACAGAGCTTAAGTAACCCGTTCTAAGTTACTTTCTAAATAGCTGTTAAGTTTCTGAGGTCATATTTGAGTTCAGATCTTCCTGAATTCCTAACAGTAATCTATTTCTGGGGTACCTTTTGTATAGATAAATGGATAAATAACAAGCATCTCTTTTCCTTTTTCCCCTGGTTATACAAAAACTTCATGATTCTTTCTCCTTTTCTCCATTTAAAAGGAAAACAAATGAAAAACAAGGTCAGGACCTGGTTTTGGGTCCTTCATTCTAATGTGTAAATAAGTGATCAAAACATAAAATGTTATCCCTCTCAGGGGTTAAGTTAAAAGGATTTTTACACTTTATTCTTTACTTAGAACTTTAAATAATACTCAAAAAGTAAGAAAGATCTGAAGGAGGAAGACAGTACCTAAAGGCCTACCAACTGACATGATACTATAAATGTAGTTGCATTTTTCCAATTATGGATAACTCAGGACTTACCTGATAAAACTAGTAAAAAGATGTAAGATATAGGTGGACAGCAAAACCAAAAACATAATTTTACATGATCTTTACACTTTAACACATTCCTGGATTCATTCCACTGGTTTCAATCAATTAGGGAACTATGCTACTATTTATAGTTGAAGGCACTAGGTTGCATGTATATATGGAGATGGTGTGTCTGAGGCTAAAGGAAATTCTTAATGGGGAAAGATGCTTTAATTCAAGTATCAAATTTTAAGATTATACTCTCATTTCTTATATACAATCAAAAACTTCAAGAAAAGAAGTAGCTTTCTAGAAACTCAATGATATAAACTACTGAGAAAAGCAAAAATCTCATGATAATAATAGGGGAAGTATTTTAAAAACCCATGCATCTATGTGGTCATCCTTTAAATATCCACATCTATTCTTAGCAGAAAAAAAACCTTGTGACTTCATCTTTTTCTCTCTTTCCTATTTGTACTGTTAAGAAATAAAAGTGTTTAACATAAATAAGGCATCAGGTGGCACAGTAAATAGAGTGTCAGACTGGAAGTCAGGAAGACTAATGATTCTGAGTTCAGATCTGACTTCAAACATTTCCTAGCTATGTGACCCTGGAAAACTACTCTAGGATCTTTGGCAAGAAAACTCCACATGGAGGTCATGAAGAGCTGGACATGACTGCAAAATGACTGAACAACATGAACAACTGAACAAAATGGTGACTTTGATATCAAGTCCAGATCTATCAATACTTACTAATGTGTTAGTATTTAAAGGAACCAGTTATAAACTATCAAGATGCTTCAAACAACAATATCAGATCTAATATTTAATGCTTTGACAACCCACACAGGCTGTTTAGAAGCATATGTGAGGAGAGTGGCAAATTTTTATAATGACTATCACCATAGCTCTGGCTTTTCAAATTCACAAGTAAATACAAAAAAAAAAATTTTGCTTATTACAAGTATTGTTGAGACAAAAGTCAAAAAGAAGAAGACAAGCATGAAAGTTATTAAACTATTCATAACCTTTGATCCATCAATGGCATTACTAAGTCTACTTACAAAGTTGATTAGGGAAAAAAGAAAAGAACCACTATATTCTAAAATGTTTATAGCAGGTCATTTTGGTGGCAAAGAACTGCATCAACTGGAGAATGTCCTGAACAAGTGGTGCTACATGATTGTGATGGAATACTGTTATGCTATAAGAAATGAGTCGAATTATTTTAGGAAAAACATGGAAAGACTTGCATGAAATAATGAAGATCTAAATGAACAGAATCAAGAAAATATTGTATACTATTAACAATAATTTTGTTTTAAGAAACACTTTGAGTGAACAAGGTTTTTTTTAAATTATTATTAACTCCTAAATTAACTATGGAAGTTTTCCAAAAGTTTTGAGAGGAAGAAGTAAGAGAAATGAACTACATGGTTGTGTTGGTGTACCCATCAATGTTTTTGGAAAAAACATAGAGAGGACATGAAAAAAGACTGATGAAAGTATTATGTCAGTTAAAAAAAACTTGTTGGAAGTTGTCATTTGTCTAGTATAACTTTCACAGAACCTCAAGTATGGGTCACAGAGTATCACAACATAAACATAGACTCAGAGGAAAAAGAAACTCTGATAATTAATATCTATAGAATCTTTCATTCTCCCCACCCTGAATTTGTATAGTATAATTATAAATTCATTAAGGACTATACATATAGGTAGAAATGGATATTATATATATATATATAATTGAAAAGAACTAAAACCAAAAGGACAAGGAAGGTCAAATTGTGCTGAAACTTATCAAACTCTTTGAAGATTAGTAATGGATAAATAGGGAAAAAAATTTGAAGACTTAGGTGTCTTAAATATGTATAATTCTTGTCCTATGGAAATCCAAGTAAGCCATTTGACTTACACATTGATGGCAACTTGAGGAGACCTGGAGAACAGTTCTAAGACTGATGACCATTAGAAACTGATTTCATTTGCCAGCAGAGATCTTAGTGATGTTGAGATTGGTAGTGGCTTACTAAATAGTCTGGTATTCTTGGTATTAAGTGTGTTATCATTGAAAAGTGCAGATAGTGAAGTGACAACAATTGATTTATATATTTTGATCATTGCCAAAAGGCACCTAAGTGGTATAATGGATAGAGGGTTGGACTTAAAATTAGGAAAACTCATCTTTCTGAATTCAAATCCAGCCTTAGGCGCTTATTAACTATCTGACCCTGGGCAAGTCACTTAATTCTATCTGCCTCAGAGTAGGAAATGGCAAATAATTCCAGAATCTTGCCAAGACACCTGAAAAGGAGATCATGGAGAATTGGACAGTTGGGAATGGAAATTCCCAAACAATAATAAATTACCTTCTACTTGGTAGAAATTGTTATTGTGTTCATTTAGTTCTTGTGTTTGTCTTGGCAAATAGACACTCAAATATTTTATTTAGGCTACAGGTATTTTAAATGGAATTTCTTTTTCTATCTCTTGCTGATAGGCTTTTTCAGTAATATATAGAAATGTTAATGATTTTGTGTGGGTTTATTTTATATCCTGCAACTTTGCTAAAGCTGTTAATTGTTTCCAGTAGGATTTTGGCTAACTTTGATAGAAATTTAGCAGTGTAATCACCTACCAAGTCATTATAGACTGCTAGCTAGGAAAGAAAAATATAGAAGTACAGTTACACTTTCCCAAAAGTAGCATAACACTGTAGCTATAGTGGTACCCCAGGAGAAAAGTGAAGGTTATATTTTGACACATATTTTGAGACCTGGACCATAATCAACATAAAAACAGTTGAGAACTTTAGACTTTCACTGGATAGCATGTCCACAGTGTACATGACCCCTTTTAAAAATTAATCAACTCTTTTTTTCCTCAATTATCTGTGGATTACTCATAGTACAATCAGATAACTAATGAAGGGACCGTGAAAAATGATTGCATTCAAATGAAGCAAGGATGGGGCTTGAGGTACTCTTGCTAGAAAACATCTTTACTTGATGACAATTGATCCCACACACGGTAGCAGAAAAAGTTTTTTTTTTTTCCTATGATCATGGGAACCCTAGGTGATAATAGGTAATGAGAGAGAGCCTTGGGATTTAGTAAGAAATCTATTTTATTAGCCTCAAATGACAGCAGATAGCATTTTAAAAGTGAGAATTTTGCTCAATATGAGTACAAAGAAAATGTGTGCTTTATACTTAAATAATATAATCATTGCAAATGTAAATCATTGAAACATATTTAGAAAAACCACATATGTTTAACATATATTGGATTTTTTGCTGCCTAGAGAGGGCGAAGGGGAAGGAGAAAAATTTGTAACACAAGGTTTTGCAAAGGTGAATATTGAAAAGTATCTTTTCATGTATTTTGAAAATTAAAAAGCTATTAAGAATTTTTAAAAAGAATATAATCATTGCATTGGTAAACCTTTGGAACTTATCTGTATTGACTTTATCTCTGGAAGAACTTAAGAATATGTCACATCTTATCACTGATATCATGTCACTGGGTATGCAAGTAATTTTCAATTAGAAATGAGGCAATCTTTCTGTCTCCTAAAGTGTCTTTGAGAAAAGAATTCCTGATAACATAATAGATTTCCTGCTAGTATCCATTATGACCAAGGTAGAGGCTTTGGAAATAAGGCACTAGTTATGGTAGATATCCTGAAGTCTAGGATTACTCCTTACCCTTTATAAGAACATTTTTATTCAGAACTTTTCAATCACACTTCACTGATTATGTTATGAACAGTGAGAAGATTGTTCTCAATGGAATCATCATGTGGCATTAATGATACTTGACACTACTCAATCAGGAGAGAGTCTACAGAATATATACCACACTTGCTTGTGTTTTTTAAGAGATCATAGCTAGCTAATAGAGTGACATGTTTCGAGGTGTCAAATGGAAAGGATGCAAGTTCTCATTAATTAATATTATCTTTCAGCTGAAAAAAAAGCATAGCTCTGATAAAAACAAATGGTACATTTATTTAATAAATTATACCGTTTCAAGGCTATTATCAAGTAGACAGAGAAATTGAGGTCTTTAAGGGATATGGAAGTTAGTGGATTAATGAAGAATGATTCTACAGCATGTTGTGGAAAGATAACGCAACTTGACTGTTTATAGAACATCCCAAAAGAGTAGTGAAAACCCTGTAAAGACAAATTCATGGCAATCATCTATTGCTCTCAGAGGAGACTTAATTCAATATCTGATGTGCAGGAAGGAAGTGGACACAGTTCAGCAGACTATTATTAAAAAGACCACCTACAAATTGGTTAAAGAATGTCTGAATATGATTCTGGCTCAGAAAATGACACTTCTAGTGAAGAAAATATTTTTTGTCTTATATCCCAACCATCTTACACCAGACCAAGAGATTCTCAATTTAACCAAGGGGTGAGAGGGAGGATTGAATCCCTTAACACCTTCATGTTTAGAATTTCAGCTCCAGAAAGCCCTATTAAAGTAAGGAAATTCACAGAACATATAAATACTGATATCCAATTCAGACTTTTTATATGGTCAAATTTAGGAAAGCAAAATGATAGTTTAGATAAGATTCATTCACATTATTCATTAATTGATATATAAGGAATGCAAAGCAGCAGGTCACAAAAGAGCTAGGTCTATGTAGTCAGACAATAATAATAATATTTATTCATTTCTCACATATATTTGCACATGAATATATATATTAATTATATATATTATATTTTTATGTGTATGTGTGTATGTATAAGACATAGATCTTTTTCATGAATGCTCATCAACCTTTGGTGATTATCTGACACTCAATTCTCACCTAAGACTCCACAAAGCTATAGCTTATGCAGTGGCCATATCCCAATAAACCATCTCAGCAAGTGTCTAAATTAAATCAAATAGGTCTCAAACCTATTGGTGAATTAGGGGAGTGTCTACCCAAGCAAGTGAAGACTTCTGCCAGTAGAATAAATAGATGAGAATGATTTATTCCACTGGACATGAAGGCAGTTGAAGCAGATGCTGTGAAGCACTTAGAGCTTGGTCAGACATCAAAGACATTAAGATCATCCACTGTATCCTTCACTATCTCCAGTCATCTTGCCTTCTGCCTTGCCACTGGATTTTGATAATTCTGAGGATGATGGCTTTGTACAACTCTGTATACCTTAAATCCAATTCATGCATGAGTCAAGTCATCACCCCATTGTCCTCAGTCCTGCCAAGTATTTAAACTCCATTGGGCTAGCCACATTGTTCAAATGCTTAATGTATACTTGTCAAAAAGACTATTTTATGGAGAATCACACTCCTTAGTTTTCAAAAAAGGACTGCTGATCAGGTACCCAAAGACTGACAAATTCCACTGCTGATTTCAGTGAGAAGACGACCCTATGTCCTGAGTCACTTGTGTAGGGTTAGAACTACGTCCCCAGTGTATCCACATCTGCTGTTTTATCACTTGCCTGTCACCATAGGACAAAATAGATAGGTAAAAGTAGTAAAATCATATGGATGATGTCTTTTGATTTGCACATTTAATGAGAGAGAGTTGCACAAAATCATCAGCCTTACTCTCTCTTTCAGAACCAGAACAGAGTCAAGAACACCAGTGATGGCTCAAGATGCAGTGGATGATCTTGTTGTCTTCTACATCTAATCAAGCTTTGAGCACTCCATAGCACCTATTTCATCTACCTTCATGGCCTTTAGAACAAATTGTTCTCATCTTCTCATTTCATCAGGGGAAATCTTCACATGCTTAGGGAGGCGCCCCCCTTCAAGTCACCAATGGGTTTGAAACTCCTTAGTTATCCTTAATTTGGTTTAGACCAGTGGTTCTCAAAGGATGGTCTAGAGAATCCTGGGAATCTTTGAAACCCTTTTAGAGGGTCTACAAATTCAAAAATAGTTTTCATTTCCAATATGGTAAATGTTTATAAATATAACCCAGATAAACAAAAACGCTTTGGAGAGATCCTTAATAATTTTTAATAGGATAAAGATACTGAAAACAAAAGTTTGAGAACCACTGGTTTAGACCATCTGCTGAAACAGTTTGTCAGGGTATGCTCACTATACATGCTATAGCTTCTTGAAGCCACAGGTGACAGGGGAATCAGGTGGAAACCAAAGGAAAAAGGACTTAGAGCTCTCACACTGGAAAGACCAGTCTTCCCTGAACACACTACACCCTAATTAGTTAGTTGATTGTTGTCTTCATGCTCAAAGAAGACCAAAATAACTTTACTTAAATACCTAATATATTAAATACTTAACATAAAATGAAATTAAATACATAATATATATGAACCCAATGGCATAGTTTATAAATATTTAAAAAGAAAAAAAATAATAAATTACAAGGATAAATAGACAATAAGAACATAATAATAGGAGGACATACCTAGATAAACCTAACAAAAATAAATGAGAGAAATAAGGTGAAGGACTTAAAGTGTAGAATAAGAGATGTACACATACATATGTCTATATGTATGTGTGTATGTATGTGTGTGTATTCAGGGGGATTTAGGAGAATTTGTTTTGATTAACTGCATATTTGATACAAGAAATTTTTTTTCTTTATTTTTAATGAGATAGGAGAGAAAGAAAATAAACTTCTATTGATTAAAATAGAGATAGTGAAATGTTTCACCTATGAAATATTGCATGAGCTTTAACATTAGATCACTGCATTAGTAGTTTTACTTAACTACTTTAATTTGTTAGAAGAGATTTCACAAAATGGAAGTAATCTGTAAATATGTATAATGTAAAAAAACAAAACACATCGATAAAATTGGGGGGAAAAGAAAAAAAAAAGAAGACCTAAGTTTAAATTAAGTCTCAGATACTTATTAGATATGTGACTCTGAGAAAATCACTTAATTTTTATTAAATCTCAGTTTCCTCATCTCTAAAATAGTATCTAAATCCCAGAATCATGAGGATAAAATACGGCAATATTTGTAAAGTGTTTTGTAAACCTCAAAGTACTATATAAACATTAGCTACTATTATTTAAATTTTAGCTATTTTTGATTTTGGGCTGGAGAGAATATACTGATTCTTTAATATCTTTTGCCTTGTTTTTCTGATCAGCAACTGTTGCTATTTAATATTTTCTATTTTTAATTTTTTTCTGACGTTAGATTTTATTCTAATGTTTTTGCTGTCTTATGTACACACTGATTTCTGTATTCAGAGAGTCCATTTCTTGAGCAAAGTTTACCATTTTATCCTAATTCTTTCCTATAGAGCGTTTATTCATTATTTTAAAAACATCTCTTGCTTTATTTCTTCTAGATGTGTAATGCTGGAGAAACTGAGGCAGGAGAGAGATTAGAGAGTTTTTAATATTTTATTAATTGGAGACCATAATTGACTGGACAGGACTCTCGTCTCAAATTATCCAGTCAAACAGAGATAAAGATATACTGGGACCAAGGAATCCATGTTGGTCCCAGGGCTGGAGGAGACTGTCATCTCAAAGAATCCAGCATCCAGCATCCAGCAGCCAGTCTTCAGCAGCCAACCTCCAGCCTCCAGCCTCCAGTCTCTAGCAATGAATAGGAGAAATCCAACTTCTTAAATACCTTTTAGAAACAAAGAAGGGGTAAGAAGCATGGGAAAACTTCTGTCAGGATGGGGGAGGCCATAAATCCTAAAAACCCAGAGACAGGATGTCTGAATACACAGAGGTAAAGATATCAGTGAGGTATCTTGGAATGAGGGATAGTGTAAATTCTTGAGGAAAGGAAAGAGTCAAGAGGTCTACTCTCTTGTTTATCTTGCTGACAATTTATAACCTTAGAGTAAATGGTCCTCAGTCTTAATGGACCAGAGTGGGAGTTTTACAGCTTAGGGGATTGAGACAGAACAGTTAAGGAAATTGAGACAAGGGAAACTAGTGCAGAGAAACTGAGTCGGGACAGTTAAAGAAAACTGTGGCATAACAGATGTTCATGTAGTCTAAGATTCTCCCTCAAGAATAGGGAGTGGTTTTTGCCTTCTAGGCTATATTTTAATAATCTCTTCAACTGTAGTACTTTTATACTAGTCTTTATCTTTTTTGGTTTATTCATTTCTCCAACTTTAGTTCCAGAATTGGTACTTTGTGCCAGGGCCAGACTCTTCCCTTTATTACATTTTTGGGTGGAGTGGTTGGTTCTGTTTTGTCTCAATATAAGTTCTGGTGCTGACCCCCAACTATTCTTATTAGCCTGCTCCCCTACATTTTTGAGGTTTAGAATGATAAATTTTTAGTATCATTTATAGTATCTCAGGACAGATTTCTAAGGACATCATAGTCTCTGGGCACCTAGATTTCTGACCGAATTTTTGTGCAATTCATGGAGTAACTTACTATAATTTTTCATTGAATTTAGTCATCAAATGGCCTAGTGTGATTTTCAGATTTTACTGGAATAGGTGTATGAGATCTGATTGGTTTTCCTCTGATTAAGCAGAGGATTGTTCAGAAGTATGGCATTTAAATACAACATACAGTCACGGGACACATTGCAGTAACAAGGAACCCTTGGTTCATTTAATAAGAGTTTACCTGAAGTTGCATGCTTACTCCATCATCCTTGTTAAAACACTATGGAGAATTAGGAATTTGAGGGAATATTTACTATATAGTCTATTCTTTGCTACAAGGAACTGTGGTTATTATTCATCTTCATTCTGAATCACCATCGTTTAAACACATGGAATAGAATAGGTATATTCATATATACATTCTATAGAATAGGTATACCAATATTCATATTATGATATTATGTGGTGATATAAATGCCATCGATAATAAATGACACAAAATTAAATATTTCTAAATTAAAGCAAGTTTAAATTTTGTAGATTTCTGAAATTCTTTATGATGATCTTTGATAAAACTTTGAAATAAACAAATGTATTGATGAGCTATTTCAGATTTCTGAGAATTGAGGAATTTTACCAGATAATTTAAGTCTCCCAAACTGCTTCTTCCTCTAGAAAGCAGTGTAATCTTGGTGATTATGCAACTTTTCTTAATGAACAAAGCTAAAAGTTCTCCTTAAAGTCTCAGTTATACAACTGTGTCATCTGCATTGTCACTTGAAGACAGACAATTGTTGAATCTCTTTGTTTGGTGCTAAGTAAATAGTATCTTAGTATCAGATTAATCACTAATTTTGAACATTTTGTAGTGCCATTCACTCCACTAGGTAGGTCCCTAGACAGACTAAAGAAAAATAGTTTATAACAGATATGTATCTGTTCCAATTTAGTGATTTAATAGATGATACAAGTATTATGTTCTGTATTTTCTTTATAAGCTTCACAGAATCATTTTAGACTGAGAGTAATATTTATCTTATCTGATTTTACTGAACCAAGAGGAGCTTGACTGTGTGGGCCCCATGAAAGGGTGCCAATACTTAGTGAATTTAACAAGTGTGATATATATAGATAGATATATACATGTATATATATATGCATAATATGTGATTAAACTATCTTTTTATCCCATTATTGATGTTTATCCTGGCTATAAAGTTAAATTTGTACAAACTACTAAACAGAGTACAGATATTCATAATAGTGGCTACATTTTTTATTTTTTCAATATGTATCATTAAAATCCTTGTAGATACTTTAGCTTGTGAACAAAGGAAATGAAAATTGCAAATTGGATATGTCTAAACTCAAATTAACCAGAGCTGAACAGATACTGATATTTGGTAATTTAGTGACAGAAAGGCTATGTAGCACTTTGAAACAATTGAAGGAATTTGAGATTCATTTGGAGTAAAAGTGAATTGACAGTAAAAAACTTACACAGGCCTTCTAAATGGTATTATATCAGACACGAAGTTCTTTTGGAAAGTTGATAGGTATGGAGAGGAACCACTAAGGATTTTCTTAGAGATAGTTAGTAAAAGCTGAGTGATTGAAAATGCAAAAGAAGGAAGTGCATTGAATCAACACATCAGAGGCTGACTATTGGATGTGTGTCTGGAGACAGGGTGTCTGAGGATATTGAAGCAATGCCAGGAAATTTTGAATAGAGAAGAATACTTCATTTGAAGATTGAATTTTCTTTTCTTTCATTTAAGAAGTTACTAAAACTCAGGGATTTGCCTGTTTATTTTTCCTTTTTCTGTTATTGTAAATATATATTAAAACATGAGATTTATTTTTTAAACATTTTCTTTCCATGGTACCTTTTATTTATATAAAGAAAATTAGACATCATCATTATAATTAAAAATTTATATTTTACTTTATAAAAACAACCATTATTCATCTTGTAAAAGTTATATTTCTTTCCTTCATACATTAACAAATTGGTGCAATTTCATCTTATAACCAACTCCCACAAAACTAGATCTGCTTTTCTTCCCTTGACTTAAAAGTAATCAAAACAATTAATAACATTTCAGAGTGGAAAATACATGCATTCACTAAGATATGCACAACAAGATATGACAACATTTTGCTGGAAAAAAGAAATAGAGCATCAGCAAGGCATTGGTAAAACTGCCTTTAGATCTGCCAAATTCTATGCAAACTATTCGGAGATGGTTCTGGGCTTTTAACTGTCTAGATAATTGATAATGGGTAGAGAGCTAGCTTTGGATTGGAGCTAGTTCTCTATTCACTATCAAGTTTCCCCAACAAGTTCTAACTGTGTGACCCTTGTTAACCTCTCAGTTCCCCATGCAGTACTTAAGACTATTAATTTCAGAACAGAAATTCAGAACAGAACAGAATTTATTAATCTTATTCATAGTCAATTTACAAGCATTTATCCAGTACTTACTATATGTCAACAATGGAGATTAAAATAAAAGCAAAAAGAAAGAATGATTTTGTTGTTATGGAGTTTACACTCTAATAAAAGAGAGCCAAAAATTATGAGTATGTGGTATGGAAAAATGTGGCAAAGAGGAGAAAAAAATAAGCAGAATTGGGAGAGAAATGATGGCTGGATGGCCTAATAATCATTCTCAAAATGAAGGTTCCAAGAGGAGCTCATCAGTGGGAGAAGGAGATCCTACAAGTAGAGACATTCCCCTTCTCAATATGGAGGTGGTGCAAAGAATTCATTAATGAGAAAGGAGAAGAGAGATATTCTATAGGGTAAGAAAACCATAAATATTGAGGAAATTTTCAGGATGAGAAGGCAACTGAGACATGGTAATAAGGGTAGAGAGATTTTCCTCACTGAAAAGTCCCTAAACAGATCCCTAAACGTGAATGAAGAAGTTTCCATATCTTTCATGTGAGAAGAAAAATAATAGAGCAATTATGGGGAGAGGGAGGTTATCATGCTAAGCTGATTCAGGATCAAGATGATATAGCTCTTGAGAGTCACTCAAGATCATTCAATCATGCATCATAGTGACAGCCAGTAGAAAAGAAATAACAGTGGGAATTGGATCAAGAGCAAAGGATAAATCTGGATCTAAGTCACTTATCAGGAATAAGCTAGTGGGTATAGGTAGTAATAAGTTATGGTGTTAATAAGGAACATTGTCCAATTAATAGCACTTTCACTTTCCTCCTCCTCACAGCCATGAAGAGAAAAGTCATCCTCTTATCCCATTGGCTAGTTAATACGTTTCACCTCCTGCTTTTTTTTTTTAATCTTTCCTTGACTACTAGACAAAACAATTAACATGGGAAGATAAGAAAGGAGAAGGGGGAAGAAGAAAATTTGGTTTCAATCAAAACATAAATAAAAATTTTTATCAAAAAGAAAAGAATATTGCAAAAAGTCAAATCCCATTGAACAGTAAAATAATATGTAATGGGGAACTGACCATTGAGATCCCAGTCCTTATGAGAGAGTAGCATGTATTGTTCGATGGACCTCTTCACATTAATTTGCAAAAAAAAAAAAAAAAAAAAAAAAAAAAAAAAAAAGTTTGTGTTCTATGACCATTCCCTGTCCATTTACCCCAATGAAGGAAAGACTTTTATTTGACTGCTGAGCCAGAAATGGCTCTACTCAGACACAATCTCTGTCTCTCTTTCTTGAATGTGAGAAAGTAAGAAAGAGAAAATGCAATAGAACTCTGAGTAAGGTTTTCTCTCACTCAGGTCAAGGACTTATGAGTGCAAGGCTCTGCTATTGTTTTTTATTTCTGTTGTGTGTATTCTTTCCTGTTCTCAGGTGAAAGAGTATTAGCTGCTTCTGTGATCTCATGGGCTTCAATAGATTAGATGTTCATTTTGGAATTTGCCAGTAACCAAGCATAGCGAGATATCAGTGATCTTGAATAGGTTCAGAAATCAGAATCTAAACTAGAATTGACCAGCAATCAGACTTGGTGAAGCACCAACACCGACTTGATATAGCACATAAAAGGATCAACACAAAGACATCATGTTATTGCTGAAACAAGGAAGTAACCTACTCAGTATTTATACTGCTTTCATAAATGAAATTGGTGGGTAAATACTTGACAGGAACCACTTTAAATCTAAAACTACTCTCCCTATATAATGAAGTAGAATAGGAGAGAGTATGGGGGCTAATATTTGTACTGCTGTTTTTGTTATATCTTTTCAGTAAATTTTCCTTTTTAAAAATTATTTGATGTTCATTGATATTATAGTGCTAATCACTGTTTCAATCAACAAAACAAGGGAGATGATAATTATAATTGGCAATTGGTATATTGGGAGAACATATTGCTATGGGAGATCGAAGCAATGATATTTAGGAAAACCCTGTGCTTCTTAGGTTATCCTTTGAACACTAAAGGAAGATGACCTTTTATTAGGTCTCTTTTAAAAAAGATTTATATTATTAAAAAAACACAATATAAAAAAAGAAACAAAATAAAAGGAAACTAAACAAAACAGAACATTGTCATATGCCCAGCAGAACATTGGGCAAGATTCAAAATATAGAATAAAATTACCAGTTCAAGAAAGGGTATATAATAATAGAAGAAATTATATTCAGAGGTGTCCATCTTTTCTTTACTTCTTTGTAGGTGTTCTTTTGTTCTCTAATGTGCACAATTTTTTACTTTGTTCTTTTTCTCCCCTTTCATTCTTCCCATCTCCCCTAAGCAGGCTATAGTTAAGGAAGGATATTTATGTATACATATAGAGATTTATACATGCACATACACATACACACAGACACACATCCTCTGCTTCCTCCCCCACATACACACACAAATTTCTTTCCTATCCCCGCTGTTTGCTTTAATTTTACTCTTTAACTTGTCTTGCTATTACTTAATCTTCCCTCATTCATGGATCTCACGTCTTTTTTTCTCATGCTATGTTTCCCCCTCTGTCCATCCCTCCCTCCTTTTTTCTTTAAAGGTTTTGATTGATATATACATATATATATATATATATATATGTTTTCATATATATATATATATATATATATATATATATATATATATATACATACATACATATATTACTGTTGCCTATTTAACCCATTCCTGATGTGAGTAGATTATCACAACTCTGATCCCTTCTCCCCCCTCTAATGCCTTTATGTCTATTTTTCCTTTGGACTTTATTTTTATAACATAATTACTATTTTTATCTTTTCCTAGGCAGTTTTGATTTTTAGAGGCAGATCATACTCAACTTTGTCCCAGTCTTTCTTTTGAGCTAGCCAATTGTTGATCTCAATCTTAAACATAGGATATGCATTTCTATGTAAAAACATAAATAATTTGTCTATGTTAAATTCCTTGAAATTGATGTTTGATACTGGCTTTTATATATTACATTTTCTGTTGAATTCGGGTGTGGTTGAAAGAAAATCCGGAAAATCTGCAAGTTTGGCCAATTTCCAATTTTTTTTTTTTCATTCTATATGATGGATGTTTGCTGAATATGATATTTTTGGCTAGAGGCCTAGTTTTTTGACTTTTGGTATATTTAATTCCAGGTCCTGCACTCTTTTATTGTGGCTGCTGATAAGTTCTGTATAATTCTGATGCTTAGTGTAGGTGTGCGTATGTGTGTGAATGTATATATTTATTTATATATGTATATAAATATATATGTATATGCTTATATGAATATATATTTATAAAGTATAAATATGTGTGTGTGTGTATCTGTGCTTAAATATAGTCTGCTTAGAGGAGGTGGGATAGATGAAAGGGGGAAAAAGAATAAAGTAAAAAAAAGTGCACAGCAGAAACAGAGATTCTTATATCCTGTGTTACCTTGCATAAGCCAGTATTGTATAAAATGAGAACATTAGACTAGGAGGTTGGTCAAGAGAATGCCTGGGAGGTCCCTCCTAGTTCTCAATCTAAGTTCCCATAAGGGAAATGAATGATAAGAAAAGAAGTTGGGCTGGTCATATATTGATGGCAAAGGATGTCAGATGGGCAGACTGAGTGTTTTCCTTGTATCAATGTGATGTAGGTAATAAATAAAGATAGTTTTCAATGTTGGCAAATTTGTAAGAGAGAGAAGAGAGACAAATAAGAGTTTGATAAGGCCAGACATAGGTGTATTACAGTTTAAGACACTGGAGAAAACATTCTGATATATAAGAAAATGGGTCCATTTCAGCATTTGAATATATATTTAGCTTTTTTGATTCAGATGAAATTTACTATAGTGTATGATTCAAGGTAGGAATTCAAGTTAATTTTTCTCAATATGAAATGTCTAATTGTCCTAATAGCTCCTTAGAATAATATAAAATAAGTTTACTTATGTCAAATGCATGTGATTTGGGAAATAGAAGAAGAAAGCTGAGGAACACTCAATAATCTCACAGAATTCTAGAGCTGGATTAGATTTTAGGATTCTTAGAATCCATCCCATATCCAAGTAGAAATTCCTACTATACTACCACAAATGGTCATCTTGGTTCTGCTGTTAGACTTCAAATTAAGAGGAATCTACTAGTCACTGGGCAGTCCATTCTTCCTTCTAAAATTCTTATTTTTAGAAAGACTTTCCCTATGTCAAGCCTAAAGTTTCCTATTGTTATAAGAGTTTAACCCTTTGTAACCAATTAAAATTTTAAATCCCTCTTTCACATGAAAGTCTTTTAATTACCCAAACACAGTTATCACATGTCCTCTGAGTCATTAACCAGTTCTATTCAATTATTCTCATATAGCATGAACTCAAGATTCCTTGACATCCCGACTGCCTTTCTTGGGCTGCATTCCAGCTAATTATGCCCTTTCTAAACTGCAATGTTCATAATTGATCACAATCCTAAAGTTGTTCTGAAACCACGTTTTAGGAAAGACATTGATATAAAAGATATATGAGGGTATATTGAGGAGATCTAGAATTTTGAGTCTCCCTGAGTTCATGATATATGAAAACTGTTTGAAAGTACTGAGAATGTTCAGGAGAAAAAAAAAATCAGAAAGGACATGATAACTGATTTCAAGAATTTTATAGAGTTAATCTGTTTGATCATAATGTATAAGACTAGGAAAAGTAGATGAAAGTTTAGAGACATGTGAGTAAACTGAGGCTGAAAGAGGTTAAGTAACTCATAAATCTATGTGCCAGGGTTTTGATTCAGGTCTTCTTAATTAAGTTTATTGCTCTATTTACTGCAACATCTTGTTGCCTCTCTATGCCAATGCATACTGTTGTGAAAAGCAAAACACTAGAAGCAGAGAGAGGAATGTGGATTCTACTTTCAATTTTGCTATTAAGTTTGGTAAATCATTTAAGCTCCCTGGGTATCATTTTCTGTATCTGTAAAATAAAGAACTAGGACTATGCAATTTCTTGAGAATTCTTCTAGCTCAGAAATGTAGCAAAGGAGAAACCACTGTATGTTTTGATAAAGAAAATTGTTTTTCCCACTTTTGCTGATAGGTATCTTCTCTCCCATGTGGACAGGAAAAGAAATTTTAAATCAATGTCTTAGATTTTCTTTTGTACTATATATGCTGCATGGTATAAAATATAGTACTAAATATGTCAGTGAATTGAGTTCTTTTCCTCTCCAGAGCTCCTAAATTCTCATTATTCTATGAGAACTACACTGATGTCATCTTGACCTCAGCATATGGTTTTGGTTAATGGTGGAAATTTTATCCCTCGTTGTCATCAGGGGAGTTGGTCTAAGACCTAAGGGTGTAGGCAAAGCTTTTCTTATGGAAAATGAGCTGGATTCTAGTATCCTTGGTTAAAAAATATAGAGAGAGACAGGAGAAAAAATAACATAAATAACAATCCCAAAGGCCCCAATTGAAGAGAAAATTCTAATTAAAAGGGGAAAATATCATTCTCTCACTGAATTTCAAAATGCCCCATGCTCTATCATCCAAATCATTTTACCCAAGTATAAAATTAAGACTTAAACCCAATTGGAAACCTGACTTCAAATTTAGACACTAAACTTATGTCAGTGTTTGTGTACAAAATTGGCAAGATCTGAAGATTCAGATGTCAAAAGATTCAATAGTTAAAGAATTCTTATCCCCCTGAGATTGCTATTTTTAATTTTTGTTTTTCTAAGAATTCTCATTTCCCTGACATTATATTTGATTCTTCAGTTTTACAGAATTTTTTTTATAAATATGGCTGCTAGATAGGGGAAAAAATGATACGTGTTAAGGATTTGCTTTCCACAATTTAGACAATTAGGCATTTTTCTCCAGCATTTTAGAGTTTTATGCTCACATTTACTGATTATTAAGACTTCTGACTACTGAGACTAAAGGAAGTTTTCTCTTTCTTTATTCAAACAATTTCCTTTATGACCCAGACATCAAGACAGTCTCCAAACTTCTAAGTATGCCAAAACACAGCCAAGGTTCCTTAGCACTAACACTGACAAAGAGATTTTCGATTCATAAATTTTTTTATAGTTTACATTGTCTTCTAGGTGAAAGAACTTAGTGTACAGTACAAAGTACAAAAGTTTTCTTGAGTTTGGAACACTACTTGAACACAACCAGCATAATTATAGTCTCTGACAGAGATGGAAAAGATTACTTAGCTCATCCTTGAAAATAGTTTCAAAATGCTGATATAATCCTAGTTTATAATCTTAGAATTGATAAAGCTTAAAGTAATGACTCTCTGTGGAAATCTGAGTATCTTCGTTTCAGTAAATAGCACTCAAAAGAGGATTTGCCAAGTTAAGGAGCGATTCAGGGAAAATAACCATTTTATATCTTAACTTTTGTATTGCCTGGGAGAGACAATTTATTTCATTAGAATGACTTCTGAAATGGGGATCAGGAGATTAGTTCTACCTCTAGTTAAATTTATGACTTTGGACAAGTCACTTAACTTCCTGGATTCCAATTTATTTTTAATGAAAATTCTACTATATAATTTTAAAATTCCTTTCTAGAACTAACATTTCATAATAGAGATATTGGTACTAGTCCAATTAATCCCAATCCATCTCTCTGCCACCCCATTGTAGAGGAGAATGGATTTTACATTACATTGCATAAATTTTACATTAGAAAAGACTTCCCCTTGAAACTCTAAAAGAACAATTCTAAAGCTAGGAAGGGTTGAAGAAGGAGAAACAAATTAAGAGGAAATAGATGGTCTTCTAGGAAACAGATGACAGCTTCTATTCCACATATATTTTCCATTTTCATGGATGAAAGAAAATTATCAATGACTTTTTTCATGACTAATTAACTAATTTATTTAAAGGGAAAATGGGAAAAGCAAATGTTAGTTAGGGAGAAAAATCTTTAGAGCATCATCTTTATCCAATCTAAAGGAAATGGTAGCAAAATGAATTATGGCATCTAATTATCCCAGTATCAGCATCTTCTTTTCTTCAATAAAATCATTATTTCTCTGTCTTTATTACTTAGGTGCCAGTCTTTATTTGTCATAATTGGAAGAATGTAATAAATGACCAAATAGAATGAGTCAGAAACAGAAACTGGAAACAAATAGTAAATTTTTATATTTGGGTCATAGCTTTCCAGTTTGTTGAAAGTACAAAGGTTTTCTTGAGTTTGACACACCCCTTTGAACACAACCAGCATAACCACAATCTCCGTCAGAGATGGAAAAGATTAGTTAGAACATCCTTGAAAATAATTTCAAAATGCCATGGGTCCTCAAATTCACTTTAGTTTATTATCCTCAAACTGATAAACCTTAGAGTAATGATGCTCTTTAGATCTCTGAGTGTCTTTTGCAGAGGGAAAGAATAAAAATTTATACAGTACCTACTATGTATTAGGCACTATTTTAAGTGCTTTTTACAGATATCATCTCATGTTATCCTCACAACAACTCTCTTAAGTAAGTGTTATTATTTTCCCCTCATTATAACTGAGAAAAATAAGGCAAATAGACGTTAAAAGACTTAACATCTAATAAAATGGATGATCCAGATTTGAACTCAGGTCTTCATGATTCTCAGCATTGTGCTCTGTGAACTGAGCCTCCAACTGTTTCACTTTATCAGTGGAACCTTTCAACCTCATTTTATTCCTCTTCATTTTACAGATCAGAAACTCATAATCTTATCTTTAAAGGTTTTCAATGAAGAAACTTCAACTTACCTTTTTACCTTGTCTTTTTTTTTTTTCTGAACATGTTCAATTTATTAGTAGGACTAGCAATTACCAATGAAAGGGGTCTTTTCAGCTCCTCAATAAGTCAAAAAGACCACAAGGTGGGGCTTATTAACTTTCATATAATATTGGGCCGTACAAGAGAACAAAGAACAGAACAGGAAATATCACAAATGGAAGACAATATAATTGGTTATAAAGTCTGAAGGGAAAGCTAAGTGTTTTGGTAGATAGTTGACAGTCTGGGAGTCCGAAAGATTTGAGTTCAAATCATTAGTTATGTGACTCTAGATAAGTCACTTAACCGCTATTAAAATGGGGAAATATTGGAGAAAAAAATGGCAAACCAGCCATCTTTGCCAAGAAAACCCTACAGAGAAGTCCACAGGATCAGGAAAAATCAATCATGACTAAATAACAACAAAATCTTAAATGTCAGATTTGATGGAAAACATTATAATTGGATGAAAGTCTGGAAGGAAGGGCTGGTCATAACTCCTTCCATTTCGTTGCTAGGGAAGCAAACTGATAGTGTCCACCTGCACATTTAGTTAATGTCAACCTACCTTTTCATCCTTATGTCATACTACTTTTCTTCAAGTACTCTATACTTAAAACAGAATGGATTATTTTTTCTATCTTATGTTTATCCCTCCCTCTCCCATTCCAGTACCTTTATTTACACTACTCTAATGTGCACTCAGATAATTTTGTGGTTTCACTGATGTGCATTTTCCTTCTGGTCATTAAGAATTCAGTCCACTTATGACTGACTATCTTGTTCAACTCCAGTCCATAGTTAGAAGTAATATACTGCAGTGGCTTTAAAGTTAGAGGACCTTCCAAATCTGGACTTTGATACTTCTCATATGAACTTTGGCAAATTGCTTCATACACATTAGGTATAGTTTCCTTATCTGTAAAATGAAGGGGTTGTACTAGAAAACTACTGAGGAGTGTTTGTTATATGGCTGGATTTATCATTTCATGGTCCTTGACCAGAATGGACATTTCCTTCTCTTACTATTTTTCTAAGTTTCTCCTTTATTCATGATTAAACATAGGTACAATTTTCTCCATGAAGATTTCCCTGACCTTAATCTATCATCTGGTCACTCATATAAAAGTAATCTTCTTCCTCAAATTTCTTAGAGAATGTTGAAACTTTCTTTGGATTTTTCTCATTCTCTCTCATATAATATTTTTTATGTTTTCTTCTCTCCTCCATGTCACCATTTAGATAATAAGTTCCTTGAGAAAATTGTCATTTTTTTTTCAGAATCTTTTTATCTTCAGAGTCTCAGTACTATGTTCAAAGTGCATTTCATTGTGCTAAGTGCAAAACTGCATTTGTTTGTAGTACCTCATGGTCACCATTATGCACAATTGTTAAAGATTTCCAAATGAGTAACCTAGAGGGTAGTAGTTTACACAGAACTTATACCAACTTGATTTTTTAAGGTATTCTTTATTAGATTACTCATATTTTTTCAATCTCTTTATCAAAGAATGGACATGGATTGGACGTGGAATCTCACTGGTGTGGGAAAACCCTAGGTGTAGAAAATACCTCTCTGTTAATGCAGTTCAGCACCTTTTCTGTAAGTTATAATCATGGAGCTTTGTTAACTTCCCTGGACTTCTTAGGGTCACAAAAGCACATTTATCAGAAGTGAAACTTGAACACAGGATCTTATTAATTTCAAGGTTAGCTCACTATCCACATTGACTCTTATAAAGAAAGAAAATTCAATTTATATGAGTTTCTTGATATTCAAACACCCTCTATTCCCAACATAACTAAGAAAGCCTTTGACTACTTGATACTTTACAGAGTACATATTGTGGCTTAGCAGCTATTGCTAGCTCTATGGGATTCTGGGTAGAGCTTGTCCCAATGAGAACTAGACATTATGCACAAGAGTTTCAAAGTTCTAATAATGCTAATATCTCTAAAGATGATCTTTGTGTAGAACTAAATATATCTTGGGTGGTGAACAACTTTTTTTTAAATTGATAATCCAAAGGACTCTAGTCAATTGATCAAAAAGCATTTATTAAATGCTTAATTATGTGCTAGTGACTGTGCTGAGTCCTGAGGATAGAAAGAAAGGGAAAAAAGTCTTTCCCCTGAAGGAGCTCATATTCAAAAGGGCTAAACAACATGTAAAGAACTAGGTAATACCAAAACATATTAATTAGATGGAAGGTGAAATAGAAGGCATTAGCATATTGAAGGAGGGTGGGAATAAGAAAAGTCCCCCAAAGAAGGTGCAGCTTGAGTTGTGCCTTAAAGGAAATCACTAAAAAGATTAGAAAGAAGAGCATTGTTAGCAGAGGATCAGACAATGTAATAGCAGAGAATAGAGAGATGAAATGATGGGGTGTATGTGTGTGTGCAACAGAAAAAAGGTTAGTATACTTAGATTAGAATTCATGGAGGAATATAATATTGGTGCAGCTAGGTAGCACAGTGGATGGAATATTGAACCTGGATTCAAGAAGATTCATCTTCTTAAGTTCAAATCTGGCCTTAAAAACTTTATAGCTATCACCTAATTCTGTTTGCCTCAGTTCTTCATCTGTAAAATGAGTTAGAGAAGGAAATGGCACACAGCTCCAGGATTTTTGCCAAGAAAACCCCAAATGGGGTTAAGAAGAGGTGGACGTGATTGAGCAACAACAAAATATAAGAAGACTGGGATGTTAGGAAGGGGCCAGCTTTTGAAGAGATTTAGATAAATAGATTTTATATTTAATCACGAAGGTAATAGAGAACCTGGAAATCCATCCATAATCTTTGGTAATTACATGAAGAGCATGGTCATAAATATTTGGATAATCACTCCTGAATGATTAGCAAACTTCTTACAACTTCAAATTAACATAGGGATCATGAATAAATTGTTTCTTTAAGCAAAAATATCACTCATTTTGAACCCACATTAACTTAAGTTGACGTTAAAAGTTTCATATTCATGTAAAAATTGTATACTCCATCCAGTGTGTAATCCTTATGAGTTCAGTCTGTGTGTGCTTGGCAAAGTGAACATATATGTGCAAAAGATAGACTGACTTAATCCAAAGGGTGATGACTCAGAGTAGGGAAAGGTATTAAAAAAAATTCTATTTGGGGTTAGAAAAATGGAAAAACAGTGAGGTCAAAACAAGTGGGAAATGTTTTTTGAAGTCCACATTGTTCACTGAGATTTCATAAAGAGAAGAAAGGAAACAAGAATTTGTTAAACTCATGCCAAGCATTTTTCTAAGTGCTTCACAAATATTATCTCATTTTGTCCTCCCAATAATCCTGAAAAATAGATACTATTATTATCCTCCTTTTACAGGTTGAGGAAGCAGAGTTTCAGTGCCTTGCTCAGGGTCATCCAGCTAGAAAGTGTCTAGATATGTCTAGATTGAGAAAGTTCAAATTATGAACTTCCTTTCCCAGACCTGACCATTATTATCTCAGAGTTGTACAGAGTCTCCAGAGAAGAGATTTTATTGCTTTGATGGTATGACAGGATTATGAAAAGTGCTCCAATTGTGGGATCTATCTCTACTATTTACTAGCTAGGTGAGCTTGAATTTCTAAGCCTCAGTATACTTATATACTTAGACATAGTCTAAAGTTCCTTTTATCTCTGATTGATTCCATCATCATAATGAAAATGAAAAGGCTTTCTTCCACATTCTTCAGCAAAGGAAAAATCTTTAAAGATGTGAAACATATTTATCCCTATCAGAATCTCATTTATGTGATCGCTGGAAGAAAGTTATTAATGGAAACAATATAAATAGAGGCTATAACAACATTAATTCTTGAGATTTCCATTCTGCTTTATTTTAAGGTCAAGCTTGAGATTGCCATGTATCTATGTGAAGTATGCAGAGAATTGAGAAATTCAAGTAGTTAGGTAATGGGATGATTGTCTCTTTTGATCTGCTTCCATTTCATTTTCCGTTTTTGGAGCTTAAATGTTTACATAAACCCCTTCCTAAGGAGTCTTAAGCTCAAAAATATTTCTACTTAGCTTTAGGGCCTGAGAATATAAAGACTTGAGTGAAAACCTTTTCTATGAAGAAAAACTGCTTTTAAAGTGAACACAATGAGGAAAGTAATTACCCAGTAAAACTCCACAATTTCTCAATTATTCTTGTAAAAGCTGTAGTATTTTTAGGTTTGTAAAGCCTTTTGCAAACCTCATCTGAGCCTGAAAAAGTCTTGCAAGTAAAGTTGTAGGTATCGGGGATTCCCATTTTAGAGATAAGGAAATGCAAACTCAAAAGGCTTATTGATTAGTTTGTAGTCTCATGGCAACTTAGTGTGTAAGAAGTAGGTAAACCAAGTTCTTCCTGAATCCATTTCTACCATTTTTTTTAATATAATGGAATTCCTTTGACTTAGGAACCATGGGAAAATATCAACTCTTCACCAGTAGAAGAAGCATGTAACTAAATCCTATACTTTCATTATTTAGAAGATATTGCTATCATCTTTCAGAAGAGATTTTCTCTCTCTTTTTTCCCCCATTTTATGCTTCTTAAATATTCTAAACCTGAGTTTAAAGGTGCCCAAATCAGTTGATTCTGACAAGAAAACCTCCAAACAAATAACTAAACCATTCATTTGATATCATGTGGGAAAAATATATGTGATTTTTCAAGTGGGACTATGAGAGTTTAATGTACTAATTGAAAGTATAAAATACTGTCCTGGAAGTAGGACCTGTCATATGCATAAAGTAGGTAGGCAGCTATGTTAAGGGATTTGAGATGAGGAAAAAGATATACTTAACCTAGAATATTTCTCCTATAAGCAATAACAAAAAAAGTTACTTTTAAAGAATATATGTGCCCTAAGTTTTTCTGTTCTGAGCATACACTCCAGTTATTTCTTTGATGTTTTACAGTTTCCTGTACCTCCTGAAATGAATATCTTTATAGCTCATACTAAACCTATGATTATGAATTATCTGAAGCCACAAAAAGACAGATATTTTGATTTACTGGTAGGAACCAGATCCTATTTATGACAGATTCTATGTTGGGTTATTCTTAGTTAAATGGACTATATATTTATGAAACATCTGTAGACTTTGTTAATTATATGGGATCCACTTTGAACATCTGTGGATCTTTATATCATAAGTATAACAATGTATCACAAAGTCACAGGTAATTATCATAACTACAGAGTACAATGCACTTGAACACCTCTAAGCACTCATGAGTAGATGCAGCTAGTACTTATATGCAAGTAAATATAATATGTAGCACATAATCAATAATGTAGATGGGAACATGAATATTTTTATGGAAAACAAATCTTGTATAATATAAAGTCCTGAATTTGGAGTCAACTAGCTAAGGGTCCAGTCTGGTTCTACCACTTGCTATCTATGTCATTTTGGACTACCAATCACACAATTTTTTAAAGCACTTTTTATATGCCTAGCTCAGTGCTAAGCCATGGGGACAAAAATGTAATAGTTTCTGCCCTCTGTTAATCTATATTCTTAGGAGCTGAAATGATTTTCTGGTTCCCCATTTGTGAAATGGAATTATACTAGATGATTTCAAAGGTCCCTTGTTATTCTATGTTATGACAAAGTTGACCAAAGTAACCAAATGCATAGATTACACAGCAAAATATCTTACATAAATGAATAATATAAGTAATTACATTGCATACTATTCTATCATCAGTATCAAAGAAGTATGGCAATCATAAAAGCAGAATGGACAGTAATCATATCATGTCATAAATATAATAGCAAATGTTATAGCTTCAAAATACACATTATATATTTTTCAACAATGGATGTGATTAGACTATATGGGTAACCATTGCTCTCATTTCTTCTAAACTATAATGAGTAGGCTTAGTCACTAGTCTAAAAGATCTAGAATTTCTACCTGAGCTTATAGATGGTCTAAACTGACTATTAGCATCCATAAAACTATTGGTATGCAATGACAAAACTCAATATATGGATAACTCAGACTCTCAGCATCAAGGTATACTAACCTGAACTTAAGAATTATGTGGGTAGATTATTGCTGATTGCAGGCTCTGAGGGTATCCTGAGATTTTTTAGATATTTGCACAGTGGATCTAATGGTCATAAAAATGGGCTTCCTTTGACTTCAAAACCTTTTTTTCTTATTTAAAAAGAGTCTCTTCCATCTTCATTAAAACAGATTTTATTGAGTTCCTAATCTGTTGGTAGATACCAAAAGTTAGTTTCTACCTCATCTGAATGAAGAATTCAAGCGAACAAACATTAAGTTCTTAACTTATGTTCTTAACTATGTGTCAAGAACATACAAATATAGACAGAAAATCACTTTTTCCCCCTCAATGTTTGAATTCCAAATTATTTTACTTTCTCCAGTCCCTCCCACATCCATTGAAAAGACACACAATAGAGTCTCAATCATACCTGGGAAGTCATATAAAACATATTTTCATATTAGACATGTAAAAAATAAAGCAGGAAAAACAAAATGCAAAAAGCATACTTCCTACTGCATTCAGATATTATTGGTTCTTGCTGGAGGTAGATAGGATTTTTTTTTTATCACGAGTCCTATGGAATTGTCTTGGATCATCAAATTGATCCAGAGTAGCTAAGTCTTTTACAACTCATCTTTGAAATATAGTTATTTCTATGGAGATTGTTCTGATTCTACTCACTTTATTTTTGCATTAGTTCATATAAGACTTCCCAGATTTTTCTGAAACATTTTTGCTCATCATCTTGTATAGCAAAATAGTATTCCATAACAATCAAATACCACCACTTGTTCTTCCATTCCCCAATTTATGGGCATTCTTTCAATTTCCAATTCTTTACCACCATAAAAGGAGCTTCTATAAATATATGTGTCCACATAGAGTCCCTTTTTTTTTTTTTTGATCTTTTGGGAATATAGTAATATTGATGTTGACAGTAATATTGATGGGCCAAAGGGTTTGTATAGTTCTTTAGACATATTTACAAATTATTCTCCAGGTTGGTTGGATCAATTCAAAATGCCAACAAGAGTGTATTAAAGTCCCAATTTTCCCACATCCTGTCTGAAATTTTTCATTTTCATTTTCTGTCATGTTAGCTAATTTGAGAATTATGAGGTGGTATCTCAGAATTGTTTTAATTTGTATTTCTTTAATAAATAGTAATTTAGAACATTTTTCAGGTGACTGTTGATAGCTTGGATTTCTTCTTGTCAAAACTTCCTATTCATATTCTTTGACTATTTATTGATTGGGGAATAGCTTTTATTTTTTACATAAATTTGACTGAGTTCCTTTAATATTTGAGAAATAAGATTTTTATTAGAGATAGTTGCTGTTAAATTATTTTACCAGATTGTTTATTTTCTTCTAATTCTGACTATATTTTGTTTTGTTTGTGAAAAACTTTTTAATTCATGTATTCAAATTTATTCATTTTGTTATCTGTGATCCTCTTTATCACTTTTGTTTATATTTTTTTCTCTTATCCATAGATCTGACATGTATATTTTTCCAAACTCCTCTAATTTACTTGTGATATAATCCTTTATGTCTAAATCATTTACCTTTTTTAACCTTATTTTGGTATATGGTTGGTCTTTTGCCAAACTGCTTTCCATTTTTCCTAGCAATTTTTGGCAAATTGTGACTTGTTACTCCAAAAGCTTTAATTTTTGAGTTTATTAAATATTAGATTGATATTATCATTTCCTACTATGTATTTTATTTTATTTATTTAATATTTCCCCAGTTACATTCAAAACAAAAAAAATTGCATTTGTTTTTTAAAGTTTTGAGTTCTAGATTATCTTCCTTATCCCCACCCATTTTAAGAAATCACTTGTGAAATTGTGCAAATCATCCTACAGGTATTTCATATCTAATCTATTCCATTGAACCTCCACTCGATTTCTTAGTCAGTACCAGATTGTTTTCATGATTATTACTTTGTAATATGGTTTGAAATTTGTTACTACTGACTTGCTTTCTTTCATATTTTTTGCATTGATTTCTGTAATGTTGTAGACTTTTTTTCCCACATGAATTTTGCCCTGGAATTTGGCTATAATGTACCAAAAAAATTGGCATTTGGGGATCTCTCTCATAAGCTAATTTGTAGATCCTTTCAATTTCTATTTTATCCTATGGATCTGAGATATTTTGAAAGTTTTCTTTGATAATTTCTTGAACAATGATGTCCAAGCTCTTTTTTAAATTATGATTTTCAGTAGTAGAATTATCTCTCCTCATTATGAATTTATTCACCCATTCTAGAGAGTAATTTGGAACTATACCCAAAGGACTATCAAACTGTATATACCCATTGATCCCCCCCCCATGTCTCCATTGGATCTGTATTCCAAAGAGATTATAACAAAGGGAAAAGGATCCACAGGTGCAAAAATATGTATAACAACCTTTTTTGTAGTGGCAAGGAGCTGGAAACTGAATGCGTGTTCATAATTTGGAGAATGGCTCACTAAATTTTAGGTATATAAATGTTATGGAGTATTATTGTTCTATAAGAAACAATCAGCAGGATGATTTCAGAAAGTCCTAGAAAGACTTACATGAACTGATGCTAAGTGAAATGAGCAGAACCTGGAGATTATACACAGCAACAACAAGATTATACGATGATCAATTCTGATGGACGTGGTCTTTTCAACAGTGAGGTAATTCAGGTCAATTCTGATGCTCTTGTGAGGAATAGACCCATCTGCATCCAGAAAAAGGACTATGGAAACTGAATGTGGATCACCACATAGTATTTTCATCTTTTTGTTGTTTGCTTACTTTTTGTTTTCTTTTTCATTTTTTTTTCCTTTTTGATTTGATGCTTCTTGAGCAGCCTGATAATTGTGGAAATATATATATAGAAGAATTGCACATGTTTAACAAATATTGGATTACTTGCTTCTAAGGGAAAAAGTGGGGAGAAGAAAGAGAGAAAAATTTGGAACGCAAGGTTTTGCAAAGGTATAATGTTGAAAACTGCATGTATTTTGAAAGTAAAAAGCTAAAAGTAAAAAAAATGCTATTTTTCTGGATAGATGTTTAGTATGCATATTACTAATTGTCTATGGTGCCTTTCATCAAAATATAGTGTCCCTACTTATCTTTTTTTAAAATTTGGTTTCTACTCTACTTCTAATCATTTGAAGACTTCCCATGCAGAATAAGTAGATGAGAATATTTTGTTCCAATGGCCCAGAAGGCAGCTGAAGAAAATTCTGTGGAGCACTTAGAGGTTGGTTAGACATTGAAGAAACAAAGGTCATCCACTACATACCAAGCTATGGCTAGTAATCTTGACTTTTGTCTTGCTACTGAATTTCAGTGATTCTGGAAGAGAAAACAAAGCTGATGAATTTGTGTAACTCTGCCTGACTTAAATCTAATTTATATGTGAGTCAAGAAACGTCATTTATAGTATCATCCATTTAATCATTTTTACCTATTTCACAGTAGGCAGGCAAAGACTATCAAATATAGCAGGAAATCTTTAGGAAGAATGGATTCAGAAATAGCAACAGCAATGAACTCTTACGACTGAAGAGTGTGTATCTCATGACCTTTTCAATACCAATACTGTGTTCTGTTTATCTAAATGCAATAAATCTTCATGTATGTACCTTCACAGCAAACACTGGCATTTAATAGACTATATCATCGTAAGGAGAAGACTCAGACAGGATGTGAGGTTGTCAAAGACAATATGTGTGGCTCAGGAGCCCTAAGGTAAGACTTAATGTCAAACAGATTAGAATGCTTCTTCAAGGTTGACTAGTTTTTTTGCTGATTTGGAGGAAAAGCTGAGCCAACAAAGAGTTGGGAACAGGGGAGCAAAAAAAGAGTAGGCAGTTTTCAGAGACTAGTTGTACAGCACCATATTTACTCATTTGGACCAGAACACTTGAAGACATCAAGATTGGTTTGACAAAAGTGATGAGAAAATTCAGAAGCTACTAAATGAAAATTAGAACATCCCAGAGTTTAATAGCAGGGTAGTTTGTCCATCTCTAAGAAAGTAGTGTTTAACTTTATCAAAAGAAAAGTGAAAAAAAAAGCTTAGAAAGATACAGGATTCTTGGCTCAGTTAAAAAAAGGAGAGGAAATTCAGTTTTATGCTATAGTAATAATCTAAAACATTTTTATGATGCCCTGAAGGTTATTTATATGCCAGATACCTATGGTACACCTGTTCAGCACTGATGAAGTCACATTAATTAGTGATGAGGACATGTTTCTAGAGAGATGGGCTTGGAAAATTTCATAGTATTCTCAACAGACCATCAACTAAATGTTGAAACTATTGACCATTTCCTTAGATTTAAGTCAATACTTCTCTAATTGAATTTCCAAATGAAGAAGATGTTTTGAATGCCATTAGGCTACTCTTATGTGGCAAAGCACTTAATATTGATTCTATTCCAGCTGAGATTCATAAAACAAAGGATCTACTATCATACTAAAGCTGACTAAAATCTTCCAGGTACTATAGCAAGAAGACATTGTCCTCCCAAGGATTCAAAGATGTCTTTACTGTCCATTTTCATAAAGGAAAGGTAAATATATTGTTCTATGTCAATTGCTAGGCAGTATCTCTCTCAATAATTGTGAGCAAGATTTTTGCTAGAATCTTTCTCATAGGCTGATCCTTCACCTGGAAGACACTCACCTACCTGAGAGCCATGTGGCTTTAGAAAGAGCCAAGAAATGGTTAATATGTTGTTTACTGCCTTATAATTCTGGAAGAAATGCCAGAGGTCTGTACACAATGTTCATCAATCTGACCAAAGTTTCTGATATTGTTAGTCATGAGGGTTTGTGGAAAGTCATGGCAGTAGAAATTCATCAGTATTGTAGGCCAGTTTCATGATGGCCTGGATTCTGAGTTCTGGATAATGAATAATGCTTTCATACTTCCCCAGTCACCAACAAAGTGAAGCAGGGATCTGTGTTTATTCCATTCATACATGGAAATGGTACTATTATTAAATTTACTTTCCTTGGCAATATACTTTCCAGGGATGTCTACATAGATAATGAGGTTGAGGAAAATATTGCCAAAGCTAGTTCTGTCTTTGGAAAGTTCACAAAGAAATGAAAGGGAGAGAAGTACTAGGTTACCTATCAAACTGAAGGTCTACTGAACCATTGTGCTGATTTCATTGTTTGTTTGTGAAACTTGGACCGTATATCAGCACCATGTTACAAAACTGAATTGCTTCTATTTGAATACATGTCAAGATAAGGTACTAGACAATTATTTCCTTTTTCAAATTCAATTGTCAAGCATTCAAGCTCAACTGCAGAGAATACATTGCTGATGAGTTGTACATGTTCTTTGAATGCCAAGTGGATGGTTGCCTAAAAGACTCTTTTATGAAGAATTCACACAAGCTCTAGTCTCTAATCTCTACTTTGTTTCTATTTATGTGTGTAAATATTGTTTCCTATAAAGGAGAAAGTAGCTAGGTGGGATTGGAGTCAGAAAGAATTGAATGCAAATCTAGTCTTAGATATTAACTTGGATTTAGTGATTCTGTGGAAGTCACTTAGCTTCTGTCTGCCTTAGATTTCTCCTATCTAAAATGGGGGAATAGTATTACCTGCTTCCCAAGGTTGTGATGAGAATCAAATGAAATATATTTGTAGCGGTTTGGCAATTGTCAATGCTGTAAAGTTACCCATACATATAACCTGTAAATAAAAGGCTATTAAAAAAAAATAAATAATAAAAATATATATATTTGTAAAGCACTTGGCATGTAACAGGCACTCCATAAATGTTAGCTATGATAATGGTAATGGTAATGATGACGGTAGAAAATAAGCTCTTTAAGTGTAGAGACTTGCATTTTTGCCTTTAGATTTTTAGTACTTAATATAATTCCTGGAGCAGAAAGTGCATAAAAAGGATTTGTTGATTGTTGATTGATTGGCCATCATTCTTTGGAGAACAAATAGCTTTCCTTAAAAAACTCAGCTTTTTCTTATTTTGGAATATTCTCATGTTCATTACTAAGATCCAAGTATTCAATGATTCTTCTTTACTTTCTCCTCAGGAATGATAATATTTGACACTTTAGTCTCCTGAAACAGATCAAGATTTCTCTCCTTTGATATCTTGGAAGGTGTCTGCTTATAGACAATTCCATATAAAACTGTACTATAAAAACTAACTAGTATGATTGAAATAAACTTATACTTCTCAATGCAAGAAATTAAACTTCATCAATATGTGCAAATGATTTTTGTTGTTCAGTCATTACTTGTGTCTGATTCTTTGTGACCCCATTTGGGATTTTTTTGGCAAGGATACTGGAGGGGTTTGCCATTTCCTTCTCTAAAATTCATTTTACTGTTGAGGAAATTGACACAAACAGGGCTCAATGTCTTGCCCAAGGTCACACAGCTAGTAAATGTCTAAGGATGAATTTGAAATCATGAAGAGTCCTGATTTCAAGCCTAATATTCTATTTATTGCACTATATGCAAATTGTCTCAGCACCATCTCCCTCTAAAGTCTGAGTTTAGAGGTCCCAGTATCTTTCAAACAGATAATCACAACAAAGTTCCTTATCTATTTAAAGGTCATTTGCTTCTGTCCTAAGTAGTCATTTGGTAGATCCCCATCCATCAGCACTAGTTCCACATAAACATAGGAATGCTAGAGTTTCAGGGATGGGGAAAGCAGAAGTCTGTCAAAGTTGTAAACTATGTATGAGCAAATTAGAAAGCTGGGACTTCTGATGTGTTTCTTCTAGTTTTTTATTGTCAACATTTCTAATCCCCCCCCCCCCCACAATTTAATTGTTAATCTATTACATAAGTTACTAATGAAGCCGTTTATATATTTTTTTCTATTGGTGGTCTGTCCTATTGCAGGGTCCACTTATAATTATCAGTTTAAGAACACATATTGTTTACCTCATCACATTACTCCAATGCTTATCACATTTTTGAAAAACAACTCACTGGAAAACAACTCAAACACAAAATAGAGGCTTAAAACAAAATGGAGTTAGGTATTTTAAGTTGACAAACTTATTTCTATTATCTTATTAAGGGAATAAAACTTACTCTTACTGTACAGAGCTGAAAGGAAATTCAGGTCCACAAATCTTTGCTTATATACACATTGCCCTAATGGATAATGTTTTCCCCCCAAGTCACATAAAATTTAAGCTTAAGCTTAAATTAGGTGTTTAATTTTAGTAAACATTTAAATTTTTTCATATTCATAAAAAGAAAAGTATTATTTATTGTATGGGAAACATTACTTGGTCTTTAATTACTAATTTT
Source organism: Sarcophilus harrisii (assembly GCF_902635505.1). NCBI lineage: Eukaryota > Metazoa > Chordata > Mammalia > Dasyuromorphia > Dasyuridae > Sarcophilus > Sarcophilus harrisii. The sequence continues at coordinate 213,945,704 of NC_045428.1, forward strand.
GAAAGGATATTGGAATTTTTAAAAGGAGCTAATAGAAACATTACAATTTTGTGGGTATGAAGTATTAAAATATTTATTTCCTGTTCATGGATGGAATGGACAAATATCCAAGTTTTCTTATTTGGTGGGTTTGCATTTTTTCCCATAAAGATCTCTTAAATAAAATTTTAAAAAAATTACAAGGGCTTAGTTACTATAATAGGAAATTTTACATTGTATGGTGTACATTGTTTTAAGTTGATTAAATATTGTGATAATGGTCATTCCTTAAATATTGGGACATTAGACCCTTAGTCAGGATCATAATTCTCTTTATAATATAATTTCTAGTGGAGAATTTGCTTCAATTCATTTCTTTTTGACAAATAAATTTTTCAATTGAGTGTCATACATCATAAATTCAGGGGCTATCTGGATAGTTAATGGCTATTTCCTCTTTCTCTTTATGGATATAAATAACAGTATGAAATTTTCTATACAAAATAATAGACAATAATCTTTAAATAAATAACAACTTTTCTTAATCAGAATAAGAAGAGAAATAATTTTTATTATAAGAGTAAGGAATTAAATTCCAGAAAGCTCACTCTTCTTCACAGCCACAATTATTCACATAAACAATTATTTCATTCTTGAAAATATTTTGGCTCCTCTATGTAATGATTGCTGCATCATGTAATAGTTTAATTACAATCAAGATATGAAATAGATAGCCAGCTTCAAAAAATGTGATCTAATTAATGGAATTAAAGATGGATGTGTTGCAATCTGTTAAAATCTGTGTATTGATGTAGTATGTGTCTGAATATATAATATAATTTTATAGCTTCTATGGAATCCACTTTCTTTTTGTCTGTTAATACAAGTTTTGGAAGCAATGATTTCAGCCATCCTAATTAAAATTTATATTTTAGAAATTTCATTCAATTATTTTTTTTCTACCCATCTTCCTCTGACTTTAAGAAAAGGAAAGAAAGAAACAAAAAAAAAAAAACCTTATAATAAATAAACATAGTTAAGCACAAAAAATTCCTTTACTGGCCATAACAAAAAAATGTGTGTCTCATTTTGCGTATTAACTTGCTATCATTAGGTGGGTAGCATTCTTCATCAATAATTCTCTGGAACCACAGCTTATCACTTGGTTGACTGGAGTTTTAAAATTTTTCACAATTATCTGGTTTTATACTGTTGATGTTATATTAGAAACTTTTTTTTCATTCTGCATAGTTTGCTCTATATCAGTTCACATTAGCATCATTAGATAACTCTAAAACCAACTCACTTCCTTTAGCATAATCATATTCCATTATATTTGTATACCATTATCTGTTGATGGGTAGACTCTTAATTTTCAGTTCTTTGCCACTACAAAAGAGCTGCTATAAATATTTTTACACACATAGAACATTTTATTATTTTATCTCTTTAGAACATAGTATTTGTAGTACGATTTCTGAGATATGGAAAAGGGTGTGCATAGTTGAATGGTTTTCTGGGGATAGTTCTAAATTGTTTTTTGGAATAGTTGTATCATCATAACTCAAGCAAGAATTTATCAACTTTCCTCTTTTCCTGAAGCCCCTTCTGTACTTGTCATTTTCCTTTGTTTAATTTGTGAATTTCACCAATTTGTTTGGCATATGGTGGAATCAGAGTTGTTTATTATGCATTTTAAAATTATTAATTATTTGATTAATTTTTATATCTTAGATTTTTTTTCTTTTTGTGTGACTATTCACATAATTTTATCTTTATTCCCAATTCTTTTCTTACGTATGCCTTTGATGTGTGCATAGATTTTTTTTTACTATATAGATAAATAAGTGATATCAGTAAACAATATCACCAATATGTTGATGGTAGTGGTGTTTTCTAGGGTAACTTTTAGATTGTAATAAAATCTGAATTTCTTCCTTCCCTACCCCCACCTTTAATATTTTTCCCTTGTTCAAATCTCTCAATTTCCTCAAAATCATATTGGTTCTGGTATGGGCCTCTTTGTGCATTTTGGCCAATTTCAGGCATTTTTAAAAAACTTTATTTCTCCTTAGAGCCATGTATCCTTTTGTATAAATAGATATATAGATATGGGATTATATTATGAGTTGAAGTATGAAGAAAATTGATTTCTGTGGGAATGAAAGGTGTTTGAAAAATATCTTCAGATATTTCCTATTTTTATCTGTTTAATGCTTACTTTCTAATTTCATCTCTAAATGTTTTTGAGAATTTTTTGGTTAATTGAATCTGTTGCCAAGTTTCTGAAAAGTAGTTTTAGATTTCACTAATTTTCTGATTTATGAGATGATATTGTTCATAATCTTTCATCATTATTTTAAGAAGTTTTTTAAAGTATTGCTGAGTGTTTGTTTTTCATATTACAAATATTTGCAAATTATTCATACTTCACAAATGGTTTCTTACAGTAAAATAGAAGTAAAAGTGTAATACAGTGACCTCATCTGAAAATACATGCACCATTTCATACCTACAGCATTCCTCCCACATCTCTATAAAAATTAAACAAATCTTCTCTCCTCTCTCCTGTACCCAATTAAAAATACCAAAAAGAAAATTTATTGTAATAAATATTCACAGAGAAGCAAAAATTAATTCCCTTAATAACTATTATAGATGTGTATATATGTACATATGTAAATACATGCAAATATACATATACATATATCTTACATGGACATACTGAAGATATTCTGGAAAGCAATTTATAATTACTTGCAAACATATTTCTAAAGTGTTTTGTCAACAATTTCAAATTGCTATTGAGAATGAGTGTTCTTTACAATCATTTCAACATTTCTTATTTACCTTTTTGTCATCTTTAGCACTCTGATGGATATGAAGTAGACACAAATCAATTGCCATAATTACTAGATTAAAAAGTCTGACAATTACCATGTTTTTGCTGTCTCCACCAGATTTTACAAATGTTTTATTTTATTTTATTATTTTAAACTGATGCTGCCCTTAAATAAAGTATAGCTAAGTATAGCAATTATCAGACTTTTTTTAGTCTTCTCAATTTGTCAATTGATTTATTGGCTAAACTTCTATATAATATTGTTTTAATCAAGATTAATTTCTATTTCTGTATCTATGTCCACATTTTCTCCATCATTCTACTATTGCTCTTTTGACTTTCTAGGCTTTGTCATCATACCTCAGATATCATCTCACCCTAGAACAGCATGTGGAATCTATATTGGAACATACCTTTATAAGCTAAATCCTTTCTCCCACCTCCTAGGACTTACATTTTGGGGAAGGCAACAAGCCAGCCAACCTTCATTCTTCTGTTAGTTTCTGTTAGTTTCAAACAATTCTTTTTCATACATTTGTATTAATTTTTAAATCTTTCCTGTAGCAAATATATATATATCTAAGTTATATATATGTGTGTATATATATATATATATATATATATATAAAACTTAGATATGACTCTTCTATAAGTAGTAGGTTGTTTTCTGTTTCCTAGGATATAAAATATTTCCTGTCTGGGAAGTTGTTTTTGTTTATTGTGCTTTCTAACTCTGTTCTCAAAGAATATATTTATCATATATACTTATGAAGTTTTGTTCTCTCTCTCCCCTTATTTTGATGTGTATTTTCAGTATATTCTTTTATCCTCACTGTCTTTTACCAACTTTATTTTGAAGTCTCAATATATGAAAATATAATTGATTTGAAGTGTTTCTACTAGGATCTTAGAATGTTTACCTCTTTAACTTTTTAAAAATGTTGGTGCATAAGTTACAAATTCTTATCTTTATGGTGACTTTTAAAAAAATACTTTAAAATAAGATGATCAAATATACCCCAAAATGAACATGTGATAAAACCAACTCCACCTGCTTTTTCAAAGAGAACTAGTTAAAAAAACACCCTTCAATTTAGTGGAAATTTCTTCTAACTCTTGGTTTAACTTACATAAAAATTAACAATATTGATAACAAGATCCACCTGGATTTGGATAAGGATTTCACATTTAGATTACATAAAGAGCAGACTTTATAAGTGGCCTTTCATTTTTAGCATCATCTTGATATAAACCACTTGCCTCATCAATCTCCTTTTCTGTCATTCTTCCAACATAACTGAAGAAGGAATATGGCATTAATACAGGATTGAGGGCTATTTTATATTTGTCTTTGTTTCAGAGGTTTCATTCAATTCACCAAAGATTTGATGACAAAAAAAAAAAAAATTACCACAAAATTGTCAACCACAAGCAATAAGTCTCAGTCTCTTAACTAATCTGGTTCTCAGAAACCGGATACAATCTGTTGCCAAAATTGGACAATGCACCTCCAGTGTTCCACAAATTGTTCCACAATTTGGCAGAAACTATATGTCTGCTGGCGTAGCTTTTAAAAACCTTTACCCAATGATGAGGCATTTTAATAGGACTTAGTAAATGATCTCAGTTTATACAGTCCATATACATGAATATAGAAACCACAAACACACACACACACACACACACACACACACACTACATTAAGTGAAAACTCACTTTTAAAGAAACTACACATTCAACATCAAGATCATCAGAGTGAAAAAATGACATAATTACTGAGTGTCTACTCTGATTAAGGTACTGCATTTTGTGTTTGCTTTCCAAATTTTGTTTCTATGACAATGGAACTTTGAAATACATTTTACCTTCCAATAAAATGTCACAAAATGAAATTTTCTTATTGGGAATAAGGAACATATTAGATAAGTAATATCATTTCCTAGATTTGAACCTATAGCTATTTGTTATTTAGTGAAACCAGAATAGTTATTACTTCTTATTTTCTTAGAATGACTTGGTTCATGTAATTGATAAGGCTTAATGCTTGCATAAGGAATCTGTTGGTTTTCAGCTGCTTGTAAATCTCTCCAAGATACTGCTTCTCCCCACACTCTATGTTAAAGCAAGAGAAATCTCTTTTTAAATATCAATATTTACATAAATAGGGAAACATATACACAAAAGATGTTATTGGATCATAATACTAAGGAAGGATCAAAGTACCAAGTATACCTGTTACCTAGAAAATAGTTTCCTTTCTCTATCGAAAATATTTTCAAAAGAAGAAAATGAGAAGGCATATGAAGATTCCTAATTTCTTTGATTTTTTAAATAGAAGACCAAGAAAGCTGACATGGAACATACCCTTAGAGCATGAATTCATAAACAATTCCCACACATGAACCTAACACTTATATTTCCAAATACACATGGGATATTTATTATGTACATACATATATGTAATAAATATGTTTATATAATACATACACAATTTTATTCACATTTGAAATTGTATTTTAACAGAAATTTCGATCATATTTTTCCCATTCATACCATTTCTGTAGGTAAGATCAGCATGTTATGGACACACATTCATACACATATACACATATATGTACACACACATATATAATATGGATGTCAGGGTGTATATACACGCACACACACCTATGTATATTTAATTAACATTTACTAAGTGCTTTACACAAAGTATGGTTCTGTGTGTTAAGGGAAATACAAAGAAAAATGAAATACAAACTTGTCATGAAGTTTTTAATTTAATAGAACAGACTAAACATGAATGTGATTACTAGAATTTAAACTATAACATGGCAAAAGAATGCAATGTGTACTAAGGTTATATAGTTCTGATGAAGGCAGATAATTTCTGGCAAAGAAATTTGGAAAGGTTTTTAGGAGGAGGCAACCTTTAGCTGATCCTTAAAGGATAGGCAGGAATTCAAACAGTAGGGTAAGAGGGATAATGATCCCGGCAGAGATAGCAACTTAAACCAAAGCACAGAGGCAGAAAAACCTTCTAATTACCATGGAAAAGTAAGTAGTTCACTATGAATGGTTCCTGCTTTTTGTGATGAGGAAAAATTGTCACAAAAGTGTGAACTTGATTGTAAAAGCTTTGATGACAGTCTTAGGAGACTAAATTCAATGTAATATGATTGTGTAAACTTCTAGACTTGGATTTAAGATGATTTGGGTTCATCTTTATTTCTGACACCTACTAGGTATGAGTTTTTTTTTTTTTTTTGGAAGAGCATTTAATAGCAAGGTTGTATACCTAGGTAACTTAAATGGTAGCAATGCCATTCATGGTAATTGAGATATTCAAAAGAGTGTTCAGGAGGCAAAGAGGTGGTACAGTGCATATAGCACCAGCTGAGATCAGGAGGGCCTGAGTTCAAATCTGGTCTCAGACACTTAACACTTCTGGCTATGTGACTGTGGGCAAGTAAGCCACTTAACCCCAATTGCCTCAGCAAAAAAACCCAAACCAAAACAAACAAACAAACAAACAAAAACAAAACAAAAGAGTGTTCAAAAGAATTGAGGGGAACTGTGATTAAAAAAAAAAGATAGATCTTGACTCAAATAAGTTTTCTCATCCTCTACAAGCTGCTTTGTGCCACTTAAGAGAGAATAGAATCTTATTCACTGTCCAATCTCTAGTACCCAGAGACAACCAAAAAGCACCTGCTATAGCCATGAGATGATCTGGAGCAAAGAAAGGGCATATTGGAAGAGAAAATATTTCAGGCAGTACCTATGAAACTGCTGTGGATAGCTGCATCATTGTTTATAAGTGCCCTGAAATGCTGATACCTAGCTGGAAAAAGAAAAGTTTGGAACTTGCACAGTGCTGGAGATGGTGGAGTCGGGAGAATAATCATCAATAATATTGGAGAAAAACCTCTGAAATATGGGATGGTCATTGTTCTATTTGGTGGTTATGTACCCCATCAGAAATCTCTTTTCCCTTTGGAATACCAGTGGGTCATAAAGTAGAGATAAGGACGATACAGTATCATGGAAGCCAAGGAAAGTATCAAGAAGGATAGATTGTCAAATGCTACATAGAATTCAAGGATTATCATGTAAACTGAGAAAGAAAACTGGATTTATCTATTAGGTCACTGATAGAAGAAAAGATTACATAACATAATGTGGGCATAAAAGCCATATTGAAAGAGGATGATTAATGAGTTTGTGGTGAGATTAGTTTATGGGTTTTATATATTTGTTTATTTTTTAGAAGAGACAACTATTAGAAGAAAGTAGCAGAAAAGGAAAGATTGAAAATATTAAGACTGAGATAATGTAGAGTTCAGTCCTAAAAGAGATTAAAAGCAGATCACAGACATGGGTCTCCACCTATAACTTGGCCAAGTTCCTCTAAGATTAAAGAGGAAAAAGAGAAAAAGGGTGGAGTAATACTGAAGTCTTTAATTTGGAGGTGGATGTTGAGGGTGATTTCTTTAGTAGCTTCAATTTCAGTAAAGTGAGAGTCTGGGTCATCTGCTGAGAATAGGGGGAGCAGGATCATGATTGGAGACTTGAGGACAGAAGAAAAGGTCTGCTATAGCCACTGAGAGAGATATGATAGGAAGCCAGAAAGAATTAAATAAAATTATTTTAGAGAAGTAACAAAAAGCCAAAGTTACCTTACATGAATTTATAAGAAATAAAATCATTTCTGGCCAGATGGGATTCATTGGAAAAATTGAAGGCCAAAGCAAAAAGGGATGGCAGAAAATGAGATGGATATATAGTATCATGGGAGCAATGAAAATGAATTTGGAGAGATTTTAAGAGAGAGTAGAAAATAGAAAGGTTTGGCATGTTATAGTTAATGAGAACACAAAGGATTAGACCTAACTTAATGACTGGATGACAATAAAATTTCAATATTTTCTCCAGATAATAAGATAGGATATTTCTTTTCTGATGCCTCTTTTTGACACATAGTTGACTTGGCTTATCAAGGTTATACCATGCAACATACAATCTGTACAACTCTATGCTGGAAAGGCTATATGAGCTTCATCATGGAACTTGTATCTGTTGTCCCTGGATCAGCATAGTTAAATAGTTAAATTCTTACATATGTTCCAAAAATCCACTTTACAAGTATATAGTAGTTTCTATTAAAAAAAAAATAAGTGAGGGTATTTGTAAAATCAAGCTCAGTGTTAAGCCAACAGTGTGATATCAGTTGAAAATGCTAATGTGAACTTGAACTACATTAAAAGAGGCAAGACATAGCATTTAAGTACTCTTCAATCCGTACTCTGCTCAGATCATACATATTATTGACTCATAGGTTCTAGAGACCACAATTTATGATAAATTAGGAAGAAGCATCTAGAAACTAATCAGAATAGTGAACAACTTTGAGTCAATGTCAGATGAGGATCATTTGAAGTAACTGAGTACTTAATTCAGGAAAGGGAAGATAGTAGAAAGGAGAAGGGAGGCATGCTAACAATGTTTATGTAGTTAAAAAGAGTAAAATATTGTCAAAGAGAGTACACCAACATATTTAAAGAAACAAACAGAAAAATAAAACTCTGACCAGGTTGGATTTATATCAGAAAAGAAGGGTTAGTTCAAAGTTAAAAAAAATTATAGACATAATAGACTATATTACTAACAAAAATAAAATCATTATAGATAGAGAAAAAGTGTTTTACAAAATGCAAGCTCCATTTATCTTTTTAAAAATTTAGAAGCACAGGAATAAATTAATCTTTATTTAACACAATAAATAACATGTGTCTAAATCTAAGAGTAAATCTTTTATGTAATAGAAAAATGTCAGAGATGTTTCTAATAAGATCAGGAATAATGCAATGAAGATCATTATCACTTTTATTACTTGATGCAGTATTAGAAATGATAGGCACTGTATTTGAAAACATATGTGGAAAAAAGATTAGGCTTGTTCTATGCTAAAAGGCAGAACCAGGAATAATGAGGCAATTTTAGACTTCACATCAGAAAAATTAACAAATTTTAAAATGCCAGTTTTTAAAATACTGATTCTACATCAAAGATTAATTATAGAGCACTCATATGCCAGTCAAGTTAAGAGAGAAAGTAAGAACATTTTCCTAAAATCCTGGGAATTTAACTTTTAAATTGTGAAATTAATTTTTAAATTGTTCCATTGGGATTTGTTGAAATACTTAACTCCTTGGCAACAAACGATTTAGCAAGTTGTTAGGAGATATAAGATATAACTTTGGGAGAAATCTAACTACTTTAGTAAATGAATTCTAAATCTTGGACAAAAATGTACAATTTTATTGTCTACTATTTTTCACTAAATTAGGAAAGGGTTTTCAGTAATGGGTTATTATTGATGAGGTCTTGGATACCTTGGTTCATGTTGCAGAGAGGGACTGGATCATTGATGGAATTACTCCTTGGAACAGGCAAGGAAAAAGCTCTAATAGAATAGGTTTAACTTAGTGGTTGTGCAGGTTGCTCCTATACCCTACCTTGCTGTGTACAGCCAAGAAATCCCAGTTGTGTCAAACTCCTGAGGTTCACCCTCTGTGAGGGTTGTGGGCAGCCTCCTGTCAGTCAAGTCCCTGAGATTAAATTAAATTTCCCCTGTACATCTGCCTTTGGCCCATGCTGGCTTTGTTGAATCCCCTTTGGGAGTGCCTCCTGGTGTCTTTCCCTTCGCCTCTTCCCCATGCACATGGTGTCTCTCTTTTGATTCCCTTGAACAGTGAATTTATATGAGGAGATTCATAGCAGTGTGTTGACTAGTTTTGTAGACCTTTTTTTCCAGTCTCACACTGAGTATTTTAAAGGCATAATAACTAATACAAGTGGTGGAAGAATTACATAATATATTCACCTTTGAGAATAAATTTAATATAAAGTTTATTACTTCAATCACAACTCACATATATACACACAAATATATATAGACATACATACCCATATATATAACTACCAGTATTGAATATTTCACTTGGTAAGCATTTCACAATTATGAAAGGAAACCATGAAAAGGTAGAACAGCTTTCCAAGTCATTGCTTACAGGAGCTCTGTTTTTCTCATTCCTTTGTCATTTAATATCTTTGTAATATATTATGGGAATTTCAATAAGGCTCATTATACACATAGCAAGGGCCTGTTTTTTTCTTTATAAAAGTTTCAAAATTTGAAATAACTGCCCTGACAATTCAGGTTGTGAAAAATCTTTTGATGAGATAAATTGTTCAGTTATTTTTCTGCTCTACTTTCCCCTCTTTTCAACTCCATGTTCAGTTTTAGTTGTTTGGATTTGCCATCAGGAAGGAAAAAAGACCTGAACTATGCCAAAAGCTAACAGCAATAGCAGCAAACTATAAACATTCAAACTTGGCTGTTTGGAATCAGTCCTGGAAGTCTTTTGCAATAAATGAATGCACATGAACTTAATCATATTCAATTTTTAAATGTATGTACAAGTGTATATAATTTAAATGCATTCATATTCATATTTCCTTTAGAATAGCTTAAATATGATTTTTCAAAATATTGTAAAAATGGGATAAGACAAAGAAGGCATTTAAAGATCATACTTTTTTGTTTGTTTGTTTTATTTTATTTTATTTTTTTACCCTTATAATCATGCAAGCATATACTGAGATTAGGATAAAATAGTCTTGAGGAACTAAATTCTTCAAGTATTAGAATTAAAATGAAGTGTTACTATTAGTTTAATAGAATTGAATATTTCTTTCCAACAAGTAGCTAAATCTCAGTGGACCCAGACAGTATGCTAATATAATCTTAGAACCATGCCTTTCAAAAAACAAGTGCTGTGTGTTGAAAGAGACCAGCTCAGTTTCCTTTCCACCCTAAATTCCAAGACTAATTAGTCTTAGGGATTTTAGGTCACACCCTGAGGAATCAGATCTCTTTAGTCCTTCTTTCACTGGCAGCCCCTCCTGAAAACCTTGATCACCAATGGGAAAGTATGTTCTAACCTACCTGATATATAATGAGTTGAGGGTAAGAAGGTAAGATGAGTTTAGGGCTGTGCATCTTGCTGCAATTATGAGTAAAGGGAACCAGGAGTTTGGAGAATATCTCCATTATCCTGATACCAAAAAAATGACAGATTAGTTAAGGGAGTGGTGGCGGGGAATAGTCTTTTTCTAAGAATTTGAAAGTAGCATGCAGTCAGTTAACTGGAACTACTCCTGTGTCTGTGATTTCCAGAAACCCTCAAGATAACTCAAAGAGAATCACAGATTCAAAATTCAAAAGGATGGTGGAAAACATCTAGGTGAAACCATTAATTTAGCATACTCTAAAACTGAGGCCCACTGTATCAAAATGCTTTTGCAAAGTTACCCAATGTTTGTAATAGTTATCATTAGAATCCATAGCCCTTGGCTCTGATCCCAGAGTCTTTTCTAATCCAAAGTGAATAAATTCAGGAACCATTACTAGTGGTAGTCTTAGAAGAACATTTAGGATTGTGTCCTAAATTTATCCTATTTATCAAATGAAAAACATGTATTTTGGAAGTACCTGTATCTGAAATCTTTTCTTTTTCAATCTCTTGTAGCTATGCAAAGGCAATGCCATAACATGAAGATTGGCCTTCTAACCCAGAACCAGGTTGCTACATTTGCAGTATCAAGGTTTCAGGGGACAATCGTAAGGGCTTATATTGTCTTTTCTCTATTCCCAGCAGTTCAGATTTTCTCTCTGTTGCTGAGGAGCTGTGACTAGCACCTCAGTTCCACTTAATTACTTAACATTTATTAGTTTTTACAGAAGGATATTTATGTCAAAGATATAATAAAAACAAACCTACAAGCATTTCTCCTTAAACCCACTTGGCGTAAACTCACCTATAATACCTCAGTCTGTTAGGAAATAGGCTCAAAATATCTCAGTTTCTATATTATATGTCCCCAGGTAGGATAGCTCCCAGATAAGTCTGTCTCATCCCTTACAGCGCTGGGGTCCAAAAGAAACAGCCATAAGTTATCAATATTAAACTGGCTTCAAGAAAAAAGCAAACTCTGGACTTCTGGGTTGCTGAAGCACTTCTAAGACCTTTTAAAATTATAAGTCTGTGAAGGCTCCACTCTCTTCCCCTACAAGGGAAAAGTACAAATACAGAGGCCAAAGTCTGATGTGATTCCCAGGAAGCCTCAAGATGGTTGCTTATGATTCAAAGAGAATCACAGATTTACAGTCAAAAAAATACTAGGCAAACCTATTCACTCTGCAGATTCAGATGTGATTTTAGAGATATAAAGTCCCTACCATCTTTTCCCTTCAGATTTCTTGTCAGTCACTCTGAGAAAATGTCACAGATTCTTCAAAAGCTACCTATGTAAAATAAGAAATGGTTGATATTGACAAGCCTTTTGGAATTCTTTTGAAGCCATTCAATCAGTTTCATACTTACCATCTGGTTATCTAACTGGAACCAGTTGTAAAATGCTTACTCATGCTCCAAAGTTTCTCTAAGGTACTTCCTTTCCACATCATTATTATCCCAGAAACAAGCTCCCTAGAGTCCTCTTTAAGGAGAGGGTTACATCAGCCAAACAAGCTAATGGGGTCTGCACATGTGTCAGATTGATCCCCATTGCACTTACTAAAGGATTCTTTAAGGACATCTTACTTGTCCTTTCCTTCATAGTCCAATTTATCCATCAAACACATATTTAATATAGATCTAGAAGGTATAGTGCCCTTATCTTAGCATCTGGGGAAAGCAGGATGTTTTGACAAAACAGTGACCTTGCCATTCTGGAATTTATAGTCTAGTAGACTATAATGATATAGTCTAATAATAATAAAGACTGTATTAGACTTATAGTCTAAAAAGTGGACAAGATTCATGCAATCTCGTATTTTTGCTTGTTCTTAATTTTTTTGTCTTCTGTACCTTCTATATGGCTCTTCCTAATGCTGGGATTTTATTCACTTAACCCATCTCTGAGAGAAAACTAAGTATTCAGGAAGACAGACAGTGTAATGATGGTGGTCTTTATGAAATGTTTGCTGAGAGATCTTAAATTCCAAAGTAGACTATCGCTTACTAAAGAATATGAACAAGATAGTGGTAGGCAGTTAGGTGATACAGTAGACAAGAGTGCCAGATCTGAATCAAATCTGGCCTCAGGCAATTAATTGCTGGGTGACTCTGACCAAGTCATTTAATCCTGTTCGCTTTAGTTTTCTCATGTGTAAAATGAGGTAGTGAAAGAAATGGCAAACCGCTTCAAAATCTCTGTGAAAAAACCCATAAAAATATAAACAAATTGGTTCCCAAAAAGCAGGACATGATTTAAAAGACTGCATAATGACAAGAAGTAGGCTTGAAGTAGGCAACAAAGGAGTGGGTAAAGAATACAAAAGATTTATTGTGTTATTGGAATTTTGTAAGTTCTGATTGTTCCAGATGGTAAAAGGAGAAGACGAACTCACACATTTTACTTTGCAATTTAGTGCTGATTTCTAGATCTCCTAGTCATCACAAGTCCCTTGGTAGCGTGATACTTCATATTAGGCAGCCAATTAACACTGTAGCATGACAGCAATAGGGATTTCCAAAGTGTGCTAATGAGGAAAAATCTTGCTTAAATTTGGCCTGATTACATGTGCATGCTATACACTTGCAGTCTCTAGTCTAGTCTGGCCACAGAAAAGAATGAAAATAGGGGGAAAATGTTACATTGTCAGTTTTAATGTCTTTTTGTTTCACTAAGAGCTTAAAGTAGTGATTAATTTGTTATGTAAACAAGGGTCCACAGAACAGCTATTTTAAAACAAAATAGAAATGATTTTAAACTGGGATTAGAGGAGATCTCAAAGACTTCCTAAAATATTTTTGCTTTTAAAAATTATTATTTCCATGTTTTTCCTGGCAAAATAGATGATGATATGTTAGGCAGGCAACTGTAAGAAAGGCTACTGTAGCATAACCCATTAATACTAAATGTGTTTAATTTGATTAATCAATTAGAGCATGGGTCTGTTAACCTTTTATGCGCTCATTTCTACTCTTTTGGGATGTTTATGAAGCACAAGTTCCACTTCTCAGAAAAAGTGTTGCTGTTATTTTAATAGATAATTGAAGAAAATGCTAAAATTAATTTAGAAGTTAGTTAAAATAAAAATTTATTCCCCCCTTACTACTACCTCCAAGTCCATAGATCCCAGTTTAAGGAACTCTTACTTAAGATGTTGCAAACCAACATTTTTATTCCTGTCATGCAAAGAACTAAATTGCAAAATTAAAAAAAAATCAAACATCATATTTTGAAAATACATATTGATATAATAGTGAAAATGCGCACCAAAATGGTGAAGTAATTATTCTCCCTCTCCCCTGCCTTGGCACCAAAATTTGACATTTATAAAAGAAATATGCTAAGCCAATGACAACTAATGGAGTTATTTTAGTAATAATATGTTTCCACCAAAATGACTTTGCTCATCAGGGAATAATTTATATTATAGGATATTATGAACAAAATGTCCTGTGACTTGCTAAACCACAGAGTAAAAGTCCAAGCTCGTTCAAAGGTGTGAAAAATGGTAGAGTTCAGGTAGAAAAATATTTATCTTTTATAATCATTCATATTTTGGTGGGGGACTATGACTTAAATGGTTTATACTCCTTTTGCTTACCTCCCTAATTCAAGTAAAAGAGAGGGTTAACAATTTAGTTTAGGTTTTATTTTTTCTCTCTTTCTCAAGTTAGAAATTGAAGACAGCTTCAATAATTTCTGGAGACATTTTCTATTTGCTTACCAGAAAGGTAATTATCTTCTCACCTAAGATTTTAGCCAGAAGATTGTGGCTTCCAAGGTTCTTGGCCTTTAGGACTATACAGACGATTTTCTATCCTAAAAGGAAACTCCCTCTTAGTTATGCTGCCATGTTGCAGTGATTTAGCCAAGAAAATCTGCCAAAACCTTCCCCAAGGCAAGACTGTTAGAGAAGGGCAAAATATTTTCAGAAAAAAAAAAAAAAACACTCTCAAACCAGGTGGATTTTGTGTTTCACTGTACATCTGAAGTTAACCTAAGGTTATAAGAGAATATACTGAGGTTTTAGGAACCCCAGGGAGTAGTAAGGCTGAATTCTTTGGGTTTTTTTCCTGCTTAATCTGAGATTTGAAAAAAAAATAAGTCCTTAAATGCTAAGGATTGCCCAACCCTAAATTATACAAAGCAAACCACAAGACATTAAAATGAATGTGAACTTAAATCCGGAATAGTTCTGCATGATCCTGGCAGCTTCAAGAATTGCTCTATTTCTTGTCAGTGATCAGAGAATTATTCATCTGTAACTAGAAGGGGTCTGAGACAATCTAATCCAGTTTTCTCATTTAATAAATGAGGAAGCTGAGAGAAGTGAAGTGACTTTTATGGGGAGAGTAATTCGGATAAATTTTAGGGGTAAAATTTGAATAAAAATCCTCTTACCCATGTGGTCTTTCCAGTGTACAATAGTATATCTTGAAATTTTCAGTGTAAGAATTTATACAATTGACAAATGCTCCAAGTCAGAGTTTTATTTAATTTTATTTATTTTCTATGCTTAAAAATGGTAATAATGCAAATTAAACTTTAAATGTTTCATGTGTACATTTCCCCTGGAAAGCCAGTTGTTAAACATTTACCAGTATATAGCTGAATATAAAAAAAAAAAATTATACCTGAATTTAAGAAATAAATCAAATGTTGTGTGTAGATATTTTAGGTGATCAGTTATATGTTAGGATTTACTTAAAAAATACTCATTTTTCTCCACCCAATCTAATGGCCTTGTGACTAAAATTAGAGAGTTTTTTTGGGGTTAAGAAATTGGTTTCAAAAAACCAGGTTTAAAATGAATAGCTCAGAATTCATTTATTATTATTATTATTCATTCATTCCCATTTCCTAATTTTTTTAAAATCTTGAACAACTTTGTAGTTTGTTGAAATCTAAAAACTCTTTCTAAGAATAATGAATTTATAAAAATTCATAATTGAATAAAATGTTAAACTTTGGTAAGAAGTTAGCGCAAGTTTTTTTCCTATTCATATTCATAGACTAATAGTAACCTATTGACAAACCTTCAAGGGGTTCACTAACCACAGTTTAAGAAACTATGGCATAAATATTTCCCAGGAAGTGAAAGAAGGGCTAATCATTAAACATATTAGTTCATCTAATTAATTATCAATATGATAAAGAGTCTGATGAAAAGGGAGAACTCGCCACTAATGAAGAGGAAATTAGAGCAATAATTAGGAATTACTTTGCCCAACTTTATGGCAATAAATTCAACAACTTAAATGAAATGGAAGAATACCTTCAAAAATATAGCTTGCCCAGATTAACAGGGGTAAATATCCTAAACAGTCCCATCTTAGAAAAAGAAATAGAACAAGCTATTAACCAACTCCCTAAGAAAAAATCCCCAGGACCAGATGGATTTACATGTGAATTCTTCCAAACATTTAAAGAACAATTAACCCCAATGCTATATAAACTATTTGAAAAAATAGGGATTGAAGAAGTCCTACCAAACTCCTTTTATGACACAGATATGGTACTGATACCTAAACCAGGTAGGCTGAAAACAGAGAAAGAAAATTATAGACCAGTCTCCCTAATGAATATCAATGCTAAAATCTTAAATAAAACATTAGCAAAAAGATTACAGAAAATCATTCCCAGGATAATATACTATGACCAAGTAGGATTTATACCAGGAATGCAAGGCTGTTTCAATATTAGGAAAACTATTAGCATAATTGACTATATTGATGATAAAGAGTCTGAAGAAATGGGAAACTGGATAGATTATTTTTGATAAGTTCCTTATTTTGAGTAGTGCTATATGCATATATAGCAACAAGAACAACAAAATGAGGGTCCTGGATACTGGACAAGAGATGGGAACATCAAAAAATGGAGGCACAAAGGAGTATACATAAAATATTTCTCATTGTTTTTATAATTTTGCCCATAGGACCCTATCCATGAGGACAGTTTTTCTTAGTTTACTATGACTGCTACTACTACTATAATGACAATTATCACCATCACTACTACCACTATTATTACTATTTACTATTACTACTATTAGTCATTATTACTATTACTATTACTACTACTACTACTACTAATATTATTTACTCTTACTATTAATACTACTTCTATTAATATTACTATTACTAGTATTACCACTACTATCACTACTATATCTATTTACAAATACTATTACTACTACTATCACTACTACTACTACTATGACTACTGCTACTACTGCTACCATTTCTTCTCCTACTACTATCACCGTTATTATGGTCAGAGCTGCATGTCTTACATGTCTTACTCCCTTATCTTACAGAAATAGAAAGTGGAGACTGAAATTTCACAGTCTGTCAAAACCAGAATGAAAACTTAAACCTTCTGCCTCCTAGTCCAATGCTCTATACTATATAATGTTTCCTTTCATCATTGAAGGAATTCTAAAAGAGGTACAATAACTAGTATCATGCTTAAAATTTTTTATGCAATCAAAAGCTGTCAGTAAGCTACTTGTCAGTAATGATTTTATTCAAGGAGGAATTTCTGCTCCAATAATAGTATGGCAGAACTGAATAAGAATGTCAAGAATTATTTTCCCCCCCAAAATTTTCCTTTTCTTATGGTGAAATGACCAGTGTCAGAATTGGGTTAAAATTAATACTGCACTCTTCTTTAAATTATTGCTGATAACAATGAAAACAACCAAAACAATATAGTAATAGGCAACAAAATAATAGAGCACAATTTGTAAAAATGTTTTTAGGTACATGAAGTTTTCATCACAAAAAACTCTGGGAACATGGGTAGTTCAAGTAGTTCTTATTTTATAGATAAGAAAACTCAGGTTTAGAAAGATGCTTGTGGTGCCACTGACAATAAAGAAGTGTTTTATCAGAACCAAAATTCAGGTTTCCTAATACCAGTTCTCTTTTTTACATCAGGTTGTTCTTCAGTATCAACAATGTTAAATCTTTGAAAGGCTTTGAGAAGGAGTAGAGAAAAACAAATGTGGACAAAATAATATTTTCTAATATTCCAGAACTGTTAATTATTTTAAAGTGAAGCTAATGTCAAAAAGAAGACAATAATATTAATATTGATTTAAAAAAAACACACATAGATGGAAGAAGGGTAAGTGATTTCTTTTTGAAAAGTGTGAATGTTTTCCCAATATTTAGCAAGTCAAGGTTAAAATACCACACTCCTGAAACACTCAGAATGAAGGAAACAACGCTTTGGTCTGAGAGAAATATAGTCATGAAAAAAAAGGAATTTTCCTTTCATGCTGTTAATGAGGGTATAATTCAAGCATTAAAAATCATTTACATAAAAGAATACACCAATTCAAACACATATTCTGTTTTAGTGAATTAAGGTTGACAAAAATATCTATATCCTTTTACCCATCCTAATCTATAATAAAGAAAAAAAATTAGTTGAAATGAAAATTACATGAATTTAACTGGAAACTTAAGCAGTATTTATATTTAACACAATTTGTCCCTCCCCACCACTCTTTTTTCTATCTGATAGACTCTCTGAGTGATAGATGATGAACTGGATCCAGAAAAAAAGAGGAAGAGGAAGAAAAGTGAATATTAAGGGGCTGGATTTCTGTGGTTTATAAAGCTATATCATAAGAATAAAAATTACTTATGACTCAAAAGACAATGGAAAGACTCATGACTAGGAAAAGTGGGTTCCAATATATTACTTACCATGTTTTATATTATGAAAAATATAAGAGCCATCATCAAGTGAGAACAAGAACAAAAAAAATGCCTAGTCTATAGAACAAAAGCAAGAGATAAAAGCTTCAGTGCTGAAATATTAAAAAAATTGAGACCCTGAAGAAGATCCCCAAACTTTGAAAAAATCCTCTGAAGAGTAGATGAATGTGGTTATGGATGTAAGATGGACTAAGAACTTGAATCCTTTTTGTCTATTCTATAACTGAAACAATATATATCTGTGTATTATATGTATATGCATGTAGAAGGAGAGATGAGTGAAAGTATTTCAAACCTAGCCCATTTCTGAATGATGCATCAGCTTTGTTTATACATTTAAAAAATTTGAAGGTCTTAATTAAGACTCTTCCTTTTCTGCAGTAGTGACAATAATGGAAGCATAGTATGCTAAGAATGATAATTTTGTAGTCCTAGTCTGGATACCCATTAATTACATTGTCAATTCTCTAAATGTGCAACATTAAGCCAATGTGTTCATGTATATGCCTAAGAATGTGAACCATACCCATACTGATATTCTCAGTATAAGTGAAACCAGAATGAAGGTATATTAATTAAGTAGCAAGATGGCTCATGGATTCTCATCAGATGGCAAATAATGGAACTGATGGAGATGGTTTTTTCATGAGCTGAAAGACAATGAAAAATCCCACTGTTCAAATACTTATTCATTTTGCTTTGCAATGCTCTTATTGAGCATAAGCAACTGGACCACCATGAAGATAATTGCAACTTATGAAAAAAACATCTGCTACAGAGGATGATGAAGTAGAGAATTATATCAAGAAACTAAGAAAATCTTCCAGATCAAGTATGGCTCAATACTTGGTACAAGGAAGAGCACTGAAAAAAATATTGGAAAATATGGTTCAGAATCAAGAATCAAAAGAGAGGAGGCATCTGCAAATCATGAATATTTTCACAAGAGTTTCAAGGTGGCCATTGTAGAAAGCCTGAACAATAGCACAGAAAATGAAATTGATTGTGTTTCAGAAAACTGATTACAGATTCAGAATTCTTTTAAGAATCAACTTTATCTTTGCATTTAGATCATTGACAGCTTAAAATAATTATAAAAATCAATTATAAATTAAAAAAGAAAGAATACAGAATAGGTCATGCAATTAGAATAGCTCTAACCTTGTCTGTTTAAACAAACTAGCCACTGAAAATACAAATACTATATATATAAAAGTAGTTAGTGTGTCTAGATAACCTTTTCATTCCTGTGGGGAGCAGAAAGCTAAGGGAATTTCCACAGAGTACAAAAAAATGAGTCAGGTCACTGAACATGAGACTGTCCAAATCCTCCTCAGGGGAGTAATAGGTAGAGCCACAGAAGCTATGTTGTCCTGAATGTGCTCACAGACAGGAAGCCATAAAGTAGAATAAAGGACCCACAATCTGGCCTCTCTGGCATCCAGGGTTGGTTTCTTTGATTTATTTTGCTGTCATTGGGATCAGATTTCTTAGCTATTTTGAGAACGATAGAGGTAGGTAACTAGGCACTAGAAACATAAAAGGCAGAACAAAATTTAAGGTCCAGTTCTTCCATGGTGCCACAGTGGCCAGAAAGCATTGAAACCAGAGGTTAGAAATCTGGAGGAAAAAATGACACCAAAGAAATGATGGAGACCATGAAGTTTGGTGAGCAAAGAGCCAAAGTTTCTAAGCTAGGAAGGGTATTATGAATTTGCCTAAGCTAGTGAGCAGAGGGGAAATTATTTGATTGATGATTAAAGAATTTCCTTGTTTAAATACCATGACCTTGACATGCAATGTGGATCCCTGTTCTCTCTTTCTTTCCTATAGGTGAGATGTCAGGAATCACCCTGTCCACACTTGAAATCTAGAAGGCCAATGAGGTAGAGATTTAGGATACAGAAGAACGCTTCTCAGTATTCTGCTTGATCACCCTGCCACAACTCTCCCCATCATTTATTATCTAAGAGATCTTCCTAAATTACAGGTCTGACCATGTCACTCCTTTACTCAATTAACTACAATGGCCCCCTATCATCTCTAGAATGAAATATAAACTTTTCCATTTGGCTTTTCAGGCCTTTCATAACAAAACTTATTTTTCTAGTCTTCTTATACTTTACACTCCCTGACTCCACATACTGTGCAACCCATGGCCATTGGCCTCCTTGCTGTTCTGGGCACAAGAAATTAATCTTCTGAATCTAGGTATATTCACATATGCATAGGCCCATAAGGGTCTTTCTCTTATACTAGAATATGCTCCCTCTTCATTTTTACCACTTGATTTTCTTATCTTCAAGTTCTAGCTAAAATCTTACCTTCTTCAGGAAGTCTTTCTCAGTTATAGGTTTTTTTTTCTCAAATATAGTTATATTTCTTCTCTCTGTTAATTATTTGCAATTTATCCTGTATGTAGTTTGTTCTTCATAAGTGTTTGCGTGTTTCTTTTCCTGTTAGAATTCCTTGAGAGCAGAAATGACTTTTGTCTCTCTTTGTGTTATTTATTTTATTTTTATATAGTATTTTATTTTCCCAAATACATGCAAAAATACATGCAAAGATAGTTTTTGACATTCATCTTTGCAAAACCTTTTTTTCCCAAATTTTTCTTCCTTTCTTCCCTACTCTCCTCCCCAAGACAGCAAGCAAAATAATATAAGAAAAAGTAATTCTTCTAAACATATTTCTATGTTCATCATGCTGTACAAGAACAATCAGATTAAAGATGGAAAAAAAACATTAGAAAGGAGAAAAACACAAGCAAGCAAGCAAGCAAACAACAACAACGACAAAATTGGTGGAAATACTATTCTTTGATCCATATTCAGTCTCCATGGTTCTCTTTCTGGAAGTGAATGGCACTTCCCATCACAAGTCTATTGGAAATACCTTGAATCACCTAATTGTTGAAAAGAACCACATCCATCATAGTTGATCATCACATAATTTTGTTGTTACTGTGTAAAATTTTCTCTTGGTTTTGCTCACTATACTTAGCATCAGTTCATATAAATCTTTCCAAGCTTTTTTGAAATCAACCTGCTCATCATTTCTTATAGGGAGTGTAAGGTATAAGAGGTATAGGTATAGGTATAGGGTATAGGGTACCTATATTATAGGGTATACCCTTAGGGTACCTATAATATTCCCTATATAATACATTGAATTCACATATTATAACTTACTCAGCCATTCCCCAACTGATAGGCATCCGCTCAGTTTCCAGTTCCTTGCCACTACAAAAAGGGCTTCTACAAACATTTCTTGCCTCTTTTTGTATCCCCTGTACTTTACACTTAGTAGAAGCTTTATATTCAATTAAATGCATTTCAATAAGAAATAAATAAATCTAATAAAATAAAAATGATTAAGCACCTGTTATGTACTGAGCATTGTAAGTGCTAAGAATAAGGAAAAGAAAGTCCCTACTCTCAAAATACTTATAATCTATTGAACAAAGATAACATAGGAAAAGAAAGCTGAAAACCAGAGATGGGAGGGGGTAATGGGAAGAAGAGGGAACAGGAAAAGAAGCTACCAAGGGTGATATGGTTTATTTGTAGAGTACACATCAAGCAGAGCTGCTGATAGAAAAATAAGTTAACCTGATATTGGGAGGAATTTATTGCTTCATCTGAGTGATTCAGGAAATTGTTGAGTATCGGGAAACTAAGTTAATCTTCACAGTGATGAAATTTTAAATGATCGACTTATATTGTGGCAGGTATGATGTTGCTGATGAAGCAGAGCCATTAATAGAAATGGACACTAATAAATATTCATTGATTCACTGACTAACTTAGGTACACTTAATTATTTTTTTCTTTTCATATTATATTAGATACAATAAACAACGTGGTCATAAAATTCTAATCTCTACATCTGGTGAACATATAAGGCTGTGTGACCTGAAAGATGAAAGCCTATATGAGGTAAAGACACATTAAGTACAGAAAGTAAATTTCATATTTTCAGTAATATCAATTATAATTCCCAAGAATAATTTTGGACTTGGCCACTAGGGGTTAATCCAAATGGTTTGATGTTGTCACATAGCTTGGCTTCTATAGCTGGAGAAGCAATGCAAACATCTTCAGTCTGTATCATCTAGTGGATGTGATTTAGCTCAAGTAGAGTGTCACATGATATGAATTCAATTATTCCATCCTCTTTACTAGATAATTAGAATAGTGACTGTTCTTATAGACTTAAGAAAAATAACATTATAGTCCACATGATCCAAGGACTCCAGGTTCCAAGTGGAGCAAAATGAAAGATTTTCATGTAAGAAAAATTTAACCAATGTAATAAAATTGTTATAATGAGGAGACTAAAAAGTATCCATAAATACTCTCAGTTAAGAAACACTTGTTTTTCATTTTAAACAGAGATACATAGATCAACTAAAGGAAACAATAGTTTAAAATATATTACAACAAACTGGGGAAGAAAATAAAAAATTGCAAACAATCATTTCACAAAATAGTAATACCAAGAATAATAGTAGCAATAGCAACAGCAGCAACAACAAAATATTTGATCAAAAAATTAGTTTGCAAAGCACTTGATATATAGACCAAGCTAAGCCATATTGTCCATTTGGAGATAAATGCTGGAGATAAAATTGGAAGAGCAAAAATAAATGTTATATGGAAGAAATCTCTTAATATTATTATGTTCTATCCTCAATAGCAATGTGATAAGTTTGGACTTTCCCATCCAATGCTTTGAAAAAGAGACAGATACAGAAAAAAAATGGAAAAATATCATATATCAAAGAAGTAGAGAGGATCTTATAGTTCATCAGTTCTAATCCCTTCATTTTAAAGATGAGGAAATGAGACCTAGAGAAATATTCTGACTTACTGTAAGTGATATTGTTTGTTTTGTTCAGTTATTTTCATTTGTGTACTACTCTTTGTGATCCCATTTATGATTTTCTTGGCAAAGAAACTGGAGTAGTTTGCCATTTCCTTCTCCAACTTATTTTACACATGAGGAAACAGGCAAATAAGATTAAGTGATTGCATAAGATGAGTCTTCCTCACTCCAGGACTAGCACTTTATCCACTACATCACCTAGCTTTCCCAGGTATTAAATAGCAAAGATGGAATGCCAATTCCCTATCCATTATGCTATGCTTGCTCAGATAAGTGTACAAACTCACAATTTTTTGCTGGAAATGGTACAATTTTAAAGATATTTATGTATCAATTTCCAAGCTTTTGCAAGGAGAGGAGAAAAGATGAGCCACTAGGAATGCACATATCTAGTTTCTATTTTCTATAAATTCCTCATGGGAATAATGTAGGTATATTGAGTGTATCTAGAGTCAGGAAAATTCATCTTCCTGAATTCAAGTGGGACTGCAAATATTTCCTAGTTGTGTGGTTCTAGACAAGACACTTAACCCTGTTTGCCTTAGTTTCCTCATCTGTAAAATGAGCTGGAAAAGAAAATGGCAAACCACTCAAAAGCCTCAAATGGAGTCAGAAAGAATTGCACATGATTGAAAATGACTGAAAAACAACTATTGAATATTACTATTTTATTCCAGGTATTTCTCTTGATGCATTAAAATAATCATGCCTAAATAAACTTAGCAGGTCCAAACAAACTATATTTCAGCACACTGAAAGAAGTGTTAACTGTTGCTGCTGAAAGTCTAGTGGTAAAGGGGGTGAATGGGATCTGGTTCTATTTTGAGGTGTCAGGATGACAGATATCCTAGGGGACAAAAGCTGAACTATACCCACTATTAAGGAATCAATTAATCTATAAACATAGATTGAGTTCCTGCCATGGGGTAGGCACTGTGCTAAGCATGGGGGTATAAAAAGAGACAAAAGGCAGTTCTTTCCTTCCAGGAGCTTACAATATAATAGGGAAGACAATGTGCAAACAAATACATACAAAGCAAGCTATAAACAGAACATAGAAGAAATAATTAACAAAGGAAAAGCATTGGAACTTTCAGAGGCTGAAAAAGATTTCCTGAGTGGTAGAACCAGGAGATCATTGTACACAGCAATATCAAGATTATATGATGATTAATTCTGATGGACTTGGTTCTTTTCAATAGCAAGGTGATTCAGACCAGTTCCAATGGTCTTGTGAGGAAGAGAGTCATTTGCACCCAGAGAGAGGACTGTGGGAACTTGTTATGGGCCAGAACTCTGAAACAAGGATTATAAGATTTTAAATTAGTGGAATTGTTATCTAGTTTAGCATGGTGCTTAATAGTTCTCTAAATTCAGTATGATTGATTTAATCTTAAAACAAATAATGGTTTCCTAGTGACATAATAATTGGTTTATATTCCATGTAGAGCATATAAGCTGAGACTAACTCAGCCAAAGGAGGCAGAGACAGATTCATTCCATCATCCACCTTTGTGGTGACTGGAGGCTGAAGCACAAACGCTTGGACTCAGACTCACTTCATCTCACACCACCGTGGTGACCTATCCTCCTGTATTTTCTCCACTGAAACCAAGTTCCCTCTGAAGGCCACAAGAAAGCTAGCTGAGCACCAGGTGAAGGAGACAATAAAGACTTTTTGACTTTAACACCTGGCTATTCTCCTGGTGATTACTCTGCTGAAAGGAAGGCTGCCCAGAGACTTTAAGAAAACCTAACAAAGAACATTACAGGAACTGAGTGTAAATCACAATATAGCATTTTCACTTTTTGCTGTTGTTTGCTTGCATTTTGTTTTCTTTTTTTTTCCCCTTTTTGGTTGGATTTTTCTTGTGCAATAAGATAATTGTGGAGATATGTGTAGAAGAATTGCACATTTAATATAAATTGGATTACTTGCTGTCTAAGGAAGGAGTGGGAGAAGGGAGCGGAAAAATTTGGAACACAACGTTTTGTAAGGATGAATGTTGAAAATTATCTGCACGTATGTTTTGAAAATAAAAAGCTTTAATTAAAAAATAAAGAAAAAGACTTTCTGTACCATTATTCATGTCAGACTAAGCTCATTTTTTTCATGAGAGGATTACTAGACTAATAAGTATAACCCAATGGACAGAATAAATTAGAATTTCATCATATTATTTCTCAAAATTTCTCATATCTTAGTGGACAATATAATCAGATGCAGACAGAATGACAACACAGTTAATTAGTTTTAGAATTGGTAGATTGACTTGTATTAGAGAGGGATAGAGAGAGAAGGGGTATGGGTCTTGAGTGGAATACTGCAAAGCTTTTTTCTTGCCTCAGTTATATTTCCACATGGTTTAAATGAAGGTATATATATATATATATATATATATATATATATATATATATATATATATATATATATGAAATTTATCAAATTTATCAAATTATAGATGGAAATATGGATGTGAATTGTAATTGAATGAAATCTATTCATGTTAGAGTGGTAGATTACATGTAACAAGTGAACTTCAGTAGAGATAAATGTGAAGTTTTGATCATATTTAAAAGTTCTATAGGCTTAGAGGTTTTAATTGGGCTGGATGTTATTCTTAGTTATCAGTATGATAGGGGCAAATGAAAAGGCTAGCCTTGAACAAAGCCTCCATAAACTGGGACATAGTGTTCAGAACAATGTCACCACAGCACATTATAGGTCCATAGATGTAGTTTCTTTAAAAAAAAAAAAAGATGTAGTTTCTTGCCATTTCTTTTTCTATGACATTTCTTTCATTTAACAGCTTCTATACACTGATGTTACTATTATCTTAGCTTAGTGCTTCATGATATCTTTCATAGATTATTATAATGACCTCCTCATTGCTCTTTTCCCCTGAAGTCTTTCCTTTCTTCAACACTTCTGTCTTCCAATTTGTTGACAATTTTCTTCACACACAAATCTGACCATAGAATTGTCCAATCCTATAAATACAAGTGATTTCCTATTATCTCTAGAATCAAATATAAAACACTCTCTTTAACTTTTAAAGTCTTAAACAAATTGATTCCAACTTAATTTTCCAACTTCATTTTACATTATTTTTTATTTAAGTGTGTGTGTGTGTGTGTGTGTGTGTGTGTGTGTGTAGGGAGTGTTATTACTTCTCCATTTACTTTCAGCCAGAACAGTATTTCTCAAGAAAGTTGGTTCACATACATCACATGACTGAATTGAGAATATTTCTTTTTCTTAATAGACATATAGCTCCTTGATTAAAATTCACTTGTTTTAGGGGAAATGGCATCTCCTTTGCCTCTCATGGTTCTTGAATGATATGTATGATATGGTTCTTGTAACAGGGAAGGTATGATATTATTTCCAATATTTAAAATTCTCCAAAATTCACTCCCTTGAAGTAGAGTAGCAACCAGCATCTCTGTTCTTATTTTCAGTGAATCAGTTAATTAGGCATGAGCTATGTGCTATATAATAAAGATATAGATACAACAAAAAGAAGCGATTCCTACTCACAAGATTCTAACATTCTAATGGAGTAAAGTGCATGTAAAAGATATGCTGCATACATATAAAGCTAATACAACAGTAATGGGATTTAAAAATCATATTAAAATAGATGTGAGGAGGAAGTGATTTTAGTTTTTGTATGGGAGAATTAACTGATTTTGAGGCAAATTGTGAAGTCCGGGTTAGCATCCTGGATACCTTAGAATCAGCCAGAGTCAGGATAAGCAAAAGTCCTTGGTCTTTATTCTTGGTCTTTAGGGGTAGAAGTGAAAGGAATGGATACAAGCTCTCCACAACCTCCCTTCTCCTCATCTGCTGCAAAAGTAACTCTGGCTTGTCTTATTCCACCCCCTAATCCCTCCTACAATTCTCTGTATACACCAAAAGATCAAGCCAGCACAGAATAGTGTGAAGGGTCATTTTCCAAGCATATGCTAATAGAGTATTGTCCAATCAGTAATTAGCCTTAAGTTCTCGGTTGTCTGATTCAAGTGCACCTACTCAGAGTTTCAGCCCTTTACAATAAATATCAGTTGATAACCATTTCTTGCTCCCTTCTGAGCAAATTTTATATTTGTTTAGTGGAATTCAGTCTTTTAATTATCTTATGATATATTGATGAAAGATCCCAAGTTACTACGTGTATTGAATAAAGTTCAGAGGCATACCCAAATCACTTCTGAGAGTATATGTTCTTATGGAAAATTGTGGATGATGCAAAAAAAAAAAAAAAAAAAAAAGAATGAGCTAATGGACTCTCCTGAGAGACAGCAAGATCTTTATTTATAATACTGCTGCTGCTGCTATTGCTGCTACTAACTAGCATTGTGTAGTTTTTGAAACCAAGATTGGAAATGGGATTTATACATTGGTCAAGAGTTGGACTAGATAGTTACAACTGATGTACTTTCTAATTCTGGAATTCTAAGTCTAATTCAGAGTCTAGATGTTTAAGATTAGTACAATGAGAGCAACTGGATGTTACAGGAGTAGAGCATTAGGCTTAGAATCAGAAAGGCTTATCTCCATGAGTTCATGAGCTCAAATATGACTTCAGACATTAGCTGTGTGACTCTAGGCAAATCACTTTACCTTGTTTACCGTCAGATGTTTCCTCATCTGAAAAATAAGTTAGAGAAGGAAACGGCAAACCACTCAAGTATCGTTGCCAAGAAAACCCCAAAATGATTAAACGACAATACCATTTCCTGAGCAGAATAAAAAGAATGAAAAATATTAATGGGGATTATTTAAACAATAGAGTCCTAGAATCAAAGGAGCCTAGATTAAGAGTTGTAACTTAAAAATCTTCATTTTACAGATGAAGGAACTGAGAGACAAAGATGTTGTGAGTTGCTATGGGTCATATTTAAAGCCAACTCTTTTTACTTAAAGTCCAGAACTCTATCCATTAATATACATGCCTTTTGCATTCACCTGTGTAAATAGCCTCAGTGAAGCTGAGGGAAATAATAGCCTCAGTGAAGCTGAGGGAAAAAGTTTTTTTTCAAAAAATAATTGTAGAACTGGTACAAAAGTTAAAAACATATAAACTGTTTCACTTGGCAGTTACTAAGCAATGTTTGCCTACTCCCTTGTAATTATACCAAGCAGGATGGATTGCATTCTTTGATTGAGACAAAAATAAGTGTGCATGTTTCAGTATGTCAGCACAGATTTAGATTCTGGCTTCTCAACTAATAAAGGTATTTTGGCCCAATGTTGCTATTAACCTTGAAGGGAATATTTATCCTAAACATGCTGTTACCTGCATTATAAACAATAATTTCATACATTTCCTGGTACTGTTTTCCAAGGGATAGATTATACAAGCATTCTGTAATCACAGTTTGAAATGAATAGTCTTGGCCAAAAGCTATCACCTTTCAAGGTAATTCCTAAGCATAACGCTTAGTATAAGAGGAACCAAATCTAAAATATAGGTTACATGTTTGAATTGATGTTTTACACATGAAATCCACACGATTTCTCTTTTTCTCAGCCCCAGGTAAATTATAATGCCATTCACAGAAAATTTAGTAAAATACAGATAGCATTGTTCTTTACTCTTCTTTCCACCCCCAAACTCCATCAAGGCTTTCTATTGCAATATTAAGTGTTGACTGACTTTTTCTTTGCTTTCCCAACTCTATCATTAATTCTATTCTTTAGGAGTTTTTTCTCCTGACACCTATTCCAGGAGACACTTAAACAATTGTGAAACTAAGTCTAATTAACTATTGTTTTTGAGAACTTTTGATAAAACAGTGAGAATTTTCATCTCAATCAAGAAGCACATGTCACAGGAAGACTTTGATTTCTACAGTAATAGAAAAAAAATATTGCATGTAAATAATCAAGGCTGTGCTTCGCTAACTAACCAAGTAGCTAATTTAATTTGTCATTGAAAACGAAAAATAATATGTATCTATTTGTGCATTTGTGCATGTATCTATATGTTGTATGTGTTCATTGTTCCTTGAGTGAAAAACAACTATTTGAGAACAATGGCCAACATCAGGGAGGAAGGTATGAATCAAAGATTTTGTTGATGTTACCATTATGAAATAAATAGCACCAAGGAACTACCCTGAGAGTATCTTTCTCATGATTTGATATTTCGATCCAAATCTCTCAAAGGTCATATTGGAACCCTTCCAGCCAAACCACCCAATCACAAGTAAAATACTGTAAGAAGAGAAACTTCTGATAAGATAGAACAGTAAAAATTCAGACCCAAACCAATTCTCTTATAGAACCTTCATAATAATACAAAAAAATGGGCCAAGTAAAATAAAAAATAACTAAAGGATACTGAAAAAAATGCCTATAATTTGTTTATGCTGAAAATGGAGACAAAAGAGTAAAGACTACAACTTCAGTTCTTCATTTTGCTTAGACATCTTCCTCACTATCCCTGTTACAACTCTCATAGTGGAAGGAAATGGGAAAGGAAGATTAAGGATTTTGTTACTGACTCCTGATCATTATCCCTAGTATAAGTCCTATACAGAGCAGTCAGTGAGTTAACAAGCATTTATTAAATATCTACTATATTCCAGGTGCTATGCTAAACACTGAGGATGCAAATAAAGGCAAAAGAAAATCAAGGTATATAGATGAAAAATTTGAAATAATCACTAAGAATCAGGTGATATCATTAAAGTGAATCAGGAAAGATTTCTTATAGAAGGCAAGATTTTAGCTGGGCCTTGAAGGAAATCAAGGAAGGAAGAAAGCAAAAAAATGAAATGGGAGAGTATTTCAGTTGTAAGGAAGGGGCAATGAAAATGTCTAGAGTCTGTAGATGGATCATCTTTTGTGAGAAACAACAAAAAAAGACAACATCAGAGGAATTCAGAATAAATGGGGGACTGAAAAAGTAGGAGGGAGGCAAGTTGCAAAGCACTTTTAATGTAAATGGATTTCACATTTGATTCTGAAAGTAATAAGGAGTCACTGAAGTTTATGAAGAAGAATAATAACATAGTTAGACCTAATTTTTTAAGGTAAGTTCATATGACAGCTGAGTGGAAGATGGACTAGAGTAGGCAGAAATTTGTGGCAGGGAGGCTGACTAGCAGTTTCTTGCAATGGTGTAGGCCTGAGGTATTAAGGTCCTTACATGTGGCTGGTGACAACATCAGAAGAGGAAAGAAGATACATATCAGAGTTATTATCTTTATTAAAATAAAACTGAGAAGTATTTGCAAGAGAATGGATTTGGGTACTGAGAGAGATTGAAAATGGCATTTAAGCTAGAAGCTTAGGTGACTTAGAAGATGGTGGTATCATTGACAGGAACAGGAAAACTTGTAAGGTGTGAAGGTTTGTGGAGAAAGATAATGAGCTCAGTTTTGAATATATTTAGTTTAATATGTCTAATGGAACATCTAATTTTAGATGTCTAATAGACATTTGGGGATGTGAGTCTAGAGGTTAGTTAGTATTAGGCACTAGGGGAAGGAAATACAAATATACACAGAAAAATAATCCTAACATTCAAAATTACATTCTAGTGGGAGGAGACCAACACATTAAAAAATATTATGGAAGGCAGGGAAAGGAAGTAAGGTACAAAAACCAGAAATATTATAAGAGAAGTAAGCACAACTAGTCTGAGCATTTTCTTCAATGGAGGCCTCAGAGGAAAATTCCCCAGCTAGAAGAGAGGGGAAGGTCACAGAGAGCTACCTGTGGATGAGAAGGTTGCTAAGGTGAAAGAGGAAATATTTGGATTCAGGAGAAGAAAATATTAGGCAACTTGTTCAGGTTCATGCATTCAGTGTGTATCAAAGGTGAATTTAAACTTTGCTTTTCTTGCTTCAAAGATAAGAACTCCATTTACTATTCTCATCAAGGAAGTCAATTAACTAGTAGGTTCTTGCAGCAGTCTAGCCAGGAGGTGAGGAGTGCTGGTGTACTACATGTAGTGCTAATTGCATCCTGGTAGTGTCAGTCAGAGGAGAAAATGAGATCTATGTAAAGGATGTTATGAAGGTAGAAATGACAGGATTTATTAGTTCAAAGAGAATGACAAACTAAGGATGACAGCTAGACTGAAAATCTGAGTGCCTAAGAAGATGGTGGTAACCTTACAATAACAGGGACTCAGGAAGAGGGGAAAACTTGGGCCAAAATACAGGGAGTTCTGGTTTTGGAAGAGTTGAGTTTAAAGATGTCTATAGGATACTTGATTTGGAATATCCAATAGTCAGTTGGGTAGGTGAGCCAGAAAGTCAAGAGAAATTTTAGGGTTAGACGAATAGATCTGAATGCCATTTACATAAAGATGACAAATGAATCAATGAAAGATGATAAAGTCACACAATTAAACAGTTTAGAGGAAGAAGAGAAGAGGGCTTGGAAGAAAATGCTGTTGCACACTCACAATTATTTGGCACGGCCTGGATGAAGAAAAAAATAAAGAGAAAAAGTAATTAGAAAGAAACCCAGAAGAGAACATGTAATGAAAATCCAAAGAGAATAGCATATCAACAAGGGGGTGATTAAAAACCATAAACCAAGAGGGAAGAAGACAGAGAAAAGGCCTTAGATTTGGCAATTAAGAAATCATTGATAACTTTGGAGAGAGTAATTTCAATTGAATGATGAGCTCACAAGTCAGATTACAGAAAATTTAGAACAGAATTAGTGGAAAGGAATTGGAACTACTAATACAGATGGCCTTCTTGAGGAGTTTAGCTATGAAAGGAAGAAGAGATATAAGCTGATAGCTGTCAGGGAATGGATAAATCAAGTGAATGTTTTGTGAAAATAAGGAAGTGTGTGTGTGTGTGTGTGTGTGTGTGTGACTGGGAAAAACAGGGAAAAATTAAAGATGAGTGAGAAATTGGAAATGATAGAGGGGGACAACTGATCTGTTGGAGAAGATATGATAGAAAGTAGAGGGATTTACTTTGGCAAGAGTGGCCATATTAGCAAAAAGAAGGCCTGGGTTAAAATACTAAATCTTCCATTAACTACCTGTGTGGTCTTTGAAAACTTACAAACTTTGAAACTTGAACTTGAAAACTTAAGGTTGTGGGGAGCCAGCACTAATCTACAGGCAATAAGGCCACATTCCTAAAACTGCCTTAACCTTGAATAGGCAGTATCTAAGCATCTCCTAATCACATCCTGGAACTTCCTACCACCAAAGACACCTGATCAGCTCATCCTTGGGCGGGAAACCAATCCTTTGTCTAGGACCCCCACCCTGTACTGAGTTTGTGCAACCCTGCTTCCTTTCCTATTGCTATATATACCTGTACTATTGCACTCATTAAAATGAGGCTTGATCAGATGGTTTTGTCTTGCCTCCATTCTTCTGTGGATCCCCTCTCTCTTGCCCTTATCTCTTTTCTTCCAGGGTCCACACACTCTGCCTCGAGGGCCGAGGCATAAGGTCTTTAGACCTCAGCTTCTATATCTATAAAATTAAGGGCATTGAATGACATCAGTCAGTAAACATTTTAAAGTACCCAGTATGTGTCAGGCAGTATACTAAGTATGGGGGTTACAAAAACATACAAAAGGTGGTATTTGTGCTCAAGGAGCACATAATCTATTGGGGGAGACACTATGCAAATAAATATGTAGAAATAATCTAAATACAGGATAAATAGAAATTAATTAAGAGAGGGAAAGCTACTAAAATTAAGAGTGTTTGTTAACAAACTTTCTATAAAAGATGCAACTTTAGAAGTTATCTAATCAAAAATTCTAAGTTTTAATGTTATGGAAACTGAGGTTCAGAAAAAGTAAAGTTTCTTTAGGAATTACCTTGATCCTACATGAACTAAAACATACTGATCATAAGGGCCATTTTACTTTGGAGAGTTATTTGCATTCAGTTTGAATTTCTATATAGTTTGGGGCCTCCATCCTTAAAAGAAGCCATCATTCTTTCAAAGTTGTGTCTGGTACAGAACTAGCTGAAAGTAGAGACACCAACACAGGAAAACACTGAAAGCTTGAAAAGACTTTGTTTTTGTTCTATTAAGTACAGATGATGGATGTTCATTTCTCCTGATGCTAGGAGAGGGGAAGTGAACATCCTTACTTTATGCAAGTAAACAATTTCTAACTTGCTCTAAGTTCTTCATAGGAGGCACAAAACCTCTAAATAAGAATGCTCAAGGATTAGAGGAATGGGATCTCAGCAATACAGCTTTAAAGTGACAACTTTGTTAATGCTTGTAATATGCTATTGTATATTAATGAAAATTTTTGGATTTATGTGACACATTCCTTACCTAATACCTCTTAAAAATATGTATAGAGTGATTCAGTAATAATGGAACTGGTTTTCATGTGAGGCTTTTGGAAAGAAAGGCTGTGGGATCATAGAAGGAATTTGTGGTAATACATTTTTACTTGTAGCGAAAGCACTTTAAAGATCTTCCTTTTAGCCACTGTGGTAAATAAAGATGCATGTTATGTCTTGCTTAAAAGGCTTGGCTGCTATGTAATCTATAAAAAGTTTAGTTCTAAATGTTAGGTGAATATTAGTAACTCCCATTGGAATAGTAACTCCCATTTATAGCATGCTTTTCTCCCAAGAATCCTGAGAGGTAAGCATTTTAATTAATCTAAACTCCATGAGATGAGGCATGAGATTAATAAATTCAGTTGACTTGTCTACCTATGTACCATCACTTAGCCATGAGTGATGGTGACTGCCAAAATAGGGGTATCCTACCAAGGCTTCTCATGCTTTCCTATTTGGATTTGAGTATTTTTTGTGTCAATTGGCATGTAAATAAGTTTTAAGATATTGAGACTTGTGAATTTGGGTTCTTAGGAAGGAAACAAATAACTATACCTATTTCCAGATTCTTCCTTATTAAGATCAATGAACCAGAGAATTGAGGTATTTCCAAAGTACATCTGGGATCTACATCAGAGAAGGTTTTCTCCAATAGAGAGGATACATTTGCAAAAATGTCAAAGAAAGATTATCATATAATCAACTATTCCTTTTTCATTTGTGTTGTTTTATGATGATACACCTCCTTTAAAACACAATTTATGTAACTGAATACAAAATTCTGAGACAATTCAGAATTAGGAAGAACCTCAAAATGCTTTCCACAATGATTGTGAGAAGTGACCGTTCAGTCCCCGGTTGAAAATTTTCCATTGGGGAAACCCATTATATCTAAGAAAGCTTAACTCTAAGAGAATTCTAATTATTTGAATATCAGTGGCATAGTACAAGATTTCAAGTGAGGAAGACTTCTGGTTTCAAATCCCACTTCATACTCTGGCTAGTTTGTGGCAGGCAAATTTTTCTGAGCTTTATTGTAAAGTAGGAATAATAATAGCAAATAATTCATGGAGTTATTGTTATATCAAAAAAGATATAGTTAATTATGTAAAGGACTTTACAAACCATAAAATATTTATGGGCAAATTATAATTAAGCCTAAAGATTCCCATTTCTTTTGTCATCTTCATTTTCCTCTGTATTGATTCCAACAGATAATTTGGAGTTAATGCAGAGGAAGATGAAGATGACATGGGAGTATTACTTTTTTATTTTGAAAGATTCTTAGGAGTGCCTTGACTTTTTTTAGCTGCCATTAGTGTAACGGGCTGAGACTTGAGTTGATGCACTGAGGTCCCAAGCACGTGAGGCTAAATAGTAATTGGACTATACTCTATTAATATATATACTTGGATAAAGAATGGCCCCTCCCACTCTCTGTGCAAGTCCTGATGTGTTGTAGAGGAAATGACGATTTTGGTGGGTGAAGGCAGAGGGGCAGGAAGAGAGGCTGGGAGACATGGCTGGCTGGGTTCTGTTCTGGTGACTGCTGGTCTTGTGGCTTCTAGTCTGGCTAGCTTCTTGACTCAGCTGCACACATTGCTATTGCTGATTCCCTTCTACCTCTGATCTTTCTTCATCTCTACTGAGAATAAAGATTGAATATATTCCCCTCATCTGAATTCCTGACTTCAGCTGATTTTAAAATACACGGTCAGCACAATTAGAGTGTTGTCTCACTTTGAACTTATAGTTCAATGACAACAATAAGATTTTCACCTGAACTATGCTGAAAACTTATCAAAAAATCTTCCAAATTTTCCCTTTCATGAACTTGCAAAGTTGATTTTTTAATCCCAATGTAGAGGTTTCCATTTATCTTTGTTAACTAAATCTTATTTTTTTCCCCAATCCATCATTTTAGCTTGCTTTATCTGGATTGTTATTTCTTTTATACATTGTGTTACCTATCCATAATAATTTTGTGTTATCTATATATCCTACATGTATGTTATCTATGCTTCCATCTAATCTATAGATAAACATGTTGAACAGCACAAATCCTGGAATACTTTATTAGCATGCTCCATTTAAGTTAAAATCTTTTAATTCAATTCAATAAATATTAATCACTTACTAAATGCCAAGACATTATAACAAAAAGAAAATAACAATTCTCACCCTCAAAAAACTTACATGGAAGTTTACAATGGAAGAGACAATATGCAAAGAAATATATAC
Source organism: Sarcophilus harrisii (assembly GCF_902635505.1). Classification (NCBI taxonomy): domain Eukaryota; kingdom Metazoa; phylum Chordata; class Mammalia; order Dasyuromorphia; family Dasyuridae; genus Sarcophilus; species Sarcophilus harrisii. The sequence continues at coordinate 213,981,769 of NC_045428.1, forward strand.
ATATATATATGTATATGTATATGCATAGACTTACATATGTATAAAACAAGCTATATATGGAATAAATAGGGGAAAAATTAATAGAGAGAAGCTGGAATTAAGAGAATTTCAGGAGGTCTTCATCTAGAAGGTGTGATTGTAATAGAGAATTAAAGCCAGGGAGGTCAGTAGTTGAGATGGAGGAAGGAAAGTGTTCAGGGATGGGGCACAGCCAAAGAAAATATGCAGGACCAAGAAATAGAATATTTTATTCATGAAATAGCTAAGAGGCCAGTGTCACAGAATCAAATACTACATGAGGGAACAATATATATATATATATATATATAAGAAAATTGTAGAGGTAGGAAGGGACATGTAGGAAAGTCTTAGAATTCCAAACAGAACATTTTGTATTTTCTCCTGGAAGCAAAAGAAAGCCAGTGGAGTTTATTGAGTCTGAGAATGGAAGGGGAAAGGATGTTAAAAGATTTTTGTGAGGAATATAACTTTTATGGCTGATTGGAAGATAGTTTGAAATGAAGAAATATTTGAGGCAGGAAGATTTAACAGCAAACTGTCGTAATAGTGAGAGCCTGCTGTGGCAGGAGGAAAAGGGGGCATATTCAAAAATATTTCAAAAGTAAAATCAGCAGGCTCTGGCAATCACTTTGATATGAAGAGGCGTAGGGGAAATAAGATGAGGAAGAGGAGGCCAGTGAAGATCCAGGATGACTTCTAGGTTGTGAGACTGATGGACTGTGTGAGTCATGTTGCTCTCTTCTACACTAATAGGCAAGACAGAAGGGGAAAAAGATGATGAGTTCTGTTTTTAAACATATTAAAATGCCTACCGAACAGTCAATTCAAGACATCTAAAAGGCAATGGGAGATGCAAGACTTGGGATTAGAAGAAAGAATTGGGCAGGAAAGGTATATTTTATTTCATGTTTATTCTTATTCTTCCATACCTGACCTTGTTCCCATCATTTATATGTCTCTTTAAAAAATATGTGTTAGTCAGTGAGTTTCTATGGAAGCACATCTCTTTTATAAATGGATCTTTAATACTCTCCTAACAAAAAAATAATGTCCATTTGTGTCCTCAGAATTTCTTTTGAGAGCTACCATTCCTTTTTTTGGCTGATTTCTCCTGAAAATTTTAGAAGACCAAATTCTATCTAAAATTTGCCTAAATCATTTGAAATTCATTCCCTTGAAGTTTACAACTAAATTCAGCTAAATTCTCCTGCTCTATTATATATTCTAAGATGAAATGATTATTTGTTTCCAAGTTTCCATAAATCCTAGTGAGGCAGAATCAGTTTTTCTTGTTGGTTTCTTTGACCTGTGATGAATGAAATCATAGATTAGACAAAAGATGAATTTGACAGTTACTCTGCTTTTGGAAGAAAGCAAAGTTCCAGTTGATGTTAGAATCATAAGACCTGGTTTTAATCTTGACCTTGGCCAAAATATGCCTCTTTTCTACAATACAATTAATTTTGGGGGTTTAATTTTTGGCTTTGCTTATGATTAAGTCTAGCATTTAACTGAAATTCACTATGACACAATGTGTGAACTATCTTAGAACCAAAAGACCCTATGTCATATACTGTTTCTAACAACTGCTATGTATTTTACATTGGATAAAATCATTCCATTTGTTTGGGCCTCAGATTTTTATGAATTCTATGAAATATTTGGACAAAAAACCTTTTTTTTCAGATCTTAGATAGCTAAATTCTCTATAAATATTATGTCGTATTTTTTTTTTTTTGTGCCAGACTTGCAATGTTTCCCCAACTGTTTGCTAAGTTCCTCATTCTTTCTATGAGCTCTGTAGTTTGGTCCTAGGAGAATATAATATTACTTCTTTCCAGCTCTCTCTAATCTTTATCCTTACCTAAACACTCTCCATCATGTTTTCTTTTTCCCCTTATATTTCTGGACTTCATATAACTAACTTTTAAAAATATGTAATGCTATTCTTCTACTCTCTTCATATAATCAATGAGGTTTACAATTCTAGAATCACACTTCACACATGAATCTTATACTATGAAGTTTTAGTGATACCTCATAAAAAATTCTTTATTTCAAGTTATAATTAATTCTATTTTAAAAATTTTGTATTATAGAACAATGTGGTTAATATTAAACATGAAGCCAATTAAACTGCTTTGCAATTCTTTATAATTAAATAAATCAATTTTTGATGCATTGTCATAATTTTTCAACATTTCTAAGTCTCTATTAGGCTTCTTTTTAAAAAACTTTCTTTTTTATGTTGTAATAAATATGTATTCTGGTTTTAGTCTTTCATTTTGTGCAATATCATAAGCATTCTTCTTTATGGCTTATAGTCCTTGAGCCCATACCTAAGCTAGAGGTTAAGCCAGAGTCACACTAAGAAAGCAGGCTAAGAACCCAGTTCTCTAGCATTGAAGATAGCTACAGATTACAAAAATGGTAAAAAAAATCAAATAGAAATGGAATCCCTGTCTACATAGAAAAGCACAAAATTAACATTATTTATGTTGAATTATATTTTTAAATATTTTAACATTTTCCAGTTACATTTTAATCTAGTTAAGGTCAAATGTAGAAGTTTTATAAGTTGCTTATGGCCTGTTGTGAGTTAAATATCGCTGAACTACACCATATTTTCTTTCAAATATGTTCCTATCATAAATTATTCTACCAGAAGGGAGTTCCATGAATGTTACACATTACATGTTTTCAGACTTTCTCAATGTACCAATCACTTATGTTGATGTTTTTTTCTTCTCTGAAAATGAAGCAAAAATCCTTGTCTTGTGGGAAGTCTCTGGGGGTGAGGAAGGGATACAGAGGATATATGATGACATAAGAAACAACAACCATAAATAAAAATTATCTAAAATTAAATCATGCTACAATAAAAATTCTAATCACGTATTTGTTGGTTGTTTTCCTCTGCATTTCAACACTTTCAGGTTATAGTCTCTAAAATGGAAGAAAATATATATATTTTAAAATTTGAAACTGTCAGATTGATCTTCAGAAAGATTCTAGTTATTTGTAATTTCATTAGCAAAGAATGATTGTTTCTGTTCTGCAACCTCAACAGCATTGAGTTGTCTTGCTTTAGGTTTTGCTTTTAACAATTATTATTAGTTATTGTTCTTACCAATTTGATAGGTTTAATGCAGTGCTTCAAAATTGTATCAATTTGAATCTCTTGGATTTTTTCTTAAGATATTGTGCATTTTTAAAGTGATTATAAAAATTGCATTTCTCTCATAATTTTTTTTTGTTTAAGAAATATGTCTCTGAACACATCTATTGGGGATGGGAATTTCATTTATAAATTTTAACACTTTTGAAATACATCAAAGATGACAAATTTTCAGCTATCATATCTGCCAAAATATATTTCTGATCAATCATTTTTAATTTTCCTTTTGTTGATATTGTTTTTGTTGTATAAATTTATGTCAATATAATCAAGAACACCGACTTATCCCTAATAATACTTTCAAAAGAGAAAAAAAATTCATCTACTCTTTATAACTGAGTACTACATTATTCAGTTTACACAATTGTTTTGCTGTGTTTATATATAAAGTTAGATATAATTCACTGTCATATTATGTAAAATGTTAGTCAAGATCTGTTTCCAGCAAGCTATGATAGAACACTCATCACACCTAGAGTCAAGAGAGGATCCAGGCAAAGTCTAGCCTGGAATATTACTACTTGTGATCATTTAATTTCCGGAGATCTCAATTTTCTCAACTGTAAAATATAGGGATGTGATAGCACCTCAGGTGTCTTTTACTCTTTGCCCATAATACTACTGTATTAATATCCAATTTTCTCAAGTAGATATTAAAACAATGAAACTTTCCTCAAGTGTTAGTCTTCCATAGAATTACTACAGACTAATCTTTATAAATGAGGGATAGTATGGGAGAAGAATCAGCCCTGAAGCAGGAAGACACTCTATCTTGCCTCTGACACAGGGCTCCTTATTATTTCAATGATAAAATACAAAATGCTCTGTTTGGCTTTAAGCCCTTCATAAACTGTTCCCCCACTAACTTTTTTAAAATCTTTCTTCCCTCCATATACTGTGAGAACAAGTGACTTTTTTTTTCTGTCCCTTGCACACTACACTCTATTTATCAGCAATGAGTTTTTCACTGGCTGTTCTCCATGCTTGAAATGTTCTTTCTTTTCATCTCTGCTTCCCAGGCTTGCTGGCTCCTTCCAAATCTTAGATTCCCTCTGAAAATATCTCTATTTTATTCTTTATATAATGTGTTTGCACATAACTACTTGTATGCTGTCTCCTTTACCCTCTGTAGTCCTTGAAACAGAGATTGCTTATTATTTATTATTTATTTTTTGTTTTTACCCTTCTTTGTTAATTCAGAGCCAGGTGATAGTGCATAATTAAATAAATGCAACATTACTGACAGACTATGTTTCAAGTCGAAACTCCCATTGCCTCAGGCGGCTCTCTAAGATTAAATTACAGAGTAGTTAATAAACTGCATTATAAAATGATCTGTTTTACTGAAAGTTCCCTATACCTATGAAATCATAAATTTGTTTCAATATTAAAAATATTTCTATATCATGTAGCAAGATGTCTGTTATCTCTTTTGTGTTCCTTGATCTACTGCAGCATGTTTTAAAAAATTATACTCTGATTACTAAATTGAAAGTGATACGAAAATAAAAATGATAACTTCCTAAATTTAGAGATGGAAGAGACCTTAAGGTCTCTAGCCTCTAGTCTAATTAACTAAATACATTGTACAAATAAGGAAGCTGAAGTCCTCAGAGTTTACATAGCTTGCTCAAGGTCATGCAGGTTATAAATTTAAGAGCCATAAACCAAATCCAGATTACTTGGTTTCCAATCCACCCCCTTCCATTATACAGCACTTTCTTCAAGCTAATTTTTTTCATATGTCCCTTGTTATTTTTGATAATTTGTTTTTCCATTTCAATACTTTATAACTGGATCCAATTCTGTCAAGAGATTCCTTTAGATAATGCCAGTATTGCAATGAAAAAAACTACTTTGAAAGACTTAAGGACTTGGACTAATAGAACAGCTCCAGAACAGAGGAGTCAACCATGTTGTGGCCTTATGAGACTAACACTTTCTAATGCAGCTTCAACCATTTAAAGTGCGATTTTGAAATACTTAAAATAAAAACACAATAAACATAGATAATATTCCATTTAAAATTTTAATATGTAACTCATGGGAATACATATGTATAGATTAATGGATACCAATTCTATTTGCATTTGATGCCACTGCTCCAAAGGACTAATGAGGAAAAATTCTAACCACTTCCTGACAGAGTGATGGATTCATGATGCAGAATGATCTCTCTCTTCCCTCCCACTCAATCTCTCTTGGTCTCTTTCTATCCTGTCTTCTTAGGACATGACCATTGTGTGGATTTGTTTTCCCTGGGGAGGCTTATTTGTTTTAGGAACTTTGATTTTTTGGCTTTTTTTCCACATGAGCTAGAAGATAAATTGGGATAAAGGCTGAAAGAGCAAAATCAAAAGAAGATCACTGAAATATTTGTAAATATATATGTACACATATATATACATATATAAACATACATACACATATTCAGTTACAGTACCAAAATGTCCTTTGACCAGAGATTCTACTGCTAGGCATATATTTCTTAGAAAGAAAGAAAAAGAGAGGGACAGAGCCAAGATGACACAGAGCAGATAGGTCTTTATCTAAGTTCTTCCTGATGTCCCTCAGATCAACACCAGATCAAGCCTCTGAAATGGTTTTGGAGTGACAAAATCCACAAATATTTGAAGTGTAACAAATTTCCAGCAGAAGATATTTTGGAAGAACTTCAGAAAAGGTCTGTTTTAATCAGGCATGGAGGGATGTGGCCAGTTCAAGTACATTGCAGAGATCCAGCATGATGCGGTATCCACAGGCCAGGGAATCTCCCAGGAAGCTCTTAACCGGTATCCTAGTTCAGAAGCCAGTGGGTCAATAGTTTAGCTGTGACACATCCAATGCAAATACAAAAGGCAAATAATGAGGCTTTGAACCCCAGAATAATGTGGACTTAGCCACACCCATCCAGCACTGGAAGGAAGCCAGCAGCACTGGCCTCAGGGTAGCAAAAGCCACTATCTCCTATATAGGAAGCTTGGGACAATCTTCTTTTTGTTCTAAGAGTGGAACCTCAACATTTAAAAAAATGAGCAAAAAACCAAAAAGGACTCTGATGACACATGGCTTTTATGGAGACAGGAAACAGACCTCAAACCCTGAGGAACTAAAGGCAAATTTGTCTCCATATGAAAGGTTGACATGAGTTGATCCCCATCTCATAAGGCTCTCTTGGAAAAATTCAAAAAGGAGCTTTAAAAAGAGTTAGAAGAAAATTGGGGGAAAGAAATGAGAACTTTGCAGGAGAGTTCGGAAAAGGACACAGAAATTATGTGAAGAAAACTTAAAAATAGATTTAGTGAAATGGAAAAATCATGTAATTCCTTAAAAATGAATTTGAAAAAGAAATCAACTCATTAAAAAACAGAATTTCTGAAATGAAAAAAAAATCCAGTGAATAAAACATATCATTTAAAAATTAATTTAACCAAATGCAAAAGGAGATAAAAGAACTAATTGAAGAAATGATTCACTAAAAATTAGAACTGAACAAATGGAAGTGAATGACTCAATGAGACATCAAGAATTAGTCAAGAAACCAAAAAATGAAAAAAGTAGAAGAACATGTAAAATACCTCTTTGGAAAAACAACTGACATAAAAAATAGACTCAGGAGAGACAATTATTGGATTACCTGAAAACCATGATGAAAAAAAGAGCCTAGACAGCATCTTTTAGGAAACCATCAAGGAAAATTGCCCTGATGTTCTAGAACCAAAAGATAAGAATTCACTGATCATCTTCTGAAAGAGACCCCAAATGAAAACTTCAAGGAATAGCATAGCTAAATTTCAGAATTATCAGATCAAGGAGAAAATATTTCAAGTAGCCAAAAAGAAACAATTCAAATACTTGGAGCCACAATCAGGATTACCCAGGACCTAGTAGTTTTCACTTTAAAGGATGGAAAGGCTTGGAATCTAATATTCTGAAAGGAAAAGAAACCTGGATTGCAGCCAAGACCCAACTATCCAGCAAAATTAAGCATTCTTTTTTAGGGAAACGGATGGACATTCACTGAAACAGGTGAATTTCATTTATTTCTGATGAAAAGCCCAGAGCTAAACAGAAAATTTGATCTTTAAATACAGAACTCAAGAGAAGCATAGAAAGCTGAAAAGAAAAGAAAAAAATAAGTTTCTTTTAAAGGTTAAAACATTTACATCCCTCTATGGAAATATGATATGTTTTGCTCTTGATGACTGTATCTCTGTTATGAGTATACTTAGAGTTTGAAGATATAATTTGATTTTATTGTGATGATATAAAAAAGAAACTAGAGGTGGAAAAAAGATTGTACTAGAAGATAAAAATGGAGTTAAAATTAGGTAAATTATAATCCATGAAGAGGCAAAAAAGGCCTTCTACAATTGAGAGAAAGAAGGGAGGGTGATGAGCATTGTGTAACTCTTACTCTCATCAGATTTAGCTCAAAGAGAGAATATCAGATATATTTAGCTTCACAGAGAAATTTGTCTCACCTTATAGAGAAGTAGGAAGGGAAAGGGGAAAGAAAGTGGAAAGGCTAATAGAAGGGAGAACAGAAGTAGAAGGGGAAAGGTATAAGAAAAGGGAGGGGCTGTAAAAGGGGAGCGCTGTTTGAGGGAGGTGGTGGTCAGAAGCAAAATAAGGGGGAGAAGGGAAAGATAAAAGTATAACTTGGAGAGAAAAAGGCAGTGGGAAATACAGCATGTAATTTTAACTATCAATGTAAATGTGATGGACTCTCCCATGAAAGACAAGTAGATAGCAGACTGGATTAAAAGCCAGAATCCCACAATATATTATTTGTAAGAAACACATTTAAAGCAGAGTGATACATACAGAATAAAAGTAAAAGGCTGGAACAGAATCTGTTATACTTCAGCTGAAATTAAAAAAAAAGCAGAGGTAGCAATACTGATCTCAGATCAAGCAAAAGTAAAAATAGATTTAATTAAAAGATATAAGGAAAGGAAACTAAATCGGGTACTGTAGATAATGAAGTAATATTAATAGCAAACATAAGTACACCAAGTGATATAGCATCCATATTCCTAGAGGAGAAATAAAAAGAACTGAAAGAAAAATTATACAGCAAAACTATACAAGTGGGGGAATCTCAGTCTTGCTCTCTCAGAAATAGATAAATAAAACCACAAAATAAATAAGAAAGAAGTTAAGGAGGAAAATAGAATTTTAGAAAAGTTAGGTATGATAGAGTTTTGAAGAAAACTGAATGGAGACAGAAAGGAATATACTTTTTTCTAAATAGTACATGAAACCTACACACAAATTGGGTATGTATTAGGACATAAAAACCTCACAATCAAATGCAAAAAGGCAGAAATAGTAGACGCATGTTTTTCAGATCATGATTCAATAAAAATTACATGCAATAAAAAGTCAGGTGAAAATAGAGCAAAAATGAATTGGAAACTAAATAATCTAATCCTAAAGAATGAGTGGATGAAACAATAAATCCTAGACACAATCAATAGTTTCATCCAAGAGAATGACAATAATGAGACAACATACTAAAATTTATGGGATGTAGCCAAATTGGTAGGGGATATCTCCAGATGCTTACTTACATGAAAATAGAGAAAAAGAAGATCAATGAATTGGGCATGCAACTGAAAAGCTAGGAAAAAAAAGTTAAAACTCCCAATTAAATACCAAGTTTGAAATTCGGAAAATAAGAGATTAATCAAATTGAAAGAAAGAAAACTATTGAATTAAGTGTTGGTTTTATGAGAAAACTAAAAAAAAAGATAAACCTTTAGTTAATTTGATTATTAGAAAAAAGAAAGAAGAAAATCAAATTGTAAGTATCAAAAAATGAAAAGGGAAAAATTCCCACCAATGAGGAAGAATTTAAAACAATAATTTGGAGCTATTTTGTTTAACTATATGTCAATAAATCTGATAATGTAAGTGAAATAGAGGAATACTTGCAAAAATATAGATTGTCCAGATTAACAGAAGAGGAAATAAATTACTTAAATAATCCCATTTTAGAAAAAGAAATTGATCAAGCTACTAATCAGCTCCCTAAGAGATGGATTTACATATGAATTCTATCAAATATTTAAAGAACAATTAATTCCAATACTATGCACATTATTTGGAAAAACAGGGAATAAAAGGAGTCTTACCAAATTCATTTTATGATACATATATGGTACTAAAACCTAAATTAGGGTCAAAATAGAGAAAGCAAATTATCCAATTTCCCTTATGAATCTTGATGCAAACATCTTAAAGAATGATTAGCAAAGGGATTACAGAAAGCTACTACCAAGATAATACACCATAATCAAGTAGGATTTACACCAAGAATGGAGGACTGATTCAATATTAGGAAAGTTATTAGCATAATTGACTATATCAATAACCAAATTAACAAAAAATTATGATTATTTCAATAGATGCAGAAAAAGCACTTGACAAAATTCAACACGCATTCCTATTTAAAATACTAGATAGTATTAGAATAAATGGAGCTTTTTTTTTTTTTTTAATGATTTGATAGCATCTATTTAAAACCATTAGCAAGCAGCTAGGTAATGGGGATAAACTAGAACCATTCCCAGTCAGATCAAGGGTGAAACAAGGCTGCCCACTATCACCATTACTATTCAGTATTGTATTAGAAATGTTATTTTTGGCAATAAGAGAAGAAAAAGAAATTAAAGGAATTAGAGGAGGTAATGAGGAAATCAAATTTTCACTCTTTGCAGAACATGGTATTCTTAAAGAACCTTAGAAAATTAACTAAAAAACTATTAAAAACAATTCACAACTTTAGCAAAGTTGCAGGATACAAAATAAATCCATATAAATCATCAGCATTTTTATATATTACCAATAAAGTCCAGTAGCAATAGATACAAGGAGAAATTCCATTTAAAATAACTGTTGATGACAAAATATTTGGAAATCTATCTGCCAACGGAAAGTCAGGAACTATATGAACACAACTACAAAACATTTTTCACACAAATCAGATCTAATCAACTGGAAAAACATCAAGTTCTCATGGGCAGGCTGAACGGATATAATAAAAATGACAATACTACTTAAATTAATCTACTTATTTAGTATCATACCAATCAAACTCTCCCCAAAATATTTCACAGATGTAGAAAAAAATAATAACAAAGTTCATCTGGAAGAACAAAAGGTCAAGAATTTCAATGGAATTAATGAAAAAAAAATGCCAATGAAGGTGGCCTAACTGTGCCCGATCTAAAATTATATTATAAAGCAGCAGTCATCAAAACCATTTAGTACTGGCTAAAAAATAGAGTAATCAATCAGTGAAATTGGTTAGGTTCCTAAGACACAGTAGCCAATGTCTATATTAAATTAGTATTTGATAAAGACCCAAAGCACCAGCTTTTAAATTAAAAAGAACTAGTATGGTCACAAAGAAAATTGGAAATTAGTATAGTAGTAACTAGGCATTGACCCACACCTAACACCCTATAACAAAATAAATTAGTTTGAAATAAGTTCATGATCTAGACATAAAGAGTGATATTATAAGCAAAGTAGAAGAACAAAGGATACTTTACTTCTCAGATCTGTGAAGAAGGAAGGAATTTGTGGCCAAAGAACAACCGGAGTACATTATTGAATGCAAAATGAAATTTTCATTATATTAAGTTAAAAAGTTTTTGTACAACCAAAACCAATGCAGATAAGTTTAGAAGGGGAGCAACAAACTGAGAAATTTTTTTTTTACATTCAAGAGTTCTAATAAAGGCCTCATTTCTAAAATATATAGAAAATTAGCTCAAATTTATAAAAATTCAAGCTATTCTTCAGCTGATAAATAGTCAAAGGATTTGCCTAGACAATTTTCAGATGAAGAAAATGAAACCATTTCAAGTCCTATGAAAAGGTGCTCCAAATCTGTTACTGATCAGAGAAATGCAAATTAAGACAACTCTGAGATATCACTACCCATCTCTCAAATTGGCTAAAATGACAGTAAAAGATAATGATGAATGTTGGAATAGATGTGGGAAAACTGGGACACTAATACATTGATAATGAGGAAGAAAGGAAGGAAGGAAGGAAGGAAGGAAAGAGAGAGAGGGAGAGAGAGAGAAAGAGAGAGAGAGGAAAGAAGAAAGAAAGGAGGAAGGGAGGGAGGAAGGAAGGAAAGGAAAGGAGAGAGAGAGAGAGAGAGAGAGAGAGAAAGGAAGCCAGGGAGGAAGAGAGGGAGGAGTGTGGGAGGGAAGGAAGGGAAGGAGGGAGAGAGGGAAAGAGGGATGAAAGGAGGGAAGGAAAGGCAGGAGAGAGGGAAGGAAGGAGGGAAGGAAGGATGGAGAGAGGGAGGGAAGGAGGGAAGGAAGGATGGAGAGAGGGAGGGAAGGAGGGAAGGAAGGATGGAGAGAGGGAGGGAAAGAGGAAGAGAGGGAAGGAGGAAAAAAGGAAGGAAAAAGGGAGGGATGGAGGGAGGAAGAAGGGAAGAAAGGAGGGAGGAAGTGAAGAAGGAAAGGTTACAAAAATATCAGAATGTTTAAAATTATAGTTTGGCAGTAGCAAAGAACTAGACACAAAATAGATTTCCATTGATGAAAGTAGAGTCAAACAAATCATGGTACCTGAATGTAAGGGAATATTACCATGTTTCAAGAAATAATGACATAATAGATACACAAAGGCAAAGAAAGATTTTAGTAAAGTGATACAAACTGAAATTATCAGAGATAAGAAAATGAGATACCTAGTGGGAAGTAATATAAATGATATACAAATGGAAATAAGAACAACTACAAAACAATAAGAAACAAATTTTCCAAAATTAAAAAGAACCAATATGGTCACAAAGAAGAGAAATGAAAAATACTTCCTCCCATTTATCTTTTTAGATTTAGAGAAACAGGAAACATTGTTAGAACATCAGATTTTTTAAAACTTCTGATTAATTTTCTGATTTATTTTTTCCCCTTCTTCCTTTAAAAAAAAGTGTAATAAGGAATGTCTTTATAAAAGGTTTTAGGAAGATGGAGGTAGGTAAAATTTTAACACAAAATATATTAATTAATATCTTCTATTGTAAGATAAATATCATAGCTGGAAACAAAGTAAATTTATCAAATTAATTCTCAATAGTCCTAGTAATATAACAGAAGATGAAAATGGAAGGGGACACACAAATGACACATTTGCTCCAAGAAGGAAACACATGGTATGCCAGTATAACAGATCTGATCTGATTTAAGTATTTGAATGGAGGCTCCTCAGAAATGAGTTCTAAAGATGTGCAGAAGTGGCGGGACAACACTGTTAAGACTCAGCTCAAATGACACCCTGTAATAGATCTTTCCTGGTTCTCTTGGCCACTTGAATCTTTGTTTCTAAGGTTATCTTGTTCTATTCTGCATACATATTGTAGGGTAGCTTCTTATCAGCTTGATGTTTCTCCCATTAGAATATAAACTCTTCAAGGGAAAGGATCGATTTTTTTTGCCTTTTTTTGTATTCCCAATACTTACCATTAAGTCTGGTCTATAGTAAGAGTTTAATAACTGTTTATTGGACAGTCACCTAAACAAGGGTGGACTATGACTACTGAACAATTTTATCTAAAGGGTTTGTATCAATCAATCAAATAAGAATTTTGTTTGTTTGCTATATGTGAAATAGTATGCTAGGCATGGGAAATACAAAAATGAATGCCAAAGGAGACCCTAACCTAGAAAAGCTATCATTCTATCAGAAGAGAAAACATATACATATTTAAGTATGTGCAAAAACACATGCAACATGAATGCAAAGAAATTTTAAGATAAGTAAAAGCTTCATGCAGAAGCTGGCTCTTAAAGCTGAATTTTGAAAGAGACTAGACTTTTGAAGAATTTAATTATAGCCATGGTGTTCAATCCATGCAAAGTCATGGAGGCAAGAGATGTAATGTTGTGTGTGTACACACACACACACACACACACACACACACACACAAACATACATAACACACAATACACACATAAATACAATAAGAAGGCAAATTTGACTGGACCATAGAGTTTTAATGAAGGGGAGCAATATGAAATGTGTGGAGGACATGGGACAGCTGAGAAGACTGATGCTCAAGGAGATACAATAATGTGTGCAATGTAATAAGTAACAGAATTCAGATTGAACCCAGGTTTATCTTATTCCAAATCTACTGCTTTTTTACTATACCACATTGCTTCAGATACTTGCCTGCTTTTCCATATTACTTTATAAAGCAAAGGAACTTTCTCTATATAGAAAAGAATCTCTAAGGCATATATATTTGAGCTAAGTTTGGCATTGTTATATGTCCAGACATAGTATACATGCATGCATACACACACACACACACACACACACAGAGAGAGAGAGAGAGAGAGAGAGAGAGAGAGAGAGAGAGAGAAGAGAGAAATCCTCCTTCTTATATTGCAAACTTTTCCATTCTGAGAAAATGATATTGGCATCTATGAAAGCCAAAAAATCTTTGAAATAAGAAGGTAATTCTACTCAGATGTCTAAAGTTTTTGAAAAAGTTGGGGAACTAAGTTCTTCCCTTCACCTCCAACAGTTTTTGCAAAAAACTATAAAATTATATTTGCTAATGCATGTACAAAATGATAAATGAAATATTATCACATTATAAATGATTGCAAAGAATGAGATTGTAGACAACAGTATAGTTTTCTTTCTAAAATTAAGTCTTGGCAGTCAGGTGGCACAGTGAATAGAGTGCTGGGGTTGGAGTCAGGAAGACCTGAGTTCCAATCCAGTCTCACATATATACTGGCTTGTAACTCTGGGCAAGTTACTTAACCCTTTCCTTCCCTTTTCTCATCTGTAAAACGATCTGGAGAAAGAAATATCAGATTATTCCATTATCTTTGACAAGAAAATCTCAAATGGAGTCACAAAGATTTGGACATGACTGAGATGACTGAACAACAATATGCATGATGGGGTGAAGACCCTTTAGATTAACACAGATTTTATTGAAAACCTTTCAAAGCTAATAAAAGTAAAAACTGGGATGAATTTGAATTCACTTATAGATTAGCCTTTAAATTATTTTGAACAATGTTAAATAAGCAAATAATATAATGATGGTTTCCCATCAGAATTATATGACTATTAAACTTGATATCTCTATTTCTTAGACACTTAACATTAATGTTTATTCTTGCCAAATTGGAATTTTTTTCAGAATAAACTATAGATTTGGCTTCTCTTTCAGTTAAATTTTAGCACCCTTGTTATTATCGTCCCTTTATTTGATTGTATGTTCAAGGTCCCTAGAAAGCATTTTAATGAGAGAATATTTTTATTTGTGGAAAATGATACTTGGAAATTTTCCAGCAACAAAAAGCTTTCTCTGTCCCAGATATTTTTGGAAGAAATGTGATATACATATAAATTGATCAAATTGATACAAGGTACAAATAAGTTATTTATATAGCATGAAAAATTTGCATTTTGACACCATGATCCAAATCACATTAGGCCTTAGCCTTTACTTTTCAGACCAGTGACATCATCTTTTGGAAAGCTCAAAGTGCAGATGTATGTCCATAAGGCACATAGGAAAATGGAAACATCCCTTATGGATTATAAACTTTGTAGAATCCTAGCAATACTCTTGTATTAATACCTGATGAGTGTATGATTAAATCCCAGGCAAGGAAATATTTTACTCTTTCCAAGAATTGTAGTTTTTTAATGTGTGGCAGAAATACATGAATGAAAGCCAAATGCTATTAGCTGTTATTAAAACAAAAAGCATATATATACACATATATGCATATACACATAATGTAATACATACATATATATATACACATACCCACAGGTATTTATATACACACATACTAATTATTAATCACAATGAAAAATTTGCCATGTACTACTCTTTATGCAATCTATGTTCATTTTTTCCTAAAATTTCTTTATTTAGACATTATAGAAGTAATGTTATATAGTAACAGAAGACACATATAATAACCTCAGACTTTGAGCTTAGCCATCTGTAAAATTTGGAAAAGAGAATAATACCTACTTCTTATCTCATTCAGAGGCTTCTATTTGGTACTAGTATGTGTATGTAATAAATATAGGTCATATAAGCACAGATGTACTTAATGAATTAGTTGTCCTGGTCAGACTAGGGTGAAAGTACTTAAAGTTGTTCACTTGAAAGATTATAAAATATAACACGATTTAGAGTAAGCCCAAGTTGACATCTGCGTTAGCATACTTGTGGATGGAATAAACTATGCTGTCTATAAGCCTTCTATATTTGTTAAATGAACTTTCTGGACATGGACTCTTATTACACATCTGCCTTTCAGAAAACCGATTGGATAAACAAAAATAAAGATTTGTTCTGGATCTGACTTCACATGTTAGGATCTTGATGTGAGTCAGCTCCAATTTTAACTGAAGACAAGAAGTCCCTAATAAACAGAGGTTAATATGTAATCCTTCTCAAGAACTGTGATGATCTCCATCCTGAGCATGACAAAAAATTTAGATGAGGCAGCATAAACACCATCTGAAAGAAGTAACATCTAGATTTTGCAGTTCCTACTTGGAATATGTTGTTATTCAGCATTTAAAACAGATGTGGCAAAAAGCATGGGTTCATCCCTAGGGTAACCTTGGTAAGAGGCAAGAAGAAGTGCATATTGCAGAAGAAACCATTTTTGTTTCTATTCACAGTGGTTTTAGAAGTTAGGAAACATTTAGAACGCACTAATTTCACCAAACAAGACCAGGCAGATTTTTTTTTTACTTCTAGAAGCTATGGCAGAGTTTATAGCAATGAAAGACAACTAGAGCTTCCTCTTCATCCTGAAGTAGTTCAATTTTCAGATTAATGGGTCATTTACCAAATTCACAGATTCATAGAATTTTAGAAGTCCAACATATATCCACACACTATCTCCTTCAAAATATATCTAAATTATCCTCAAACCTTGTCTAGAAGTCACTTATCCCATATTAAGGAAGTACACAATACCTCTCAAGTTATAGTCATTGTCTAACTCTTTGTGATACCATTTGGGGGGGGGGGGAGACATAGAACTAGTGTCAGAGGCCAGACTTGAACTCAGAAAGATCATTCTTCCTGAACTCTTGACATGGTACTCTATCCACTATGACACTTAGTTGTCTCCTAACACCTCCCAAAGGAATTCCAATTTTGGATAGCTCGAATCATTTGGAGGTTTGTTTTTCCCCTGAAGTCACGTCTAAATGTATAATTTTGTCCACTGCTCTGAGTGGACAAATTGAACAAATCTAAATGATCTGCAAAATGGTAGACTTTTACTATATGAGAAAAGCTATCATGTCTCTATTGATTCACCTCTTTTTCAAACTATATGCCCCCCAGTTCCTTCAACCAGTTTTTGTATCACATGGACTCAAGGTTTTTCATATTCTTGATATCCCTCCTTTAAATACTTTCTAGTTTATCAGTTCCTTATTAAATTGGACTTCTCAGGACTGAACACAATACTTGAGATGTGATCCTTTGTCAGGCTAGTAAAACCGTTGGACTTTGTTCATAGAATAATCTTTTAAAATACAGAAACTGTAATACATAGGGTTACAAAGGAAACCAATCATATTGAAATATAATTATCAAAATGTTTCTTAAAAACAAATTTATATAATCCATGTTAAGAACTTCTGATTTGGCACTTACTTGGCACAAAGCATTCTACTAGGCTCTAGAGTTATAAAGGTGTAAAATGGTATAGTTCCTGTTTTCAAAGTATTTAAAGTATAGTAGTTTCAATCCAAGATTTTTTAATTCTCCACTCCATGATTTTCTTCATTTATTATGTTTCTTTTCCAGCTACCCCCATTCTCCAAATGTCTTCTTCCATCTTCAAACCAATTATATAATTTTACTTACTAACTTCAGCTAACTCTTGTTGAAATTATTCCCTTGAAATTGGAAAATAGTGTGGCAGAAACTAGGCCTTAACCAATACCTAACGCCCCATAAGAAGATAAGCTAGAAATGGGTTCATGATTTAGATATAAAGACTATATGCAAATTAAAAAAAAACAAGGGATAGTTTATTTTTCAGATTTGTGGAGAAGGAAGGAACTTATGGACAAAGAAGAACAAGAGTACATAATGAAATGCAGAATAGATAATTTTGATTATATATAATTAAAAAGTTTTTGAACAAAAAAATGCAGGAAGATTAGAAGGGAAGCAGAAAGTTGGGAAAAAGGGTTTTGATAAATGCTTCATTTCTAAAATATATAGAGAATTGATTCAAATTTATAAGAATACAAGCCATTCTCCAATTGATAAATGGTCAAAGGATATGAAGCAACAATTTTCAGATGAAGAAAATAAAACCATTTACAATAAAAAAATCATATGAAAAAATGTTCTAAATCACTGTTGATAGAGAAATGCAAATTAAGACAACTCTGAGGTACCACTACAGACCTCTCAGATTGGCTAAGATGACAGGAAAAGATAATAAAAAATGTTAGAGGGGATGTGGGAAAACTGGGACACTGATACACTGTAGTTGGAGCTATGAAATGATCCAACTATTCTGGAAAGCAATTTGGAATTATGTTCAAAGATCAATCAAACTGTGCATACCCTTTGATCCAGCAGTGTCTCTAGTGGCCAAAGAGATCTCCCAAATAAGTTATGGTATATGAATGTTAAGGAATATTATTGTTCTGTAAGAAACGATCAGCAGGATGATTTCAGAAAGGCCTGGAGAGACTTACATGAATTGATGTTACTGGAGTGAGTAGAACTAAGAAACCATTTTGCACAGCAATATCAAGATTTGTGATAATCAATTCTGATGGACATGGATCTTTTCAATAGCGAGATGATTCAGGCCAATTCTAATATACTTATAATGGAGAAAGTCAGAGACACTCAGAGAGAGGACTATGGGGAATGAGTATGGATCTTAACATTGTATTTTCACCTTTTTTGTTGTTGTTTGGTTGCTTTTTGCTTTCTTTCTCAAGAAAGATTTTTCTTGTGCAGCATGATAAATGTGGGAATATGTATGCAAGAATGTTTAACATATATTGAATTACTTGCTGCCTAGGGGAGGGGTGGGGGAAGGGAAAGAGAAAAAAATTTGGAACAAAACCTTAGCATACATTTTGTTAAAAAAAAAAGTCTATCTTTTTAAAATTGCTCATATTTAACCTAAAAAAGAAAAGAAACTATCTCTTCCACATTTTTCTGTTATGGGATCAAAGTCTTTTTATTGAAAAAAAAAGCTTATTCTGGAGTACTTAGGATGAAATATGGTATCCATATTCGTAGAAAAAAATTGATGGAGTCCTCATTTATTTTTCTTGCATTTTTTGTATCATGGCTAATATGGAAATATGTTTTGCATGATTTCACACATATAATTGACATCACGTTTCTTGGCTTCTCAATTGGTAAGCAAAAGTTGGGAGATAATCAAAACTCAGAATTAAAAAAAAAATGGATCCCACAAAATAATTAATTAATTAAAAGAGATCATTTTACATGGATTATATTTGTATTATTGTTTGTCCTTTGTTTTCAAAGAGGACCTGTGCTATCACTTGATAATGTCTTGATTTGTGTGTAAATTGTTTTTTATGTGAGGCAGAGATGCCGTCATTTATCACCAATCTCTTTTCCAGAGTCAACAGAATGCAGTGACAAGACAAAAGTCAAGATGGTCTGAGATATAATGAATGACCTTGGTGTGTTTAATGTCTGACCAAGCTCTAAGTGTTCCACTCACTGTGCCTGCTTCAGCCATTTCATGTTTATTGGAACAAATTGTTCTCATCAACCCATTCTGTTGGAGGAAGTCTTTATGATTTGGGCTTGAGACAGACATTCCCTAACTCACTAAGAGGTTATTCTCAACCTGGTTTATCTTGTCTGCCAGTTTTATCAGGTTGTGACTACAGTTTCTTGGAATCAGAGAATTGAAAAAATTGAGTGTCAGGAGAACAGCAAAGGTAGATGAGCAGCTCTGAAAAGGGCTTGATAAGTCCTCATATCAAAGATCCTAGTCTTTCTACCTCATGTATTCTTACTCACATTAAAGAATTAGACAAACTATAAAAAATTTTAAAAATGGTTTCATTGCTTTTTTCTTTTGACATCATATTCATTTTTAAAAACATAATGTTCTAGTGATTTAACCCTTGTAAGAGAACAAAATAGAAAGAGGTGGGAGGGAGTAGCTAATGAGCAAATCAATCAATCAATTGCACCTACTGTGCAGTGTCCTACCTATTGCCTCCCACTTATTCAAATAACAAGTGGTGCTTTTGTTTTTTCATTTCTGCTCAGTGCTCAGTCAAGTTTGGTCATTGTTATTACATAGAATTAGTTGTGTTTTGTTTTATTTTCTATTTATATTGTTTTGGTCATAATATACATTGTTTTACCAGTTCTGTTGACATTCATATGAATCTTGCTATGATTCTCTGAATTGACAGTTATTCTTAGTTTGTAGTTGTTTTCTGTGTATATATGTCTTATTGTCACTTTGCATCTTTTGTAGGTGCTTAATATAATTATTGAGTATATCGATAAATGAGTCTGTTCTGGTAGGGCCTCCCATGAAGTTTTAGGATGTAATAGAAAGAAAAGTTGACTCTATGACAGAAAACCTAGTATTGTCATTTACATTTTCTGAGACTGTTTATCTGTAAAATGGAATAAAAATATTTGAACTATATAGTTCAAAGGATTATTATAGATTTCAACTCAGATAAAAATATGATATAATGTGATATATATGCATATATGTATATGTAAACATATATGAATGAAAGGTCTATATATGTGTATATGAGTGTGTATGTATATATATGTATTATATATATATATATATATAAAATATAAAAAAATCCTTCATTTTGTGGACCTCCTTGGGAGTCAATAAACATATGTACAATTGTATTCCTGCTTTAGACATGCCCTTGCCTACTGCTTAATACTCTTGCTTATCTCTTTATGGAAAGGACAAACTAGGAAGAATGGTTTCCTGGAGGAAGTGATGAGAATGTGCCACGTTCTGGGGAAAGTTAAAGATGATGAATCTCTTCCAGGCCCTGCCTTGGTCTAAGAAGCATCAAATTCAAGTTTCCAGGGCAGAACATAATATCCTTGATGCTTTAATACCTTGCCTTTTAACTCCCAGTATTTTTGACTGAACTTGCAGGTCAAGTGGTGTCTTATTTGGGGATTTATAGTTTTCTATATCTAGGTTAAAATTTACCTATAATACTTCTCCATTATTTTTAGCATCACAAGTCACTCTAATCCTTCTGTGACAGTTTCTCAGTTTCAAAGTGTCTAAAAAGAATTGGAAAAGTGTGTGTGTCTGTGTGTGCACATGCATGTGTATGCAATTGTGTGTGTGGTTTTTAAACTTTAGAGCACAACACAATATATTCCTGTTATTTCTATTGACCTTTGTAGATTCTTAGATGGCAAATTAAATAGATCTTTATGTCTCATGTAGGACAAATCACTACTTATCTTGTACAAAAGGATATTGTAAGGGCATCTAAGCAACAGTCTGAATTTAAAGAGATAAAATAAAATAGTCTTATACAAACTTACAAAAATTTAGAACAAGAAGAGCCTTAGGGATTATGTAGGTCAGGGATTCCTAATCTTTTTTGCAACATGACCCCCTTTGGCAATCTTGTGAAGCTGAGGGACCTCTTTCCAAATGTTTTAAAATGTACCTTCTCACACACACCTCAACACATAAAGGAAACATATTACAACACAATTACACACACAAATATATGTATTCACATGCATGTGTACACATGTATGCATGTATATACAATTGTACACCTGCTTGGCAATGTTTACCATTAACTTAATTAGATTATGATCTATGCAAATGATTACTTCATAGTGAGAGAAGTGAAATGTTCCATTACAATTGGGAGGAAAAACATTATCAGAATACTAACATATCTTTCATTTCCCATCTTTCCTCTTCTTACATAGCAACCTTCTCTTTATCTGTTCATATTTTTATCGATATATCTGTGTGTGCATTTTATATATCTTTAAAGCTCATGGATCCAAAGTTCAGAATCATTGATTTAATTTATAGCTTGACACTTTAGAAATGAGGAATCTGAGGTGAAGAGCTGAGTTATTAAATAATCAAAGTTTGTAGCAGAGTCCAGAATGACTTAAAAGCTGGACCTTTTTCCAATGTATCACTCAGCTACCAAGAAAAGTGTTATCGCTCTATTTGAACTAGTTAAGTATATGGATATAAAGAGATAGATGAATGAATGAATGAATGAATGAGTGAATTAATGAACAAGCATGTACCAGATACTTCCCAATAATTCTGAAGTTGCACATTCACAAGCAAACTTGAGTCCTTTGTTAAGGTAAAGTGCCATATTCATTACATATTTTCACTTGCAGTAGGATCTCTGAACAGAGAAAGGCTGCTCTCTACCACTTTTTTTTTTTCTGGCATGCCCTTTAATGAGTCCTGGAATGGAGTTTTGGCCAATTTTCTTGTGTATCTGACGGGAGGGCACAGAGCTCACAGCAGTTTTGCATCCAAGGGAATAGCCACTACTTATTGTAGCTTTCATGTATTTCTTTATCCTTTAACATGTTTTTATTAGGTTTCCATTTTTTTCTACATATCACTGACAAAGTCTTTGAGTGTTGTGCCCTTCATTCCATTTTCCCCACAAGCTCTGTAGGTTTTATTACACAATTATGTTTAGCATAAAGCTTTTTGGGAACATCTATTTTATTATAGCAGAATTTTTAACCTCTTTTTCTTTAAATGTTATTTATTCTTTTGGCAGTGTGGTGAAGATTATGGACTCCTTCATTAAATAATATTTTAAACTGTGTAACACTAAAAAATCATAGGATTACAAAGGAAACTAATCATACTAATATATAGTTATCAATATAGACATGTACATTTACATATTTTTAAAAGTTCACACCCCACATTAAGAATCCCTGCTAAAGGAACTTCTATTTCTTGACTACTAGGAGCTTATAATGCATATAAATATACAGAAAGATGTTTATATACAAAGGGAATGCAGAAAAGTAAACAAAATTGAATATCTCAAAGCCCCTCTTCCAAATGGGCCAATATTCATGCCCACTCATTTTTGGCTTCTAGCAAATTGCTTCCAAAATGTCAAAATCTTTTCAACACATAGTACTACTGTTTGTTAGCCTTGGGATATCTTTGGCTTTGCATAATTTTCTCCTAACTTTATTCCATCTGCTCAAGTGGATTTCCATAACATTCCATGCCACTTCTGTTATAGACTCTCGAAACAATTTAGTAAACCTTGGCTTGGGTGAAAAGGTTGTGTCTAGTACATGACTGCAAAGGGTTGTAATGTTTAGGACTCATTTCCTTCCCCCACCCAATTCCCTTATGAAGCTAAGCTCATGTTTACATTGTGTTTTCTATTTTTCAAGTTTGTTTTTGCCAAGATTACAAAAGATGCACTGGAAACTATTTGCTTCTAACTGATTTCTTTTGAGCAGAAATTGGGGTGGCAAGTGCTCTGTAATTGTTTACACCTGTTTGGATTGGGCCAACCCTGCTACTTGTTGTTGCCCCAAGATGAACAGGGAGGCTTGAAGGGTCTGTGTTTTATTATAATTGTGGGTGCTTTCTCTAGAAGAGAGAAAAAGATTATGGTTTTGACATTTGGTTAATTTAAATCTGCCAAGAGCCTGATGACTTTGGGTACTCTGGTTCACTAGTGCTTCAATTCAAGGTTGGACTTTAATCCTAGTTCAAAATAACCCCACCTAAAATTTGAGTCTTTTTGTTCCTCAAATATAACTTGGGGGCTGTCTCATAGGTTTATTCATGTGTTACATTTTAATAAACATGTGTTTGAATGTCTCTATTTGCTGTGGCAAAGAAGATCACATTTTTCTCAGTTTAGCCAACCCAGAAAGAATGTGCATATTCATATTTATCATTTAAATTATTTACACGTGCATCTTCTTCTATTCCCAAATATACAACCAGCATTTCAGTTAAGCGATCCACAGACAGAGGTGGGAGTCACCAAAAAGCTCAAGAAAATTATTACATAACCTGAGAAAGACTGGAGCAAAGCACAATGAGAGTCATGATTCTGAATTCCATTCTCAACTTTTAACATCAACTATATGACCTTTGGAAAATTATATAAAATTTCTGGGCCTGTTTCATCATCTGTAAAAATGGCAGTGGAATGGGGAGTATGTAATGTAGCTTATTTTAAAAAATAAGTTTCTAATGTTGTCTTTTGTGCTTTACATTACCAAAGCTTCTCCCATTTAGAAGACACCACAAGTCTTTTAGCTGTATGTCTTTTATTTATTTATTTATTTAATAGCCTTTTATTTACAGGTTATATGCATGGGTAACTTTACAGCATTAACAATTGCCAAACCTCTTGTTCCAGTTTTTCACCTCTTACCCCCCATCGCCTCCCCCAGATGGCAGGATGACCAGTAGATGTTAAATATATTAAAATATAAATTAGATACACAATAAGTATACATGACCAAACCGTTATTTTGCTGTACAAAAAGAATCAGACTCTGAAATATTGTACAATTAGCTTGTGAAGGAAATCAAAAATGCAGGTGGGCATAAATATAGGGATTGGGAATTCAATGTAATGGTTTTTAGTCATCTCCCAGAGTTCTTTTTCTGGGCATAGCTGGTTCAGTTCATTACTGCTCCATTGGAAATGATTTGGTTGATCTCATTGCTGAGGATGGTCCATCAGAACTGGTCATCATAAGTATTGTTGTTGAAGTAAATAATGATCTCCTGGTCCTGCTCATTTCACTCAGCATCAGTTCGTGTAAGTCTCTCCAGGCCTTTCTGAAATCATCCTGTTGGCCATTTCTTACAGAACAGTAATAATCCATAATATTCATATACCACAATTTACTCAGCCATTCTCCAACTGATGGGCACACATTCAGTTTCCAGTTTCTAGCCACTACAAAGAGGGCTGCCACAAACGTTCATGCACATACAGGTCCCTTTCCCTTCTTTATAATCTCTTTGGGATATAAGCCCAGTAGTAACACTGCTGGATCAAAGAGTATGCACAGTTTGATAACTTTTTGAGCATAGTTCCAAACTACTTGTATGTTTTTCCTAACAATTTTTCTTGTAGTTCAGTTAATATTTCCTTTATGAATTTGGAGGCTGAGGCATTTGGCTAATATGTTGCTATTGATATTGGTTTCCTTTCAGCATAATGCAGTTTCCCTATTTATCTTTTCTCAGGATTTGAATGTTTATTTTTTGCTTCATGTGATAGTAAGAACATTTGGTCAGCCTTTTAAAGTCCTGCTTCAGGGCATAGTGAGTGATTGGATAGGTACTCCATGAATATTATGGGTTAAAATTATAATCTTTTCCTGTTAGTTCATTGATGATTTACCTTGTTTGGCTTCTTGATAACCTACATTGTCCACACAATTCTTATGTTGGAGAAGTTTTGAGAAAACTGTAGAAATGAGAAATGTGTAGTTCTACATTTTGTTGATTATATGACCCAGGAATAAATCTTACTTTTATATAAAACTTTTAACTTACCTAAATACTTTATGCATTTGATCTTTACATTAACTCTGTTATAAGGAAACCAGCTCAGAGAACCTAAATGGCTTGACCATAAACAGAAAACCTATGAGCATTTGAGGCAGAATTTGCCATTATTTCTTCCTGTTGCTGAGGCCAGTGATCTAAGCTACTATAATGAACTAGTGGATTTTTCCAGCTCTAAAATTCTGTACCATATTACATGAATATCATCATCATCAAAAATAATATTTGTTTTGAGCCTAAATCATTCTAAAGAAAGTTAAGTGATGATATTATATATGTGTATATATGCATATACAAATATACATATGTGTGTGGAGCATGTTTTTGTGTGTGTTTGTCTGTATGTGTGTATTAATTCTGGAAAAGGACAATTCAGCATAGTGTGCCTACATCAAAGAAGGCTCTCTGCTCTATAAGCAAAGCAGAATTGCAGTAGCTCAAAAGAAATGAGATGCATAAATTTGGAGATGTCTCCACTCCAAATGTTCATATGAATAATTGTGCCCAACTTGTGCCAGAACTTTCTAAGCTCATATTGGTCTCATCAGCCACAGTTGAACATACTGTATCTTGATTTCAATATAATTATGTCATTTTGGCCTTTAACACATAAAATACAAATATACACCCACATATATATGCACACACACATATAATACAGAGTACTATGTGCCAAGCCCTGTAACAAATGCTTTATAATTATCATAATATCCAATTCTCAAAACAAACCTGGGAAGTAGACATTATTATTATCCCAATTTTTTAAGTAAAAAAAGAGGAACAAAAATTGAATAATAACTAGCCCAAGCTTCTATTAGTCATTGTTTAGATTTTGAGGACTAACAGCGAGTATAAATAGCATTTTTTTTTCTGATTAGAGAAACCATGGGTCTTCTGCTTCTGAACTGATTTTTTTTTGGGGGGGGGATAGGCAAACAAGGTCATGTTTTGCTTCATCTCTTACACAATCTTAAATCATTGAATGGGTGCTACCTCAGACAGACTAAGACCTGGGAAAGACCTTGAAAGGAATACAAAATTATTTAAATGGAACTCCGGAATCCAAGCATTGATGAAGCCATTAAGATTCATAGAGAGGTGTAGAGGGCTGAAATTCTGAAAAGGTGTACTTGAAGCAGAGTACTTAAGGCTAATTATCTTCTCTGTGAGATAATGGTTCTATATACATATATTTAGATGAGATGGTGATGTGATGGCTCTCCTCACCATTGGTGCTTCCTGAATGTTTGGTGGTGAGATTATCATAGGCAAGATTTGGAGAGCTGAGGGAGAGAGGTCAGAGTCACTCTGCCACAGCACATAGAGGAGAGAAGACTTCAGGCACCAGAGTCCAGAGTCCAAAATCCATCTTTGACAAGCCACATGGCAGCTTGCCTGCCTCCTTCACTTCTTCTCCTAAAGACCAAGGACTTTGACTGATCCTGACTCTGACTGATCCTGAGGCCCTTAAGAGAGCTAGCTCTGGACATTATAGAGAGGTTCTTTGCTTTTCCTTAAATCCAGATCACTCTGGCTTCTCCCTGATTGCCCAAAAATGATCCCAAAGCAAACTTCATTTGGTCAATTTTTTTTTTTTGCACTGAATTATTTGGGATTAAATGACTTGCCCAGGTCACACAGCTAGGAAGTGTTAAATGTCTGAGAGTGGGTTTGAACTCAGTTCTTCCTGACTTTAGGGCTGGTGCTCTATCCACTGTGCCATCTAGCTGCCCCTATTTGGTAATTGTTAAAGTTTTGTTGACTCAGAGGTAGTGTAAATAGAGGTCTGGCCAAAAATCCTAAAGGTCTTCCCCTCCACTATTGATTTTGGGGTTTGTGTTTGTTTCTTTGTTTTAGAAGGCAAAAGAAACCATTTGTTAAACCTCCTTTTTTATCTAATCTCAATCATTGAATAGGCGTTACCCATGACAAACTGGGATCTTGGAAAAAGCTTAAAAAGGCCAATTTTCATTTCTACCAACTCTGGTACAACTTACCACTGCACCCAGATGACTCTAGAGGAAAGAGTGAGGCTGGTGATGTTGCACAATCCTTCCTCAATTAAGTACTATTCAAGATATCACCCTCGTGATGCAATTGATCCTCTTTGGAAAAGAAAGACAAACAGTTTGAAGTTGGATTTCAATTCAGGTTTTCCTGACTCCAGACTCAGTGCTCTAACTACATTGCCTCCTAGCTCTTTCATATATGTGCATATATATGTTTATGTGCTGTGTGTGAATTCACAATAAAATCAAAAAAAGAAGGAGGAATTGGACTTATTCTTAAAATTTCCTTTTCACTGAATAAATGAACATGATATTATGAGGAAATTCTTAACAAAATCCCACATGTCCATTGTATGTTTTATTACACACAAATACCATCTCTTTTACTTGGGGAAATCATTGAACTTTTTCTGTACTTTAATGTCTTCATGTATAAAAAGAATCGGATAAGATAACCTAAAAATCTGTTTGAGATCTGAATCTATGATGCTGTGACATTTACTGTGCTATCTCTTTTATAACGATTTAAAAAGAAATTATGTTAGAATGAAGGAAGAGGTTAGTCTCTATTCTACTTTTAGAATGAATTATTTTGCTGCTAAATATATACATATCTATCTATCTATATATATATATATCTTTCATAGGAGAAATATGTTTTAAGAGAATTATTTTTCAAATTACATTCAACTTAACAATTTATCAAGCAAGTGAAGCAATTAGGGAAAGTACTACCCCCAGAAGCCAAATATATAAAGACAAAAACAATCCCAGCCTTTCCCTAAAACAAAACAAAAAACAAAACAAAACAAAACACAATCTATATTCCTCTTGGGACACACAAAGTATATTTAATGAATTAAGGCAAAATAATTCCAAAAAGGGAGAGGAAGAAAAATTGGGAGCATTGGCAAAAGTATATTGTAGAAATTGATACTCAATCTGTGGTTGAGAGGGAGATAGGACTTCTAGAAGGCAGAAGAGGGACTGCATTCCTGGTATGAGGCACTCCTTTTGCAAAAGAATAGAAGAATGAGATGGAACCTCACATATTGAGTATCACTGCCCTGCCAACTTGACTCAATAAAAATTGTGAACCTAGTTCATACTGAAATGCTCTCTTCCATATTAGAACTCCTTAAAATGAAATCTTAAGCACACTCTTAAGAAAGAATCAAGAAGACCTTCCTTTATACCAAATTTTGTTCTTTATCCTTCACTTTCCAAGAAGACCAAGAGAAATAAGACATCATGAAGTGAAATCTTAACTTGCTCATGAATTTGATTTAAGGGAGACAGAGTTGTACAAAGTCATTAGTTTCACTCTCTAAAAAGTTAAGATGCTTGCCAATGGCTCAGGATGCAATGGATGATCTTGGTGTCTTCAATGTCTGACCAAACTCTAAACATTCTACAATTTCTGATTCAGCTGCATTTTTAGTCATTGGAACAAATTGTTCTCATCTACCCGTTCTGCTAGGCAAAGTCTATGTGCTTGAGATAGACACTCTTCCCCAATTCACTGCCAGGTTTGAGACCCATCAGTTTTATTCAGCTTGATTTAGACAAATGCCAAGACAGTTTGCCAGGGTGTAACCACTGCATATGCTATGCTTTCTTAGAGTTACAGGTGAAATCTGGGGGACAAATAGACACTAAAGATAGATGAAAAAGTCCCAAAAAAGGATTGGCAAACCCTCACATCAGTGATGCTACTTTTCTCTGAATCACCCTCACAACCCCTTATATTCTACTATATATTTTAAAGCTGCAGTATAATTTTGATTTTAATGGGGAAATATATGTTGTACTATTTCTTTGGAAAATGTTAGGTTTATGATTACAGAGAACTAATGATGAAAAATGACAGAGAGGTAATAGACTGAGGATGCAGAATGAAACATACATTTTTGGGCATGGCCAACATGAAAATTTGTTTTGATTTACTATGTACACCTGTTACAAGGATTTTTCCCTCCCCTCTCTTTTTTTCTTTTCTAAGGGAATGATAGGCTAAAGGGAAAATAAGTTCCTATTAATTTAAAAAACATTAACTTGGGGGGGATAGAAAAAAGAATTGTTCAATTGGAACTAACAAATCAGAGATTAAAAATCATAATATTTGACCTCTTCATTTGCAAACAGGGTCAATATCTATTTCTTTGAATAAGACATTCTTGGCAAAAAAAATTCTGTTTCATCATCTAATATCTGAAATTGAGCAAAGGTATCTATAATTTTTATCTGGTATGTATGTGAATCTGAATTATACAGCTATATAAGAGATTATGTACTTTCATGGAAAAAATCTTGATCTGGAATTGGGTTTGGGTTCTAGTTCTAAGTCTCTCATAAGATACATTAGTATAGGCAAGTTAAAAAGCCTTGGTCTGTAAAGAAGTAATCATAATAGCTACAATATCACAAACTAGATAAATATACATGGGATGATTACAGTAATAACTAAATTTAAAACCACAGAAATTATAATGCCATAATCAGCAACGTGAGATATTTTCCTAGAAATAGTACAGTCTTCCAAGCCCTTAAGAGGACTTTGTAGTTTCATATTCTCATTTAAGAATTAATATCTGATATTATAACGTAATCTCCATGGACAAAATTCATGGCATTAATCAGAAGAATGTCATTTTGTATTCCTAGAGGATTTTTTTCTTAAAATCCCATTCCTACCAAGATTTCTACTCTTAAAGCTTTGGCATTCTCCCCAGTACTGATAATCTTGACGGCTGTCTTTTCACCTGAGACTTCCCAGTATTTGGTTGCCAATCATGTCATTTTCATTTTCTTTTTTTGCTTTAATTCTCTTCTGGTTTTTCCACATGAGCTCAAAACTAGTAAAAGTTTGACCTGGAATTTCTCATTTTTATTACTAGATCTCCCTCCCTCATCCCCCTTTCTTTAGTATTAGCAGCAGCCAAGAAATCTCTACTTCAAATTTTTATGCTCTCTTGCATGTCATTCCATACTTCAAATGGAAGAATTGAGACAAACACTAATAGTCCAATTAGGTTACTACATTGTTATCCATATTCATTTTTTTTCTTATATGAATCCAATAAGAATACCACCTAAAATAAAATAAAAATTTACAAACAATTGAATGTCATACAAATGAAAAAAAATAATATAGTATAAATAAATGCACCCACTTTTGATGTGTATTCTATTTCTTTTTTCTCCCACATATTAAATCAAGCATTATCTCCCCTATATACACACAATTCTTCTTATCTTTACTTCAAAATTCATCTTGTCCATTCAGTGAAAGGTTGACTTTCAGTATTTTTTTTTGTTTTCATTGCTAATAGATCTTCTTTCTTTATTGACTGAATAATCACAGAGCTTTAAAAATAACATATTAAATTCTAACAACTTCTTAACATTGTCCTTTCTTCTGAATCTTTCTGTTAACAAAAACAGTTTAGAAGCATTTATAAATTTGGTTCAACATTCCAATCTGTTTCAATAATCCTTTCTGACTTTTCTCAAGTAAGCAAGAGATTTCTAAGTGTTTCCAGGCCTGTGTTTTGTCTCCTGAGAATATCAAGAGGGAGATGTTGAATCTTCTGTAGGCTTCCCCCAAAACCCTTGGTTCTCCAAAATGTACTTTCTGTTTGTGATGTGTGATAAATTTACCCCCGTGAACTCCTAAGAGAAATATTAGGTATACTTACGCAAAGTCCTTAGTCCCTGGAATTATTTCCTTCATCAGTCTCTTGGCTCCATATCAGATTGTTCGTGAAACAGTGAATTCTAAATGAGAATTGGCAGAAACCTTGATCTGATCTTTTTCCTTACTAGTTACATTACATTCCAACACTCTCATCTTAAAAGCCATCTGGACCAAATGACTTTTGTTCTAACACTCCTCCCTCCTTTTCTCTTTCTCTTTCCTAATCCCAGTCAATTCCCACCTTTGGAAAGCTACTTAGTGAATTAAAAATATGTCACTGTAAGTAAATTATCTTTATCAAGTAACAAAGGGAAGAATTTTTACTCACCAAGACTGATTTTCATATATTTAACAACTGATAAAATATTGAACAAAGAAAATTGTGTATATTTCTAAGCTAAAAAGTATATTCATTCTGTGGTATGTGGGCATATATGATAAGTAAAATTTGAATCCAAACTTGATACTATCAATGGGCACTATGCCTAGATTACTTAGAGCCTATTAATTAATACTTCAGCTCTGAGACTACTCAGCTGCATTACCTAAAAATCCATTGTTGGAGCCTCAGGGAAAAAAAGAGATCCCTGTGGGTGTTTACTGGATCACATGACATCACTACATCTGGTTAGTATTTAAGACTAGACATTTTCATGTCCTTGATAGCAGCTGTTATTTTCACAAGGATAAAATTCTCTATAATTTTCTATGAATTTAGAAGTCAGTACATACCCTTTAAATACTGAATGTCCCTAATTGCACTGATTTACAGATGTGGTATTAAGAAAACTGGAAAACTGTGGAGGTAACAAAGAGTTCCTCTATTATTGTATGTGTACAGAGAATGGGAAGCTGGTATCCTAATTAAAAAAACAATGTGCTTATTCCTTTTCAAAATGTCCATCTGATGCTACATGGTCAAAAGTAATAGCAAAGCAGAATAGGGCTTCTTTTCCAGAAAGTGCCAAATCTGCCACAATCAGAATTTCCTTCTATCAATTTAGTTTAATTCTTAAGTGTTAGTGAATGGGGAAAATTCTTTTGAAAAAATATAATTCCCACTATCTCAGTTGGGAGATTCTCCCCCCCCCCTCGTAAATTTAGAGTGGTAAGAAATCTGTTGTAGCTGTTGAGTCATTTTCCAGTCATGTCTGACTCTTCATGACCTCACTTCGGGAATCTTAAATGTTACCTAAACCAATCTCCTCATTTTATAGATGCAATAACAGGCTGAGAGAGACTAAATGACTTGTCCAGTATGGCCTGCGTCAGAAGTTGAAGAGCTGAGATTTGAACTCAGTATCTCTGATTCCAAAGCCAAGGTTCTTTCCCCTTCACCATGATGAGAATTCTAGAAAAAAAATAGATTAAAGAAAGATGATTGGATCATGCAATTAGAGAGGAAGGTTCTTTGGGTACATCTAGTTCAAACAGCTCATTTCATGGTTACAGAAACAGGACTGGTTAGAGAGTCTAACTGATTTGCTTTGAGATCACACAGATTGCAAGTTAGAGAGCTAGAATTTGAGTAATCTTTTTTCTATTACATAGCATTGCATATTCCAAGGATAATGAATTCAAACTTTTTATATAAGCAGAACATACCAAATTTGGCAATAAAATATTTAGGTATTTTTAAACCTTCTAATTGCTAATTCAATAACACAAATAGTCCAATTGATTACCTTCATTGGTGGCCATTGGAGATGCTTAAATAAATCTTAATTTCATGAGTTGTTCTAACAGCAGATTTTTCAATATACTACAATTTAATTCCTGCAAAGTTCTAATACAGTTTCATTCCTTTTGCATTTTTATTTTAATTTTTAATATAGTTTGTTTTGTAACCCAAGTATTTTATACATTTAAAAACATTCTGATAAGAGATCCATTACATCCAAGATCAATATAAAATTTTCTATTTAATTTCCTTTCCACCCACA
Organism: Sarcophilus harrisii; assembly: GCF_902635505.1. NCBI lineage: Eukaryota > Metazoa > Chordata > Mammalia > Dasyuromorphia > Dasyuridae > Sarcophilus > Sarcophilus harrisii. The sequence continues at coordinate 214,014,261 of NC_045428.1, forward strand.
ATAGAATTTTATTTTTCTAACTATATATAAAAATAGTTTTCAACATTATTTTTGTAAGATTTGAAGTTCCAATTTTTTCTCCTCTCCTTACTTTCCTCACCTCCCTCAAGCCAGCAAGTAATCTGATATAGGTATTGTATATATATATATATATATATATATATATATATATATATACACACAATTATTTTAAACATATTTCCATATTAGTCATGTTGTGGGAGAAAAATCAGAATAAAAGGGAAAAACCTGAGGAGCAAAAGCAAACAAAAATGTGGAAATAGAATGCTTTGATTGACATTGCTTCTATAGTTCTCTCTCTGGAATTGTAAATGGCATTTTCCATCCCAATTGTAATGGAATTGTCGTGGATCATTGTATTGCTGAGAAGAGATGTCTTGCTGTTACTATGTATGATGCTCTTCTGTTTTTGCTCATTATTGTTTTTTTTAGTAAGAAATTATATCTCATCATCTATTAATCACCTAAAGTTTTAGAAACCTTTTATTTTTTATTTATTTTTATTTTTTATTATAGCTTTTCATATACAAAATATATGGATGGGTAATTTTTCAACATTGACCTTTGCAACACCTTCTCTTCCAACTTTTCCCCTCCTTCCTCCCACCCCCTCCTCTAGATGTAGTCCCATACATGTTAAATATGTTATATATGTATACAATATATGTTACATATTTATACAGTTATCTTGTTGCCCAGGAAAGATTGTATTTAGAAAGAAGGTAAAAAATAACCTGAAAAGAAAAAAACAAAAATGCAAGCAAACAGTAACAGAAAGAGTGAAAATGTTATGTTGTGGTCCCTATTCATTTCCCAGTGTAGAAACTTTTTTAAAGTCTAAAATTCTTTAGTTTCACACCTTTGGTTTTAATTTGGCAGAGAAATAGTAAAGTTTTAACTAGCTAAAATATAGTGCCAAAGTGAGCAATATTCACCATGAGGAATCAAAATATATGGTCAAAGTAGAATGTTGTTAGGATTCTTACAAAGCATTAAGTTGATTGTCTGATTTTAGCATCGTGCTTAGCAGTTCTCTGGTTCATTAATGTATTTAGTATTCATTGGAGTTCTATAAGATTCATAAGTCCAGGAGATTCACAAGTTCAGTGGAAGAAATTCACAAGTCACGGTTCCCACAATATCATTCTCGGAGGAGGAGTCAGCCTTTGTGTTCACACCTCTAAAAGAGCATATAAAAGGACAAGCAGTAGAGACTTTGAGAGATTGAGAAGCCAGGATTCAGTTGGGCAGAAATAAGGATTCAGGAGAAGAGAGGCTGAAACTGGAAGAGGTAAAGGACTAGCAGCAAGAGCTCTTGGAATGAAGGAGAAAGAGAGGCCTCTAAGAAAACTAACCAGGCTATTTTGGAAGAGACAATAAAAGATCTGAACTTTTCACAGCTGGTTGCATTTGAGGTGATTATTACTCCAAACTGAAACTAAGGCTGCCTCCAGAAGCTCCCCAAGAAATCTGTTCCCAGAGAACATTATATATTAGAGAAGAAAACACTACAGAATGTGATTCAAATTGTTATTGAATAAGGCCTTTGATTCCTTCTTATAAATTCATGTGCCTGGTGCCAGGAGAGGATGTTAGTATTGTTAACCCTAAGCCAAATAGATGCTTAGGGCAAATGATCCATATATTGGTTGATGAGAATAGACAGTCTCAGTCTAGAGGTAGTTTTTTCCAGAGAGAAAAACTCTAGTTTATGTACTCATCATGTTTGAGCTGAAGTTGTTGCCTTGTGGCCCCAAAGAAATAAACCCTAAAGAAGCTAATAGTAGAGAGGCTTATCCAGCAGGCATTAAAAAGTCAGTAAAATAATAAAGTCATCAAAAAGCAGAGCAACCCACAAGCCAGTAAAAAGAGAGGGAAAGAGACAAAGCACTCAGTAAAAGAGTAGAGAAATGAAATAACCTTCAGGTGCATGTCTAGCAGAAATCATTGTCTCCAAAGTTCATCAGAATTACATCATTAGAAGATACTGACAGTCCTGTAGCCATCAGAAGCACAAGAAGCACAAGACTCTCTCTACCATGTCAAATATGCCTTGGACACATGTTTTCAATTGGTATGCCCTTTATATATGATACATAGTTAAGATTACTCTTCCCAGTGATGGAATCTTTGTTTTAGAGCATAGCTCCTTGCTATTTTTATATAACTGTTCATTAAATATCTTTGCTTTGAGATATTTTTTCTTCCAATTAGGTATTTTAAAAGTTCCAAACAAAACACACTGCTGGGGGGACTCAAGTTATGTATGGTAAAGAATGACCTAAACTCTTCCTGACTCCAGGGTTGATGTTCTATCCACAGTTCACCTTAAAAGACTTTTTAAAGAGAAAGAAACTTAGACTGGATAATACATTATAGTTACTAAAAGGATCCCTATCTGAATGTATATTATGGTGGAGATAGGAAATGAAATATAGTACTAAAATAACAATTATTTGCACTTCATAATCACACCTTTAATTAATTTGCAAATCCAAAGTAGGTCTAATGCTATTATTCTTATTCTCCCCTGCCCAGGGGAGAACATAAAGTTGATTACTTCATGTTGAACTGACTTGCAAATATTTCAAACCTATTCAGTGCTTGATGTGTTGAAATGTGAGTATATTTAGAATTGTAACTAGGGTGGCACAATAAACTCCTTGTCCAAGTTCTGATATTCAGATAAAGTACTTTTCCCCTTTGACAATTTCTTGATTTCAATTTCTGCCTTTTTGGTTCTCCAACAGCTGGTACTTTCATACTGTTTAGGCAGTATGTTTGAGGATGAGAGTGAGCAAGTAGGGATCCCTAGTAGGTGGTAGGGAAAGGACTGGCCTTTCTTTCAGCACAACTTTCCCCAGAAGACTAGAAACAGATTCGTGTCTGGTTCCCCAGGGATTTTGTTTTGCCTACTCACTTGATGGAGTTGAAATGCTATGTCTTCCTTGGTTAAAAGAAACAATTTCCCCTGCCTCTAAAAGTCTGATTCTTAGCCCAACACTAGAAAGACTGAGGCTCACAAAAGTATGACCAGCCCCTATTCTCCAAGTAATCCAATTTATGCCTCTGAAGATTCCAGACTACAAAATATCTTCTCTCTGTTTACATGTCCTGATCTGTACTAGCATTTACTAACCTGAATATCTCCTTTGCACTTATTTAATTTTTCCTTCTATTACAAGTTTTGAGTATCCATTTTCTTCATATTCAAACAAGTTATTTGATAGTATGCCTGAACTTTATTAATGCTTGTATCCTAAGTGCTCATAATACTTTCATAAAAATAGTAAGAGTTTAATAAATGTTGAATTCAAACTAAATAAGGTAATTGTTGAGTTCTGGGGAATTGAAACACTGAACAAAAATTGAAATATGTATTGTTTTAAACAAATCTGAAAAAGGGAAAAACAAAACAAAACAAAAATAAAGACATTAATTCTCTCATTATTACTTAGAGAAGTTTAACCAAAGACAAATAATCACCATGACACGGGATTAGGAAAAAACAAACAACAAACAAGAAATTGCTTTAATCAATGAGAAGTTAGTAAGCACTACTATGTGTCAGACATTGTACTAAGTACTGGAGAGAGAGAGACAAAGAAAGGTAAAAGACAGTTTCTACCCTCAAAGAGCTCACAATTAAATGTATTCTAAGGGCCTCAACCGGATGCATTCATCTCCTTGCCAATGAAGGTATTTGCCAGGCAAGAGCAATGTCACAATTTCTTCATCTGTAATATGACATGATTGGATTAGATTGCATCTTTATTTAAGAGGTATCATCAGGTTTCAAATTGATCAGAGGAGAACCCATATGATAATTTTATTTGAGAAAATGTGTTATCAGTGTATTTTAGTTTTTCATGTCATGATCTATTCTTAATTACAAATAATAACTAGAGCAGCCACACTTATTTAATAAAAAACCAAAACAACTTAAACAAAAAAAATCAACTTCAGTTGAGAGATTATGCATCTCTCTGGTTATATATATATGAATAAATATATGTATATATTCATATATATATATATATCACTTTCTATTGAGAAGTAAGTGTGCTTCAGAATTGATTCTTTGGAACAAAAACTGGTCATTGTATTTGATTGAATTGTAGAATATTTATATCATTTTAGTTTTTCTGTATATTATTTTTCTGGTGTTTTTTCTCATAGTTCTGATCAAGTTCATACAGATATTTTTTTAAATTCCACAAAATGATAATTCCTTATGATATAATACTTTATAATAGTCATGTACTGATAGTTCTTTGCTTTGTGTATGAATGTGTAAATTATACATTCATATATATTATTATGTATAGTCATACATAGATTTATATAATCACATCTGAATGTATTATATAGATAGATAGATTTTTCTGTAGGTGTAAATACTTTCACTTTGTCCAGGGATCAAATTTTAGTTGAACATTAAAATAGCACAATGACAGGAAAATTAAATTCATCCTGTGTTCAGGTGTTAGGATTCACTTCTGTGTAAATTTGGATGGCATCTAGCCACAGTTTTTTATTCCTGTATAATTGAAATGCTAACCATTCCATAGATAATGTTTTCAGATTTGGAAGAAAAGACACTCTCAAGACAACAAAGCATTTTTTCCTGGCCTAGATTTATAGGTATTGCATAATTGTTGCTGCTTGAGGATAAAAGGAGGCTTTTTGATCTCCCTTTGCCAAGGCTCCATTTCCAAAAGAAAGTCAGGAAATGAGGTAGCTTTCTGGCTAATACTATCAGAAATACTGATCTTGTTTATATAATTTATGGAGGGGAAGGAAAGTTTTTTTGTTTGTTTGTTTGTTTGTTTTTTAACCTTCCATAAGTAACTGTCCCTTTACTATGGTAGCTAGGACTATACCCATATCTGTAATAAAAATAGCACTCCCAATTAGGTAACACATTTCAAACCCACATTTTTCTGACCCATTCATTTCAAGTTTCATCTCAACTCTCCCTTACCTCATTACCCTCCATTTCTTTAGATCAGTTTGGAAATAGTAACACTGTGTGAACAGTAAGATTTTTAAACATTATTATTAAATCATATTATGTAAAATCAACTATCCCGTGGCTGCATATTCATTAATGATACATTGTTTTGCAGTTTACTCTATTTTTATTATGGATTCTCTTGGCTCACCTTTCTGGTAGCTGCTGTCACTCAATTATGCTACTTAGGTGGCCATAAATGCTATAGGGCTTTGTTATTATGTGACTTAATTTTTTGTTTATTTTTTTTCTTTTGGCAGAGGTAAGGGGTTGGGGTAGGATGTATGTTTATAACAAGTTCAGAAACAAGCTAAGATAACATTCAAAATATATTATTAAACAACAACCATAGTATCTAGAACTTAAAGGAAACTTAGGAATTATTCACCTCTTCATTCCCAACCAACCCAACACTATTGCATATGAGTGATTTTTTTAAGGTTAAACCTGTAATAAACAAAAAAACTGAGATTCTAACCAAATTCTTCTAAACCCTAAATCCAGATTTCCTTTTATAAATAACATCACTACCTTTTTTGTTTCTCAATAATTTTTAGTTATGTCCAATTCTTTTTGATCCCATTTGTGGTTTTCTTGGCAGAGATAGTAGAGTGGTTTGCCATTTCCTTCTCTAGCTCATTTTATAGATGGAGAAACTGAGGTAAACAGGGTGATGTGGCTTGCCCACCAGAGTCATATAAGTAGTGTTTGAGGCCAGATTTGAATTCAGGAAGATGAATTTCCCCTGACTTCAGATCTGATACTCTATCCATTGTGCTAATTAGTTACCTCTACAACACAACTGCCTCTTACAATATTCTTATGGGAAGTTGAATAGGATATTCATATATATATATATATACATAATATATATAATATATATATGTATTTATATATGTATATTTCCACAATTTCACCTCTCATCTATGTTCATAGGGGATGTCCCTTATGCCTCTGGAAAGAGGCAGTATCTCACCTCCAACTCTTAATTTCTTAAAAGCTTAGCTCAAGCAGTCTCTTCTATACCAGGCTTTCTTGATACTTCCCTTCCTCCCTCTCCCAAGGTACTAGTAGTGTCTCTCCCTCCTGCAAATCACCTTGAATTTACTTATATATGTGTGATATCTCCCCAGATAGAATATAAACTTCTTAAGTGTAGAGATCCTTCTGTTTTTCCATTCTCCATGAATGAATTATGGTAGGTTCTTAAATGTTAATGTATTGAGGAAAAAATAGGCATAACAAAGCTAAATTAAATCACATATCCAAGAAATTCAGACCAAAAAAAACCCCTTTCTTTCTTAGTAATACTTTAGTTTTAAGTTAAAATCAAGTTTTGCCATAAATTATTTGAAGTTTATTTACCAGGTGATCTTATGTTGATTGCATCATATACTGGCATACTGCAGTATCATAAATCAGATACATAGTCTCTCAAAATAATTTGGCCAAACTAATCACACAGGAAAAGTATCTAGATGAAGGGATGCCTATCATCCAGATTATAATATGCAGTTGGATAGGCAACCTTTGGAGCTTGTCTATTGAGACACATGGCAAATGGACAATGAGTTCATCCCAGAATGTAATAGAAAATAAGAGAACTAGATTGTCTTTAACAAAATTTAAAGATGAAGAAATTAAAGCTATCTATAGGCAAATGAAAAAGTGCTCTAAATCATTATTGATTAGAGAAATGCAAATTAAACAACTTTGAAGTACCATCTCACACCTCTCAGACCAACTAAGATGATAGGAAAAGATAATGATAAATGTTGTGAAGGATGTAGGAAAACTGGGACACTACTACACTACTGATGGAGTTGTGAAATGATCCAACCTTTTTTGGAGAGCAATTTGAAACTACACCCAAAGAGCTGTCAAGCTGTACATACCCTTTGATCCAGCAATGGATTTGGATCTATCTCCCAAGGAAATCATAAAGAAAGGAAAAGGACCCACACGTGCAAAAATATTTGTAGCAGTTCTTTTTATGGTAGTAAAGAATTGGAAAATGGGAATGGAAAAATTTCCCATGAACTGGGGAATGGTTGAATAAGTTATGGCATTTGAAAGAAGGGAATATTATTGTTCTATAAAAACTGATTAACAAGCTGATTTTAGAAAGGCCTGGAAAGATTTATGCGAACTGATGCTGAGTGAACAAGCAGAACTAAGAATACATTGTACAGAGCAACAGCAAGATTGTGTATTGATCAACTGTGAAAGCTTTTGTTCTTCTTAGTGCTTCAGTGATCCAAGGCAATCCCAACAAACTTTGGTTGTAAAACTACAGTTTCATCTAGAGAGAGAAATATGGAGACTGAACATAAATCAACACATACTATATTCACTTTTTTTCTTCTGTTTTTTTCTCTCTCATGTTTTTTCCCTTTTGTTCTGATTGTTCTCTCCCAACATGATTCATAAGGAAATGTGTTTTAAAAAATGAATGTACGTGTATAACCAGAAAAAAATTAAAAAGAGTAAAAAATGTATTTGAGGTAAAAAAAATTTCATAGTGCTTTTAATGACCCAAAACTTTTGCTGAAACAAATAATCTTTTTAATTTACATTATTTTAATTGGGATTGCTCTGTGTTTCTTATCATGATATACAACAGTTTCAAATTATTAACGTTTTAAATCATTCAAAGGTCAATGTTGAGACAAGTAATGAGTGGGAATGACTTGGGCTGTAACATATTATCAACCAAGGGAATCGGTGGAAGATATGTTATTGAAGACATCTGACAGAGACCATGGGAAACTGACAGCCATGTATTTGATTGGTAGCCACAATATGCCAAAAGACTTAGGAAAAGATGTACAGTTCCACAGGATGGATTACCTTCAAATGTTTTATGAGAGAACATTAAAAAGATTCTTCAAGATTTTAAAAAAGTGGTGAGTAAATGACTTGCAGTATTAGACACAGAAGGAAAAAATAACAGTGATGAGGTCATAGATCTATGAAATATATAAACACTAACTTTTTTTCCTTTTTTACTTTTTTATGGAAATCTGATCTTCCTTATTTCTACCTATGCTTTCTACTTTTAAGGTGCTAAATCACCCATTAGAATACTAGGGTGTAAATGACAGTTAAACTTAATTGCTTAATTCATTAAATATTAATTGACAAGCCTATAGGATTATAAGAAAACTAGGCCATTAAAATACAGGAGTGTAATTATGTATTACCTTGTCTTTTATTATTTAATAATGAGAAAACAAAGGGGGAAAATAATTTTAATAACATATTCCAGGCAACATTTTATTATTTTTCTACCATGTACTTCAATGTAAAAGTAGCATCTTAAATTTAAAATTCTAACAAAAAGAATCAAAACTTTAGAAAATGAACTTTTTTATTAATAACTTTTCTGAAATATGCTAAAGCAATAAGCATATAATTTAATCTTCTTGGTTAAAGTTAGAATAATTCATTTTGGCTTTTTTCCCTTTCCTGTATGAAAAAGATAACTTAATTAAATCATCCTCAATACAGAGAGCCTTAATCTCCATTGTTTTTGATGTTCAATAGAACAATATTTGTTCTGCAGCTGAATAAATAACCTCTACAGATAGTGAATATGTTAAATACATTTCAGACTCAGAGTACAAAAGGAACAAATGCAAAAAAAGGTTTTGCAATAGCCCATATACAATCAACACAATTCCCCTTCCTTGTGTACTTATTCTTTGAAATACATCTCAATTTAGAAAATCATAGCTACACTAAATCATGAAGCATAGTAAGAGATAACTGCTGAAAGTTATTGGATTTGAGAATGGTTATTTTTTTATGTTAGAAAGTGTGGCACACTTGGAGTTAGATGTCTATCTATATGTGAACAAAAGTGGCCCTTGGCAAAATTGTGCCATAGTCAAAGTTCATTTTCATGTCCCCAGCTTTCCTTCTTTGTTTTTCTCCCTTATGTAACTTGCAGGTGTCCACTATTATTTCTCTTTATCCTCTAGCCCCAAAGTGAAGAAAATAGTTCTTAAGAAAGGAACATTTACATTTTAGTATAAAGGCAATGATTATTGCTTCCAGGATTATTCATAGTTTAAGAAATTATCTTCAATTGCTGGATGTGAGGGTGTATGGGCTATTTTACCTCTGTTGAAGGAATTTGGGGAATAATAATGAAAACAATCATGGCAAAATTGATATAGTACTTTAAAATTTGCAAAACATTTTGTATCTGTTATCATATTTGATCCTCCAAGAACTTGATGAGGTTAATATTATTATTATCTCTATATTATAGGAAGTCTGAGAGACTAAACAACTTGCCCAGGGTCACAAAGACATTGAAGCAGATTTTGTTAACATAAAATCCAGTTTAGTGAGTATCAGTGAATAGATAGGGGAGTTATTAATGTCCCTGAAGGATAAGTATCCCTTGAAACAATAACAAAAGCAATTAATAATAATAATAATAATAATATTAACTGTTTACAGTATAGCTATATATCCTTTTATTTGATTGTTACAATAGCCCCATGGGACTTTTTGTACTACAGGTATAATAGAATTGTACGAGTATTACTGTTTTAATAACAATAATGCCATTTTACATGTAAGAAAACTAAGACCAAAAGAGATCAGGTCACTTATCCAGTATCTGAGGTTGAGAAGGAACTCAAGGAAGTACCTAAGTCTAAATTCATTACTCTATTTACTGTGGCATTCTGCCTCTCAACATTTACTAGCTTTGGAGCCCTGGACAATTCATTTAACTTCTATTTCAGTTTCTTCTTCTGTAAAATAGGTGGAAGAATGTGACTGATCTCCAAGGATTGTCATGAAGGTGAAATGAGATAATATGTGCACAGTGCTTTGTGAATCATATCATTATACAAATGCTAGCTATTATTAGTTATATCACTACAAAAACTACTACCTATTACTATTATGAGTACTACTTACTACTACAACTACTACTATCACCACTTCCACTCTTACTTCTACTACATTACTTTTTCTGAAAGATAGTCCACAATGCAAACATCTGTTGAAAAAAGTAATGTAGGAGAATCATTAACTTTTCTTAGTCTTTAACCATTGTATAGAAAACTAAAGCAATAAGTTGTAATTGTTATTGATTAGAGGGTATTTAATGAATTATCATCATGAATCATGGATAATTTATACAAAGGGACATGACTATAAGATACCTGCAAAAAATATTATCCAACGAATTGTCACTGAAAGTATCACATAGCAAGAAAGACAACGAATAGAACATTGGCATTACATATTTGGATCACAAATGCCTGATCAAAAATGCATTAAGTTGAACCGGTGGCAAGCATTGGGTCAAACACAGAAAGGCAAAACTTAGTTCACTGAGTTAGTAGAACTGAACTTCATAGTGTTGAGCAAGGATAAATCCAAATGAAAGAATGGCCTTGATGATGATAACAAGAATCACCAGGATATAAAATTGACTTTTGTTTAATGGCAAATATATGTTCTGAATTGGCTACAGCCAGCATACCTCCTCAATTTAATTCAATATTAAGCATTCAATTCAATAAACATTTATTAAACCCTTGACTATTTGTAAGATTGAGCAATTGGTAGTGACCTGGTCCAGATTCCATACCAAATTAGGACTTTTTTCCTCTACTCCTTATCACAATATAGGGAACATAAATGAAAGCAGAAAGTACAAAGAAAAGATTTTGCAAAGTAAAATAGCATAAACAAAAAATAATTCCCCCTTCTATTAAGAATGTGTATTTTATACTATATGATGATCAATTCTGATGGATGTGGCCCTCTTCAGCAATGAGATGAACCAAATAAGTTTCAATAGAGCAGTAATGAATTGAATCAGCTACACCCAGCGAAAACTCTGGGAGATGACTATGAACCACTATAGAATTCCCAATCCCTATATTTTCAAAGTCCAATTCTTTTTGTACAGCAAAATAACTGTTTGGACATGTATACTTATATTGTATTTAATTTATACTTTAACATATTCAACATGTATTGGTCAACTTGCCATCTGGGGGAGGGGGTGGGAGGAAGGAGGGGAAAAATTGAAACAAAAGGTTTGGCAATTGTCAATGCTGTAAAATCACCCATGCATATAACTTGTAAATAAAAAGCTATAATAATAATAAAAAAAGAATGTGTGTTTTGAACTTAAACTCTTCTTAGTCAATTTGTTGTGACCTTTGGTGCATTGAAAATATCTCTTCAAAATTGTCTAATCAAATAAATATGCCTCTGCCTAGGAGTCTAGTGGCACTATCAGGGGCAAGACATGGAGCAGTTATGTGGTTTGGTAACTAAAATCTTCTATGATATTGGTTTATGAGAGACATGGTCAGCAATGGGAAGAGTAATCATGCTTAGTCAGTAAAGAGTCATAGATTAAGAGCTTTTCTATAAGCCATAAAAGGGAAATGATACTTGCTTTTCGACACACAGCAGCACATTTATGCAGCATAACAGGTAATAGTTCACAAGGGACAAAGTTTAAAGGTAGAAACAGAGTCTGCAGGCTAGGACCAAAACAAATGTCAGCAAATCCAAGTACAAGGCAAATGAAATGAGTTTGTGCAAGGAACTTACTGAAATGTTCAATTCTTAGTGAGCTTAGAAAGTTTAGACTCTTAAAGATAAATTTTCTCTACCAGGATCACTCACCTGATGTCTCTAAAAGAACACATCTCTAAGAGACTCCAGCTCATCTTCAGAGTCACCTGAATGTTGATCTCTTTATGGCTACTGCCATACTAATTAATTGAATCTCACTCTCTTTTATTTTTCACCTAAAGAATGGAAAAAGGGGAAATTAGGACTGGACCGGGAATTTCATTAGTATAAGGAATTTACAGATGAGGAAACTCCATCTGCCACTTTAAGAGTCAGCAACTCATAGTCTCAGAGGGCTGCTTAAAGTACTTAGAAATTAAATGGTTTTTTATAGTTATATTGTCAATTTGTATTAGAGGCAGGACATGAACTCAAATATTCTTGGTTTTCTACTGGGCTATGCTACCTTTCACTCTACAAGAACTGTTACTCTAGAATTTAAAACAAAAACAAAAACAATCACAAAAATATTGAGGAAACAAGAAAATTCAGGACACCAGTTTGAAATCAGAGAAGAAAATAAAAAGCAATAAAAATAAATTAAATCATTAATACATGACATGCCATCAATGAGATGATAAACATTACTAAATAGCAATTAGTTGCATTGAATTCTCCCTCCCCCAAACAACCAAAAAAATTGCAACTTGAAAATTTTGTCCAATTGCTTCTCTAAATGAGGTCAATGGAATTTCTTTTGGCTCGGTTTAATCAGATTTTGGGGATAAATTACTTGGCAGTGCCTTCACTTGGTCTGTGTTTCATCATTGTTCTTTCAATTTGATATTTATTTAAAAGTTCTTTGCAAATTTGAAGGCACTGTTAAAGTTCACATAAGGTAAAGCAAATAAACTGGTAAAGGTTCTCACCTGAGAATGTCTTTCTGGTAAGAATTTCGGGTTAAAAAGTTCTTCTTCAGGACATTTGACTAGTGGTGCAATGGAAAGAGGGCAAAACCTAATCTTTGTTTTTTCTCTTACTCTAGCTGTGTGACTTTGCACAGCTAATGCATTTTTCTCATGAGTAAAAAGAAGGGAATAAATAAAATGCCTTCAGATGTCCCTTCTAGCCTCAACTATCTGATTCCATACTACAATTTAGCTCTAGAAGTAGTTATTGTAACTTTACTCTTAAGCAATATGTCTCCATTATCTATTCTTATTCATTCATTCAATCAATAAACATTTATTAAGCAGCAACTATATATGCCAGGCATTGTGCTAAAAATGGAGATATAAAAACAATCAAAAGATAACCTCAATTCTCAAGGAGCTTATAATCTAATGAGGGAGACAACATGCAAAGAAATATATACAAAGCAAGTTATGTGTGGGACTAATAAGAAATAAAAGAAAGAAGACACATGAATTTGAAGGGGTTGGGCAAGGCTTTCTATAGAAAGTGGAATTTTAATTGGGACTTAAATAAAGCCAGGAAAATCAGTAGTCAGAACAGAAGAGGAAGGAATATTCCAGGCTTGGGGAAAGCCAGAGAGGATGCCCAGGGCAGAAAGAATATCTTGTTTGTGAAACAATCAGAAGTCAGTGTCACTAGACTAAATAGCGCATGCTAGGGAATACGATATAAGGAGACTGAAAGATGGCTCTATTGTTCATCTTTAGTAATGAGGAAGAAGACAGCATGCTAATAGAAGTCTCCAGAAATGCTTCAAAACAATGTAATCAAACTTCCATTTTTCCATTCCTCTCCCTCACCCAAACTATTCTCTCTTATTTGTTTGTTTGGTGTTTATTTATTTATTTGCTGAGGCAATTTGGGTTAAGTGACTTGTTCATGATCATATAGCCAGACCAAACTGTTTTCTTATATGAAGCTAGACCTGACAGTGAAATCTGCTGCTTGAAGAGTTTCCATTATTAATTTTGAAGGGATTTTTATCCATAGCACATCAATCTTTACAATACTTTTGTATTGTAAATGTAACAAATAATTAGTTATTTGACTAGACTCTACTTAGAACTCCATAAAATAATTGATAAAATGAAGTTGAAATACTTTGTGATATTATAAGGCACTGCTAAAGGAAATAATAGAATCTTGATTTTTTATTATTATTATAGCTTTTTATTTACAAGATATATGCCTAGGCAATTTTTCAGCATTGACAGTTGCAAATCCTTTTGTTCCAACTTTTTCCCTCATTCCACCCCTTCCCCAGATGGCAGATTGACCAATACATGTTAAATATGTTAAAGTGTAAGTTAAATACAATATATGTATACATATCCAAACAGTTATTTTGCTGTATAAAAAGAGTCGGACTTTGAAATAGTGTACAATTAGCCTGTGAAGGAAATCAAAAATGCAGGCAGACAAAAATATAGGGATTGGAAATTCTATGTAGTGGTTCATAGTCATCTCCCAGAGTTCTTTCCCTGGGTGTAGCTGGTTCAGTTCATTACTGCTCTATTGGAACTGATTTGGTTCATCTCATTGTTGAAGAGGGCCACAATGTATCAGTGTCCCACTTTTCCCACATGCTCTCCAGCATGGAATCTTGATTTTTTAAATTATTTTCCAAGATAATGATGAATGTAGGAGGGATATGGGAAAACTGGCACATTGTGGGTGAAGTTGTGAACTGATACAACCATTCTGTAGAGCAATATGCAACTATGCCCAAAGGGCGTACCTTTTGATCCAGCACTATCTCTACTAGGTTTTTGTCCCAAAGAGATCATTAAAAAAGGGAAAAGGACCCACATATGCAAAAATGTTTGTAGCAGCCCTTTTTGTAGTGTCAAGGAAGTAAAAACTGAGTGGATGCCCATCAGTTGGAGAATGGTTAAATAAGTTATAATATATGAATATTATGGAATAATATTGTTCTATAAGAAGTGATCAGCAGGATGATTTCAGAGAGCCCTAGAAAGACTTACCTGAACTGATGCCAAGTGAAGTGAGTAGAACCAAGTGAACATTGTACAAATCAACAACAAGATTATGTGATGATCAATTCTGATATATATGGCTCTTTTCTACATCAATATGATTCAGGCCAGTTTCCATAGTCTTGTGATGGAAAGAGACATCTGCACCCAGAAAGAGGCCTTGGGAACTGAGTGTGGATCACAAAATAGTATTTTCATTTTTGTTGTTGTTGTTTGCTTGCATTTTGTTTTCTTTCTCATTTCTTTTCCTTTTTGTTCTATACTGTTGTACATAATTACTTGCTATTTTAGTGGGGAAAAGGAAGGCAGAAAAATTTGGAATACAAGGTTTTGCAAGGTGAATGCTGAAAATTATCTATGCATATGTTTTGAAAATAAAAAAGCTTTAAATAAAAATTATTTTTCCAAAGATGTTCTCTTTCTGAGATTCTACTCAATTAAATAAACATTTATTAAACATTTCCTTTGGAATAGGCACTAAGCTAAGTGCTGGGAAAAGATATTTCTTGCCTTCAAGAAACTTACAATATAATGGAGAAAGAGAATACATAAATAGAAAGTGGAAAGAATGTGTAGTGGAGTGTATGGAGAAGGAGGAGACAAATCAGGCAGAGCTGTAAATGTGAAATGGAGTAAGCTGGAATTCCAATTTTTTCCTTCTATAACAAAAGGCTTGGAAGGAGTTCAGTACTCCACCTCTAACCCTATAATTGGAGAAGAGAAGTGGCTGAGGGTGGTGGTATCCAAACTTGAATTAGAATGATGCTGAGGTTAGAAGTGATGAACTTATCCTGTTTAGGGTATCTTGTTCTGTGGAGCTAAAACCAGGGGGAGCTGCAGATGCGAAGTGATATTAGAGTTTAGAATCAATAATTATCAGATAAACGTGCAATAAATAACCCAGTGATCACTTCCCCATTGCAGAGTGGGTCTGGAAGTCAGATTAAAATTCAGTTCAAATCTAGACTCTGACATTTAGGACCTCTGTAACCCTGATTAAATCATTTAACCTCCTTTGGATTTAATGAATGTCATGATCTGTAAAATGATTGGTTTAAAAAGTGGGTGGAAGTTACATCTGAAGAATCTTCTGATGCCAAATCTATGATCTTAAGCTTTTGATAGCTCATGATTCAATGAACGTGATATTCTCTAAAAGTGTATACCTTGGACTGATAGAATATATGAGATAAATTCTGTTTATTTCAGAAACTGCCAAAAAGTTATGCATATCAGTATTTCCAAATTTTCTCCAACATATCTATCTTCAGAGCCTTTTTGATTATGTTGAAGGGCTGTGATTACTCTGAAAGGGAGAGAAATTAGGAAACTGAATAATTTACTCAAACTATGTCTGAATTGATGAAATTTAAGACTAGTTAATATGTCCAATCTGTTCCAGACTTATGCTAGAATAACCCTGTCCTAGAGCCTTCCTAGAATTAATAACTGCTAGAGAATCTGCTTTTGCTTGAATATATTTTTGTGTTTTTTAGAATAAATCATGGACCCCAAAATTAAGCTTCATTTGAAGAATTTCAGGATCTTTAGAGAAAATATAAATAACCTTTAGAAGAGCAGTGCAATTTTAGGATATTTACCACACTCTCACCTCATATTTTGAATGGAATTGTTTTTTATTTTAATTCTATAGCCATAAAATATGAATAGATTTCCAACTTGGAAGTCATTCAGCCTAACCTTGTACATGAATGCAGGAATCTATTCTCAAATATTCCTAGTGATGGGGAAATCATCACTTCAGTTTTGGATAAAAATTTCTTAGAAATTAGCACTTTGAATAGTTTAGGTGGTTAGAGAATCAGGACAGGATTCAAGAAGATCTGGATTCAAGATTTGTCTGTAATATATATTTGCCTACTGTGTATCTTAAGTAAACCACTCAAACTCTTTTTGCCTTAGGCAATCTGTGAAGCCTCTGAAATGTAGATAATTGCCAGTCTGTATGAGTTAAAGGGATTTCCAAACTGGGTCCCTATGCTGATAAAATCAATGCCTTATTTCTCCCTTTCTCCCTCCCTCCCTCCTCCTTCTCCTCTTCCTCCTTCTCTTCTCTCTCTCTCTCTCTCTCTCTCTCTCTCTCTCTCTCTCTCTCTTTCATTTATTTTTACAAATAAGAAAAATAAAATCCAAAGAACCTATTACTTGCCCAAGATCAAAAGGGTAGGAAATTACCAAGCCACAACAGAAAACCTATTCTTATGATAACAACTTCAGGGTTTCTTTGTTTTGTTTTGACCAACACCCCAATTACATATACAATAGTATACATTATACATAAATGGAATAAGTTTTTTTTAGTATATATGTATTTATTTATGTATACATATGTATATACATGTTTCTGTTTATCTATGTAAACATACACATACATATCCACACACATATGTGCATATATACATATACACACATATTTGAGTTGCTTAAAAAGAATCAGTAAAATACAAACTCCTTGAAGGATTTTATTTTTCACTCTCATTTTTTACTTTATATATTCAGTGCTAGTAAACCAATTGGCACAGAGCAACTAAATGCTAAAAAATTAATTTAAAAAATTCTTTAATCAAGTTGATCATCTTTCTATCAGATTTCTGAAGTACTGTCATTACCCATTATATCTATATCTATACATCTATATATCTATATATATACACACACATATAACACACACACACACACATACATAATCAGATAAGCAAGCCCAGTGTCCTCTTTCCATATAACTTCATCAGAGACTTTATAAGATCTTTGATTCATGTTACCCATGTCATGCTGTAAGAAGCTATATGTTAGATATTCTAGGCTCACAAAGGTTAGGTGACTTGCCTAAGGAAATGCTGTATCTATCAAAGATAGGATTCAAATTCAGATTTTTTTCGGTTCTAAGTCCAATATACTATGTACTATCATGCTTCCTCTCCACAGTGAACTATAAATTATATATAATAGCAGGCCAAAATGTTTCCTTTTCTCAAAATATTTGGTTTTGTTTCACAGATCTCAAATATAAGTGAGAGATAATACTGGTATTAAATAATTTTTAATAATCAGGGAAGGGAGCAGTGTCATCAGGGCCTTCTTTAACCCCTGAAATCACATCTTCATTTTCTGCCAGGTCATTCTGTCTGGGTAATATAGTTATTTATTGTTTGAGGTAAGATCTGCTGGCAGCGTTCTTCTGACCATAAACTATGGCTTAGTTCTAAATAAAGAGTAACATGGGAGTAATATTGAAATTAAAGATGGAGTTTGGAAGGCTTCAAAAGTATACAAAGCTATGATAAAAGTCATCACATTTATATTGTAGCAAGAAAATAGATTGAATTATTCTCTTTAAAGCCAAAAAAGAGAATTGAAGTAATGCAGAAATTATAGTTGGAATAAAGAAGGGTAAAAGAGTCTATTTAGAACTAGTTATGTATTCCATTTTCTCATTTCATTATTCCTACCATTTTCCCTTTAGGCTCAAAAAGGAGTAAGTCAGCCCATTTTCAAGCACAGGATAAGTTTGGTTGTCATCATTCCTGTTAATATATTGTCACCTTCACAATCTGCTAGATGCCCTCCAAGGTCGAACTAAACACTGAACAGAATACTGAACATTATCAGCATTTAATAATGCAGTTTAATTTGTATCCAAATCTATTATATAAAAAGAAAAATATGTATTGTTTGATAATTGCTCTTTCCCAAAGGGAGAAGCAGAATTATAAAAGGATTTACTAGTTTGTCTGCAACCATGGAGCAAATCATTAAAATTTTTCTGACAGAGCATTTTCAAAAAATATTTGGTTGGTCAAATGTTCCTATTGTGCTAATTAGCAAGTAGTGATTTAATTGTAATTTGACATCCATCAAATCATTCATAAAAGGCCTTCTCTTTCTTTGATATTCTGCATGCATAAAAAATTCCACATGACATAATTTACATAAAAATTACCAAAATAAAACTGAAGAACTAATGGGATGTATCATTTTACCCCAGAAATGTCAAAATAGAACTAATGTTGAAATGTTGCTGGAATTTCAAAATGAATCTTTTAATTTAGATTTAAAATAAATATCACTGGAAAAAATTTAAAGGGGAAGTAGATTAATAAAAGACAATGGAGATCAATGGGTCTATGGTTCAGAGATCAATAATTTTAATTCAATCTGAATCAAAGGTATGAAATGGATTTATTTCAATTCAATTCAATATGGAATCAATTCAATTCAGGTTCTCCAACTTCATTTAATTATTTAATAAAATATTTGTTTTATAAATAAATATAAATAATATATAAATAAAATATTTAATAAAATAATAATCTAATAATAATTAAAATATAATTATTTTAATAAAAAATAAAACAAAAATTAATTATTTAATAAAAAATAAAATATTTAATAAAATAATAAAATAAATGTGCCAGATTTTGATGTGAAAGCTACATAATGAAAATGACCAATGGCATGCTAAGTAACATGTTAAAAGAAACTTAAAAAGTGAGTTGAAAGCTTTTTCCAAATGAACAAACATCATTACTAGCCTTAGTTTATGTGTCTGATCACAAAACAACAGATATATTGCTGTTGTTTTTTTTTTCAGTTTTATTCAATTCTTTATGACCCCATTTGGGGATTTCTTGGCAAAGATATTGGCATGATATGCCATTTCCTTCTCCAGCTCATTTTACAAAAGAGGAAACCGAAGCAAATGGGGTTAAATGATTTGCTTAGGTCACACAACTAACACATATCTGAGGCCAGGTTGAATTCAGGAATAGGTCTTTACAAATCCAGGCCTGGCATTCTATCCACTGTACTTCTTACCTGCCCTTGATGTATTGTCATGTTAACTTGATTCAGCCAATAATTTTGAATATATGCGATGGTTCAGAAATGTACTTGGTAAAGTTTGGTGCCACAGGGTCCCTGTTTTTATGACTTTTAGTAAGATCAAATAGATACAAAAAGATTTATATATTCAGTAAGATCATATAGATGCAAAAAAGACTTATAATATTAGATAATATATTATAAATATCCTTATTGTTATTTATCCTTTAGAAAATTAAAAGGTATTACATGAAAAAATATAAAGAAAAAGTTCATTACTAAAAGAACTTAAGTAGGTCCTGGAGGAAAGGGTGTTTAAGTTGAGGGTAATGTCATTTGTGCCATGGTGATTCACATTGGCACAAATGACAATGCCAGAAGGTACCTAAAATATTGTCAAGGATAGCAAAACCTTGGATAAAAAAATTGAAAAGCATTTGGGGCAGGTTGTGTTTTTCACACAGGGAGTATAGAAGAGACACATTTGTTTGCTATGAAGATAGTATGTGTGATTGGGTTTTGGATTTTTGGATTATGGATTAAAATAAATTGACAACTTCTATGTATGGAAGACTAATAATGTCTGGTATAAATATATTTGAGAGGGAGATCTTCTCAAGATGACTGAGTGGAGGGAAGCAGGAGAACACAGATATCTCCCACAATTACTCCAACAATGATTAAACAAACAAAACAAAACAAGGGAACAAAACCAGAACATGCAATTATTGAGAAATTCAAGGAAAAATTGTGACAAGTGCATTTTTTATGAACTGAGGTCTTCACATGAAAGTACCCAAAACAGGCGGCACTAAATAAAGAAAATAGCCAGAAAAGATTGATAGTGTAAAAAATATTTTATGTTCTTGGGGACTTGGTGGGAAAGCTTAGACTGTGCAGCTGGAGAGATCTGGAGCTAAGGAGATAGAAGTATGGACATCTGGAATCTGCTGCCTTTATTCTGACTCCAAATTGGAGGTTAGAAGTCTGTAGAATCTATACTAGGAGGGCAATGATTAGATTGAAACTGTTATGGAAACTTCCATAATAGTTTCTGGTGTAGGACAACCTGGAGACTCTTGAAAAACAGCATTCTGTAACTGCTGGAGGAAGTACTAGCAATGTCCCAGACAAGATAAAGAACCAAATCAGGCTTTGCTACTTCTTCCAGAAGTTCCCTTGGGCCCAGGCTTTTCTGGCTATTGTCTGACATTGTGTGTGTGTGTGTGGAATATCTATCTATCTATCTATCTATCTGTATATATATATATATTACCAGACATTATTAGTCTTCCATACATAGAAGTTGTCAATTTATTTTAATCCATAATCCAAAATATATACTGATTTTTAAAAATAATTATCAAAATGATGTGTGTGATGAATACTCTAATAATTTAAATATCTCAGAGCTGCCTTTTCTGACTTAGGAGTCAGAGTTTTACAATAGAGCTTGAAATGACATCAATTGTTAGCAGCCCTCTCCTATATATATTAAATAGAGTGAATCAAAAATTATAGAACTTATTCTCTCCCAACACTCTGGTTCTTCCCCTACCAAGCAACAACTCCCATGATTTGAAACAATCACTTTTGAACTGTTCCCACAGGACTAGAGAACATACATATTGTTCTGCATTCATGGCCTTGTCTTGGAAAACCACCTAGGCCCTGAAAATGATTATTAAAGTAATTTAATTTTATTTAATTAAAAAATTAATTCAAAATAATTGATGAATCAAAGAACAAATTGTAGAAAAATAATTTCCTTTAAGATAATGAAAATTTTGGGAATGTAATCAAAGTTCAGTATGAGTAAGTTTGTGATGCTAAATATTTTCACTAAGAAAAGAGAGAAAGAATGGATTAATGAATTGAGTATATAATTTAAAAACAAATTCCTAGAAAACTAATAAATTTAAAAAAATTTGGTACTAAAATATAAATCATGAAAATCAAAGCAGAGATTAGTAAATTTGCAGATTTGTGAAAAAATTAAATAAGTAAACAACTAGCTTATTTGATTTTTAAAGTGCCTAACATATAAAAGAATTCAGAGTCAAGATAGTGAAATAAGCAGTGGATCACTGTCACTCTCTCATGTTCATCTCTGATCAGTCATAAAACAGTGCTCCAAGACCTGGAGTGTTGGAAGCAGTAAGGAGGTAGGGTGAAATAATTTGTTAGTCCAGGAAACTTGGAGAGGTTTATCTTACTCAGGTAATTGGTGGCAGACAGTTCAGAAAAGAAAGCTTCCTAGGGAGCTGGCTGCAAGGCCCATTTCAGCAAACCAGCAAGAAATCCTGAGTTCCAGTTTGGTGGAAGAGGCAAACGCCAATATCAGGACCTCCCCATGCCCCCAGTGCTTTGGCATAGCCAGGGGAGCTAGTAAACTCATGTAGCCCCAGGGAGGGTAAGTATCCTCCAGAGGTCAGATCACTTGGGGCTAAGGCACAGCGCCCAGCTGGCAGGTGTCCTTCAGCTTCCAAACTACCAAGTGCTTCTATATAGCCCTGGGGAAATGTAATACATTGCCCCATTGGGGCTCCTTACATACCAGTCACCACCACTAAGACCCCAGCTCAGCGCCAGGTAAGCTGCTAGATACCCATCGCCTCCAGCAGAACTAGCCACCTCCATCCCTTAGAGAAGCACCATGTGTGAGGGTGCCCCCTGGGCCTTAGGGCAACATCAGTGCAGCAATAGGTAAACACACAGGACCTGCAGCCAGTGGCACAAGAAACCTAAGATAGTATTCCTTCCTCCTGAGGAGCAGAGATCAATTTTAAAAGAAAGGAAAAAGGCAAAAAAAAAAAAAAATAGCAAAAACAAAAGAAAAGGAACCTGACAATGGAAAGTAATAATAGTGTCATGGAAGACCAAGACTACTCAGAAGAGGACAACAATATCAAAACACCCATGAGAAATAAAGCCAAATAGGAAGTAGTCTCAAGCCCAGAAAGAATGCATGGAAGAGCTAAAAAACAAAACAAAAACAAAAAAAAAACAAACTTAAAAACCATATAAGAGAGGTAGAAGAAAATTGGGAAAAGAAATGAGAAAATGAGAGTGATGCAAGAGAATTATTAAAAAAAAAAAAAAAAAGAATCAAGGACTTAGAAAACTGCTTAAAAAGTAGAATTGAATGACTGGAAATCCATTGTAGAAAACAGGTTCTTACAGAGTACAATTCATCAAATGGAAAAAAAAAAGTACAAAACCTAATTAAAAGTTAGAATTCAACAAGTGGGGAGCAACTAGTTGGTGTAGTAGATAAGAGCACCAGACCTGAAGTCAGGAGAGCCTGAATTCAAATATAGTCTCAGACACTTAACACTTCCTGGCTGTGTGATCCTGGGCAAGTCACTTAACACACTTAACTTCAATTGCCTTGGGGAGCCGGGGGGGGGGGGGAAGGGGGAGGGGAAGAATTCAACAAGTAGTAGCTAATGACTCTATTAGACAATAAAAATCAATTGAACAAAAAAAAATGAAAGAAAAAATGGATGGAAATGTAAAATACCTCATGGGAAAACCAACTGACATGGAAAATAGATTGAGGAAAGACAATATCAGTATCATTGGGCTACCTGAAAGCCATAATCAAAAGGAGGCTCTACACAGTATATTTCAAGAAATTCTATTAAAAACCCATACCATTGTGATATCCTGGAACTGGAGGACAAAATATTTATTAAAAGAATCCACCAATCACCTCAGGAAAATGTTTCCAAAATAAAAACTTCAAAGAATATTATAGCCAAATTTCAGTACTATGTGTTCAAGTAAAAATATACTACAAGTGGCCAGAAAGAAATATTTCAAATATCAGGCAGTCACAATCAGGATTGCACAGGACTTAGAAGCTGCAACATTAAAGAACTGGATGTGATTGAACATGATACTACACAAGAAAAAGGAACTAGGACTACAACCAAGAATCACTTACCCAGCAAAATTAAGCATAATACATCAAGGAAAGAAAATAGTCATATGGTGAAATAAAATTATTTCAAGTGTTCATAAAGAGAAGATCAGAAGTAAACCAAAAATTTGATCTCTAATCTCAGGATCCAAGAGAAGCATAAATAGATAAAAAGGGGGGGGGGGGAAGTAAGGGACTAAATAGAGCTTATAAAGTTGATACTTATAATTCTTAAAAATTGTATCACTAATAGTATCTACAAAGAATATATATAGACAGAGGATATAAGTATAAGGTAAATTTGAGGGAATGACATAAAAAATTAAAGGATGAGAAAGAGGAGTACACTGGATGCAGAAGAAAGGAATAGATAGAATGATGTAAATAGAATGAAAAGGAATGAAAGACCTATTATTGTTGAGGTGAAAGCAGAAGAGTGAGGGTAAGGAGCATTGTTTGAATCTTCCTCTCATTGGTGTTAGCTAAAAGAGGGAATAATATATATAAGCACTTGAATATAGAAATCTATCTTACTGGAAAGGGAAGTAGGAGAGCAGAATTTTGGGTAAAGGGGGTTGTAGAGGGTGGGAACTCTGGAGAAGTATACTTGAAACAATGTGTTAATCAACAGAATTGAGGAGATGATAGTTCTCTAGTTCACATATATACTTAGTATGGTGATGTAATGGTGCTCTAGTTCACAAATATTCAGTATGTTGTAATGATGTAATTGTACTAAGGTATATAAGGGCTGAGAAGGACTGGAAATGATTCATTCCATATTTGCCCAGCCTCCTTTGTGGTGGTTGTTCTGCCTCTTTCATTCCTCCACTAAGACCAAGGACTCAGGGTGATCTGGAGTTTCTCCAGAAAGCTAGCCCAAACATTACGTTTTGGTGCCTGAATGTAGGCACTGAAAGAAGCACACTATATTTTGAGCTCTGGACATAAGGACCCACACTTAGCAGTTTGACTGACATGATAGTGAGTTCAGTGGAGAAGTCCCTGTGATCAGGAAATAGAATTAGTTAACTAGTCACTTTCATTTTTCAACTAAAGTGGGGCAAATACTAAGAAAAGAGCTTTCTCCCCTCCAAGGGAAGTGTGTAGCAAGCATAGTTAGGTTAATAAAAGAGCAAGGTTTGTCGGTAACTTGGGAGCAAATCATTGGACTCTTAGATACATTACAATACAGGTCTCCTTGGTTCTCTAAGGAAGAAAAATTAGAGCCTGATAAGTGGAAACTAGTGGGAGAACAACTTACATATTACATATTACAACTTAAATATTACAATGATAATGATCCTGATTCATTTCCTAAGGAAACTTTCTATATATACAACATAATACAAGTGGCTTTAAGGAATATCATAAGTTTTAAAATAAGGAAAAAGGAGAAAGAGCAGGAGGGGGATGGTATTGACAAAACAGCTGAAAACATGAAGAATTGAACAAGAAAGGAGGTAAGTACAGTGCTGATGAAATTAAGGAGTGTGGTGCTTCTCAGGCAACACCACCCATGCATCAGCTTTCTCCATCCCCTATGATAGGATTACAAAAGACATTAATTAAAGCTAAAAATGAAGGACAGGATACATCTCATTTAGAGATAGATGCATGCTCTGTGATTGAAGAGTTTGAATTTTCAGGTCAAGAAAAAAGAAAATACACTCCATTTAATTTGGAAATTATCAAAGATCTGAAAAATGCTTGCATTCTTTATGGGTCTACATCGTCTTATATTACTTAAGATGTTATTAGACAATTTGGCTTCTGAAGTTTTAACCAAATGATTGGAAATCTATAGCAAGGACATGTTTAGAACCTGGACAAAACTTATTGTGGCTTTCTGAATATAGTGAACTCTGTAGAATACAACCTAATGAAATAGGCAAACTGGCATTAATATAACAGTCACCTTTGATCAACTAGCAGGTTTAGGTCTTTATGCAGGCACTTTAGCACAGATTAATTATCTTATAGCAACATATAAGAAAATTGCTGCTGTTGCTATCAAAGCATGGGGCATCCTCCCAGGAAGACAAGATAGAGGGGAAGCCTTCATGAAAATAGACCAAGTTCCAAATGAACCCTTTGCTGATTTCATGGGACATCTGCAGACAGCTATCATACAAACTATTGGTGAAAATGCAGCAACAGAAATTATGATAAGACAACTTGCTAAGGAAAATGCTAATGACGTTTGTAGAAGAATTATACTAGGACTACACAAGGATGCTCCTTTAGATGAGATCATAAGATGCTGCGCCACAATGGGCACAAATACCTTTTATACCCAAGCTATGATACAGACTTTTCAAGATTGGAACATGGGAAGGCAGGATCCCTTTTGGCAAGGGACTTCCAGAGAGAATTGTCAGTGCTTTCATTGTGGTCAAAGTAGGGCATCTGAAAGCTCAATGTTGGCAGAGAAGACAAAGTGGGAAAACAAGACCCAAAACACTATGTCCAAAATGGAACAGAGGCTTCAAATGGGCATCAGAATGTAGAATGACTCATGGAAACAAGAAGCAAGGCCCAGCTCCAAGGCCTCAGGTAAAAAACACTTAGAGCATGATGGCAGCTGACATTACACCCAGAGAGTCTTTAGAAGTTCAGTACTCCAACATGATCAATCATCTGAGTAAGAACCTGATGGGGGAAAGAGATTACAATTAGGAACAATAGAGTTGTACGCAGCTGGGACAATAAGATACCCTCTGGAGAGATGAAATCTTTCTCTGTCCAGCCTATGGATCCTTTGCCTCCAGGCACAGTAGGCTTGACCATTTCACCTCCTGAGAGTACTTACAAAACAGTGTCCACCCATACTTTGATTTGGGAAACTGGGGAATGTGTAGCTAATATCCCAGTCACTAATGCAGGTAGACAATGTGTGACTTAGCACTCAGGAGAAATAGTAGCATCAGGTATACTGATACATACTCCTGATAGGAAAGTTGGTGATATTTACCCAGATTTTGACTCCCAGCAACAGAATCCAGGAATATTCTAGACTGCAGCCATTACAGCTGACTGTCTTAGGCTTACTATCTATGTAAATGGCATACCATTGGAAAGGTTGGTAGACATGGGTACAGATAGTACAGTCATTAGAGATAACAATTGACCCAGTCATTGGCCAAAGAATAAGGCAAACACCTATATGTCTGGCATAGGAGGATCAATAGCAGCTGAAATTAGTGCTAACCCTTTGAAATGGACATTTGAAGGTGAAACAGGAGTTTTTACTCCTTTTGTAGTAAATAAAATCCCCATCAATCTATGGGGAAGAGACATCTTACAATAGTTAGGATTACAGTTGAGTACTTTGGCTTTTTAGGCAGGGCTGCTGTTGAAGGCTTGCCTGCACTCTCACCTGTTGTCATTCAATGGAAAACTGATACACCAGTGTAGGTAGAACAGAGGACCTTAGCAAGTGATAAATTTCAGTCCTTATTAGATATAGTACAGGAGCAACTTGACTAAGGACACTTACAACCTTCTCTAAGTCCTTGGAATTCCTCTGTATTTGTTGTAAAAAAGAAATCTGGAAAATGGAGTATGTTGACTAATTTAAGAAAAGTAAATGAACAGAAGGAAACTATGGTAACTCTTCAGCCTGGACTTCCAAATCCTACTCAGTTGCCTAGAGAATGGCCTCTTTGGGTTATAGACATTAAGGATTGTTTCTATCCTATGGATAAGGAGGATATGAAAAGATTTGCCTTTTCAGTACCCAGCGTTAATTTAGCTGAGTCTTATAAAAGGTATGAATGGGCAGTTTTTCCTCAGGGAATGAAAAATAGCCCTACTATGTGTCAAATGTATATGGCTGCTCCAGCAAGAAAAGCATTTCCAAAAGTTATGTTGTTACATTACATGGATGATATCTTGGGGTGTGCATCTGAGGAGCAAATGTTAGAAACATGTCTACAAAAGATGATAGAAACACTAATAAACTACAAATTGCATATAGCTTCAGAAAAAATCCAAAGGCATGCTCCTTTTCAATATTCAGGATATGAAGTATATCCTAAGGTGCTTACAATACAAATACTTTCTTTAAGAACACAGAAGTTGTTCTAAAACAAAAGAAAGCAGGAGATGTAGAGGGTGGGAACTCTGGAGAAGTATACTTGAAACAACATGTTAACTCAATAGAATTGATGAGATGATGGTTCTCTAGTTCACATATATACTTAGTACTTAGTATGGTGATGTAATGGTTCTCTAATTCACCCATATTCAGTATGCTGTAATGATATAATTGTACTAAGGTATATAAGGGCTGAGAAGGACTGGGAATGATTTATTCCATCTTTGCCCAGCTCCTTTGTGGTGGTTGCCTCCTTCACTCCTTCACTAAGACCAAGGACTTGGACTGATCCAGAGGTCCTCTAGAAAGCTAGTCTGAACATTACAGGGGGTATTGGGGATTGACAGAAGTTTTCAGATGAAGTTCAGATGCCTATCTATAGGCATATGAACAAGTTCTCTAAATCACTTTTGATTAGAGAAATGCAAATTAAAACAATTTTGATATACCACCTTACACTTCTAAGATTGGCCAATATTGCAAAAAAGGAAAATAAGGAATATTGGAGAAGATGTGTGAAAATTGGTACTGTAATGCATTGTTGGTGGAGTTGTGAACTGATCCAACCATTCTAGAGAACATTTTGGAACTATGCCCAAATAGTAACCAAACTATGTATACTTTGATGCAACAATTCCACTACTAGTATACCAAAGAAGTCATAAAAAGGGAAAAGGTCCTCCATATACAAAAATATTTATAGCAGCCCTTTTCATGGTGGCAAAATAATGAAAATTTAGGGGAGGTCTGTCATTTGGGGAATGGCTAAACAAGCAGTGATATGTGGATATAATGAAATACTATTGCACAGTAAGAAATGATAAATAGGCAGATTTCAGAAAAACTCATAAAGCCTTATATGAATTGATGCAAAGTGAAATGAGCAGAACCAGGAAAACATTGTACACACTATCAACAACACTGAGTAATCACCCACTATGAAAAACTTGGCTCTTTTCAGCAACACCATGACAAGTACCATGACAAGTACAAAGGAATCATGAAGGAAAATGCTATTCAAAGCCAGATAAAGAACTGATGGACTCTGAATACAGATTGAAATGTATTTTTTCACTTATCTTATTCTTTTATGTATTTTTTCTCTTTTGATTTGTTTCGTTTTTTTTTTTTTTTACAACTGTGACTATTATGGAAATAGGTTTTACATTTATAAATTTTCAGCATTTTCAGAAGAGAGGAGGAAAGAAAATGCATACATTTTCTTAAAATGTAAAATTCATAAATTCACAACAGAAAATTTACACAAAAATCCTAGAAAATGAAATTGAACAAATCATAAATGAAATTACAAAGAAAGAATTCTGAAGCATATTTACAAATAAATTTTATCAGATATTTTATGAATAATTAATGTCAATAGTGTAAACTGTTTGCAAAATAAGGAAAAGAAGATATGCTACCAAATTCCTGCAGCAGTGTGTGTAATATGGAGAAATTTGATGTCTTTTCTATAAAATCAAAGTGAAAGGAATGAGGTTAATTGTCACCACTATTGTTTGATATAGTGCTAGTAATGTTAACTACAGAAATAAGACAAGAAAAAGAAATTGAGGGAATAAATAGGGAACTCAATTCCATGTTATTTAATATTTCTATCAATGACTTAGACCAAGACATATTTATCAATTTTTCATGCCATATTTAGCAAGTCAATATATAAATCATAGACTGTCTATAAATATATTTTAAAAAATACACTAAATATAATTAGATGAATTGCAGTAGAGTTAAATACAAAATCCTATATTTGAGAGGAAAAAGCAATTTCAAAAGTCTAAGATGAAAGAACCTTGGCAAGATAGAACAAAAGGTATGGGTTTACTTGATTGCAAAATCCATGAAAGTCAGCAAATGTGTTTGACAGAAGAAAAAAAAAAGATAAAGTGATCTTGGAGTTCTTTAAGACAGGCATTTCCAGGAATAAGGGCATAATAATATCTTTGTAATCCTGACCTGGTCAGACAACATTTAGAATATTAAGATTAGTTCTGGCACTAGAGATTATGAAGGAAAATGATTTGAGCAGGACAAACAGGAACTGAGACTATGTTATATGAACATCAGCTAAAGAATTATGGAAGCATTCTATCTGTAGAAGAGAAGATTAAGGGGAGTAAGAAGGAAAGGAAATAATAGCTATGTTCAGTTATTTAATGGCTGTTATGTGAAGAATGGCAAGTCTATTTAAATGCATATGTGTTTACAAATACATATAATACAAAGTGGAACAGAACAAAGAAGATAGTCAAACAGACATATAAAGCATTAATTAAATCCTTATTATCTGTCATGTTATGTGCTAAGCCCTTGGAATTTGAGTGCAGTTTAGCTATAATGTGGCATTTGAGTTCCCAAAAAGTACTATACTATACAAAATCGAGCAATTAAAAATCACAGAGTTTATAGGACAATGGGGTTAAAGATGCTTAAAAACTTCATCAGTGACACATAAAAAAATAAAAACCTAAAAAAGTAGTAATATATGTTAAATGATTAAGAAATATAAATACTTTTTTCATGTTTTATTCCCATTTGGGTCTTGTCTTCTTTCACAATGTGACTAATAGAGCAATATATTTTGCTGATTAAACATGTATAACTTATCTAATTGCTTACTGTATGAGGGAGGGGGAAAATGAGAGAGGGGAAGAAAAATTGAAACTCAAAATTAAAAAAAATGTTAAATTGTTTTTATATGGAACTGGGAAAAATAAAATATTATTAAAACCTTCAATAAATGAAGGCTTATTATGCAACTTTGGGCTGCTATTTGGCCCAAATAGGTTACAAAATAAGTTTGCCAGGTAGAAACTCTCCTGTGATGACCGTGTATTTTAAAATCAGCTTGAGTCAGGAATTCAGGGTAAGGGAAAATCTTAGATCTTTATTTTTTGTGGAGGTGAAGGGGGATGCCAATAGCAATGTGTGCAGCTGCAACACAAACCCAGCCAGCAGTCTCTTTCTGCCTTTCTTCCTGCCCGTCTGCCTCCACCACCAAAATAGTCCCGACATCATTTCCTATACAACATATCAGGACTTGCACAAAGAGTGAGTGGGAGCCATTCTTTCTCCAAGCGTATATATTAATAGAGTATGGTCCAATTACTATTTAGCTTCATGTGCTTGGGACCTCAGTGCATCAACTCAAGCTTCAGCCCATTACACTCTCCTGGTTAAGGATGTGGAAGAAGGGGATCTTTTGGGAAAGGGGTCATGCCAATGCTTGACTCATATCTACTACTGCATCAGAAGCTAAACAATAAATATGGCCACTTATGGAGACAAGGACTCTTATGAAGAAATACAGAAGGAGAAAATCAGAGTAAAAACAAAATTAAGTAGTCAAAAAATGTTCTGGAGTGTATTCAACCCAATTTCTCTGTAGCTAGATTTTGGAGAAGGAAGCCTAAGTATGTCAAGTCAAGTCCTGTTTCTCACAATTGGAAAAACATTTAACTTCTCAGTCTAGCAATCTGTATTGGTAAAGGGATTTTTTCACCTCATCAAGGTGCTCCCTACACTAAGGAAATCACAGATTCAGAAAGACATTTACACTTTCTCTCACATAATAATTGATACTACATATGAAAGAGAGTAATGGAAGAAAACACTGGAAAGTTATATTAGGTTCTAATTGTGGAAGATCTTTGAATATGCTTAAGAAATTAATGTAATGGAAATCAAAGACTTGAGGAATGACTAAAAATGGTGTGGTATATGATTGTGATAAATATAGTAGAACACTACTGTGCTGGAAAAGAGCTGTGAAAAAAGTTAGTCAAGGACTTCTGGAGTCTGAGTCAAGATGGTAGAGAGGATATACATTTGTTTCTGACCTCCTACAACCCTCAGACAAATTAGCAAATCCAGCCTCTGCATTAGCTCTAGAACAGCAGAATCCACAAATATTGGGAGTGCAACAACTTACCAGCAGAAGATAATTTTGAAGATTTCCAGAAAAGGCCCCTTTCAATCAAAAAAGGGAGGGAAGCAGTCAAGCACAAGCAGGCTGAGCACAGACAACTCAGAGTCCAAGGGCAGTAGGACTCTGTGGGGCAGAGAATCTACAAGGAGGAATCTACAGCAATACTGGCCACTCTGCTCTGGTTGATCAGGAGAGAAGTTATAAAACATCCAACATAAACACAAAAGGTAAATAGTTCCAATAGTTTTGGGGGAAAACCAGTTCCAATAGTTAGGAAAAGGCATATAACTCATTAAAAGATAGATTTGATAAAATGGAAAAAGAAAACAACTCACAGAATTTGTGAAATGGAAAAAGAAAATAACTCCTTAAAAATAGAATTTGTGAAATGGAAACAAAAATCCATAGAACAAGATAACTCATTTAAAAATTCAATTACAAAATTCATTTAAAACTCATTTAAACTCATTTAAAAACACATTTAAAAATTCAAATACAAAAAGAACTAAAAAAGCAAATGAAGAAAATAATTCACTAAAATTTAGAACTGAACAAATGGAAATGAAGGACTCAATAAGACAACAAAAATCAGTCAAGCAACCCCCCCAAAAAAAATTAAAAAATGGAAAATATCTAATTGGGAAAACAACTGACGTGGAAAATAGATCAAGGAGAGACAATCTAAGGATTGTTGGACTCCCTGAAATCCATGACGAAAAAAGAGCCTAGATACCGTTTTTCAGGAAATCATCAAATGTCCAGATGTCATAGAATCAGAAGGTAAAATGACCATTGAAAGAAATCCCTGAACACTTCCTGAAGCAGACCCCCAAATTAAAACTCCAAGGAATATCATGGCTAAATTTTGGAACTATCAGACCAAGGAAATAGTATTACAAGCAGCCAGAAAGAAACAATTCAAATACTGAGGAGCCACAATAAGGATTACTCAGGACCTAGCAGCTTCCACTTTAAAGGATCAAAGATCCTGGATCTGATATTCTGAAAGGTGAAGGAACTTGGAATGCAGCCAAGAATAAATGACCCTGCTAAACTGAGCATTTTCTTTCAGGGAAGAAGATAGACATTCAATGAAACTGGTGAATTCCATTTATTTCTGATGAAAAGACCAGAGCTAAAAAATTAATTTGACCTCCAAATATAGAACTCAAGAGAAACATAAATAGGTAAAAAGAAAATACCTCGTGAGATCTATATTTCTGTCATGGATATACATAGAGAGTACATGTATACTGTTATAATATAAAAAAGAAACTAGAGGTGGAAAGGGGATTGTAACAGGAAAAAAAGGGAAAAGTAGAGATAAAATGAGGGAAATTACATCTCAGGAAAAGGCAAAGAAAACCTATTATAATTGAGGGAAAGAAGAGAAGGTGATGAATATTGTGTGAATCTTACTTTCATCAGATTTGACCTAAAGAAAGAATATTAGATATATTGGTTTTGCTAAGAAACTTCTCTCACCTTATAGAAAAGTGGGAGGAGAAAGGGGAAGAGGAAAGGGGTTGCCTAAATAGAAAGGAAAGCAGGAATAGTAGGGGAAAGAAATAATAAAGGGGGAGGGCCATTCTCAGCAATGAGATCAACCAAATCAGTTCCAATGGAGCAGTAATGAACTGAACCAGCTACGCCCAGTGAAAGAATTCTGGGAGATGACTAAAAACCATTACATTGAATTCCCAATCCCTATATTTTTGCCCACCTGCATTTTTTATTTCCTTCATAGGCTAATTGTACAATAGTTCAGAGTCCGATTCCTTTTGTACAGCAAAATAATGGTTTGGTCATGTATACTTGTTGTGTATCTAATTTATATTTTAATATATTTAACATCTACTGGTCATCCTGCCATCTGGAGGAGGGGCTGGGGGGAAGTAGGGGAAAAATTGGGACAAAAGGTTTGGCAATTGTCAATGCTGTAAAGTTACCCATACATATAACCTGTAAATAAAAGGCTATTAAATAAAAACAAAAACAAACAAAAAAAAAAAAAGAAAGGGGGAGGGTCTCTAAAGGGGGAGGACTGCTTGAGGCAAATAGTGCTCATAAGTAAAATATGGGGGAGTAGGGAAAGGAAAAAAGGAAAGATAAAAGTATAATTTGGGGTTAATAAGATGGCAGGAAATACAGAATTAGTAGTTTTAACTGTAAATGTGAATGGGGTGGATGGCAGACTGGATTAAAAGTTTTTATCTTGCAATATTTTGTTTAAAAGAAACTAATTCAAAGCAGAGCAATACATACAGAGTAAAGATAAAAGGTTGGAGCAGAATTTATTTTGCTTCAGGTGAAGTAAAAAAAGCAGGGATAGCAATTTTGATCTCAGATCAAGCAAAAGGAAAAATTGATCTAATTAAAAGAAATAAAGAAGGAAACTATATGTTGCTAAAAGGTACCATAAATAATGGAACAAAATCAATATTATACATATATACTATAATAGTGTAGCATCTAAATCTCTAAAGAAGTTAGGAGAGATGCAAGAAGAAATAGATAGCAAAAGTATAACAGTGGGAGATCTCAACTTTGTTTTTTCAGAACTAGATTAGTCAAACCACAAAATAAATAAGAAAGAAGTTAAAGAGGTAAAGCAAATACTAGAAAAGCTAAATTTGATAGATTTTTGGATAAAATTGAATGGAGACTGAAAGGAGTACACTTTCTTCTCAGCAGTTCATGGAACCTATACAAAAATTGACCATGTATTAGGTCATAAAGACCTCAAAATCAAATGCAGAAAGGCAAAAATAGTAAAGAATTTTTTCAGATCATGATGCAATAAAAATTACATTCAATAAAAGTCCCAGGATAAAATAAACCAAAAAGAAATTGGATATTAAATAATCTCATCCTAAAGAATGAATGGGTGAAACAGCAAATCCTAGACACAATCAATAATTTCATCCAAAAGAATGACAATAATGAGAGAACATACCAAAATTTGTGGGATGCAGCCAAAGTGATAATAAGGGAAATTTTATATTTCTAGACACTTACTTGCATAAAATAGAGAAAGAGAAGATCAATGAATTGGGCTTGCAACTAAAAAAGCTAGAAAAATAATAAATTAAAATCCCCTAATCAAATACCAAACTTGAAATTCTAAAAATAAGAGATCAATAAAATTGAAAGAAAAAAAACTATTTAATTAATAAATAAAACTGAATTAGTTTTATGAAAAAAAACCCAACAAAATAGATAAAACTTTAGTTAATTTGATTAGAAAAAGGAAAGAGGAAAATCAAATTGTCTCAAAAATGAAAAGAGAGAACTTTCCACCAATGAAAAGGACATTAGAGTAATAACTAGAAATTACTTTACCCAATTTTATGCCAAAAAATTTGACAACTTAAATGAACTGGAGGAATACCTACCAAAATATAGATTGCCCAGATTAACAGAAGAGGAAATAAATTACTTAAATAGTTCCATTTTAGAAAAAGAAATAGAACAAGCTATTAATTAACTCCCTAAAAATATTCCCCAGACCCAGATGGATTTACACATGAATTCTACCAAACATTTAGAGAACAGTTAACTCCAATACTATATAAACTATTTGAAAAAATAGGGAATGAAGGACTCCTACCAAATTTCTTTTATGACATAGACAGGGTACTGATACCTAAACCAGGTAGGATGTAAACAGAGAAAGAATGAAAAAATCTTAAATAAAGTATTAGCAAACAGATTACAAAACATCATCCCCAGGACCAAGACCAAGTAGGATTTATACCAGAAATGTAGGGCTGGGTTTAATATTAGGAAAACTATTAGTATAATTAACTATATCAATAACCAAACTAACAAAAATCATATGATTATGTCAAAAGATGCAGAAAAGGCATTTGATAAAATCCAACATCCATTCCTACTAAAACTACTAGAAAGTAGAGGAATAAATGAACTTTTTCTTAAAACAGTAGCTATTTAAAATTATCAGCAAGCATCATATGTAATGGGGATAAACTGGAACCATTCTCAATAAGATCAGGAATGAAACAAGATTGCCCACTATCACCATTACTAATTCAATATTATATTAGAAATGCTAATTTTGGAAGTAAGAGAAGAAAAAAAAATTGAAGGAATTAAGGTAGGTCATGAGGAAACCAAATTATCGCTTTTTGCACATCATATGATGGTATACTTAGAGAACCCTAGAGAATCAACTAAAAAAGTATTCGAGGTAATCTACAACTTTAGCAGAGTTGCAGGACGCAAAATAAACCCACATAAATCACCAGCATTCTTACATCTCACTAAAAAAATCCAGTAGCAAGAGATACAAAGAGAAATTCCATTTAAAATGACTATTGATAGTATAAAATATTTGGGAATCTATCTTCCAAGGGAGGGTCAGGAACTATACTAGCAAAACTACAAAACAGTTTCCATCCAAATAAAGTCATATCTAAGCAATTGGAAAAATATCAAGTGCTCTTGGATAGTTCAAGTGAATATAATAGATAACAATACTCCCTAAACTAATCTATTTATTTAATGCTATATCAATCAAACTCCTAAGAAACTATTTTACTTACCTAAAAAAACAACAACAACAACAAAATTCATCTGATAGAACAAAAGGTCAATGATTTCAAAGGAATTAACGAAGAGAAAAGCAAATGTAGGTAGCCTACTTGTATCAGATAATAAACTATATTATAAAGCAGTAGCCATCAAAACCATTTGTTACTGGCTACGAAATAGATAAGTTGATCAGTAGAATAGGTTAGGTTCACAGAACAAAGTAGCTAATGACTATAACAATCTAGCATTTCACAAATCTCCAGATTTGGGGATAAGAATGCACTATTTAACAAAAACTGCTATCAAATTGGAAACCAGTTTGGCAGAAAGTATGCATAGACCCACACTAACACTGTATACCATGAGAAGGTCAAATGAGTTCATGATCTAGACATAAAGAATGATACTATAAACAAATTAGAATAACATAGAATACTTTGCCTCTCAGATTTGTGGAGGAGGAAGAATTTTGTGACCAAAGAAGGAGACCATTACTGATCATAAAATAGATAATTTTGATTATATTAAGTTAAGAAGTATTTGTGCAAACAAAACTAATGCAGCCAAGATTAGAAAGGAATCAATAAACTGAGAAAACACTTGTATATCCAAAGTATCTGATAAAGGCCTCATTTCTCAAATATATAATTGACTCAAATTTATAATAGTTCAAGCTTTTCTCCAATTGATAAATTGTTAAAGGATATGAACAGACAATTTTCAGATGAAGAAATTGAAATTATTTGCAGTCACATGAAAAGGTGCTCCAAAATCAGAGCACTGCTCTGATCAGAGAAATGCAAATTAAGATAACTTTGAGATACTGATACATGCCTCTCAGATTGGCCAAGATGACAGTAAAAGATAATGGCGAATGTTGGAGGGGATGTGGGAAAACTGGGACACTGATCCATTGTTGGTCGAACTGTGAATGGATCCAACTATTCTGGAGATCAGTTTGGAACTATGCTCAAAAACGTATCAGCTTTGATCCAACAATGTTTCTACT
This sequence comes from Sarcophilus harrisii, assembly GCF_902635505.1. Taxonomy (NCBI): domain Eukaryota; kingdom Metazoa; phylum Chordata; class Mammalia; order Dasyuromorphia; family Dasyuridae; genus Sarcophilus; species Sarcophilus harrisii. Next base: position 214,051,204 of record NC_045428.1, read on the forward strand.
GGGATTATATCCCAAAAAGATCTTAAAGGAGGGAATGGGACCCACATGTGCAGCCCTCTTTGTAGTGGCAAGAAACTGGAAACTGAGTGGATGCTCATTTGGAAAATGACTGAATAAATTATGGTATATGGATGTTATGGAATATTATTGTTTGGTAAGAAATGACCAGCAGGATGATTTCAGAGAGGCTTGGGGAGACCTACATCAGCTGATGTTAAGTGAAATGAGCAGAACCAGGAAATCAACAAGAAGACTATATGATGATCAATTCTGAGAGATATGGCTCTCTTCAACAATGAGATGATTCAAACCAGTTCCACTTGTTCAATGATGAAGAGAGCCATCTACACCCAGAGAGAGAACCATAGGCACAGAATGTGGACCACAACATAGCATTCTCACTCTCTCTGTTGTTATTTGCTTACATTTTGTTTTCTTTCTCAGTTTTTCTTTTTCTTCTTTTTTGATCTGATTTTTCTTGTGCAGCAAGCTAACTATATAAATATGTATACATATATTAGATATAACATGTATTTTTAACATATTTAACATGTACTGGACTACATTCCAGCAAGGTGGGAGCAAGGAGGGAGAAATTTGGAACAAATGGTTTTGCAAGGATCAATGTTGAAAAAAAATTACCTATGCATATATTTTGTAAATAAAAAGTTTTAATTAAAAAAAGAAATAATGAGCTGATTGAATTTAGAAATGGAAAAATTTACATGAAATATGAAAAGTGAAATGAGAAAAGAGCAGAACCAGGAGAATGTTGTATACAGTAATAGCAATATTGTTTGAAGAATAATTGTGAACAACAAAATTATTCTGAGTACTATACTAAAAGATCTTTGAATAGAGATATCCACCTCCAGAGAAAGAACTGATAAATAGAAGTATGCATACTTTACATATATTTGTAAATCTGCATCAAATCGTAGCTTTTTCTAGTTTAGGGTAGAGAAGGAGGGAGACAGGTAGAACTTAAAATGTAAGAAAATTAAATTAAAAACCAAAGAAGTGAATGGAAACTACCGAATGTTTTTAAGGTATGTATTAAATACAGTAATATAGCAAATGTGATTATAGCAAATGTGTTAAATCACCAAAGCTAAAATGACATTTATAGATTTTGATAGTGTAGGAATGAATGGAGTGCTTCTAGCAGTAACAGTCAACTGTTGATGACAAAGACAGTTGCAATAAGGCAGAGAAATATAATTCTGGATCTAATTTCTTTGAAAACAATCTGATAAATTAAATAGTTTTCTGACATATTCACAAAGGGATATTAGCAATAAAAAAACCATTTTCCTCTCCAACCTTATGAAGAACCTTGAACTTAGTTTGACAGAGTTGAAATGGTATCATTTAATTTGGGACATTAATAAAAATGAGAAGTCAATTCTGAATAAATTGTAACCAACAAAAATATTTCCCTTAAATATTGTTTTTCAATGAAAGAAGGAAAATACATTCAAATCTAAATGAAATATAGTCAACACAAGGATTTTGACCTGGCTGTCTTAAAAGGGAAGACTTTGATTTAGTCAAAGTGAATGTGGATGCTTTCAGGTTTCTCTGCCAAAACAATCATACTTCTGAGAAAACTGGGTGCAGTTAAGAAGCACCAGCCGACCCTAACACCAAACATCAGCAAAGGAATGTCTGAGGTCACTGTCTAAAAAGGAATGTTTGATATACAGAATTTATCTGTCTGCTCCCTGATCTAGCCCTTGGGGCTATTACCCAGAAGCTCAAATTCTCTAAGCATAGATGATTTGTTGAAAAAACAACTGTGTTCTGTTATGTACCTCAGTGAATGTTCTCCTGGCTATCTCCTACTACTAAGCAGCTTGAAAATTCTTAAAACTAAAACGCACTGTAATCAGGAAATTGGCCTACATGTGTGTCAAAATGCCTGTGGAAATGCCATACTAACTTCATAATCCTGCCCTAAGCGGAGGAGGCAGCAGAGTATTAGAGAGATATTTAGCAAAGGCCGGGGGGACAATTTCTTTTTTTAACTGGAACAAATGGATATTTTTGAGGATTTAGGAACTAGTAACAGGATAGAGTCTCAAAAATGGAAACAAATGTCTTCCAGGCATGCTGAAACTTGCCCCACCTCTTCTCCCCCAACCATCTGTAGGAATTGTGTACAAATAGAGCCTCAGAAACAGATAGTGGACAGAGAAAAAATGTAGATTCCCTTTTTTAATGGGGGATACTCAGCTGGGTCCCATATGTTCCCAAGAACCATGCTAGAATCCTGAAAAGTTAACAAAACAAATCGAGCTCTGATGTTTGCCACTTTCTGATATATAGAAGCTCACTTTGGAAATTTATTTATTTATTTTTATTATATTTAATAGCCTTTTATTTACAGGTTATATGTATGGGTAATTTTACAGCATTAACAATTGCCAAACCTCTTGTTCCAATTTTTCACCTCTTACCCCCCACCCCCCAGATGGCAGTATGACCAGTAGATGTTAAATATATTAAAATATTAATTAGATACACAATAAGTATACATGACCAAACTGTTATTTTGCTGTACAAAAGAATCAGACTCTGAAATATTGTACAATTAGCTTGTGAAGGAAATCAAAAATGCAGGTGGGCAAAAATATAGGGATTGGGAATTCAATGTAATGGTTTTTAGTCATCTTTCAGAGTTCTTTCTCTGGGCATAGCTGGTTCAGTCATTACTGCTCCATTGGAAATGATTTGGTTGATCTCATTGCTGAGGATGGCCAGGGCCATCAGAACTGGTCATCATATAGTATTGTTGTTGAAGTATATAATGATCTCCTGATCCTGCTCATTCATTCAGCATCAGTTCATATAAGTCTCTCCAGGCCTTTCTGAAATCATCCTGTTGGTAATTTCTTACAGAACAATAATAATCCATAATATTCATATACCACAATTTATTCAGCCATTCTCCAACTGATGGGCATCCACTCAGTTTCCAGTTTCTAGCTACTACAAAGAGGGCTGCCATAAACATTCGTGCACATACAGGTCCCTTTCCTTCTTTATGATCTCTTTTGGGATATAAGCCCAGTAGTAACACTGCTGGATCAAAGGGTATACACAGTTTGATAACTTTTGAGCATAGTTCAAAACTGCTCTCCAGAATGGATTTGGATTGTTCACAACTCCTGCTGATGCATCAATGTCCCAGTTTTCCCGCATCCCCTCCAACAATCATCATTATATTTTCCTGTCATCTTAGCCAATCTGTCAGGTGTGTAGTGGTATCTTAGAGTTGTCTTAATTTGCATTTCTCTGATTAATAATGACTTGGAGCATCTTTTCATATGACTAGAAATAGTTTCAATTTCTTTATCTGAGAATTGTCTGTTCATATCCTTTGACCATTTTTCAATTGGAGAATGGCTTGATTTTTTATAAATTAGAGTTAATTCTCTATATATTTTGGAAATGAGACCTTTATCAGAACCTTTGACTATAAAAATATTTCCCCAGTTTATTGCTTCCCTTGTAATCTTGTCTGCATTAGTTTTCTTTGTACAAAAACTTTTTCAGTTTGGTATAGTCGAAATTTTCTATTTTGTGATCAGTAATGATCTCTAGTTCTTCTTTGGTCATAAAGTCCTTCCCTTTCACAGGTCTGAGAGGTAAACTATCCTGTGTTCCTCTAATTTATTAATAATTTCATTCTTTATGCCTAGGTCATGAACCCATTTGACCTTATCTTGGTGTATGGTGTTAAGTGTGGATCAATGCCTAGTTTCTGCCATATTAGTTTCAATTTTCCCAGCAATTTTTGTCAAACAGTAAGTTCTTATCCCAAAAACTGGGGTCTTTGGGTTTGTCAAAAGACTCGGTTGCTATAGTTGTTGACTGTTTTATCCCTTGAACCTAACCTATTCCACTGATCAACTAATCTATTCCTTAGCCAATACCAAATGGTTTTGGTAACTGCTGCTCTATAATATAATTGTAGATCTGGTACAGCTAAGCCACCTTCATTTGATTTTTTTTTCATTAATTCCCTTGAAATTCTTGACCTTTTGTTTTTCCATATGAATTTTGTTATTTTTTCTAGGTCATTAAAATAGTTTTTTGGGAGTCTGATTGGTATAGCACTAAATAAATAGATTAGTTTAGGTAATATTGTCATATTTATTATATTTACTTGCCCTATCCAAGAGCATTTAATATTTTTCCAATTGGTTAGATCAGACTTAATTTGTGTGAAAACTGATCTGTAATTTTGCTCATAAAGTTTCTGATTTTCCCTTGGTAGATAGATTCCTAAATATTTTATATTATCAGTAGTTACTTTAAATGGAATTTCTCTTTGTAACTCTGACTGTTGGATTTTGTTAGTGATATATAAGAATGCTGATGACTTATGTGGGTTTATTTTATAACTACAACTTTGGTAAAGTTGTGTATTATTTCTAATAACTTTTTAGTAGAATCTCTGGGGTTCTCTAAGTATACCTTCATATCTAAGTATACCCTCATAAGTATACCATCCTATTGTCAGCAAAGAGTGATAATTTGGTTTCCTCATTGCCTATTCTTATTCCTTTAATCTCTTTCTCAGCTCTTATTGCCAAAGCTAGCGTTTCTAATACAATATTATATAGTAATGGTGATAATGGGCAACCTTGTTTCACTCCAGATCTTATTGGGAATGGTTGCAGTTTGTCTCCATTACATATGATGCTTACTGATGGTTTTAAATAGATGCTGCTGATTATTTTAAGGAAAAGTCCATTTATTCCTATACTCTCAAGTGTTTTTAATAGGAATGGATGTTGGATTTTATCAAATGCTTTTTCTGCATCTATTGAGATGATCATATGGTTTTTGTTAATTTGGTTATTAATATGGCCAATTATATTGATAGTTTTCCTAATATTGAACCAGCCCTGCATTCCTGGTATAAATCCTACTTGATCATAGTGTATTATCGTGGGGATGATTTTCTGTAGTCTTTTTGCTAATATCTTATTTAAGATTTTAGCATCAATATTCATTAGGGAGATTGGTCTATAATTTTCTTTCTCTGTTTTCAGCCTACCTGGTTTAGGTATCAGTACCATGTCTGTGTCATAGAAGGAATTTGGTAGGACTCCTTCATTCCCTATTTTATCAAATAATTTATATAGCATTGGGGCCAATTGTTCTTTAAATGTTTGGTAAAATTCACATGTAAATCCATCTGGTCCTGGGGATTTTTTCTTAGGGAGTTGTTTAATTGCCTGTTCTATTTCTTTTTCTGAAATGGGACTATTCAAGCAATTTACTTCCTCCTCTGTTAGTGTGGGAAGTCTATATTTTTGGAGGTAGTTATCCATTTCACTTAGGTTATCAAATCTTTTGGCATAAAGTTTAACTCCTTATTATTTCTTTAATTTCCTCTTCATTGGTGGAAAGTTCTCCCTTTTCATTTTTAAGACTACTAATTTCATTTTCTTCTCTCCTTTTTCTAATCAGATTTAACAAATGATTATCTATTTTATTGGTTTTTGCATAGAACCAACTCTTAGTTTTATTAATTAGTTCAATAGTTTTTTTACTTTCAATATTTTTAATTTCTCCTTTTAATTCTAGAATTTCAAATTTAGTATTTGATTGGGGGTTTTAATTTGGTCTTTTTTTAGTTTTTTAGTTTGCAAAGCCCAATTCATTAATCTTTTCTTTCTCTGTTTTGTTCAAGTAAGCCTCTAAGGATATAAAATTCCTCTTATTACCACTTTGGCTGCATCCCACAAATTTTGGTATGACGTCTCATCATTGTCATTATCTTGAGTGAAATTATTAATTGTATCTATAATTTGCTGCTTCACCCAATCATTCTTTAAGATGAGATTGTTTAGTTTCCAATTACTTTTTGCTCTATTTACCCCTAACTTTTTGTTGAATGTAGTTTTTATTGCACTGTCATCTGAAAAGAAAGCATTTACTATTTCTGCCTTCTTGCATTTAATTTTGAGGTCTTTATGTCCTAATATATGGTCAATTTTTGAACAGGTTCCATGAACTGCTGAGAAGAAAGTATATTCCTTTCTGTCTCCCTTCGATTTTCTTCAAAGATCTAACATACCTAATTTTTCTAATATTCTATTTACTTCTTTAATTTCTTTCTTATTTGTTTTGTGGTTTGATTTGTCTAATTCTGAGAGTGCAAGGTTGAGATTTCCCACTATTACAGTTTTTTTGTCTATTTCTTCTTGCAACTCTCTTAACTTCTTCTTTAGGCAGTTGGATGCCATACCACTTGGTGCATATATGCTTAATATTGATATTGCTTCGTTGTTTATGCTACCCTTTAGTAGGATGTAGTTTCCTTCCTTATCTCTTTTAATTAGATCAATTTTGCTTTTCCTTGATCTGAGATAAGGATGGCTACCCCTGCTTTTTTGGCTTCACCTGAATCATAATAGATTTTGCTCCAGCATTTTACCTTTACTCCCTGCTTTAAATGTGTTCCCTGTAAACAACATATTGTAGGGTTCTGACTTTTGTTCCAGTCTGCTATCTGCCTCCTCTTTATGGGGGAGCTCATCCCATTCACATTTACGGTTAGAATTACTAAATCTGTATTTCCTAGCATCCTAATAACCCCAGATTATGTTTTACTTTTTCTTGCCTCCCCCAACCCTCTTTCCCCTTTTTGAACTTATGTACCCCACTTGTATCACGATGTTTACCCTTTTTAGAAGGCAAGGGGGTTACCAGCTTCCTCTGCAGAACAGGAGAGTTGTAAACCGCTTTCCGGCTCCGAGGTATGGGAGTGCTCTGAGTGAGAGTTTTCCCTTTCCCCAACAAGAGGTAGATTCAGCACTGGCCGAGCCATCGAAGTGCCCAGTTGGGCTGTGTGGGTTAGCGATTGCCCAAGGCTAGAGACTAAAAGGTGAAAGTGTCACTGCCCCAGGCCAGAGCCTCTTTTGGGGCTGTGGGTATTAGCAGCTGACCACAGACCTCCGATTCTACCGGAAGTCTGCCCGGAACTCTGCCCCAATGTCTCTGCCTGATGCAAATCAGCCTGGCGAAAGCTCTATGGCCCCAAGCCGAGCCCCCCACTGTGCAGATTAGAGGCTAACCTGGACTGTACCCTCCTGCCACACAGGTTCCCAACTGCCCCAATGAAAAGCCCCGTACTGCCGGTTGGGGCTGCAAGCTTGTGCTGAGATCTGTGCTCTCACTTTCGGTTTGAGCTCTTCTTGGAAACTAATTTCTCTCCCAGTCTATGCTGATCTCCCCCCTGGCCCCGGAACTAACCTTTTTTGGTGAGACTGCAGATTTTCTTTGGCTGGTGAGTTGTTATACTTCTTATCTTTATGAATTGTAGCAGTCAAGACTATTTTTGAGGCTCGATATAATATTGATAAAGAGGGTAAGAGAAGAGCTTAGAAAGTCACATGTGCCTTCTCTGCCATCTTGGATCCACCCCCCTCACTTTGGAAATTTAACAAATGACTCTTACAAAGGTTGTACTCAGGAATAAGACTATTTTATGGCTGATCAATTATGAAAAAAATAGTTACTTTGATCAATAAAATGATTCAAGACCCATGATTAAAAAATGCTATCTATCTCCAGAGAGAGAACTGACAACAGAGAGTTAAAATTAAAGCATAAAGTTTTTTCATCTATTTTCTTTTCTTTTTCTTATTTTCAAAGTATAAAAAAATATAGAAATGTTTTGCATGACTGCATATGTATAGTTAATATCATATTCCTTGTCTTCTCAATAGGAGTGAAAAGGACTAGAAAGGTATGGAGAGAATTTAGAACTCAAAAATTTTAAAAATGAATACCTAAGGGGATTTCTAGTACCAAAATGTCAAAGTGAGGAAGAAATCCTCCCAAATTCTCCTTCAAACATTAAAAAAAATCTCAGAAGTGATTTAGGATCAAAGACACAGCTTACCATCATAGTAGGAAAAGTCTGTCTCAGTAAAGTATAAGAGAATAAGGTCCAATAGCAGCAGCAGCCAGCCTCACAGCAGGGAGCCTGTAATAGGACAAATCATTTGGAACTTTGCAGGATGAGCACCCAACTATCACATAAAAAACATCGTCACTAAAAAAAGGAACAAAAATGAGCAAAAAACAAACAATAGAAAAAGATCTGTACTATAGAAAGTTATTCTGGCAATAGGAAGGATCAAGGCATAAACTTAGAAAAGACAATAGTGTCAATATGGATACACGTGACACTTCAAAGAAATATATAATTTGGTATCAGGCCCCATGAGAATTCCCTGAAGAGTTTTAATAGGATTTTATAAAGCAATTAGAGAACTAGAAGAAAAATCAGAAAAATAAATAAGAATATTTCAAGAAAATCATGAAAAAGAGTTAGCAGTATAAACACACAATTCATTGAAGAAAATAACTCCTTTAAAAAAGAATTAGCAAAATGGGAAAAAAAGTATAAAAGCTCAATGAAGAAAATAAATCCTTAAAAATTAGAACTGAGAAATTGGAAGCTAATGACTCCATGAGATACCAAGACCCAATAAAACAAAATCAATAGAGGAAAAAATAGAAGAAAATGTGAAATTTATCATTGGAAAAGCAACTGATGAAGAAAAAATAGACCCAGGAGAGATAACTTAAGAATTATTGGACTAACTGAAAGTCATGATAAAAAGCAAACAAACAAAAACCTGAAAAAAATCTTTAAATAAATTATCAAGGGAAATGGTAAGGAAAATTGCCTTGATTTAAACTAAAACCAGAAGTTAAAATAGAAAGTGAAAAAATACTCTGATCACCACTGGAAAGAGATCCTAAAATGAAAACTCTCAAGAATATCATATCCAAATTCCAGAGCTCACAGATTAAAGAGAAAATGCTTCAAGGTGTCAAAAAGAAGCAAATCAAATATTGTAGTGCTCCCACCAGAATTACATAGGATTTGGCAGTAAACACATTACAAAACCCCTAGGGTTGGAATAAGATATATCAGAAAGCAAAGGATTTAGGACCATAACCAAGAATTACAATGCAGCAAAACTGAATATAGTTTCAGAGGAGAAAATGGATTTTGAATGAAATAAAAGACTTTAAAGAATTTCTATTTAAGAGGTGAGAGCTGAATAAAAACTTTGGTCTCCAAATAGAAGATTCAAAGGAATCATAAAAAATGTTTTTATAAGAAACGTCAGAAAAAAGCAAAAAAATTCAATAAAGTTAAACTTTCTATTTCTATATGACAAGATAATATTTGTAACTCTACGAAATCTATTACTAAAGTTTAGTTAGAAGACAGAGGGTGTGGCTATAAGATGACTTTGGATGGTATCCCCCTTCAAAAAAAAAAAAAAAAAACAGAATGAAAGTGTGAGGAAGAAGCTTGCATTGAAAGAATGAGAGTGAATATAATAAAGTAAATTAGCCCACATAGAAGATGGGTGTGGGTGGGCAAAGCTTAAATCTTATTTTCTTCAAAATTGCCTCATAGAGAGAATAACATAGACACTCAGTTGGATATAGCAATCTAGCCTGCCTTCTGAGGAACAAAAAAAAAAAAAAAAAAAATGAGGGTAATAGAAGTGGCAGGGATAAAAGAGAGAAAAGATTGGAAAAGATGATAATCAGAAGTAAAATACCAAACAATCTGGTTCTGGCTAAGGAATAAAATGGTGGATCAGTGGAATAGAATAGGTATGCAAAACACTGTAATAAATGATCAAAGCAATCTGGTAGCTTTTGAAATAAAAACTCATTATTTCACAAGAACTTCTGGGAAAATGCAAAAACACTACAACAAAAAATTAGGCATACCAACATCTTATACTCAACATCAAGATTAAGTCAAAAGGGGTCCATGATTTACAGATAATGTGTTCTATGATAAACAAAATAGAAGGACAGAGAATAGTTTATCTGTCAGGTCTATGGAGGAAAAAAGAATTTAGGACCACATAAGAGGTAGAGAACTTTACAAAATATAAAATAAATAATTTTAACTATCTAAAATTTAAAAGATTTACACAAATAAAACCAAGGCAATCAAAATTAGAAGGAAAACAGAAAGCTTGGGGGGGGGTATTTTGCAACAGCAATGTCTAATAAAGACTACATATTTCAAATATATAGAGAAATAAATCAGATTTGTAAAAATTCAACGAATTTTATTAATTGGCAAATGGTTAAAGATATGAACAGGCTGTTTTAGATGAAGAAATCAAACTTACCTTTTGTTATATGAAAAAAATGATCTAAATCATTATTGATCAGAGAAATGTGAATTAAAACAACTCTGAGGTACTATCTCACACTTATCAGATTGGCTAATATAACAGAAAAGGAAAATGATAAATATTAGAGAAAATGTGGTATTGTTGTGAACTGATCCAACCTTCTGGAGAGCAATAGGAATTATGTCTAAAGAACTATACAACTGTGTGTATTCTTTAAGCTAGCAATATCATTGCTAGGTCCATATTCCAGAGATCATAAAAAAAGAGAAAAGAACCTACATGTACAAAACTATTTAAAACATCTTTGTGTGATAGTTAAGTATTAAAAATCTAAGTGATGTACATCAATTGGAAAATGGTTAAACAAGATGTATTAGATGATTGTACTACTACTATTTTTATTACTATTCAAAATATTTTTATTTTATTTTTTCCAATAGTTTTTTGGTTTTTTAAATGGATATAAAGATAGTTTTCAACATGCATTTTTGTAAGATTTTGTAATAAATTGTTCTCTTTCTTTTTTATCTTCTCCTACCCCAACACACTAAGCAACCTGATATAGGTTATGTATGTACAATCCTTTTAAACATATTTCCATATTTGTAATGGTATGAAATAAAAGTCAGACCAAAATGGGAGAAAAGACACATGAAAGAAAACAAACAAAAATTAAATGAAAATACTATTTTTACATTCACATTTATAGTTCTCTCTCTGGATGAAAATGGCATTTTCTCTCCCAAGTCCCTTGAAATTGCCTTGAATCATCTCATTGTTGAGAAGAGCAAAGTCCATCCCAGCTGAACTTTACATAATATTGTTGTTACTGTGTAGTGGTTTTCTGTCTCTGCTCATTTCACTTAACATTTGTTTATGTAGGTCTTTCCAGGTTTTTCTGAAACCATCCTAATTGGAATAGTTTCATTCTAATGGAATGCTATTATACCCTAAGAAATGACAAGCAGGATGATTTCAGAAATCTGGAAATACTTACATGAACTGATGCAGAGTGAAGTGAACAGAATTAGGAGAATATTACACACAGTGATAATATCATTCAGTGAAGAATTGTGAATGACAGCTATTCTCAGCAAAACAATGATCTGAGACAATCCCAAAGGAATAATAATGAAGCATGCTATTCACTTCCAGAGAAAGAACTGATATTGTTTGAATATAGACTGAATCATGTTATTTTTCATTTTCTTTCTTTCATTCTTTTTCTTTTATTCAAGTCTTTTTCTACAAAATTACTAATATGTAAATGTTTTTCATGGTTGCACATGTATTACCTATATCTGATTGCTTAGCATTTCAGGGAGAGGAAAGCATAGAAAAATTGGAACACAAAACAAATCAAACAAAAAAACCCCAAATGTTAAAAATTATTTTAATATATAATTGAAGTAAAATAATTGTATATCTACATGCTTTATATCTGAGTGTTCGAAATAAATAATATTAGAGAAAAACAAAAACAAATGGGTCTTGTTAACTGGTTTGAACTGGCTCCAGCACACCTGTTATAAGCCCATTTCTGCATTTATTTACACTGTCCTGTAGTTGAACTCAATTCAATTCAACAAATACATTTTGACCATTTTGAAGTGATCCTATTTTTATTTCTGTGCTATTTTAACAAAGACAAAGGCAAAAGAAAACACCTGTTTTCTTTGGAAAACAATAACAAAGATGAAAAAAACAAATAACTCCATCCTCAAAGTGTTTAAATTATAGCCAAAAATGATCTTCCCCTCTTCCAGTTTTCCTGGAGTTCTTTGAATTTTTTGTTTCCATTAAATTTCACCTTGAATTTGAGTATTATTCTTTTATCCTCATTTGATTGTAAACTCCTTGAGAATAGGGACTATATTAATGCATTCATTGGGAGGTCCAAAAAGGCAGGAGGGAGAGCAGATTGTGGTCTAGGATTTCCAGATGTTAAATAATCTTATAAAATATTTATTGAAATAATTTGGCAATATTTTAGAAAAGACCAGTAACAAGGTATGATGAATGAAAGACTTAAAGAAGTTAGAAAAACCTTTTTTAAATTCTAACTTTGATACATGCTAACTACATGAACAGTAGGCTAGTTTTATATCTAAATGTAGTTTTTAATCTATTAATTTACTTTTGTATTTCCCCAACACATAGTACAATGTCTTACACATCACAATATTTAAAGCCTAACATATGCTTATTGAATGTAATTGAAATTTGTATTAGAGTTATTTTAGCATATAGTACATTGTTTTACTAGATGGTAAGAGCCATCGGACTTAATGATCCATACATAATTAGCATAAATATATTTGGAAAAAAGATTGTTAAATATTGATTATAATTTGCAATATAGTGAAAAGAACATAAACTTCAAGAAATTTGGATAAAAATTATTTTTCAAACATTAACTAATTTTGTGATTGCAGGGAAGTTTTCTATAATATTTCTTTCTAAACTATAAATTTCCTTTAATACTTAGTTTAGTAGATATGTAATAACTGTTTCTTGAATGAATGAACATATAAATGAAATTAATGATCCTAAACCTGCTCCCTTCTCTTGCTACAGGATAGATTAAAGCTAAAACACCTCTTGAAGAAAAATATTTCCAGTTGGATACTCCTACCGTGAAAAGTTCTACTTATTTTGTTGTCATTGTTATGAAATCAATCTGTATTTAAAATTTCTCATTTTCATAATAATTTTCCAGACCCCAAAATTACAAACCAGTCTTAGTCATTGGCTTCAGTCCTTTGTCATTCATTGTTGATTTTTACTGAGTTCTTATTCAGAGTTCAATTCAGCTTGTAAAGATGTTATCTATTTTCTTCTATGGCAATAGAATAATCCCATCTTAATTCTACTTTCAAACACCTCCTTCTGGAATTGACTTTTTGTATTACATATTACAGAAATTTTTATCAAGGATGTTAAACTCAGTAAAACAAGTAAGCACTGCTGTGGTCTCCCACACTTAGTTGGAATGCCTAATGCATCTGTCCTAGGAAATTAGTCTACTCTAAGACCAGGTTTCACTGAGGATTTTTCTCTGTCCCTTTGGAAAGCAAAAAAAAAAAAGTTGTTTGGGGAAAAGATCCTCTGAATTTAAGCACTTAAAAATAGCAAGCTTTGGTATGTGATTAGACTCCAGTCTTTTGATTTCTTCATTTTCATTTGAATTTACATACCACAATTAAAGCTGTCCTCCTGAGAACTGGATTCTGGATGTCCTTAGCCAAATTTCTCTTATTTTATGCTGGATGTTTATAAAATTCTTGTGCAGGTTTCAACTTTACATTTTGGCAAGTACGCATTTTAATGGGACTATATTAAAACATGTTTACCCATAGAACTGCATTATTTATAAAGCCTTGGAGTCAATTTTTTTGGGGTGGCAATTTCAGGATTAACTCAATGGTAACTGGAGAATAATTTCAAGGAACTAAAAATCAGATAATGCATTATTAGTGGTCCAAATGCAGCTTTCTGGAAACACCATGCACTAAAAATATTATGAATGATGCTTTGATGTACTATTGTGTATACCTAGAATTATTATAGTTTAGATTTTCACACCATAATGTTGGTTCATGGAATTTTACAATTCACTAAAACACTGTAGAAGTAGGACATGAATTCAGGGGAAATAAAGTAGAGATTATTTTGATTTCCCCCCTTCAAAATGAGAGTTTAAAAGAAGTAAGAGGGATATATACAAAAGTGAAAATTTTATTAGCACAATAAATTCTAGAGTTCATCCTTTTAAGAAATTACTAGATGAACCCATTCTATCACTAATATTCTGGCCAATTTTGGACAAATTAGTTTAACCTCCATCTGCTTTAGCTTCCTTATCTTTAAAGAAGTTGAACTAAAAGAAGTTCCTTCCAACTATAGTATTTTAAGTCTCACAAAATTAGAATTTCTATTAATTTTTTTCTATTTATGTTTCCTTGAAGGCATTTCAAATAATAATTATTGATCCTTACATAATTCTTTACGGATTGCAAAATATTTTCATATTTGTTATTTCATTTTTTCCAGAATTGTTGAGACAACTCTGTGAAATGGATATTTCTGGTCCCATTTTACAGGTAAGGAATTTCAGTCCAAAGCTGATACTCATAGGAAATGCCAAATCTAGAAGTTAAACCCAGGTCAGAAGATCTGATTGATGCTCTATCTACCACAGGATATCACTTCTCTATTTTTAGTATTTCAAATTTTTTGGAGAATACTTTTTCTAATATATTTGAATATTTAAATTTCCTGATACTTAATTTCAAATGTCTTTAGATACATTTCATTAGAATTTATATCCTTCCCCCCAATCCCAAAGTAAACTTTAAATATCAAGTTAAAACAATACTGCTCTGCTAATTCATATTTTCAATGGATATAGAATAGATCAAGCTTATGCCTAAAACCACAGGCACTGAGGGAAAGAGTATCTTTATTTTATCTAGCTTTTAATTGATATAATAAATGGAAAGATTTTAGGATTTCCAAGCCATGGGAAACGTGTCCTTTTCTGTTTGTTTGAGTTAGGAAATCGGGTGTGGTTGACTTTTTCACTCTGAAAAATAGAGCAAATTCTATTAATTTAATTAGAGAAGAAACAGCATTGGCCTGAATTATAAACTGAGACAATGGAGTTAATTCTACAATCCTTGGCACATTTCAGTGACATTTTTTGAGTAAGGGTATGACTTCACATGTAGCCTCTGATAGTCTTTGTATTTGCATTTGGCCTCTTCTGCTTTTTGTAACTGTTCTGCTAAGATTGTTGTAGGCAGAGAACAATTAGTTGAGTCAATTTACCTAGTCTTTTGAAAAGTTTTTTCTTTTAATTTTTCTTTCCTTTTCTTTTCTTTTAATAAGGACTAGAAGTTATGGGACAGTTAGGTGGTTCAGTGGAGAGAGCATTGGCCCTAGAGACATAAATTCAAATCCTGCCTCAAAAATTTGACACTTACTAGCTCTGTGATCCTGGTCAAGAAATTTAACCTTATTCCCCTCCCCCTGCCAAAGTTATTGCAAGAGCAGTTAGATATCATTCATTCCATGAATACTTACTACTACCATCATGAATGCACACTATCCTCAGCTTTTCTCCCCCTTCCCCCAACTTCAGCTAAACACAGAACTTAAATATAATTGGTGTTCTTATATAAAATTTTATTTTTAGTTCTTTCCTAGAAAGATAGCATAATGTAGACTTGAATGCTGATCATAGAGAAAAACTGAAAACCTACCTCTGAAAATTACCTAATATCTGAGCTTCAGTTTCCTCATCTTTAAATGGAGCCAATAAGTTTTTGTATCTACTTCTCAGGGTCACTGTGAGGTATGTTTAAGCATGTGTGAATGTGTCCACGCATTCACACACATTTTCACACATCTATACATGATCGTATGTATAATACACATGTATATATTTGTGTGTATGTATAAGTGTACATGCATATGTACACATATGGGCAGTTAGCTAGTGAACTTAGGTAGAATGCCAGGTCTGGAATTAGGAAGATTCATCTTTCTGAATTCAAATATATCCTGAAACACTTACTAGTTATATGACATTAAGGAGGTCACTTAACGCTGTTTGCCTCAGTTTCCCAATTTGAACAATGAGCTAGAGAAATAAATGAAAAAATCACTTCAGCATTTTTGTCAAGATACTGGAAAAAGTGGGTCACGAAGAGTCAGACACAACTTGATAGGACTGAATATAGCAAAATAAACACACACACAATAGTGTGAAAATAGAACCAAATCTTTTATCCTTTGTAAAACATGAAATAATCAAATTTAGCTTCTATGATTCAATTGAATTGAGTAATGATTCAAATAATGAAATATTTATTAAGAATTCTCTATGTCATGCCTTGTAGGCAATAGGGATGCAAAGCCAAAGAGTGAAATAATCACTACTCTTAGGAAGCTTTTAGTGTAATGGAGAAGACAAGCATATATATAAATTTACACAGTATAATTACAGAAAATGAATACAAGTAAGTAGGGAATGTGAATACTACTAATTAGAGGAATGAACTGTCTTTGTGCCTCAGTTTCTGTTGGAATTTTTACAAAGTGTTAAGCCATTGGAGTTGATTTGATCTTAGAAGAAGATATTTTGGGCCAGAACTTGAAACAAAGTACTAAGTGGAACTGATTGAACAATGCTTGTGTTCATACCTTTAGAGAGCTCATAAGTATCTAAGTACTCAATGGAGTTCATATGTTTGGGAGATTTCAGAGAGCATGCTGGGAGATATCCCACAATCCCACTCTCAGGGAAGTAGCATAAATACAGTTCCAGTGAGCAACTCAAGGGAGTTTTGGGGGAACATCGACTGGGGTCGGAGACAGACACTCTGGAAGAAAGCCTACAAGCCCTATCTTTGAAGCAAGAGAGATTCATTGCATCTTCCAACTTGGTGCTGACTGTAGGCTGAAGAAAGCAGAGGCAGAAGCCAAGGACAAAGCTGCAAGATCTCTTGGAGCCAGGCAGAGAGATAGGCCTCAACTAACCGGGCTAATTTGGAAGGAGAAATAAACGTTTGAATTTTTACCAGCTGGCTGCGATTTTGGAGTAATTATTTATTTCAATAAGGCTGCCTCCAGAAAACCTTCACAAGTTTCCTCATATAAAATGGAGATAATGATAACACTTATCTTTCAGACTTGTTGTAAGAGAAAAAAAGATCATGTTTGTAAAGTGCTTTGAAAACTTGAAAACAGTGCACAGATGCTTCTTAGTTGTTCTTTAATCATTTTTTAATCATGTCTGACTCTTCATGACCCAATTCAGAATAATTTTTGGCAAGGTCACTAAAATAGTTTGCAATTTCCTTTTCCAGTTCATTTTACAGATAAAGAAAATGAGGCAAATAAGGCTAAGTGACTTGCCTACACTCAAGTATGTAAGACTGGATTTGAAATCAGCTTCTCCTGACTCTAGGACGAGTTTTTGAAGAAAGAGGAGGAGGAGGAGGAGGAGGAGGAGAAGGAGGAGGAGGAGGAGAAAAAGGAGGAGAAGAAGGAGGAGGAAAAAGAGGAGGAGGAGGAGGAGGAAAAAGAGGAGGAGAAGGAGAAGGAGAAGGAGATGAAGAAAGAGAGAGACAAAGAGACAGAGAGATAAAGACACAGAAACACAGAGAGAAAGACAGAGACACAGAGAGAAATCAAGATGGAGACAGAAAGATAGAGAGAGACAGAGAAAGAGGGAAAGAGAGACAGAGATAGGGATAGAGAAACAGAGACAGAGACAGAAGCAAAGACAAAGACAAAGAGAGAAACAGAGAGATTGAGACTGAGATTGAGACTGAGATCGAGACCAAATCAGAGAGAGATGGAGATAGAGAAACAAAGAGAGAAACTTGTATTTGATACTAGAAGCAATACAGAGTGACTAGAGTTTACAATCAAATTTGTGCTTAAAGAAAATCCCTTTTGACAACTATATGAATGAGGGACTAGATTGGGGAGAATTAGGAGGCAAAGAAATCAAATATGAAGATACCAAAAATGCTAGAGAGCATGCATTTCAACAAAGAAAATATCTAATGATCTATTTAAAGTATAATTTTAATGAGAGCTTTTTTTTTAAAACGGGGGGGGGGGTAAAATTCCCAATTTTGGAGCTTCTGAATTACAAAATCATTCTTGATAATAAGTATTCTGACTCAAATACTTGATACATAGGAGTAGAGGAGTCTACAGAGGGAAGTTTTCTCAAAGTGTTTTTCAATAATAATATGAAATTTCTTAGAGAATACATAGACTTGTCGTTGTCCTAAGGGCAATTCTATAATAATCTGTCGTTTGAGGTCTAAGAGCTAAAAAACAATCCAAAATCTAAGCAAAAGGAGGTGGGTAGAAATCTCACTCAAAATAAATGAAAACTTCAAGCCGGCATTTTTTCTTAGAAGTAAAAAGATCAAAGGGAGTTTATCTAATCCAATTTCTTGCCAGTGCAGCTGTGTTCTGTTCTGCAGCTAAAGCTATTTCCAATCCTTCATAAAAAAAGAATTGGGCCTTAGCTGATATAACTTATCAAACATAAGGAACAAGCAAGAAATATCCTTAAAGGTGATAGCAGATGAACTAAGGGTAAAATATTACAATCTTTTCAAAGTATAAAATTATTTATTTTAAAACAATTACAAGTAATGAGCTGCATTCTTTTTCATCATTTTCAGAATGATTAAGAATATAATAACTAATACAGCATTGAAATCAATAATAATAGCTATTTTATTTTTATACCACTTGCTGTGTGCCTGGCACTGTGCTAAATACTTTACAAATAATGTTTTGTTTTGTATTCACAACAACCATGGGAAGTAAATGCTATTATTATTCACATTTTACATTTAAGGAAACTAAAGTAAATAAATTAAGTGACTTTCTCAAAGACACATCGCTAGTTAGATCTGAGGTTAGATTTGAACTCCTGTCTCCCTTTCACCAACTCTCATGCTCTATCCATGGCATTAATTAATTGCTTCACAGCTGATTAAAGGCCAAATAATCTTTTTTCTTGTTTTTTTAAGGATAGTCAAAAAGTTCAAATAAACTTCTTAAATGATTATAATTACATTTCCTTGAACCATTCTAGCAATTATACTTCATACAGTGCCTGAAATTTTGCAAAATATGTTTCATATAAGAACATTTGGTGTTTATGACCAACTTGGGAAGAAGTTTACAAATATTATTTTCTTCATTTTACGGATGAAAATACAGGCTTGAGTGCCTAAGAGAATACTCATGTTGACCTATCTAGTAAGTTTCAGAGCTTATATTTGAATTCATATTTTCCTGACCAAGTCCAGTGTTCAATCTCTACTTATCATTGCAAGAGATTCTTATGGAGAATACAAAAGTGAGGCTACAAGGGATTATAGAGGAAATTAGTGTTGTTAAAATGAGAGGACTATGGATAATCTATATACTTTCTTGAACTTCAGAAAGGTAAAAGTAGAATAATAATACATAGAAAAGAACATTCAGGAAATTTTATCATTGCTATTGTTGATGTTGCTTTTGGAGAGATCTGAATATATTTGCAGGTAAATTAGAACAAGTCATTCTAAAGGAAGAGAATAACTATGCAAACAAAAAAAGATAATATTAAATAGCTCAAGGTCTGGACAAATGGGATTATAATAATTTCAGTTCACATTTCTTTAGCATTTTAATATTTGAAGAGTGATTTCTTTACACGAAACTGGGATCAGTTATAAAAGTAGTACTTCTCTTCTTTGAGAAACAAGGAATTGGATACTTCAAGACTTGCTCCTAGTTCTATAGATTGAAAATTTCAAAGCCATGACTAAATATACATCTCCCAAGGTGAAGTTCAACATGCTTTATTCAATTGACAACACTAGGGATACCTTTGTCTCAAAGAATAGAAAGAAAAGGGTAGATTAATGTACTCTATCATGTTTTATATATACTACAAACATGTTTTATATACCTTTGCTCTGCTTTTGGGGGAGGAAACTTGGTTAAAAGATTCTCATTCAAGAAACCATGATTAGAAACATCCACATTGAGAAAAACCTCTTCATTCTGTTTTATATTAAATATCCAAATGACCAAAAACTTTTTAAAAAAATAAGCCACAGAATCAGGTTTTAATGGAATGTCCAAAAAACCTGCACAAATGAGGGGAATGTTCAGGTCTTTTGCTTTCTTCAAAATTATCCATATACATCTGGAGCATGACATTGAACCAGAAAAGTCTTTTCCATATTGACTACAACTCAACAAAAAAGTAATGGTGCCATCACACCTCATTTTTCATGTGAGACAAAAGCTGGAAACATTTAGACTTTTAAGTTCAGAATGGCCTTGGCTAGGCAGCTCTGGATTGGCTTTACATTTAGTGCCAGAGATCTGTGGAATACAAGTATTCTCCATAGTTTTCGGAACATCTATATTCAGAAAGATTGTGAAAGTTATGTCCCTTAATCCGTGTCCTGAATTAATGAATCCTTCAAAATGGCTGCCCATCCAAAAGAGTTTCATGCTGACTTTCCCTCCTAAATTTTCATCACATGTATCACATTTTCTGGGATCCCTTTCCATTTCCTCAGGCAGTGACACCTGGATCCTTGTCAACTCTAGCAACATAAAAACACAATCAAAGCCCTTGTCACTGGATAACCAAAAATTTTCCTCCTTAGGAATTGTGAACTTCATATAGACCCACTGCATTCTAAACATGAGGGACAACCAGTTCAAAAGTATTGAGAAGAGCACCATTTGGTGCTTCCTGTGTGCAGAACAGGGAAAGGCCCATGTGACTAAGCATTGGCCTTATGGCATTTAGAACATAAAAGTCATTTTTGACAAACAAGTTAACAAAATGACATTGGCAGGTGGCTCGTAGAATCAAATATAATTTTAATGTAATTAAATGTAATGTATTACATATTACAAAGTAAGTTTGCTTTTTGAAAGCAAATTGTTCAACTGTAAACAAGTTCAATTGTTCAAATTCTAATTATCTTAGAATCAAAGTAGGAGAAAGGCAGAATGTCAAGAGATTTCCAATTAATCCTGGTATTCTAAGAACCGCTTCAAGGTATACCTCTCTTGTTTCAGAACCCTTCTGTTATTAACTACTTTCAAAGTCAGGCCAGAGCATGTCATCCTTCTCTCCAATTTCTATTTTGATTCCTTTATTTCTTTCCTTGAACATGTCAGAATTATAGAAGCACATTAGATAAAGCTTAGTAGTTACTTGATTTCTAAAGGGGTATAAAGCTACTATCCCTCCATCCTAATGTCTATTTTCTCTTGAGCACAGAAAGCCAATCCTTTCATGTTTCTAGTCTGATATTCCATTAAAATGGATAAACATTAGACTCTTCCACTATGAAAAGATGTAAAACATGCCTATGTAATTTTACCATTATTTGACAGCATTTTGTTTAGCTACAGCAAGAAGGTATCAACCAAAAATAATGGGATAAAAATAGTCCAAAATATTTTAAATTAGCTTTAATCTCAGATAATGCAGTGTTTTATTTAAAAGAAAAAACCTAAGAAAGATGATAATCATTACCAACATAAATTCATACGCTATCAAATAATAAGATATAACATAACTCAACATTTCATAGTTCTGTTATTTTATCAGTTTGGTGTTTCCTCTACCAATTAAGAATTGAAAATCCTCCTTTTGTCAATTGATCAAAAGTGATTATACCTAGGGCAGCTGGGTGGCACAGTGGATAGAGCACCAACCCTAAAGTCAGGAGGACCTGAATTCAAATTTGACCTTAGATACTTAACACTTCCTAGCTGCGTCACCCTGGGCAAGTCACTTAATCCCAATTGCCTCAGCAAAAAAGAAAAAAAAGTGACCATACCTAGAAAAATAATCATCATTCTGTGGCAAAATTTATCATATGCTTCTTCAAACTAAGAATTATTCCTGGAGAAAGGTGTGCTATTAAACTTAAACTTTTCAATCTTGGCAGATCTTATGCTCTACTAACATAGTCTTCAGGGGTTCGGGGTCACATTGATACCATCATGAGACATTGGAATAGGACTTTAAGAATATAAAGCAAATCTACAAACTATTATCAGTGTTTCTATGTGTCAATAACATAACCAAGAGAAATTTATAGTAAAAGAAATACAAATGATAAAACATACCGAAATCTTGATTGTTAAGCTATCAAACACTTGCAACATTTTTAGAGAAATTAATCATCAAATCAATATAGTTTCCAATTATGACAAATTAATATTTAGATTTGACATACTTGGAATCAAAATACCAGTGATATTAGAAGAAAAAATTGTAAGGAAATGTATAGGAGAAAGTCCAATTGAATATAAAAAAACTATAAAAAAGAAGAAAAAGATAAATGAGAATTTGCAGTGCTAGATTTAGCATTGTTTCTATTATGAAGTAGTAATTATCAAAATTTATTTACAACATTAAGAAGGCTGGGCAATAAATCAACAATAATTTATTAAATGCCTACTTAGTGCCCAGTATAGTAATAAAGACTGGCATAATAGCAAAAATTACTCTTTCATCTCAAAAATATATATTTTATTGAAAAGGTAATACATACATATATGTATGGATAAAAAATACAAAATTAATACAGGCTAGTTAGAAAAGATTTCATCATTTGGGGGAGATCTGCTAAGGTCATGTAGAAGGTAATGCTTGAACTACATCTTGAAGGAAAAATTATTTATAGTGGAGATGAGGAAGGAGTACATTGCAGGCATATGAGATAAGGTAACATTTTATATGAAGCATAGAGAGAAGGGCTATTTAGTTAGATTATAGAGTATGGCAAAGGAAAGAAATTTTGCAAGTCTAGAAATATAGTTTGTGAACAAGCTGTTAAAAGATTTTATGGGCAAATAGAGGAGTCTGTGTGTAATCCTGGAAGTGATAGGGAGTCATTGGATCTACACTTAGCAAAAATATTTTAGTAGCTCTATGGAGGATGTACTGTTATGAATTCAGATGAGATAGAGAGACAAAGTCAATGCAGTAGTTTAGGCCCAACATGATAAAAGTCTTAACAAAGGTGATGATATCATGAGTAGAAAGATGGTATAAGTATATAAATATATAATTATAAAATAGAATAGAAGTTGTCAATAACCCATATTGAACATATTTAATGGAACAGTTTATGAGCAAAAAGATAAGAGTGCAAACATTTCATAAGCACCTACTATGTATCAGGTATATTACATATATTATCCCATTTGATCCTCAAAATAATCCTGTGATATAAATGCTACTCTTAGCCATGTAAAACTGAGAAAACTGAGGAAGACAGAAGTCAAATATCTTGGCCAGAATCACACAATAAATGCCTGAGAATCAATTTGTATTTAGATCTTCTTGCTTTCTGATCCATCACTCTAACCACTGTGCAACAAAATTGCCTTGGAGCTAAATCCAAATACATTCAGTAGACTGGTGCTTGATTAATCTCATATCTCAAAAAGCTGGGGAGGAATTCATTATTAAGGCAAGGCAGCATGAAATCTGTTAGCTCTTTGACCCTGAATAAGCAACATTCCCTGTTGGCCTCAGTTTTCTGATCTGTAGATTGAGAAAATTGGACTCTGTGAACTCTATACATCTCTTCCATCTCAAAATCTATGATTGTTTGTTCCTATGTTGGGAAAATAGCAAAGTGGAAAAGTGTAATTCAACCTACATATCATGCTATATATATACCACAATAAGTTTTAATTGGATCAATTATATAAATATTTTAAAAATAAGAAAACCTGACCATAGCAAATATGTAGAAGTTGGAAATTTAATAAATAAATTTAAGGATACAAAACAATATAATGATATAAAATTGTTTCTCCATTAAAGGATTTAAATGAATCCTAAATAAAAAGGAAATAGATTACATAAAATATTTGCAATAAATATTTCTAGTGAAATATAGCTGTAAAGCAATTGACAGAAATTGTCAAATAACATAAGTTCCTTAGTAGATTAATGATGAAAATATATGATATGAGTATAAATGTTTGATAGAAATGGTTGAGTAAGTTGCATCTCCCAATAGATGAGAGATAAAAGGATATGAAATAACAAATGTAATACAAAAGAAATACAAATTTGGAATAACTACATTAAAAAGTGTAAAGTCACAAATAATCAGGAATATTCAAATAAAAAAAAAAGTCAATACATTGTGCTTCCCAAGATAGTTAATCCAATAAAAATTCAATGCTGAGAATCATCTCACAAACCAGACTATGAGACCTGTCTTCTAATGAATGAACTCTCATCTTATTTGTTTGGTCCCAAGCTCATCATGCTACATTCTAGCTTTCTCCAATATCGTGATGAACAGGAAATCCTTTTTGGAAAAGGTAAGCTTTTATTGTTGTTCATCCTTCATTATCTACTCATTCTTTATTGGATTATTTAGTTTCCAGTTGATTTTTGGTTTATTTTCCATGGCCCTTTATTACATGTAATTCAGGATCTGAAAAGGATGCATTTAATATTTCTGTCTTTCTACAATTGATTATAAGATTTTTCTTCCATAATTTATGGTCAATTTTTGAGTTGGTGACATGTACCTCTTAGATAAATGTACATTCCTTTCTAACCTCATTTGATTTTCTCCAGAGGTCCATCATATCTAACTTCTTAAAAAAATCTATTCACCTCCTTAACTTATTTCTTGTTCATTTTATGCTTAGATCTATCTAGTTCTGAGAGAGAGAGAGATTGAGATTCCTCAATATAGTTTTGCTATTTCTTCCTGTAATTCACAATTTCTTCTCATTTAGGTGCTATAAAAATTAGCATATATATGTTTAGGATTTATATTACTTCATTGTTCCTGGTACCTTTTAGCAAGATGTAGTTTCTTTCCTTATCTTTTTTAATTAAATACAGTTTTACTTTTGCTTTGTCTAAGATAAGAATTGCTAACATTGCTTTTTTTTTTTTTTTTTTTTTTTTTTTTTTTTTTTTTTTTTTTTTTTTTTTTTTTTTTTTTTTTTTTTTTTTTTGCTTCTGGTTTAGCCTTTTATCTTTTCTCTGTGTGTATCTCTCTGTTTTTAATGTGTTTTTTATAAATTAAATATTGTAGGATTCTGGTTTATTAGCCATTCTATTTGCTTCTATTTTCTGAGTTGACCCCATTCACATTCACAATTATAATTACTAACTGTGTATGTCTTTCCATCCTAATTTTTCCCAATTACACTCTTCTCTCTCCTTTTACTTTGTTCTTCCTCACAAGTGTTTTTGCTCATAATGCACACCTTTCTCAATCTCACCTTCCTTTTATAAGGTCCAATCTTTCCTTTTTTTTCCTTCCTAATTCTGCCTTCCCTTTTATCAGCCTCCCTTCCCTTCTTTTCTTTCTCCTTTCCCCTCATACTTCCTCATAAAGCAAGATAAATTTCTATGTCCAACTTAATGTACATGTTATTTTCTCTTTGAGCCAAATCTGATGAGAAGATTCAAATAATGCTCATCCCCTCTTTTCTTTTTTCTACTTGTATTTTTGCACTTTTTCACGTGACATAAATTTGCCTTATTCTGTACCCTCTTTCCTCTTCCAATGCAATTCTTTTTTCACCCCTTAATTTTTGATATGATCACAACCATACCCTCTGTCTAAGCATACCCCTCTACATGTCCTAATAATGATACAGTTTTCAAGAGTTGCAATTATTATCTTCCCCTATAAGGATATAAACAACTTGATGTTATGCAATAACATTTTTTTTCCTGTTTACCTTTTTATGGTCCTCATGAGTCTTATATTTGGAGATAGAATCTTCTATTCAGCTTTGGTCTTTTGATCAGGAAAGTTTAAAATCCTCTATTTCATTGATTATCCATCTTCTCTTTTTGTGTTCAATTTGTCTGAGTAATAGATTCTTGTTTGCAATTCAAGCTTCTTTGCCTTCCAGAATATCATAATCCAGGCCCTCTGATCTTTTAATGTAGAAACTGCTAACTAAATCCTGAGTAATTTTGATCATGACTCCTTAATATTATAATTTGGGGGGAGGAACCACTGGCCATATTTTCTCTTTGACCTGATAATTCTGGAATTTTGTTATAATATTCCTTAAAGTTTTCATTTTGGGATCTATTTTAGGAGGTGATCTATGAAGTCTTTCAACTACTGTTTTATCCAGTGGTTCTAGGTTATCAATTCAGATTTTCTTCATACTTTCTTGAAGGATGTTATCTAGGCCTTTTTGATAATGGCTTTTAGGGAGTCCAATAATTCTTAAATTCTCTCTCCTGGATCTATTTTCCAGGTCAGTTATTTTTTTTTTCAATGAGGTATTTTATATTTTCTTTATTTTATTCTTTTGATTTTGTTTGATTCTTAATGTCTCACGGAGTCATTAGTTTTAATTTACCGAGTTTTAATTTTTAATGAATTATTTTCTTCAGTTAGTTTTTTTTAACCTGTTTCAATTTGGCCATTGGCAATTTGTTTTATTAAATGGATTCCCCCCCCCCAATTTGGACAATTCAATTTTTATGCTTCCTTTTCCAACTATTGATTCTTCTCCCCCTCCCCCATAATTCTCTAGCATAACGCTTATTTTTTTCCCAGTGTTATTTCTATGTCTCCTAATTGATTTTTTTTTTTTGCTGAGACATTTGAGATTAAGTGACTTTTCCAGGGTTACATAGCTAGGAATTGTTAAGCATCTGAGGCCAGATTGGAACTCAGGTCGTCCTGAGTTCAGGTCTGGTGCTCTATTCACTGAGCAAACTAGCTGCTCCCTCTCCTACTTGATTTTTAAAATCCTGTTTGAGCTCTTCTGAAAGGACTTTTAAGGGTTCAGACCAATAGTTATTTCACCCCTGAGGCTTTACATATAGTTATTTTGACTGTGTCATGCTCTTCTGAGTCTGCATTTTGATCTTCACTATCACCATAATAGCTTTCTATGATCAGGGCTCTTTTTGGTCTTTTGCTCATTTTTAAAAGTTGAGTTTGGTTCTAGAACATGTTGGAGACTGTCTCAAGCTTCTTTTTTAGAAAGAGAAGAGTCTAGGCATTGGCTTTCTATGCTTGGGCTGGAGGTGCTGGTGAGTGGTGACTGGTAGCTGGTGGGGATTACTTGGGCAACTCCTGGCTTCTCTCCATTATCTTGGCCCTGTCCTTCCATCTTTCATCTAAAGCTATGGGAATTACAAATGTAGTTGAAACATTTTCAGTGTGGTCATAAAACTTACAGTCTAGTAAAGAAAAAAGGAAATAAAAAACAATTATGCAATATTGTATGGTAAGTGCATTAGGGCAGCATAAAATAAAGTCCTATTGAAGTTTAAGGTTGAGTCATTAGAGACCAGTACAATCAAGAAAATATACAGAAGTAGAGGGTAGGCTGGTGTGCTATTTGAGTGTCTGCTTGAAAAAAATATGTCTGAAGACGAATAATAGAGTTTATTTCCCCAATATTTTAAAACCCAGCTCTTAATTTTTTTTTACTTGACTACTATTTATATAGCATTCTTCTGGATTTCAAAGTTATTTAATAATAATGGTTTCCAATAATTATAGTTTCCAAGAATAGTCTAGCTTATGCCAAGATAAGAGATACTGTGTTACAGACAGACATATATGTTTCATTTTAGAGAAACTTTTGTAAGTTTCTCAGAATTATAATCTTTAACTTTGCTGGTCTTACAACTCTATTTTCTAAAGGAAACTGGAGAGTTCTTTCATATGGGTGACTAGTCAAACAGACTCCTCTTTCTAAGTTAAAATCCAGCCTCAGACATTTACTAGTTGTGTGATCCTCAACAAGATATCTTTTTGCCTCAGTTTTCTCAGGTATAATAAGAACTAGAAAAGGAAATGGCAAACCCCTCCAGTAACTTTGTCAAGAAAATTCCAAATGATGTCAACAAAGAGCTGGACATAATTAAAATAACTAAATAACAACAATTAAGTGATGACTCTAATATCATTCTTATGGAGTTATCATTTGGCCTTTATTTTTTTTGTGGGAAATTTTCATAAAAGTTTTTCATTTAAGCAAATATTTAGATATTTAAGTAATATTTAAAGCTACACCCCCAGTAAGTCTACTCTCCCTGCCTCCCAAGAGCTATCATTTTGGTTTTTTGAGTGACTAATAGTTAAAAATTCTTCTTTACAAAAGTGAATTTTGAAATCTGTTATTAAAATATTTATATAGTACTTACCATATATTATCTCTCCTAAGCCTTATAACAATCATAAAAAATCAAACTTCCTGCTCTGCTTTAACATTAGAATGGGGAAAAAAACATTCTTTTTGAGTATCTTTATCAATTTGAAATCGGAGCTGTATCAGACTTGTCACATAATGAACTCAAAGATCAAATGGCCCCTATACACATCAAAATAGCAAGGCTTTAACATTAGAATGTGCTTTCAATTAAAAAAAAAATGCTTGCAGTCCCCTCCCTAGGATATTCACTGAAAGAACTCAATTTTAATTACTACATGAAAATATTTGGTAATGGAATAAAATGTATGATAAAGTTTAATTTTCCGATGATTATATATGGGCTTAGTTTCAGGAGTCATTTATCTTTCTTTGTGTTTGGCAGTTGTTTTCGGAGATTGGACTTATTGTTTGCATGTTTTATAGCATGTATGCCATTGCAGAACCACAAGCTTTTGGATGGAGATATTTTAATCTGGTTTCTGCTTACTATAACAACAGGGACACAGAACTCTGGAGCTGGAACTATTTTAAGAGGTCATCTAGATTCTTAAATATTTTGCTGATGAAAACTTTTGGCAAATCATTTCAGGGAGCTTGTTTTAGCTTTTAGATCCATGGTTCTCTTTGCTTAGGTATTGAGTAAAATATTTCTGTGTATTTGAAATATTTCCAGGTTTCTTACTCACTCCCCCATTTTTATTTCCCCCCAAGATTCAATATCCTGATTTCCCGTGCTCCTTTATATCTTCCTTTGACCATCCCCAAAATGTTAAAATCTCTGGTACTTTGTTTCATTATAGAATAAAAGCTACTTTATGTCAACACTCAGTCCAATGGGATTCAATTCAAAGTAGCTATTACCCTTCCCAAATTAGGTTTCTGGAAAAACTGGCATGTGTTTTTGATGTATTGTCATAAATATTAGATTTATGGAAACTTAATAACATTTTAAATTAGTGTCAACCCATTGTTCCATATACATTTAATTCACTATGTAACAATCTTTTTAAGATAACATCATTTTCTGCATCAATTACAATGACTCCTCTCCAAAACTCTCCAGCAACTGTTAGGTTGCATAAATCAAACTATGGAAGCATTATTTCAGAAAATACAAAATTAAATATCATTCACCTTGACCTTTCCTTCCAGCTGGTTCCTAGAGAAAAAATCAGTCAGCAACAGCAGCAAGGAGCTCAGAAGTAAGTACTATTTTATAAGAATGCTTGTGGTAAAGCTAGCTAATTCAGATATTTTTCTGCCACTTTCTAATTTTGCCTAATTTCTTGTCTTATAGCTGTAATATCATTAGTACAAAAGATCAGGAATATTTGATCAAAAATTTTTCATTAAAGTATAAAAATAAATGTTGACTGCCAGGTACTCATTAGCAAATATTGTTAGTTACATTGCCTCTAAGCCATAACCTGAATGTCCCCAACCTCTTAAAGATTAGAAAGAAAACTGGAAGAATTCTGAGAAAATTCATCATTAACTCTGTTTCCTTCCATCACTTCTGTGCAATTCATTAATATTCTACAGGAGAAAGTAGTTATGGGAAAATTTAGACAAAAGATAGAGAAATTACCCTTCAGAAGATAGGAATATGTTGTAATATATGAATAGCCAACATTTAGTGGATTATACTTAGCCCATTGCCTGGCACATAGTAGGTACTTAATAAATGTTTATTGATTAATTGATAATCTTTAAATGCCAAAAAAGACACTCAAGTATGAAGGAAAACATCGATGCAAATGTTCACATAATCAAAAAATACATAATGAAAAAAACAACTTGGACAAAGCGAAAAGAATATAATGTGTTCAATTAGTTCAAATCATCTTCAGTGGAGAAAAGATTCATGTCTACATAAAGTTCTGGGGAAATCAAAGACTGAAGATCTAGGAAAATACAATTTTGACTATATAAAATATAATGACAATAAATAGTCAATTAATAGACAATTAATAAATTAATAAATCCTAAAAACACTTAGCAATTTTGTTAAATAGGGAGGAGCTCAAGGTTTAGAGTGGTAAATTTCTCTTTAGTAGAAAATATTTAAAATAAAGAACAGTTTTGAATATTACGAGAACTCATATAGACTACACAATCCAAATAAATTTTGTGCAGTTCAACTATATACATACATGTACATACATATGTACATACATGTATAATTCCTACTGTGTATAAGTCAACAATATAAAAAGAGTTACTGTTATCAGTAATGTACTATTTTCATGGCAATAAAAAATTGCAGCTAACTTATTATAAGAGTATAATGATACAAGGGAGAAACTGGTTCCTTAACTATTAAACTACTATATAAAAAGAAATGATTCAACTGATTTTTCCCAACATTTAAAAAAAACCTTTTTCTCCTTGGGCAACTAGTTGGTGCAGTGGATAGAGCACCAGTCCTGAAGTCAGGAGCACCTCAGTTTAAATCTGTTTTCAGACACTTAACACTTCCTAGCTGTGTGACCCTGGGCAAGTCACTTAACCCCAATTGCGTCAAAAAAAATATATATATATATATATATATATATATATATATATATATGAATGAATAAAGTGCATGAATGAATGAATAAAGAAATAAATCCTTTTCTCCTGGCAAGAATCCTTTATTCCAAGTTATAATATTTTAGCACACATGTAGTATAGTTAATTAAATTCTAAAAATGATGTTTTCCTATCATACAAAGAGGGAGGAAGCTTTTCAGTCATTTATTTTTTATGAAAATAATTTATGAAAACAAAATTTCAATAATCTTAATTAGATCTTTGTTAGAAAATGTCTTTAGAGTTTAGAAAAATGCCTCTTGAGATTGTCTCACACAAGCTGGTTCTGAATGGTTTGAGGCCTACTATGACAGAGTAAGAAACCATTTTGGTTATGTTTGAAATGCTCTAGAATCAAGCTTAATCCTTTCTCTCATAAACCTTACAGAGCCAAAGGGAATAATTTAATGATGTAACCAGATCAATGCGATATTGAAATCGACCACAGTAAAATTGTTTTTTTAAACTTAGAATAGCACATTTTTATTTTTTTTTTCATTTCAGTTCTTTTTTATTTCAATCCTAGTTTGAATAATATTGCTTAGATCTCCTTGGGATCATAAAACTACTTGCTTACAGCTAATATATTATATGCCAAAAATCTGATCATCTGACAAACTGAAAGTACTATTTATTTCAAATCTAATATGTTTGGCATATCTGTAACAATGATACCAGGTGTTTTATGAAATCAAGTGAAAAGAAATACTAATGTTTATTTCAAAAGCCTTGGCAATTGAATTGCTAACTGTCTTGTTTCTATGACACATGAAAGATTATTTAAAGCCAAATAACCTAGATTCAGCTGAGCCCATAAGGCAAATATTTAGTACTTCTGAGAAAGCTACTTTACCATTTCTAAATTAAATTGGAGTTGAACCAACGTTTTATTTCTTATGAAAAGTTTAAAAAGTAGTTTTTAAAGGGTGAAAGTAAGTGAAAATAAAACATTTTACTCTGCCTTGTAGAAGAAAACACAATTGATAATCAATGAGACCAAATATTATTGGTAAAGTCTAAACAGATTTTAATGTCTTGAGTATGTGTATATATGTATAAATAACTTCATACATATATATATATATATATATATGCACACACCCCATATATATCATGTATGTATAGCTAAAATTACTATTATGAATTTTTAATGGGGAAGGAATGTTACAAACTTAAGAACAGTAGGAAAAAACATTTGAAAGTTGCATCTTTCCTGAAGACAAAGTTTTTTTAGTGTAAAATGTAAAAAGTCACAAAATTTTATAGGTTAAAGTAGAGATTTTTCCTTAATTGATCTGTATAATTGTCTCAATTCTATATTTTATTTTGTGGAAGGATCTGCTATGCTTTATCTTATACAATTGCAAGATCAAGGTAGATGGCTTTGGACAAGTGATGCAAGTAGAATTCTGGACTAGCTGCAGAAATAAGTAGGAGAAAAAATATCATTTGGATAATATTATGGAAAATAAACAGAACATTTAATAACCTCAATCTTCTTGAAATCACAACATCTCAATGATGATCATAATACCACCTACCTCATGATGTTTTTTTTTTTTTTCTGAGGATTAAATGAGATAATATCTGGGAAACACTTGGATCTCAGCCAATATATGTCAAAGGCACCACTTGATTCTAGGCCTTCCAACTTTAATATGTGTGCTCTATGCTCTATGCAATATGCCATGCTGCCCATCCCAAAGGTAAAAAAAATATCCTTTCAATTTATCAGGCTGCAAATTTAGAATATTATAGCTTTCTAAGAATTAAAATCCCAAGCCAATAGAAAAACACATGCTGGGAACAAATGCTGGGACTAAGTGCTGTTGTTTATCCTTTGTTTTAAAGAAGACCAATGGCACCATGGGGTAATATCTCAACATGTGTCTAGATTGAAAGATTAACCTTGACATATTTGATATCTAAACAAAACTCTAAATGTTCCACAGCTTCAGCTGCCTTAATGGCCTGTAGGACAAATCATTCTCATACCACCAGAGTAATGTTTGGGGGAGAAAAACAAGCAAATAAACAAAGTAGAGCATAAAATAGAATTTATTACATGTGAAATTGTGAATGTCTATTCCATATTGTTTTTTTAAGAATGTAATAAATTCAAAGTCATTCTGCTTGTGCTCTCTTCTAAACTTTCTTCTTTCTCCTTTTTACTTTTAAATATGCTTGAATGGCTCTCCTCTTTTCTCCTTTTCTTTTTTTTTAAATTTCCTTTCTCCTATGCTTTTCTCCCCTTCCAACCCAACTCAACCTACCAATAAGAACAACAGAAATGGAAAAGAATAGTTAATAAATAAATATTATCAATAAAAACAAATTCACACAATGGATAAAACCAGCTATTTGCCTAAACAATATCTTTTTTTTTCCTCTTGAGTCTCTTATTTATTGGTTTGAAAGTAGTCAATATACTTTATGAGTTCTCTGGAAACATGACTTGATTTTTACTTTGATCAAAAGTTTTAAATCTTTGGAAGTTGTTTTTCTCCTGGCTTTGCTCATTTCTTTGTGTAAGTTCATACTTCCCAGAATTCTTTGGAATGGTCTCTTTTGTCAATGTTTAGGGTACAATAATATTCATGACATTTATGTACTACAATTTTTTCAGATATTGTCTCCCCTGTCCTCATGTTCTCTTCCTCCTTTTTTGTTTGTTTTTGATGAAAAGACCACTGCTGAACAAAAATCTGGTCTCTAAATGCAGAACTCAAGAGAAGCATAAAAAGGTAAAGAGGAAAGAACTCTAGAGAACTATATTTCTATGAGTATAATTTGATTTTATTATGATAATATGAAAAAGAAACTAGAGGTGGAAAGGGGATTGTACTGGAAAGAGGAGGTAAACAATGTAAATTACATCTCAAAGAACACCAATTAAACTGAGGAAAAGAAGGAAGGGAGATGCACAATGTGTGAATCTTAAAAAAAAATTTGGTTTCACAGAGAAACTTGTCTCACTTTATAGGGAAGTGGTAGGAGAAAGGGGAAAACAAAGAAGGCAAAAGAGAAGTACTAGGGGAAAGGTATAAGAAAGGGGGAACGGCTCTGAAGGGGAACATCTGTTTGAGGGGAGATGGTGGTCAGAAGCAAAATACGGGGGAGGAGGGAAAGGGAAAAGGAAAGAGAAAATTATAACAGAATAAATAAGATGACAGGAAATATAAAATTAGTTATTTTAACTATGAATGTGAATGAGATGTACTCTCCCATAAAATAGAAGCAGACAGCAGACTGGATTAAAAGCCAGAATCCTACAATATGTTGTTTACAAGAAACACATTTAAGGCAGAGTGAGACATACAGATTAAGGGTAAAAGGCTGGAGCAGAATTTATTATGCTTCAGATGAAGTAAAAAAAAAAAAAAAAAAAAAAAAAAAAAGCAGGGATAGTGATCCTGATCTCAGATCAAGCAAAAGTAAAAATAGGCCTAATCTATAGATCTAATTAAAAGAGATAAGGAAGGAAATTATATCTTGCTAAGGGGTACCATATATAATGAAGCAATATCAATATTAAACATATATGCACCAAGTGGCATAGCATCCAAATTCCTAGAGGAGAAGTTAAGAGAGCTGCAAGAAGAAGTTAAGGAGGTAAACAGAATGGAGAAAACTGAATGGAGAGAGAAAAGAGTAAACTTTTTTTTCTTGGCAGTTCATGGAACCTATACAAAAATTGATGATGTATTAGAGCATATCTATATAACCACAAAACCTATCAGCAAGAGATACAAAGAGAAATTCAATTCAAAATAACTGTCAATAATATAAAATATTTGGGAATCTATCTGCTAAGGGAAAGTCAGGAACTATATGAATACAACTACAAAACAAAAATTACAAATAAAGTCAGATCTAATCAGTCGGAAAAATATCAAGTGCTCATGGGTAGACCAAATGAATATAGTACAAATAGCAATATTACCTAAATTAATCTACTTAATT
This sequence comes from Sarcophilus harrisii, assembly GCF_902635505.1. Taxonomy (NCBI): domain Eukaryota; kingdom Metazoa; phylum Chordata; class Mammalia; order Dasyuromorphia; family Dasyuridae; genus Sarcophilus; species Sarcophilus harrisii. The sequence continues at coordinate 214,085,691 of NC_045428.1, forward strand.
AGTGCCATACTAATCAAACTCCCAAGAAATTATTTTACAGATCCAGAAAAAAATAATAGCAAAGTTCATCTGGAAGAACAGAAGGTCAAGAATTTCAAGGGAATTAATGAAAAAAATGCCAATGAAGGTGGCCTAGTTGTGCCAGATATAAAATTATATTATAAAGCAGTGGTCATCAAAAGCATTTAATATTGGCTAAGAAATAGAGTAGTCATTCAGTATAATAGGTTAGGTTCATAGGACAAAATCATCAATAACTATAGCAATCTAGTGCTTGACAAACTAAAAGACCCCAGCTTTTGGGATAAGAACACATTATTTGACAAAAACTTCTGGGAAAATTGCAAGCTAGTATGGCAGAAACTTGGCATTGACCCATAGCTAACACCATATACCAAGATAAGATCAAAATGGGCTCATGATCTAGACATAAAGAGTGATATAAGCAAATAAGAAGAATATAGGATAGTTTACCTCTCAGATTTGTAGAGAAAGAAGGAATTTGTGATTAAAAAAAAAGAACTGGAACTCATAATTGAATACCAAATAAGTAATTTTATTATATTAAGTTAAAACATTTTTGTACAAACAAAATTATTTCAGACAAGATTAGAAGGGAAGCTATAAATTGGGACAACATTTTTACATCAAGGGTTCTGATGAAGGCCTCATTTCTTATTAGAGAAATGCAAATTAAGACAACCCTGAGGTACCACTACACACCTCTCAGATTGGCTAAGAAGAGAGGAAAAGATAATGAGTCATGTTGGAGGGGATGTGGGAAAACTGGAATACTTACATTGTTGGTGGAATTGTGCATGGATCCAGCCATTCTGGAGAGCAATTTGAAACTATGCTCAAAAAGTTATCAAACTGTGCATACCCTTTGATCCAGCAGTGTTTCTACGGGCTTATATCCCAAAAGATCTTAAAAGAGGAAAGGGACCCACATGTGCAAAAATGTGGCAGTCCTTTTTATAGTGGCAAGAAACTGGAAACTGAGTGGATGCCTATAAGTTGGAGAATGGCTGAATAAGTTATGGTATATGAATGTTATGGAATATTAATGTAAGAAATGATCAGCAGGATAATTTTAGAGAGACCTGGAGAGACTTACACGAACTGATGCTAAGTGAAATGAGCAGAACCAGAAGATCATTGTACATGGCAATACCCATATTGTACAATGATAAATTCTGATGGACATGACTCTTTCCAACAATGACATGATTGATGCCTGTTCCAAAAATCTTGTGATGAAGAGAGTCATCCACACCCAGAGGACTGTGGGAACTGAGTGTGGATCATAAAATAACATTTTCACTCATTTCCTTGTTGTTTGTTTGCATTTTGTTTTCTTTCTCATTTTTTCTTTTTGATCTGATTTTTCTTGTGCAGCAAAAAAATTATATAAATATGTATACATATATTAAATTTAACCTGTTTTAACATATTTAACATGTATTGGATTACTTGCAACCTAGGTGAGGGGGTGGGGGAAATGAGGGGAAAATTTGGAACACAAGGTTTTGCAAGGGTCAGTGCTGAAAAATTGCCCATGCATATGTTTTGAAAATAAAGAGCTTTAACATATATATACACATATATATGCCTATCTCATATTTTGAATTTTCTAACTTTCAAAACACTTTATTTTGTAGAACACACACACATATTATTTTTTCCTCTCTGCAAAAGAATGCAAGAACTTTAAAAATAAGCTCTATGTCTAATTTAGTTTCATCAAAGAACATGAGCATATTATCATTTTTATTTGAATTAATTATGGAGAATTATGGAAAAAAAGAATGGAGAATTCTGGATTGTAAAGTTAAATTAACCCAAGGTCATAAAGTCCAGTTTTCTATGATGGAAAAAGAGCTTATAAATCATAAATTGTATCCTGAATAAGATTATCTGAACTAGTCTGGAGAGATTTCAATGAGGCATATATATATATATATATAAATATATATATATATATATATATATATATAAAACTATGCTGCTTATATGCAATTTCCCAAGATTTAAACTCTATATTGTTAAAATATAAATCTCTACTACTGCCAAGTTTGCACAGATGCTTCTTGGATTGTTTCAGGGTATGATTACTATCTGACCTTTGATACTAACCTTTTGACTTCCAGAGCAGCTGCCCACTTATCTTGTGCACCACCATAAGTTGACAGAGCACAGACCTGTTTCCCAAATTCACTGCCAAGGATGAAGATCTGGACCCATCACTGGCCTTCTGGGTCAAACAGGTAGATGTGGTTGGTTTTGACTACAGTATACTTGATTTTCTTTGAGAAATTCATTAGTATTCTTCTATTCCCTAAAATAACTACAGTCTTTATACCTTGCTTTATACAATATTATATTATTTTATAATAGAACTTATTTTGTTATTCTCTTTCTTGACCACTCTAGAACAGTTTACATTATTATCTGTTCTTTTGATATTTTCCTTTGTCTCCTCCAATTGTATAATTTTGTTGTTCTCTCCCAAATTAATTGAATGTCTGACTGCTACATTTTATGATCTCTTTGACTGGCTCCCCATTCTCCTTCCATCCTAGATGTTTATTGAATTGATTTGAGATTATGCCAGAAGAGAAATTCATATCTGGGTAATGAGAAAATATTCAACAACCACCTAATTCCATTGATAAATTGGAGTATCCAGCGAAACATTTTCTTAAGAAATCATTCTCGTCGCAGCTCTTCCAAGAACCGGTAGTATATGTTCAGTCATATCAGATTATAAACTTTGCTCCAACTTAGTCCATTTTTATATGCTGTCAGACTTTTGAAGTTAGATACTTGAATTATTTCTATGGTCATTTAGTTCCTCATCTATGAAATGAAGAAGTTGGGTTAAGTGATTCCTGAGCCAGGAAATATAAAGCACTATTCTAATAGTATCCTAAAAAATATAAGAAATTATTGAAAATGGTTGAAAGCAAATAAAAATTATTGTTCCCACCACTCCTCCTTGGTAACTAAAACTATTGGTGTTACAAATAGATTGTTGTTGTTCCATTGTTTTTTTTTTCAATTCTGTCTGATTGTTTGGGACCTTCATTTGGGCTTTCTTTGGCAAAGACACTGAAAAGTTTACCTTTTTAAAAGCTCATTTTACAGACGAGGAAACCGAAGCAAAGAGGGTTAAGTGATTTGCCCAGTGTCACATAGCTAGTAAGAGTCTGAGTCTAGATTTGAACTCACAAAGATAAGGCTTCCTGACGCCAGATCTGGCATTAATCCACTGTACTAGCTAACTGTCCTACAAATTAATACTTGAATATATAAGAAATTTTACTATAAAATAAACAAATTAAAAAAAATAGAAATGAGATGACTAAAGTTTGAGTATAATCGGCTTTCCTTTTGACTTAATTTTGATGTTTAGAAAGCTATTGAAAAGTATTTAACCATAAGATTTTGGATTTAGAGCTAGAAAGCATCTTGTGATATTTATTTCAACTTTTTCATTAAAAAATTATAACACTGAGGTCTAAAGAAGTTAGATAGCATGCCACCTATCTCACAAGTACAGGGTAGCCAAGTCAGGCTTTGAACTTCAAATTTTGATCCTAAATTCAGAAATTTTAGAGAGAAATGGCTATAGCACTGGATATACATTGAGGAAGCACTGGATTCCAATTCTACTCTTTGCTCTTATATATCTGTCTAATCATTGATAAGTCTCTTAATTTCTCTTTGCCTCAGATTACTCATCTATAAAAATTAAAAAAAAAAACTAGTGCCTACAATACCTGTCCCACAGATATTCTGAGGTTTACATACAATAAAAACCACAATACAACAATATCTGTAAAGTTATTTGTAAAATGTAAACAGTCTCTCTTACTGATAGATGTCATTATTTCTACCTTCCTGTCTTAGAGGTCCTATATTGAAACTCTAGTTCCTGGGCAAGTCATTCAACCACTCTAGACCTCAGTTTCCTCAATCAATATTGGGATGGGGAGGTGTATAATTAAGGTGGTTTTCAGCTCGAAATCTTATGATTCATTATAATAGGATAGGGCTGATTCAAAAGCTGTGTAAAAGGGCTTCAAGTTTTATTAGAGTTAGGAGCATGGTCCTGGTGATTCTATGTGTTTAAGGATTAATATAGCTTAGAGTCAAAACACTTATCATCAGTAGGTTGCCAACTAGACGTTATATTTCTATGACTTTTGCCACTTAAGCAATAGATGAATATTAGACAATGATGAACTCCCAAAATTCTTCATCAAAATTACTTAGCAATTTCAGGCACTCCCAAACACAACAGAAAACTAAAGAAATATAAGACCAGGACATCACATTGCTCCTCCTAGTTACCAACTTTATATTGTCTATTCTCATGGATTGTTGTAACATTAGCCATTTCATAGTCTGAAATCACCATGTCAAAATCATTCAGTTACTTATTAAACCTAGGGAAGTATACAATGGGCCCACAATGCCTTGGGCACAGATGGTAGAGAGAAAGATAAATTCTTCAAGACATAAGTAACCACACGATGATCATATGGAAGGGAAAAAAATCACTCTGGGAAAGGTCATTCTACTCTAATTTTTTTGTACTCATTATGGCAGGAATGACATACATGCATTACTTCAACAAATTAATGAAGTGTGCTTCTACTGCCCTGCTGAATTCCTAAGCTATGTAAACAAAACTAGCTAAAGAACTCAGAAAGCCCACACCTTGGAATAGACAACTAGTATAATGGTCTTATCTCATCTTCCAGAAGTCAGCTAGAATTGTTCTAGAGGGTATGCCAGTCATATGTTCCATGACAAGTTTTACTGCTTAAAGATTCACTTTAGATGATGCGGATCTCAAGATTTTGGAAAGAGGTTTGGGAAGGAATTTAGAAGGGGCCTATTTTCCTGCATTTTATAGGACCAGACATTTAGAGCTCCAAGAGAACCCTGAAGGTCATTTGGTTTACTTTCCCTTACATTTTTTGAGGGAATAGAATTGAGGAAATAGGATTGAGACTAGCCCATGACCACAGAAATGGTAAGTAGCAGAACTACTATTCAAAATCAAATTCTTTGACTTCCAATCCAGTGTTCTTTCCATTGAATCATATGAAAATGGTTTTCTTGATTGAGTGTAGAGAATAAAAGTTGTTTTGAATCAGTAATTGACTTTGAAATGTGTTTTTTAATTTTTATTGAAAGAGGTAGAAATCTGAATGGAAAGTTCTAAAATTCATTTTTTAATCATATAATAAAGCAACCTAGGGAAATGGAGGTTATCATGAACATTTTTTTAAAGTATATTCAGGAGAAAACTCCCTGCCACATGTAAATGAAAAGCTATAGAGAAACAAGTATAAATAGATAATTACATACATGGATAGACAAATGATAGACAAATCCTAAACTAATCTATTTATTAGTGCTATAACAATCAGACTTCCAAGAAAATATTTTAATGATCTAGAAAAAATAACAACAAAATTCATATGGGATAATAAAAGGTTGAGAATCTCAAGAGAATTAATGAAAAAAAAATCAAATGAAGGTGGCCTACCTGATCTAAAACTATATTATAAAGTAGCAGTCACCAAAACCATTTGGTATTGGCTAAGAAATAGATTAGTTGATCAGTGGAACAGGTTAGGTTCACAAGACAGAATAGTCAACTATAGCAATCTAGTGTTTGACAAACCCAAAGATCCTAACTTTTGCGATAAGAATTCATTATCTGACAAAAACTGCTGAGATAACTGGAAACTAGTATGGCAGAAATTAGGCATGGACTCATACTTAACACCGTATACCAAGATAAGATCAAAATGGGTCCATGATCTAGGCATAAAGAACGAGATTATAAATAAATTAGAGAAACATAGGATAGTTTATCTCTCAGACCTGTGGAGGAGGAAGAAATTTGTGACCAAAGATGAACTAGAGACCATTATTGATCACAAAAGAGAAAATTTTGATTACATCAAATTAAAAAGCTTTTGTACAAACAAAACTAATGCAAACAAGATGAGAAGGTAAGCAACAAACTGGGAAAGCATCTTCACAGTTAAAGGTTCTGATAAAGGCCTCATTTCCAAAATATATAGAGAATTGACTCTAATTTATAAGAAACCAAGCTATTCTCCAGTTGAAAATTGTCAAAGGATATGAACAGACAATTTCAGTTGATGAAGTTGAAACTATTACCACTCATATGAAAGAGTGTTCCAAATCACTATTAATCAGAGAAATGCAAATTAAGACAACTATGAGATACCACTACAAACCTGTCAGATTGGCTAAGATGACAGGAAAAAATAACGATGAATGCTAGAGGGGATGCAGGAAAACTGGGCCACTGATGCATTGTTGGTGGAGTTGTGAATGAATCCAACCATTCTGGAGAGCAATCTGTAATTATGCCCAAAAAGTTATCAAACTATGCATACCCTTTGACCCAGCAGTGCTACTACTGGGCTTATACCCCAAGGAGATACTAAAGAAGGGAAAGAGACCTGTATGTGCCAAAATGTTTATGGCAGCCCTATTTGTAGTGGCTAGAAACTGGAAAATGAATGGATACCCTTCACTTGGAGGATGATTGGGTAAATTGTGGTGTATGAATGTAATGGAATATTATTGTTCTGTAAGAAATGACCAGCAGGATGAATATAGACAGGCTTGGAAAGACTTACATGAACTGATGCTAAGTGAAATGAGCAGAACCAGGATATATACTTCAACAATGATACTGTATGAAAATGTATTCTGATGGAAGTGGATTTCTTTGACAAAGAGACCTAATTCAGTTTCAATTGATCAATGATGGACAGAAGCAGCTATATCCAGAGAAGGAACACTGGGAAATGAATGTAAACTGTTTGGTTCTGCACACATATATTGTATCTAGGATATACTGCGACATATTCAACATATATAGGACTGCTTGCCATCTAGGGGAAGGGGTGGAGGGAGAGGGGAAAAATCGGAACAGAAGTGAGTGCAAGGGATAATGTTGTAAAAAATTATCCTGGCATGGGTTCTGTCAATAAAAAGTTATTATAATAAAAAAATGAACTGGAAAAAAAGACAAAAAAAATATATTCAGGAGAAAACTCCCTGCCACATGTAAATGAAAAGGTATAGAGAAACAAGTATAAATAGATAATTACATACACGGATAGACAAATGATTAGATAGACAATTAGGATCTAGATACATATTTGAGAGTTTATTTTATACATGATTTGATTAATAAAAATGTTAAACAAGTTTAGGCCATTATATTTTTCCATAAAAAAGTGATAAAAATGCATATCTTTATACATTCATCTTATATCCTAATTAGAAAGCTTTTTAAAGGACAATCTCCACTCTTATAAATGTTCTTTTTCTAACCTGAAACTTGAATGGATGACATGGAAATTCTTATTTTCTTATTTGAGATTTAGAAGCTCCTCTTAATAAAATTAATTTATTTTTGCCTCTCAGTTAATAGTGAAGCCACAGTTAATTATAACATTATGCAACATCTATGCATGAGAAAAACTATGTCCACAAGAGAAAGACTATACTTTGATGCAATACACTAAAACATATGGGTATTTAATTACCCTCACCTTTAATCTGACAATTTTTTTAGGGAGTAGGGACAGACTTACAATTTTTTCAGTATAGGGAACTCTCAGGAGAGAGAATACTTTGCACCAATATGGATCAGTGATAGTCTAATGTCTGAACCTAGAATTACCTGAACAATTAAGGGGATCATGATCATGAAAAGTGAAAATATGAGAACTAAGATTTTAAGTTCTGCTATCTTGAGGGGCTCTAACCATCAAATTACAGAGCTTCTTTAAAATGACAGTATTGGTCCAAACCAACAATAGATCCCAGGCCATTGATCATTGTTTGGGTCTTGATTGGTTCAAAGTGAATGTAAATAGTAATTGTTTCTGTTTTGTCAGAAATCCTGTGGGTCTCCCTCTCCCAGATTCTTTTTTTTAAACTAGGTAAAAAATATTTGCCTCATTTTTTATTCATCCTTGATCACTAATTGGGCATTGCCTCACTCAAACTGAGACCTATTAAGGACTTTAGCTTAAAAAGACCAAGATCTCTCAATGCATGCAGGGCCATCTCTCATTCTCCTGATCTATATAGCTGTGAAAGAGAAAGCGAGGTCTTACTTAGTCCAGCTTTTACTGATTTAAATCCAATTTATTTGCAAATAATGGCATCACTTCCCTGATGTCATGGCTCTCTTCTTCAAGAAGGAAGGGCAAACAACACTGCTCCAATATGCTACCAATATTTCTGTAGAATGCTGGTGAATCAGTCTTTGAATTGATTTACTAGTTAAATCAATAAACAAGTATTTATTAATCATCTACTATGTGAAAGGTATTATACTAGGCATTGAGGATCCAAATACAATAAATAAAACAAAATCTACTCATATTGTACTCTAATGGGGAGACAGCAAAAATCTATAATCTATCATTTGTCTATACACATATATATGCATACATATATGTACATATCTGCATGATGTGTATGAACATGCTCACATAATGGTCCAAAAGCTTTTCTGTAGTTTTAAGAATTAAGGTAATTTATTTTAATAAATTAATTAAGATAATATGATAAATCAATAAGTGTGGTGTTTTTCTTTCCCCAAGAATTGGATTTAGACGAGTGGAAATTAATAGGAGAAAAACTGGGTGAATACTACAGATCTTATTCAAACTCAATGCAGTGGAAATTAGAAAGAGAGAACTCTTATCTTAAAGAAGCAAACACCACATTTTGGCACCCGAACAAATAAGATAATTTAAAGTTGCTTAAAATTGCATGAAGACTTTTGGGCCACTCTGCTTAATAATTATATATTGGATAAATATGAATGAATACAGTTTAATTAGATATAAATTCATTCGAGAGTAAAGGCACCAAAAAATCTCTATGTAGAAGATGATATTTGAGCTACAGTTTGAAAAAAAAATTAAAAAAAATATTCTATGAGACAAGAGTGAGGAGCCAAGGACTCCCAAGAATGGGAGGCAGCCAGTCCAAAATAATGGAAATGGGAGATAGAATGTTGGGTGTGGGGAGCAAAGAGGTCAGTTTGGTTGGATTTCAGAGTGTTAGGAAGGGTGATGAAAGTCTAGATTCAGGGAGTAGCTTTGTGAACTGAGAAAATAAATAAAAAATAAGAGATACTGTACATATCATGATCTATCAATTGGGATGATTAGTTTGTTGAAGCAATTTGATGATTTCCTTGTCCCCCACTGAAAGGTAATGACTATAGATATAACTTATTTTTATGTTACAATAAAGAATTCACAATTTCTTCAAATGGCATCATTTTGCTTCATAAATACTCAAAAAATGTAATTTTGTCGGGTGAGAGGTCATGTTTAGAACTGTTTTATCAAGTTAGAGAACTCCCAGTGAGACAAGTCCTTCAATCAATGAAGATCAGTAACTATTTGCCAACTTATAGTTGCAGAGAGGTGGTACAGGGACTATAATACTAGACCCAAAGTCAGGAAGTACATGTAGTTAATTGTGACCTCAGATACTAGCTGTGTGATCTTGACTAAGTCATTTAACCTCTGCTTACCTCAGTTTCTTCTTCAGTAAAATGGAGATAATAAGATTATTGGGAGGCTGAAATGAAATGATAATTTTAAAGTATTTAGTACGTCTGGCACATAATAAGCACTATATAAATGTTAGTTATTAGAAAGTTACATGTTGTACTGAGAGAATAAATGACTTGTTTAACATTATAGAAACAGTACACTGAGAAATCAGAAATGAACCTAGATTTTCTTGGTTCCAAAGTTAACTCTCTACTCATTGTACTACACTGTCTATTTGTTTTCAATAGCTATTAAAAATCATATAAGGATCTGCTTTTGAGTTGTGCCTCATTGCCAGAACAATCAGAACCTGGATTCTGAAAGGTTCACTCCAGGTAAGCTCTGACTGATATGATTGAACTGATAAAGATTTTATTGAAAATTCAATGATAATGGACTATATATATATATATATATATGTATATATATGTTTATGTACACATATACACATAATAAATAATAAAACTACACACATATATACATGTGTGTATATATGGATATATAATAGATATATGTGTGTGTGTGTGTATATATATATATATATACACACATATGTATATGGGATGTATATATATGTGTGTGTCTATTATCTGAACAATAACTAAGATAGAGGGATTGACTCAGCAGGATGAATACCAGCTGATTTAATTTATACCACAGCAACTTTCAAAAACCATCTACCAAGCCACAGAAGGATTGTGATCTACACTGGCAATGGAAGAAGCCATATTAACAAAATAATATGTACTTGGAAAAATTTAAGTATTTTACTTTGCAGATAAGATGAAGTCTATTCACAATCCTCTCATTAATTTTCTGTTGACGGATGCTATATGTATTAATATGCAAATATTTATAAAGAGAAGGAGCAGATCAAAATGTTCTAATTAAAGAACACAGTTATTTTACTAATCATCCTGTAGCAAAAGTATTTGTCATCAAACATTTATTATAATTTATTAAGAGCACTCCAAAGCATTTAGCACTGAAAAGGTCACACGGGGAAATGGTATAACCAGTCTATCAACATTTTTTGACCTGGTAGCAGTACGAGAGGTCTTGAGATCTTTGCAGTTTGTCTTATTACATGTTGCAGACACATAATTAGCCACATGGGGACTGTTTCCAGCTCTTAGAACCGATGCAAACCCAGCGATGTCATTGATATTAAATGTGACATGCTGTTAATTCTTAGACTATCATGGAAAACAAACACATTGATTGCTTTCCCAGGAACTGCAGAGAGAAATCTAGCTGTTTAATGAGGAGGAACAATCTAAATACTCACCCTCTTATTCCTTGCTGTGATTTGTAAAGGGCCTAAAATGACATCATTTCAAATGTTGTAAGAATTCCCAAGCTCCTCCAGAAATCATCTTATAGGCCTTATTTTAATTTATCATAAATATGTTTTTTAAGGACACAAAATTTAACCTCACTTATAGAACCTAAAATATTTGAATCAGATTAGCCTTATTATGACAAGACCTGGAAAAAAAAAGTTTTGTTTTTCATATTTTAATCTTTTAAATGAAAATTAGTGACAACTAAATCTCTCTTTTTTGAAAAGTTTGTATTTCAAATGATTATATAATAGAGAATAACTGTTTAATTTTCAAAGAAAAATGTAATGCAGATTATTACTATGAAATTGGCCCCTCATCTTTTAGATAAGATGTCTCTAGGATTGGTTACTATGTGTGGCTGAAAAGATCAGCATAAGATGAACAACTATTTCCATATGACACACACACACACACATACATGCAAGCACACACATACACAAGAGGAGAGAGAGAGAGAGAGAGAGAGAGAGAGAGAGAGAGAGAGAGAGAGAGAGAGAGAGAGAGAGAGAGAATGTTTGGAGACTTGTTGCTATAACCACCCAGACTCTGTAATCTTTAAAACAAACAAATAATGACAACAAAAAGCTTTTAAAATAACTTTGCATTCTCCAAATGCTATATGAAAGGGTGGTTCTCCACTATTAGTAGTTCCCAGCTTGTCAAATTATTAAACATATTGCTATGGAGAATAACTTCAAAATCTGCTTTTTTACCTTTGCTGTCCTGACTTTTCCACTTTACTTCACTAATAGAAGCTCTTAAAATATTCCTCTGTTGTTAATTCTTCTCATTGATTTGACTCGAGTTATATTATGTTATTTATCTTTGTGGTGACAAGTGGTTTGTTTTGCTCCATTGTTTTATTGTTGGAATTCTATTTTACCAATTAACTTTGAATAGGGATTGTGGGTGAGTCAGAAGAATCAATTAAAGAAATTAGATGAAACATTGAAAGTAATTCTTATATACATATAAGAAGTAGGACTTTGCTCAGGCCTGTCCATAGATTCAGGATCAGAATTAAAATATCATAAGATACTCATAGATCATGAAATTGAATGCAAAGCATTTTACTTGTAACAAGATAAAATCTTTCTCAGCCAAGTACTGGTTGTATGACTCAGGATATATCATTTATTCTCTCTGACCCTCAATTTCTCTTCCTTTAAAATTACCTCCAGGGTCTCCTTCATTGTGAATCAATGATCATTTGAAATAATAAAATGAATAAAATTGCTAAAAACAAACAAATGTTCCTTGTCTGTGCCTAATATTTATTGGGACAGCAATAGTGGATAAAAAAATGCCCAATAAGATTGTGAGATCTAAGCTTTATGAAAAGCAACCCCCATAGTCTCTGGTGTTTTCAAGCCTGATTCTTGGACTACTTAAAGACTTGTACTATTTCTCTAGGCAACTTACTCCAATTTTGAATGTCCTGTAGTTGAATGTCCTTTCTCTTTACAATTTTCTTATTATTAAAATAAAATTTCTGTCTTTGAAACTTCTGTCCATTGCTCCTGATTCTGTGGAAGTAAACAGACAAAAGAGGTCTAAAAAACAAAACAAAACAAAGCAAAAACATTCATAATTTAGGGATTGTGCAAAAACAGATAGCAGATTGGATATGCCTAGGGCTGTAGTTTTTCAATCCATATATCTAGTCTGTCAAAATGTGTTAGATATCCTTCCCAGTTTATGTTTTTTGTGAGTTTGCTAAGTAGGGCCTCAGTTTCTTTATCTAAATTACCAGTCAACATGTTAAAGAACATAGAGGCAAAGATATATGTACACATATACATGTATTGTGTATGCAGTATGCATTTATATTTACTTGTTTCCATTGAAGAATTCCTTTTATAGCATTAGAGATACACATCTTTGGAAATATCTTTTGAATAGTAGCTTTTTAATTTATTTTTGAAGCAGTCTTTACTGCTATCATTTACAATATTATGGTTTCTCAACTTTACTGAGATACTGAAGAAATTGCTGTACCTTCTCTGATTGTCTATACTCTAGATAAGAGGATATATCTAGCTTGCCTCAATTTCTTGTCCCTTTTCTCTCCTCTTAAATATTTCCTACTGAAATAAGACTCCCACAGCATTCCTTGTCCATTCTATATCATTATTTGGTTGATTTAATCTATTTACATTGAAAATTATGATGGCTACTTTTGCAATTTTCCATTTATTTCTTTTGAATTGGTGTTTATTCCTTCCTCTTTTTAGTCAGCACTTTGTTTATGAGATTAACTTATCTCATTCTGATTTGATGCTTGACTATTGCCACAAACTTTCAAACTTTTACCAATGTTATCCTGAGGTATTTCAATTTATTTAAATAATTGATTTTGCTTTCTTTCCTTCTTTCTTTCCTTACTTCTTTTCTTCTTTTTTCTCTTTTTCTTCCTCTCCCCAATACAAGTATTTCCATCAAAATAGCTGCAAATATACAAAGTATCTGAAATTAATTTACCAAAGCACCCACATAACTTTATATAAATACAGCTTACAACATACTTTTTATAGAAATAAAGGAAGGTTTAAATAATAGGAGAAATTTTCAGTACTCATTGAACCATGGCAATAAAATAAAGCTAAATTAATTTACAGTGTTATGAAAGTAAAATTACTAAGGGAATGCTAGTCTAGTTGTCTAGAACTAGACAAAACAATAATAATTTCATTGTGGGGGAGGGAAAGGCCAGAATTCAAAGGAAATAATTGGGGGTAAAATAAAATTAAAGGGGGAATAAGTAATTTCAGATTTCAAATTATATTATGAAACAATAAGCCTATGTTTAATACTGATTAATAAATAGAAAAGTAAACTAGTGGAACAGATTGTTATGAGTGAGAAAGAATCAGAAAAAAAATGAAAGCAGGAGCCCAGTGTTTTCATAGTCTTTGGGATGTTAATTATTGGGAAACTGCTAGGAAAACTGGAAAATAATTTGGCAAAAATTGAGCACAGACCAGCATCACTAAACTCCAAATGCACATATGAATTAAATTTAAGGGTTCATGCCAATGGGAAAAAAACAATATAGGCAAATAGAAGGAATAGCCTTTTCACAATTACTAAACAAAAAATTCCTTTGAGAAAATGAGGATATAGGATAAAGACAGTTTTAATTACACAATTTTAAAAAATGCACAAACAAAAAATATGTAGGTATAATAAGAGAAACTGTAAAGTGGGTGAATATTTGCATTTAATAATAAAAAGTCTGATTTTCAGATATATAGGAAAATGGTACAAATATGTTTATTCAAAAATCATTCTTGAATAAATAAGTAGTTCAATAATATGAATAATTTTCAAAAGAAAAATTACACATTTTAAATGACCATATGAAAGAATGGTCTAAACAACAAAATAATTAAATTTAAAACAAGCATTCCATTTCTTATACTGTGATTTAGAGGGGAAATTATCAATAATAAAAGGTCTGTGGTAATATTGATTGACTACTATACTTGTAGTGGAATAAAAATTTAATGAATTATCCCAATCACTTTATTAAAAAAAAAAAGAATTGTGCAAGAATGTCAATTAAGATTTTACAATCCTACGAGGAAAGTTCTATAAGTAAATCAAAGACAAAAATAAATATACAGTATTCCAATATAGAGTATATAATTTGATTAGGAAATACATAAACTGTGATATACACATGTAATAAAAAATGACTATGCACTAAAAAAAACATCAAATATAAAAAATTCACACAATGTCAAAAATTGTACCCATAAATGCACAATGAAATAAGCAGGGTCAGAAAAATAACATACCTTAGTTTAATCTGAGTCTGAATAATTAACAGATCTTTAATGCTATTAGAATCATATGTGACAGGATCACAGTTTTAGAGTTAAAAAGACAATCAAATGCAATTCTCTCATTTTTCAGAGGAGGAAACTGAAATCCATATAATTGAAGTTAAAGGATTTGCCTAAAATTATGCCACAATTAAGGGTTTGAGGCAAAATTGAAATTGAGGCTTTCTTTATGCCAAATCTAAAACTCTATCTATTTTGCCATTTAGTGAACTGATAATTGTTGTGATACAGGAGCCACCTGCCAATGGCTGCTAGAGGTCTAAGTCAGACCTGTAGAATGGATCTCTTCACGTGAGAGGATGATACAAGGAGACAGAGACAGTAGTGTTGTCTGACCTCTCTCCTCTTTACTCTTGCCTCCAATTCATTTCATTCCCAATCCACAAGGAACATCTGCATTAGTAAAGGCTGCTTTGCTACTCCTTCATGTGTTATGATTCATAGCTTTGGAGGGTCTTGGTGAATTGACCTGCCCCTTTACCTAGGCATGGTCCTTAACAGATAATGAAACAACTCACTTCTCTCAATAGAAAAACATATACTATTCCAGAAGAATATTACATATATAGTTTCACAATAATTATATCAATATTTTTTTCTTATTTTGTTGTTGTTGTAAGGAGTGGGTCATTTCCATGATGGTTTTTATATTTGGAAATGATGCCATTAAAAAAGGCATTACTAAAATTTGTTGAAAAAAAAATATCATGGTGAAAGAGGTAGGAATCACAGGATTGGAGAAAAAAAATGGTCTGATTTTCAAAAGAGGGAAAAGAAATGCCATTTATAAACTACAGAAACTGTGTTTAAGTTTGATTACAGTCAAAATTCTAGAATTTGTCATTAAAAATATAATTAACACAGAGTAAAAAAGAATCAAGAATGATGGCTTCATCAAGAACATAACTTAGAAGACTGATATAATTTCATTTTGGACCTAACTATTAATCTGATAGATCAAGAGAAAGGTATAAGTGACTTAGATCTTTTGAGAGAATTTAACAAAGCCCTGTAATTCTTTTAGAAAATATGGAGAGATATGAACTAGCGCTATCTGCAGGATATAGAAATAGTTGAAAGGCTAAAATCAAAGATTAGTTACAATATGATAATGTCACCTTGAAAGGAGCTCTCCAATGCAGTGCTCCAGGGATCTATGGTCATTTTTGTGGCTTTAAAAAAAATAAAGGCATAAATCATAAGTTTATCAGACTTGCAGCTGAAACAGAGCTGGGAGGGATAACTAAGTAGAATTTCTAAAAAAAATCTTAAAAATCTAGAACAAATATAAGAAAATGAAAATATGAAAAGTTAAGTCTGAAGTTCTTTGATAAGGTTCAAAGGACTAACTTCACTAATTCAATAAAATAGAATATGTGAAAAAAGATGTAGGGATTTTAATGAACATTTAGATGAAACAGTTCATCATAACATTTCATTTCTAAACTCCTTGCTTTTGCATAGCGTTTGCCCCATACAGAGTTTGCCCCATGCCTTGCTATTTTTCTTTTCTCGCTTTGGCCTCACATGATCCTTTCTTTCTCTGTTTTTAATGACATTATCAATCCTGATATGTAAACATTGCAGGTGATTTATTTAATTTAATATGGTAATTCTAGTACTATCTTGATTGTCTGCATGCCCTTTTGAGTTGCTTTCTGCCCCTTTCTGTGTATTTTAAATTTATGTACTTTCTTTTTTTTCTCTTTTTATTGCCAACCTTCCCTCACTCCATAATTCTTCTACAATCTAAAAAATTTAAAAGCTTTTTCTTTTTAATAAATCATTATAACCAAAACCAAAAAATCTACATATTATCTCTGAGACTATGTTTCATTTCACACCTCAAGTTTAACACTTCTTTGCTAAAAGGAGAGGACTATTTCTCATAGACAATCCTTTAGAGTTATGAATTGCTGTTGCACTGATCAATTCTCAAGTCACTCACAGTTATTTTGTTTTATAATGCTATAACCCTTATGTTTCTGGTTTTCCTAGTTCTGCTTACTTCTCTTTTTATCAGCTCATACAAGTCTTCTTATGTTTTTTGAAATCTATCCTTTTATTATTTATTATAACATCTTATATTCTTTCAAAGCTTAGCACAAAGGCCAAAGGGGAATATGGGGAGGAAATTTTCTTATTTCCCAAGTTGTAAATGTCTGCCTCCAAAAATGTCATACCTATTTTGTGTATATTCTGTATTTGCTTATATATATATATTATTTCCCAAATTAGAATGTAAGTTCCTTGAGAGTCATGACTAGGTTTTTTGTTTGCCTTTTTATGTGTTCTGTATTTTAGTCTTCAGTGCCTAGTTAATGCAGTGATAGTTAAATAAATGGTTGTTGAATTGAAATGATTTCTTTAAATCAAAATAGGTTTCTGTTTATAACAAAGTTTATGATTATTATCATAAAGTACCAAATAATTTTATAGATACAACCCAGATGCTCTTTTCCCTGACACTTACTTCTGGTCCCAGTTCATTCTCCATGGCTGCCACACACATACATACATAAAAATATATATATCACATTATATAGCTATAGATACATACAATTCATGTGTACATATGTAAATGCACAGCATGCCCACATATATGTCTAAATATATACTAATTATGTGTGAATATACACACACATATGGATATCATGTGTATATTTATGTGTGTGTCCATGCATACATATCCATGAACATACTGCTCACTTCCTTAAATCTTAATACTGAATTTCATCATAGTTTCTTATGAGTTTCTCAAAAAGCAAACTTAAACAATAGAAAATGAAAAATGGATGGGGGGCAGAGCCAAGATGGCAGAGAAGGCACACGTGACTTTTTAAGCTCCTCTTATACCCTCATTATTAATTATTAAAATCATCCTCAAAAATAGTACCTGACTGGTAAAATTCACAAAGATTGGAAATACAACAACTTAACAGTCAAAGATAATCTGGAAGATTGCCAGAAAAGGTTTGTCCTGAGCGGTGGGAGCAGACAAGCACAAGCAGGGAAATAAGAGAGGCTAGCAAACGGAGCGGACCAGGGGTAAGGGTGGTCTCTGTGGCTGGAAAAATTGCAGAGAGGACTTTACCACAGATTGACTGTTCTGCTCTGATTGCAAAGCAGTAGACCAGCAGAGAAATTAAAGCCAAAGGTAGAGGGTACTCTAAAAAATGCCAGAACCTAACAGTATCTGGCTATACCCACCCAAAACCAGAAGTGAGTGACTCAGCACAGACCACAACACAGCTGTGCAGTGACATTCTGCAGCACACGGCTTTTTTACCAGGGGAAGTCACAAATCTGCATGGCAGGGAGATGTAACCTGGGGCAGCCTCTAATCAGCACAGCTTGTGGCTCATCCTGGAGTAATAGAATTTCTGTAGCTCAACTGTGCTCCCCAGGCAGAAACACTTCTGGTGCCATGAGGGATAGAGCAACTGCTAATACTCAAAGTAGGCTTTTTTTTGGGGGGGGGGGAGGGCGGGAGCCAGTGACACTTTCACTGCTCAGCCTCAGGACTCCTTGCAGGGCACTTCTGCAGCTCAGCTGCAGGACCCAGGCCTGAGTCACTTCTGGTGTGGAGCTTTTCCCAGAGCACCCCTGCAACTCGGCCACTCTTTGCAGCCCATTGGCAGGATAGCTACTGTCCGTATACCTATCCTTGCTCTTTAGAAGAAGCTTGTAACCTCCTTGCCCTGAAGGCAGACCCTACAGCTTAAAAATATATATATATATATATATATATATATATATATATATATGTATGAGTAAAAAAACCAAAAGGATGATCAATAGCTTCTATACAGAGCAGATTTTAACCCTGAGGAGACTAATAGCAAACAGTCTCCAGACAAAAACCACAAAGGGGATATAACCTGATCCCCATCACACAAGGTTCTCCCAGAATAAACTATAAAAAATCTCAAAAGAGAGCTAGAAGAAAAATGGGGAAAGAAAAGAGAAGCTATGCAAGAGTAACAACTTCCTGAAATGTGAATTGGAAAAGGTAAAGAACTCCCAGGAAGTGCAGTGAAATAGAATTTGTGAATTGGAAAAGGGAAAGAACTCCCAAGAAAGTCAGATTTGTGAATTGGAAAAAGAAAATAACTCAGTAAAAAAAAAAAAAAAAAAAAAAAAAAATTAGTGAAACAGAAAAAAATTCCATAGAGCAAAACAACTCATTTAAAAATTCAATTGTATATATACAAAAAGAAGTAAAAAAAAGCTAATGAAGAAAATAACTCATTAAAAATCAGAACTGAACAAATAGAAATGAAAGATTCTTTGAGACATCAAGAATCAGTCAAGCAAAACCAAAAAAATGAAAAATTAGAAAAAATGTTAAATATCTACTTGGAAAAAGAAAAGACCTGGAGAATAGATCTAGGAGAGTTAATCTGAGGATTTTAGGAGTTCCTGAAAATTATGATGGAAAAAAGACCCTAGATACTATTTTACAGGAAATCATCAAAGGGAACTGCCCAGATATAATAGAATCAGAAGGCAAAATAGGTATTGAAAGAATTCATCAAACAACTTCTGAAAAAGACCCTAAAATAAAAACCCCAAGTAATATTATGGTTAAATTTCAGAATTATCATACTAAGGAAAATATATTACAAGCAGCCAGAAAAAAAAAAAAAAACAATTCAAATACCAAGGTGCCACAATAAGGATCACTCAAGATCTAGCTGCTTCCACATTAAAAGATCAAAGGGCCTGGAATCTGATATTTGGAAAGGCAAAAGTACTTGAAATGCAGCCAAGAATAAACTACTCAGCTAAGCTGAGGATTTTCTTCCATGGAAGAAGATGGACATTTAATGAAACAGATGAATTACATTGGTTTCTAAGGGAAAAAAAAAAAAACCAGAAAAAACAAGAAAAAAAATTGATCTCCAACCACAGGACTCAAGAGAAGCAAAAAAAGGTAAAAAAAAAACTTTGAGAATATTTGTTGTGGATATACAAAAAGTATATGTATAATTTGATTTATGATAAATAAAAAAGGAAGTAGAAATGGAAAGGATGTCCAAAAGAAAGAGGGAGAAAAAAAAAGAGAAACAATCCCCAAAGCGGCAAAGGAAACCATCAAGGAACAGTGTGTGGAATCTTACTCATCAGAGTTGGACAAAGAGAAAATAACACAATTTTTTTAAGAGAATCTTCCACCCCAAAAAGTGGAAGAGGAAAGGGAAAAGGAAAAGAGAAAAAGGAAGGGTACAAGAAAGGGGAAAAGGGGAAGGATCCAAGAGGGAGAGCTGATGATGGCTGGGGACCCATTTTAATACGGGAAAGGGATAAGAGGGACAAGAAAAAGAAAAGCATAATCTAGGGATAATAAGATGGCAGGAAATACAGAATTAGTAATTTTAACCATAAATGTGAATGGGAAAACCCTCCCATAAAACAGAGGCAGATAGCAGACTGGATCAAAAGTCAGAACCCTACAATATGTTGTTTACAAGAAACACATTTAAAACAGGGAGATATAAAGGAAAGGTTGGGAAGAACATTATGTTCAGGTGAAGCAAAAAGGGGGAGCACCGATCTCAGATCCAAAAGCAAAATTGATCTAATTAAAAGATAAGGAAAAATATTTCAAAGGGAGAAGACAATGAAAATATCAATACTAAACATATTGCACCAAGTTAAGCATCTAACTTGAGTTAAGAAGAAACCTATAATAGTGGGGACCGCTTGATTCTCAGAATTAGATAAACAAACCACAAAACAAGAAAGAAATTAAAGATAAATAGAATAAAAAATTAGGTGATAGATCTCGGAGAAAACTGAATGGTGATAGAAAGAGATTTTCCTCTCGCAGTTCATGGAACCTATACAAAAAACTGAATATATTAGGACATAAAGATTCAAAATTAAATGCAGAAAGGCAGAAATAAAAAGCTTTCTTTTCAGATCACGGCAAAAAACACATTCAACAAAAAGTTAGGAGAAATAGACCAAAAAATTAATTGAAAACTAAATAATCTCATCTTAAAAGAATGATTTAAATAAAATTATAGAAAAATTAATAATTTACTAAGATAGACAAAGACATCATACAAAATTTTTGGGATGCAGCCAAAGCAGCAATAAAGGGAAATTTAATATCTTTAGAGGCTTACTTGCATAAAATAGAGAAAGAAGAGATCAATGAATTGGGCTTGCAACTTAAAAAGCTAGAAAAAGACAAAATTAAAAACCCCCAATCAAATACTAAGCTTGAAATTCTAAAATTAAAAGAAGAAATTAATAATATTGAAAGTAATAAAAAAGCTATTGAATTAATAAATAAAACTAAGAGTTGGTTTTATAAAAACCTTTTGAAAATGATTAGAAAAAAGGAAAGATGAAAACGTTGTTGTCTTAAAATAAAAAAGGGGAACTTTCCACCAATGAAGAGGAAATTAAAGCAATAATAAGGAGTTACTTTGCCAACTGTTTGCCAAAAATTTGATAACCAGAAATGGAGATACCTAAAAATATAGGTTTCCAGATTAAAGAGGAGGGAGAATTGTTTAAATA
The DNA here is from genome assembly GCF_902635505.1 of Sarcophilus harrisii. Classification (NCBI taxonomy): domain Eukaryota; kingdom Metazoa; phylum Chordata; class Mammalia; order Dasyuromorphia; family Dasyuridae; genus Sarcophilus; species Sarcophilus harrisii. Next base: position 214,107,069 of record NC_045428.1, read on the forward strand.
GTCCATTTCAGAAAAGAAATAGAGGCATTAATCAATCCCTTAAGAAAATGCCCAGGACCAGATGGATTTCATGTGAATTCCACCAAACATTTAAAAAAACAATTAGCCCCAATGTTATATAAACATTTGAAAAAAATGGGGAAGGATCCACCAAACCCTTTTATGACACAACATCAGATTGATAAAAACCAAGGTTTAAACAAGAAAGAAAATTATAGACCAATCTCCCTACTGAAATTGATGCTAAAATCAAAAAGAATTATCAAAAGACTACAGAAAATCATCCCCAGGATAATTACCATGATCAAGTAGGATTTATACCAGGAAGGCAGGGCTGTTCAATATTAGGAAAATATTAATACAATTGACCAATTAATAACAAAATTAAAAAACCAATGATCATCTCAATAGATGGAAAAAGCATTTGATAAAATCCAACATCCATTCCCAAAAACACTTGAGTGTATAGGAAAAAATGGACTTTTCCTTAAAATAATCAGTAGCATCTATTTAAACCATTAAAACCATCAGTAAGACAATGTAATGGAGATAAACGCAACCATTCCCGTAAAATCAGGAGGAAAAAGTTTGCCCATACCCATTACTATTCAATATTATATTAGAAATGCTAGCTTTTAATAAGAGTTGAGAAAGAGATTAAAGGAATTGAGAAAAGGAACCAATTATCACTCTTTGCTGATGATATGATGGTATACTTAGAGAATCCCAGTGATTCTTCTAAAAAACTATTAGAAATAATCCACAACTTTAGCAAAGTTGCAGGATAAAAAATAAACCCACATAAGTCATCAGCATTCTTATATATTACTTACAAAAGCCAACAGTTAGAGTTACAAAAAGAAATTCAACTTAAAGCTACTACCAATAGTATAAAATATTTAGGAATCTATCTGCCAAAGGAAAATCAGAAACTATATGAGCAAAACTACAAAACTCCTTCTACACAAATAAAGTCAAATCCAACCAACTGGAAAAATATTATATGCTCTTGGATAGGGCGAGCAAATATAATAAAGATGACAATACCTTTTGACCCAGCAGTGTCACTGCTGGGCTTATATCCCAAAGAGATTTTAAAGAAGGGAAAGAGACCTATAAGTGCACGAATGTTTGTGGCAACCCTCTTTGTAGTGGCCAGAAACTGGAAACTAAGTGGATGCCCATCAATTGGAGAATGACTGAATAAATTGTGGTATATAAATATTATGGAATATTATTGTTCTGTAAGAAATGACCAACAGGATGATTTCAGAAAGGCCTGGAGAGACTTATAAGAACTGATGTTGAGTGAAATGAGCAGGACCAAAAAATCATTATATATTTCAACAACAATACTATATGATGATCAATTCTGATGGACGTGACCCTCTTCAACAATGAAGATGAACCAAATCAGTTCCAATAGAGCAGTAATGAACTGAACCAGCTACACCCAGTGAAAGAATTCTGGGAGATGTCTATGAACCACTACATAGAATTCCCAATCCCTCTATTTTTGTTCACTTACATTTTTGATTTCCTTCACAGTCTAATTGTACACAATTTCAAAGTCCAACTCTTTTTATACAACAAATTGTTTGGACATGTACACATATATTGTATTTAACTTATACTTTAACATATTTAACACGTATTGGTCAACCTGTCATCTGGGAGAAGGAGTGGGGAGGAGGGGAAAAATCGGAACAAAAGATTTTGCAATTGTCAATGCTGAACAATTACCCATACATATATCTTGTAAATAAAAAGCTATAATAATAAAAAAGAAAATAAAAATGGTTCAAATCACTAGATGAAATACTTCAAATTATATATCAAAATATATACATATATATATTCCTCAAATGAAATTATATCCAAACTATTAAGATTGAGAAAATCATAACATATTGATTTGACTCTTTATTTTGAGTTTTATTTTTCTTGTTTCAATTTTTTTGTGCAGCAAGATAATTATAAAACTATGTATACATATATTGGATTTAACATATATTTTAACATATTTAACTTGTATTGGACTATATGCCATCTAGGAGAGGCGATGGGGGGGAAGGAAGGAAAATTTGGATCAGAAGGTTTTGCAAGGGTCAATGTTGAAAAATTACCCATGCATATGTTTTGTAAATAAAAAAAAATAAAATCCATTGAATTCCTATTTAAAAAAAAAAGAAGAAATACAGTGGTGGCTAATGGAATAGATTGGAAACACAATACATTGTAATAAATGGCCAGAGTTATTTAGTGTTTGAGAAACCCAAAGATTGAAGCTTTTGAAATAAAAACTCATTACTTGGCAAAATATGCTAGAAATAGTACAGCAGAAATTAGGAATAGACCAATATCATGCAATACCAAGATAATGTCAAAATTGGTATATGATTTAGACATAGAGGGTGATGCCATAAGCAAATTAGAAGTGTATACCGAATAGTCTTCCTATTAGATCTATGGATAAAGGAAGAATTTAGGGTCAAATAACAGAGAGTATTACAAAATGTAAACTGGATAATTTTGAATATATTAACTTAAATGACTTTTGCACCAACAAAACCAATATGACAAAAATTAGAAGGAAATCAGAGAACTCAGGAAAATGTTTACAGGAGTCTTTCTGATAAAGGGCTAATTTCTCAAACATATAGAGAGAAGAGTCATATTTACAAGAATACAAATTATTCCCCAATTAATAAATGGTCAAAGGAAATGAATAGGAAGTTTTCAAATGAAGAAATTAAAGCTATTTATATACACATGAAAAAATACTCCAAATCAAATGGCTAGTTGTCTAACAAAAACTAAGCAATCTGAAAAAAAAGAAAAAGTAATGAAATGAGTTAATATATATTAAGTACTTTGTAAATCTTAAAACACTATATAAACATAAGCTATTATAATAATGATGAAACGAATTAGCTTATAAAGAATTTTTTGAAATTTTAAGATACTACATAAATGTAGATTACTAGCATTATTGTTAATACTAAAAATAATGAACTAGTGAAATGTCACAAATACATGCATACACAAAGTTTTCCTCTAACAATTTAATGTAGCTAACATATCCTTTCTAGCCTGTTTTAAGAAGGCTCTCTTTCAGAGGCTATCAGCTAGCTATTAGCAAAAGGGATTACTTGAAAAAAAACTTAAGAAGGTAACCAGAGGGCAATGCTGGTTAAAATATTTCTGTATTTCAAATTAATTATTAAAAATGGGAGCAGGAAAGAAGCTTATAGTTAATCAACTGCCTCCTTACCTGACAGGCATTTCAAAGTAAAGCATTGGCAACTTGCAAGAACAGATCAAAACATGCTTCACACCTGGGAGTCATGAAAATGAGGAAAGTAGGAATCAGGGTAAGTAACTTTTGTTGGACAAGAAATATCTAGAAGTAATTAGGATGAGTGTTTCTTTATTTAGAAATAACACAGAAAATAACAGTAAGAGATCATTAAACCTCATTTGTCTGTTTAGGGGAAAAATGGCATCATTTCTCATATTTGTGGATCATCTATATTGTTTGTCCCTTGCTTTTTTATAGAATCTTTATTAGGTAGCCAAGACTGAATTCCTTAGAAGATACTTAGAAGATACTTCTCCTTAAGGCAGCTTCCTACTTTTATTAACTCATTTACTGGCTCCATATTTCTCATATTTTCCTGACTTCATTAAGCACATTAACAAGTCATTTCAAAGTAAGCTTCTTATAATGTCCATGATGAATATATATATATATATATATATATATATATAGTATCTATATCTACATAAATATAGATAGATAGATAGTTATCTTAGATCACATTAGTGTTTGGGTCAATTCAGGCAAAAAGTCTGTATTGTGTTTCACAGTGTTCACTGTATTGTGTATACAATATACATTCTATTTATCTCCAAAAATGATAGGGAGAGGTCCAGTAGCATTAGTATCTATGATCACTATTTCAAGATCAATATCTTTAGTCAAATTATCTTTAGTCAAATGGTTGATTGTTAGATAGTAGCTTTTTAAAAAACAAATATAAAAGTCACCAATTACATTGAAAGTAAAAAATTCCTTTTATGAAAACATATGCTCACAATTTCATGAAAGAAATATAATATGTTCCAGAAGAATCCAAGAGAATCAGGGTAACTCAGATGATCATTTCAGCCAGCCAACCTTTATATGGGAAGCAGGGTTGTTCCTGTAGTGTGTGTATATTCTATTTCATAAACAACTAGGTACTACAGTTTCCATTATCCTCTTGGATAAAAAGAAGTGCATCTGTCAGCAATTCTCAGCACATCAGCTAAGCTGGGAAAGTGATTTCCATTCCCTGCTTGCCAAGGAGGTGGAACTATTTGCAAGACCCTATTTTTCCCAGATGCAAAAATTCCCTTCTGTGTGTGGTCAATGTGCAGATAAAAGGGGACAGGGAGGAAGGCCAATTTTATGAAAAACAAAACTACTTGCAAAGGGACAATTTGCAAAAATATAGGCTACCTGAGGTGATCAAATGCTTCATAATTTTTAGCTTCTGGTCTTGGCTGCCTAGAAGTCATAAGAAAGAACTCAGATGGGATTCTGACTCTTACTGGAAAAAGAAGAATTTCTGGAAGGATGTTCTATTCCAACACAGAAGATTAAGCAGAGAAGGAAGCAAGAATCTTTGGGGATTGATGGAGAAAGGAGGGTCCCTAGACTTGAGTCCAAAACTGGCCCATGGAAAAAAATATAAAGGAAGAAAAGTTAGATTTTAGCACCTCTTTCTCAACTTGGATCCCCTGAGCACCCCCCTTTCATTTTTAATCCTCTCTCTCCCATTTATTTTGTTCATAGATGGCTGTCAAATAGTAACTATTAAGATTTTAGCTGCATGGGTTTTATATTTTAATAGGGAAGTCTTGAAGACTGAAAAGTCTTGAGTACTCAAAAAGAATGACATCAGTGATAAAATGCAAGCTTTGACATCAGTGTAGGTGAACTTCTTGGAAACTGTTACAATAGTATTTCAATAGTAACCATCTATTTTTTAAATCTCCCACTAAATTTGTAAGGCTCAAGTCTTACTTTTAAAGTATGATTCAAAATGTTTTTATCAAAGATGTTTTTTTTTTTATTTATTTAATAGCCTTTTATTTACAGGATATATACATGGGTAACTTTACAGCATTAACAATTGCCAAACCTCTTGTTACAATTTTTCACCTCTTACCCCACCACCCCCTCCCCTAGATGGCAGGATGACCAGTAGATGTTAAATATATTGAAATATAAATTAGATACACAATAAGTATACATGACCAAAACATTATTTTGCTGTACAAAAAGAATCAGACTCTGAAATATTGTACAATTAGCTTGTGAAGGAAATCAAAAATGCAGGTGTGCATAAATATAGGGATTGGAAATTCAATGTAATGGTTTTTAGTCATCTCCCAGAGTTCTTTTCCTGGGCATAGCTAGTTCAGTTCATTACTGCTCCACTGAAAATGATTTGGTTGATCTCGTTGCTGAGGATGGCCTGGTCCATCAGAACTGGTCATCATATAGTATTGTTGTTGAAGTATATAATGATCTCCTGGTCCTGCTCATTTCACTCAGCATCAGTTCGTGTAAGTCTCTCCAGGCCTTTCTGAAATTATCCTGTTGGTCATTTCTTACAGAACAGTAATATTCCATAATATTCATATACCACAATTTATTCAGCCATTCTCCAACTGATGGACATCCATTCAGTTTCCAGTTTTTAGCCACTACAAAAAGGGCTGCCACAAACATTCGTGCACATACAGGTCCCTTTCCCTTCTTTATAATCTCTTTGGGATATAATCCCAGTAGTAACACTGCTGGATCAAAGGGTATGCACAGTTTGATAACTTTTTGAGCATAGTTCCAAACTACTCTCCAAAATGGTTGGATTCGTTCACAACTCCACCAACAATGCATCAATGTCCCAGTTTTCCCGCATCCCCTCCAACAATCATCATTATTTTTTCCTGTCATCTTAGCCAATCTGACAGGTGTGTAGTGGTATCTTAGAGTTGTCTTAATTTGCATTTCTCTGATTAATAATGACTTGGAGCATCTTTTCATATGACTAGAAATAGTTTCAATTTCTTCATCTGAGAATTGTCTGTTCATATCCTTTGACCATTTTTCAATTGGAGAATGGCTTGATTTTTTATAAATTAGAGTTAATTCTCTATATATTTTGGAAATGAGACCTTTATCAGAACCTTTGACTATAAAAATATTTCCCCAGTTTATTGCTTCCCTTGTAATCTTGTCTGCATTAGTTTTCTTTGTACAAAAACTTTTCAGTTTGGTATAGTCGAAATTTTCTATTTTGTGATCAGTAATGATCTCTAGTTCTTCTTTGGTCATAAAGTCCTTCCCCTTTCACAGGTCTGAGAGGTAAACTATCCTGTGTTCCTCTAATTTATTAATAATTTCATTCTTTATGCCTAGGTCATGAACCCATTTTGACCTTATCTTGGTGTATGGTGTTAAGTGTGGATCAATGCCTAGTTTCTGCCATATTAGTTTCCAATTTTCCCAGCAATTTTTGTCAAACAGTAAGTTCTTATCCCAAAAACTGGGGTCTTTGGGTTTGTCAAAGACTCGGTTGCTATAGTTGTTGACTGTTTTGTCCCTTGAACCTAACCTATTCCACTGATCAACTAATCTATTCCTTAGCCAATACCAAATGGTTTTGGTAACTGCTGCTCTATAATATAATTGTAGATCTGGTACAGCTAAGCCACCTTCATTTGATTTTTTTTTTTCATTAATTCCCTTGAAATTCTTGACCTTTTGTTTTTCCATATGAATTTTGTTGTTATTTTTTCTAGGTCATTAAAATAGTTTTTTGGGAGTCTGATTGGTATAGCACTAAATAAATAGATTAGTTTAGGTAATATTGTCATATTTATTATATTTACTTGCCCTATCCAAGAGCATTTAATATTTTTCCAATTGGTTAGATCAGACTTAATTTGTGTGAAAACTGATCTGTAATTTTGCTCATAAAGTTTCTGATTTTCCCTTGGTAGATAGATTCCTAAATATTTTATATTATCAGTAGTTACTTTAAATGGAATTTCTCTTTGTAACTCTGACTGTTGGATTTTGTTAGTGATATATAAGAATGCTGATGACTTATGTGGGTTTATTTTATAACTACAACTTTGGTAAAGTTGTGTATTATTTCTAATAACTTTTTAGTAGAATCTCTGGGGTTCTCTAAGTATACCTTCATATCTAAGTATACCCTCATAAGTATACCATCCTATTGTCAGCAAAGAGTGATAATTTGGTTTCCTCATTGCCTATTCTTATTCCTTTAATCTCTTTCTCAGCTCTTATTGCCAAAGCTAGCGTTTCTAATACAATATTAAATAGTAATGGTGATAGTGGGCAACCTTGTTTCACTCCAGATCTTATTGGGAATGGTTGCAGTTTGTCTCCATTACATATGATGCTTACTGATGGTTTTAAATAGATGCTGCTGATTATTTTAAGGAAAAGTCCATTTATTCCTATACTCTCAAGTGTTTTTAATAGGAATGGATGTTGGATTTTATCAAATGCTTTTTCTGCATCTATTGAGATGATCATATGGTTTTTGTTAATTTGGTTATTAATATGGCCAATTATATTGATAGTTTTCCTAATATTGAACCAGCCCTGCATTCCTGGTATAAATCCTACTTGATCATAGTGTATTATCGTGGGGATGATTTTCTGTAGTCTTTTTGCTAATATCTTATTTAAGATTTTAGCATCAATATTCATTAGGGAGATTGGTCTATAATTTTCTTTCTCTGTTTTCAGCCTACCTGGTTTTAGGTATCAGTACCATGTCTGTGTCATAGAAGGAATTTGGTAGGACTCCTTCATTCCCTATTTTATCAAATAATTTATATAGCATTGGGGCTAATTGTTTTTTTAAATGTTTGGTAAAATTCACATGTAAATCCATCTGGTCCTGGGGATTTTTTCTTAGGGAGTTGTTTAATTTCCTGTTCTATTTCTTTTTCTGAAATGGGACTATTCAAGCAATTTACTTCCTCCTCTGTTGTTGATGGGAGATATAGATAACAAGCTTATCAATTTGCAGGTAATCAATGTAAATTTTAGTTAAAAAGCTAGAAAATTACAGTTCACAAGGGCAAGATGGAAGAGGCACATTTCTGGAGGTAGAATCAAAGTGGGGGAATGAAGCCAGAAAGCTGCTCCAGATCTCCCAGTTTCCTTTGAAAACCACATGAAACCAAGCCTCTGAACAGAGTAATAGAATGAAATCCTGCTCAAAATAGAATAGAAATATTTCAAGAAAGTTTAGTCTCACTGGGGTGAAAGGAATGAGACAGAGTCACCTTTACTCCAGGAGCCAAGAATATCCATAAAAGTAAAAAAAAAAAAAAAAAAAAAAAAAAAAAAAAAAAAAAAAAAAAAAAAAAAAAAAAAAAAAAAAAAAAAAAAAAAGGAAATACCAAAAGAAAAGGAAAGAAAATGAGCAAGAAAGAGAAAAGAATCTTGACCATAAAAAGCTAGTATGGGAATAAGGAAGACCAAAATATCAACTCAGATGAGGACAAACTGTCCATAGAAAAAATTTCAAATAGTGATATGAATTGTTCTGAAGTCCAAAAAGGCTTCTTAGAAGTGTTCATTAATATAAATAAGAGAAGTAGAAGAAAAAAAATGAGAAAAGAAGTAAGAAGTATGGGAGAATCAGCAACTTTGAAAAGGAATTCCTTTAAAAATACAATTTGCCAAATGCAAAAAAAAAAAAAATCACTGAAGAAAACAACATCTTTAAAAGTAGAATTAACAAAATGGAAAATTGATACAAAAGCTAAGTGAATAAAATCACACCTTAAAAACTAGAATGGGGCAAAAGAAAGCTAATGACTTTTTGAGACATCAAGAATCAGTCAAACAAACTAAAAAAAGAATGAAAAAATGTAAAATACCTCACTGAAAAAACAGTTGACTTTGAAAATAGACCCAAGAGAGACAATTTTAAAAGTATTGGTCTACCTGAAGATCATGACCATAAAAAGAGCCTTGATAGCATTTTTCAAGAGATCATCAAGGAAAACTGTTCCAATATTATAGAAACAAAAGGGAAAATACTCATTGAAAGAATCCGCTGATCACTTTTAGAAAGAGATCCCACAAGAAAAACCCCAAGAAACATTGTTATAAAACTCCAGAACTATCATCTCAATGAAAAAATACTGCAAGCTGCCAGAAAAAAAAAAAAAAACAATTCAAATATCAAAGAGCAAAAGTCAGGATTACTCGGGATCTGGTAGCTTCTACAATAAAGGATCAGAAGGTCTGGAATATATTCTAGAAAGCAAAGGACATGGGGTTACAACCCATAATTAACTACTCAGAGAAATTCACTATCATCTTTCAGGGGAGGCAATAAATCTTCAATATAGTAAAAGACCTTCAATCATTTCTATTGAAAAAATACAGAACTAAACAGAAAATTTAATCTTCAAATATAGGACTCAAGAGAAGTATAGAGAGGTAATCAGGGGAATATATATATAAAATTTAAAGGTTAAATTGTTTAAATCCTCAGATGGGAAAATGATATTTGTAACTCTTGAAAACAGTATCTGTAACTGGAGCAAAAAGAGGGAGACATCAAATGGATGATGAAGGGTGTAGTTGTAAATAGACTCTGATATGATGACATAAAAGAAAAAGACATTAAGGGATGGAAAAAAGTCTGCACTGGAAAAAAGAAGAAAGGGAAGGTATGAAGGGACAATTAGATCACATGAAAATTACAAAAGATCAATTACAATCAAGGGAAAGAAGGAAGGCAGATGAATAATGTCTGAAGCTTGATCTCATCAATTCTGGTTCAAAGAGTGAATAACTTAATCATTCAGTTGGGTATAAAAATTTATCTAACCCTATAAAGAAGAAGAAGAAGAAGAAAGGGAAGAAAAGGGAGGATAGAAAGGAGGAAAGGAACACTAGGGAAAAAAGGTAAGAGTGGGGGTTGATAGGAGATAAGGCAGTGGATGAGCTGGGTCAAAAAAAAAAAAGCAAAACACTACTAAGCACAAGGTAGAAAGGAAGAACAAAAGTATATACTGTGGAGAAAATAGGATGGAGTGAAATACAGACCTGGCAATCATAGCTGTGAATGTGAATGGGATGAACTTTCCCATAAAATGAAAGTGAGTAGCAGAGTTGTTTACACATTTGACACAGAAAGACATACAAAGTAAATGTAAAAGGCTGGAATATTGTATTTATTATGCTTTAGCTGAAGTAAAAAAGCAGGGGTAAGCAAATCTGATCTTAGAAAAAGCAATAGTAAAATAGAGCCAATTAAAAGACATTAGAAAGAAAAGTACATCTTGATAAAGGGTACTTTAACAACGAAGTAGTAAGGATATTAAATGTATATGTACCAAGTGAGAGAGCATACAAATTCCTAGAGAAAATATTACACTAATTATAGGAAGAAATAGACAGTAAAACTATACTAGTGGGGGAACTCACACTTTCCCTCTCAGAATCATACAAATCTAACCATAAAATAAACAAGAAAAAAACTAGGGAAATTAATTGGATCCTAGAAAACCTAGATATGATAGACTGCTGAAGAAAACTGAATAGAGACAGAAAGCAATACACATTTTTCTCAACAATGTATAGTATCTACACAAAAATTGACCATGTCTTAGGGCATAAAAACCTCACAATCAATGCAGAAAGGCAGAAATAATAAATGCTTCCTTTTTAAACCACACCACAATAGAAATTATATTCAATAAAAGACCAGGGAAAGATAGACTAAAAACCAATTTAAAATTAATAATCAAATTCTAAAGAATGAGTGGGTCAAACAACAAATCACAGAAATAATCCACAATTTTCTACAAGAGAATGACAAAAATGAGACGAAATACTAAAAGCTATAGGACACAAATGAAGCAAATCTCAGAGGAAAGTTTTTATCTCTAAAAACTACATGAATAAAATAGAGAAAGAGGGGTTTAATGAATAAGGCATTAAAATTCCCCAATTAATTATCAAATTGGAAATTCTGAAATTCAAAGTAGAGATTAAGAAAACTGACACTTAAAAAAACTATTGAACTAATAAGTAAAACTAAGAGTTGGTTTTATGAAAAAATAAATAAAACTTTGGTTAATTTGATTAGAAAAAGGAAAGAAAAAAACAACAAATCACCAGCATCAAAAATGAAAAAGGTGAACTTACCACCAATGCAAAAAAAAAAAAAAATTAAAGCAATATTTAGGAGCTATTTTTCCCAACTATATGGCAACAAATTGAACAACCTTGCTGAAACAAATGAATATTTACAAAAATATAATTTCCCAGATTAACAGAAGAGGAAATAAAATACTTAAATAGTCCCATTTTAGAAAAAGAAATTGAACAAACTATTAATGAACTCCTTGGGAGCCAGATGGATTCACAAATGAATTCTACCAAACATTTAAAGAACAATTGATTCCAATATTATGTAAATTATTTGGAAAAATGGGTAAAAAAGGAGTACTGCCAAATTCTTTCTATGATACAAATATGGTGCCATACTAAAGTAGGAAGGACTAAAACAGAGAAAGAAAATTACAAACCAATCTCCCTAATGAGTATTGATGCAAAAACAAATTAAATAAAATATTAGCAAAAAGATTACAGCAACTTATCAGTAAGATAATATACTATGACCAAGTGGGATTTATACCAGGAAAGCACGGCTGGTTCAGTCTCAGGAAAACTATTGACCATATCAATAACAAAACCAACAGAAATTATATGATAATCTCAATAGATGCAGAAAAAGCTTTTGACAAAATACAGTACCCATTCCTATTAAAAAACACCAGACAGTTATAGTATTCGCTGGTTCAGTTTTCTTGGGGGTCTCTGGAAGCAGCCTTCATTTTAGTTCAGTAATCACCATGAGAATAGCCAGGTGTTAAAGTTCCAATCTTTTATTATCTTTTTGCCTGATGCTGGGCAGCTTTCTGGAGAGCCTTTCAGTATGGCCTTGGTCTTAGTGGGGGAAGTGTAGGAGGTCAGGCCAGCCACCAGGAAGATCAAATATCAAATTGAATTTCTCCCTTTGTTTCTGAGAGCTTAAGCTCCTGCCTCCAGTTCTTTATCTTCTCTGCCTCTGAGAGCTTCTTATGTGCTTGTCTTCTGTGGCTCTTAGTCCCTGTTTATATGCTCCACACTGAGTATAAACCAATCATTATATCACTAGGAAACTATTATTTGTTGTAAGATTAAATCAATCATACTGAACTGTGCTAACCTAGATAACCAATGTCTCATCAATTCCACTAGGCTAACTCTGCCACAGGAGTCAGGTTGCCTTAAGCCTGCTTGTTTTTGCCTTTACCCTATTGAAGGGTAATTAGGGATAGTATTGACATGTCTTATAGTTATGAGATGTTACAAACTCATCTAGACTCAAGGATGTGGCCTCATGAAACTGAATTAAGTAAGGAATCAGAAGGCCCAGAACAGACAGCAAAGGAATAAATGGAGTTTTCCTTAAAATAATAAACAGTGTCAATCTAAAATCAACAACAAGCATTATATGTAAAGGAGAGAAACTATGCATTCTTGCTAAGATCAAGATGAGACAAGGATACCCATTATCATCACTATTATTCAACATTGTCCTAGAAATGTTGGCTTTAGCAATAAGAAAAGAAAAAATAAAGGAATTAGAATAGTCAATGAGGAAATGAAACTATCACTCTTTGAAGATCATAAGATAGTATACTTAGAGAATTCTAGAGAATCATCCAAAAATCCATGGGAAACAATCCATAGCTTTGGCAAAGTTGCAGGAAATAAATCCACACGAATTATCAGTATTTTTATATATTACTGACAAAGCCCATCAGCATTAGATAGAAAGTGAAATTCCATTTAAAATTACTGTAGAAAAAATAAAATATTTGTGTGTCTACCTGCCAGGAAAAACCCAGAAACTATATGAGCACAAAGCACTTTTCATATAAAGCCAGATGTAAACAATTGAAAAATATCAATTGCTCATGGGGAGGCTGAGCTAATGTAATAAAAATGACAATTTTGCCTAAATCAGTCTACTTGTTCATTGCTATACCAATCAAACAAACAAAAACATTTTTATAGAGCTAGAAAAAATAATAACAAAACTCATCTAGAAGAACAAAAAAATCAAGAATATCAAGGGAATTAAAAAAAAATAATTCAAAGCAATACCAGCCCTAAAATTTTACTATAAAACAGCAGCCATTAAAACCATTTGATACTGGCTAAGAAATGAGTGATGGATCAGTGAAATCAGTTAGATACACATGAGACAATAATCAATGACTATGGTAATCTAGAATTTTGATAAACCCCCAAACTCTAGTTTCTGAGATTAAAAATTCACTATTTGACCAAAAAAAAATTGCTGGGAAAAATAATATGTCAGAAACTCAGCACAGACTTACATACTGACATACCAAAATAAGGTCAAAACATGTACATGATTTGGGAATAAAGGGTGATACCATAAGCAAATAAAGAGAACAAAGGATTATTTACCTCTCAGATCTTTAGAGAAGGGAGAAACTTATGATCAAAGAAGAACTAGGGAACATTATAAAAGGAAAAATGGATAACTTTGATTGCATTAAATTAAAAAGTTTTTGCACAAACAAAACCAATAGAAACAAGACTAAAAGGGAAGTACAAAACCTGGGAACATTTTTACAGCTAATGCTTCTGATAAATGTCTTATTTCTAAAATATATAAACTACTGTGTCAAATTTATAAGAAGATAAATCATTCTTCAATTGATAAATGGTCAAAGGATATGAACAGATGATTTTCAGATGACCAAATTAAAACCATCTATAGTCATATGAAAAAATTCTGTATTCACTTCTTTTTTTGTTTTTTTCTTCTTCCATGGCTTTTCCTTTTTGTTCTGATTTTCTCCACCAATGTGATTCATAAAGCAATATGTATTAAAAAGAAAATAAGAAAGAAATAAAAGAAGAGTAGAAAGAAAGAAAAAGAATGTAAGCATCTTTAAAGGCAAAAAAAAGATTAAGATAGCATATGGCCATGACCATACTTCTTTATTGGAATTTTCATGAAGAAAAAAATTAGAGGTAACATTGTAGAATATGCTTCCCTTCCCTAAGAAAGCAGAAGTTTTCAAACAAAGTCTAGATGACAGGGTATTACAAAGATGATTTCTATTTGGATTAGGTCAAGGCTTTTTATACTTCTCCCATTTGTGACCCCTTTTCACTTGAGAAAATTTTACATGATTCTGGATATATACATATATGTATATATATATATATATATATATATACATATATGTATATATATATATATACACACACATATATATGTGCAAATCAAATATTTGCTGATAATAAATCATAAGGAAATTTATTTTGAAACAATTCTTTGGTATACATATAATTTTACTATTTAATAAAGACGAATGCAAATCTCCATACTAATCAGATAAATATGTTTGTTTATTTTTCCATAAAGAATTAAATCTTGGCAGAATATTTGATAATGCAGGGTACAGAGAATCTTCAATGTTTTTCAGAGTTGGTGTTTTGAAATTTCATGGTCCCACATTTAGTAACCCATAGTTTAAGAAGCTTTCAATTAGATGACCTCTGAAATAGATCTGGATCTATTTTAGATTATGGTTAAGGTTAAGGTCAAATATCTTTAGGAAATTGTTAAAAGTTGTACTTTTCCCATGGAGTCTTTCATTGTTAAAAGTATTGCAGCCAGTACATACTCAGCATATGTCTCCCCTTTTTCCTTGTAAGGATCACTTTTTCTAGGCTCTTAAGGCCATGATTAGTTGCTATACAGCAGCAAAGTGGCCCAGTAGAGTGCCTGGTCTGAAATCAGGAAGAGTAAGTACTCTTTCTGAGTTCATATCTGGTTTCAGATACTAGTTAAATAAATCACCCAATTCTGGTTGCCTCAGTTTCCTCATCTGTAAAATGAGACGGAAATAGCAAAAAAGTCTAATATCTCTGCCAAGAAACCCCAAGATGGAGTCACAAAGAGTTGAACATCAATGAAAATGCTTGAAAAGCAAAAGCAAAAAATCAAGAGAAAAAAATTATACTCCTAATTTCATTGATAGTCAATTCCATCTATTGACATAGATCAGCACCTTGCCATACCATTTATAAGCTTACAGTCAATAATCTAAGATACTTAACGGTTAAGTCATTTATTTAGAATCTGACCATCAATGTGTGGAAGGGAAAAGACTAAATCATGTTTCCTGATTCCTCATTCTAGCCTTAATTCCTTCTACCATACTTTTATGTAAGACTGAGTTCCAAAGGCAGGCCTTTGGTTAATAGAGAAACTTGTAGTCCTTAAAACATTGTATAATTTACCAAAAGTCAGCCAGCTTATTATCCTCTTCTTATTGTAATTCTAGCTTAGTTCATCAACCAGCTACAAGGAAAGCTCTATGGGATTTCAAGCAACTACATGTTATGATCTGGTAAAAAGGCACTCTTCATCTACTTTTTTTTTAATCAGGTCTTTTGGGAATGCTTAGAAATCTTATTTAAGAGACTCTTCAATATTCTAGCACTTTTATAAATCAAGAAGCAATAAGGATTTCCTATCAAATGTGTATGTGTATAGTATATTTAATGAGCTCAGATTTAGACTCAAGTAACCAGGTACTCTTAATCCAAATGCATTGTTCTTGCTACTGAATCATACTTAAAAGCTTAACATATAGACTATGAGAAGATTTAACATTTTTTCAGCTTTTGGTTTATTCTCTTTCAACTCAGGCCTAAACTGCTTTCAGCCCATTTCCTTAATATGACATCTCCCCATTATCCTATCCTTATCTTCCTATAATCCAGAACCTTCATTCTAGACCATGGATCTTCTGACTTGGATAAGTCAGCTTTTTTACCTATTCTTGCCCTCATTGAAGTTACCACATGTGTACTGAATG
Source organism: Sarcophilus harrisii (assembly GCF_902635505.1). Taxonomy (NCBI): domain Eukaryota; kingdom Metazoa; phylum Chordata; class Mammalia; order Dasyuromorphia; family Dasyuridae; genus Sarcophilus; species Sarcophilus harrisii. Next base: position 214,123,107 of record NC_045428.1, read on the forward strand.
TATTCTCATAATGTACCCACTCTCCCTTTTCAGTAACCTGCCAGGTCTTGTATGTCCTTATTAGATTATGAGGTCAATGAAGACCAGAAATACCTTAGTTTTATTTGCCACATAGTAAGCATTTAATTAATGCTTTATATATCTTTCTTCCTCTCTCTCTACCATCTATCATCTTCTTCCTATATTACCTTAACAGATGGATAGACAAATAGATAATGTTAGTAGATATGTTAAAAATCGATACATATTGCCTTAGAATAAATGAACCTGAATTTGTCATAAATGCCCAAAAGGGATATATTTTATATTTATATTCATTATATATTTATTAATATATTTGTGTTTATAATATTTATAGACAGTATTATTGATTAATTATGTTATATATAAAAAGAAAGATATATGACAATCATTTTAATGTGTTGGGTTTTTTGTAAGAGTTTCATATTTTCATTCTATTTTCAGATACCCTATAACGTCACTATTCTACTCTGTTTCCCTATAGTATAGTTTGTCTCTTACTTTGGAAGGAGAAATATCCTCTGAACTGTTTTTCTCGTGTTGCTGTGAAACTTTATTGAAATTCAGGAAGGGCCTTATTGTACTGCTTCCCTACTGTTCATCAATGTACTTTTCAAAGTAGAAAAATTATTTTTTTAAATGAAACAGTTCTCTCAATTTTGTTCTTTCTCTTTCTTGTATTACAGATCTCCCCCTCAAAAAAAAACACAACTGAAGATGTTACAAAAGGAACCAGGAAAGTCATTAATAATAAAAGAAATATGATTGTTGTATGCTCACACATGAATTACCATCTTCCTTAGAAGTTTATTTGCTTAAGGATCAATATTTCAATATTATCTTTAACTCTTCCCTTTCAATTGCTGAGATTTTGAAACAGTTACAAAATCCTGTCAATTTTATCTCTGCTACTTCTTCCAACACTGCTCTACCAATTAATAGAATTCCATATCAAGTGATTCCTGAATTATAGTCACTAAATTATCTACTTGTCCCCATTCTCTCCCTCCATTGATTCATTCTCCCTAACACTTCCCAATTAACATGAAGTTTTATTATGATTATATTATTCCCCACTCAAAAACTTTCAGTGCTTATTGCCTAATGAACAAATTTCATTCAAGTAAAATTAATCAATTGATAGTTCTCTGAATATTCCCTGCTGATTCCCAGTATTTACCCACTTTTTGCTATTTACAAACTATGAGTTTAAGGGCATAGAAAACTCTGGAGAGTGTATGTATTGCATATATATGTGTCTAGGTAATGGTGGTGGATAACTGTGTTTAGGTTAGAGGAGATATGAGTAGTTCATTGAAGAGTGACAGTATTACTGAGAATCTGAAGGTATAAAAGAGAAAACAAGGTCCCAAATGGGACAAGAATAGGTAGGATCAAGCACAAAAGTATGTGTTTTCTTTAGTAGCCTTACAAAAGAGAAGTTTTCTTTTATGAAAGGTAAAAAGGTAGAAAGCATATCTAAAGTTGGCAGAGTTGTTAAATGGGGAAGTGAGAAGTTGAAGAATCTCATATCAAATGGCTTTGATCTCAGTAAAGTAAGACATAAAGTAAATTAATGTGGGAATGAGAATGAAGGCAGGAATTTGGAAGACTGCGGGAAAAGTTAGGAAGAGGTTTTTTTTTTTTTTAAATGTGATACAGAATAGTTGAGAGATGAATAAGAATATTATTAATGAAAAGGAATGTTCATTGTTTTTCAGCTGTTTCACTCATGTCTAACTCTCCATGACCACATTTGGACTTTTCTTGGCAGAGATACTGGAGTGATTTCTTCCCTAGCTCATTTTACAGATGAGGAAAATAAGGCAAACAGGGTTAATTGATTCACCCAGTCACACAGCTGGTAAGTGTCCACAAAGATGAATCTTCCTGACTCGAGATCTGGCACTCAATCCACTGCACCATTGAGCACTGCTCCTCTTAAAAGGAATATCCAAAAGAGACTAAACAGCATGTATTTGCAGTGAATGTCTCCCTCATACAACCATGGCACATTTACTATTTGAATCACTCACTTAAATATAATTGTATACTCCCTTTTAGTATCCTTTGTGTTAATATTTTTAGTCAATCAGTGAACTAGAATTTATTAAGTACCTACTATGTTCTTTTTTATAGTAGTAAGCTTATTTGCTTTAAATACACATTGCTTTATAAATCATGTTGGAAAAGAAAAATCAGAGCAAAAGGGAGAACCATGGAAGAGATTAAAAAAAAAAAAACAGAAAAAAGAAGTGACCATAGCATGTGTTCATTTACATTCAGTCTCCTTAGTTCTTTTTCTGGATGCAGGTGGCATTTTTTGTTCAAAATCTATTGGGATTACTTTTAATCACTGAACTACTGAGAAGAACTGAGCCTTTAATAGTTGATCACTGCACACTCTTGCTCTTATTGTATACAATGCATTCCTAGTTCTGTTTGTTTTGCTCAACAACAGTTCATGTAAATCTTTCCAGGTCTTTCTACAATCAGCTTGTCTTTTTTTTTTTATAGCACAAAAATAATATTCTATTACCTTCATATGCCACAACTTGTTCAGCCATTCCCAAATTGATAAGCATCCACTCCTTTTCCAATTCTTTGCTACTACAAAAAGAGCTGCTAAAAATATTTTTGGATATGTGGGCTCTGAATCATATCACAACTCCACCATTAGTGTCCCAGTTTCCCTACAATCCCTCCAACATTTATAATTGTCTTTTCCTATCACCTTAGACAATCTGAGAGGTGTGAGGTGGTACCTTAGAGTTGTTTTATGTAAAGGCCATGAACTCAGTATGATTAATTTAATCCTATAACAAGGTGTTAACTTGTTGGAATTAAGATAATGATTCTCTAGTTTATATGTACTTAGTACTTAGTATAGTTCTACAAGTTGAGACCTATTCTACAAGACTGATACCTACAATAATGTACTTATAATAGAATATATAAGAGCCAACAAGGACTGGAAGAAGAACCTCTTCATTAGCTTTGTGGTGGCTCTCCTGCATTTCCTCCACAGAAACCAAGACCCATTCTGGAGGGCTTCCAGAAAGCTAGCAGAGCCCCAGTTGAAGGAGACAGACTGTGAAGAAGATAATAAAGACTTTGGACTTTATCCCTGACTATTCTTGTGGTGATTGCTCTGCTGAAAACAAGGCTGCTCCCAAGACCCCCACAAAGCTAGCCAGAAGCTTAAAGTTTTAATTTACATTTCTCTAACCAATAGTGACTTAGAGCATTTTTTCATATAACTATAGATGGATTTAATTTCATCATCTGAAAATTTTCCGTTCATATCCTCTGATCATTTATCAATTGGGGAATGACCTGTATTCTTATAAAAATGCTTTTCCAGTTTGTTGCTTCTCTTCTAATCTTGTTTGCATGAATTTTGTTTGTACAAAGGCTTTTTAATTTGATATAATCAAAATTTTCTATTTTGTGATCAATAATGATCTTTAGTTCACCTTGGTCACAAATTTCTTCCTCCTCCACAAGTCTGAGAGATAAACTATCCTATGTTCCTCCAATTTATTTATAATCTCATTCTTTATGCCTAAATCATGGACCTATTTTAATCTTATCTTGGTGTATGGTGTTAAGTGTGGGTCCATGCCTAATTTCTGCCATATTAATTTCCTGTTTTCCCAGTAGTTTTTGTCAAATAATGAATTCTTATCCCAAAAGTTGGGATCTTTTGGTTTGTCAAACACTAGATTGCTATAGTTATTATCTATTTTGTCTTGTGGACCTACCCTATTCCACTGATCAATTAATCTATTTCTTAGCCAATACCAAATGGTTAAACCAGCCAAACCCATTTGGTATTGGTGACGGCTGCTTTATAATATAGTTTTAGATCAGGTATAGCTAGGCAACCTTCATTTGATTTTTTTTTATTAATTGCCTTGAGATTCTTGACTTTTTGTTCTTCCGTATGAATTTTGTTGTTACTTTTTTCTAAAAATAGTTTCTTGGTAGTCTGATTGGTATAGCACTAAATAAATAGATTAATTTAGGGAGTATTGTCATCTTTATTATATTCACTCAATCTATCCAAGAGCACTTAATATTTTTCCAATTATTTAAATCTGACTTTATTTGTATGGAAAGTGTTTTGATATTTTGCTCATATAATTCCTGGCTTTCTTTTGGTAGATGGATTCCCAAATATTTTATGCTGCTGACAGTTATTTTGAATGGAATTTCTCTTTGTATCTCTTGCTGTTGGATTTTGTTGCTGATGTATAAAAATACTGAGGATTTATATGGATTTATTTTGCATCCTGCAACTTTGCTAAAGTTATGAATTATTACTAATAGCTTTTGAGTAGAATCTCTGGGGTTCTCTAAGTATACCACCATATCATCTGCAAAGAGTGATAGTTTGGCTTCCTTATTAACCTACTCTAATTCCTTTAATCTCTTTCTCGACTCTTATTGCTAAGGCTAGCATTTTTAATACAATATTGAATAATAATGGTGAGAGTGGGCAACCTTGTTTCACTCCTGATCTTACTGGAAAAGGTTCCAGTTTTTCCTCATTGCATATGATGCTTACTGACAGTTTTAAATATATGTTCCTGACTATTTTAAGGAAAAGTCCATTTATTCCTATCCTCTCAAGCGTTTTTATTAGGAATGGATGTTGGATTTTATCAAATACTTTTTTCTGCATCTATTGAGATGATCATATGGTTTTTGTTAATTTGGTTATTGATATAGTCAATAATGCTAATAGTTTTCCTAATATTGAACCAGCCCTGCATTCCTGGTATAAAACCTACTTGGTCATAGTGTATTATCCTGGTGATGATTTTCTGTCATCTTTGCTAATATTTTATTTAAGATTTTAGCATCAATATTCATTAGGGAAATTGGTCTATAATTTTCTTTCTCTGTTTTCAGCCTACTGATTTAGGTATCAGTACTATGTCTGTGTCATAAAAGGAATTTGGTAGGACTCCTTCAATCCCTATTTTTTCAAATAGTTTATATAGCATTGGAGTTAATTGTTCTTTAAATGTCTGATAGAATTCACATATAAATCCATCTGGTCCTGGGGATTTTTTCTTAGGGAGTTGGTTAACAGCTTGTGCTATTTCTTTTTCTAAAATGAGACTGTTTAGTCAATTTACTTCTTCCTCTGTTAATCTGGGCAAGCTATATTTTTGAGGGTATTCTTCCATTTCATTTAAGTTATTGAATTTATAAGCATAAAGTTGGCCAAAGTAACTCCTAATTATTGCTCTAATTTCCTCTTCATTAGTGCGAGCTCTCCCTTTTCATTTTTAAGACTAACGATTTGATTTTCCTCTTTCCTTTTTTAATCAGATTTACTAAGGGTTTGTCCATTTTGTTGGTTTTTTTCATAGAACCAACTCTTAGTTTTATTAATTAATTCAATAGTTTTTTTTTTACTTTCAATTTTATTGATCTCTCTTTTTATTTTTAGAATTTCAAGTTTAGTGTTTATCTGGCGTTTTTTAATTTGTTCCTTTTCTAGCATTTTTAGTTGCAAGCCCAATTCATTGACATTCTCTTTCTCTATTTTATGCAAGTAGGCCTCTAAAGATATGAAATTTCCCCTTATTACTGCTTTGGCTGCATCCCACACATTTTGGTATGATATCTCATTATCATCATTTTCTTGGGTGCAGTTATTAATTGTGTCTATGATTTGCTGTTTCACCCAATCATTCTTTAGTATGAGATTATTTAGTTTCCAATTATTTTTTGGTCTATTTTCCCCTGGCTTTTTATTGAATGTAATTGTCATTGCATCATGGTCTGAAAAGGATGCATTTACTATTTCTGCCTTACTGCAATTGAGTTTGAGGTTTTTATGTCCTAATATATGGTCAATTTTTGTATAGGTTCCATGAAGTGCTGAGAAAAAAGTGTACTCCTTTCTGTCTCCATTTAGTTTTCTCCAAAGATCTATCATATCTAACTTTTCTAGTATTCTTTTTACCTCTTTGACTTCTTTCTTATTTATTTTGTGGTTTGATTTATCTAATTTTGAGAGTGCAAAGTTGAGATTTCCCACTATTATAGTTTTGCTGTCTATTTCTTCTTACAGGTCTCTTCATTTCTCTTTTAAGAATTTAAATGCTACACCACTTAGTGCATATATGTTTAATATTGATATTGCCTCATTATCTATGCTACCCCTTAGCAAGATATAGTGCCCTTCCTTATCTCTTTTAATTAGATCAATTTTTGCTTTTGCTTAATCTGAGATCAGGATGGTTACCCCTGCTTTTTTACTTCACCTGAAGCATAGTATATTCTGCTCCAACCTTTTACCTTTACTCTGTATGTATCTCCCAGCTTCCGTTGTGTTTCCTGTAAACAACATATTGTAAGATTCTGGCTTTTAATCCATTCTGTTAACCGCTTCCTCTTTATGGGGGAGTTTACCCTATTCACATTTATGGTTAAAATCACCAATTCTGTATTACTTGCCATTTTGTTAACCCCTTTTTATACTTTTCTCCCTTCTTTCCCCTTTACCCCTCTTCCCAGTATTAAACTTATGAGCACCACTTGCTTCTCACAGCCCTCCCGTTTTAGTCTCCCTCCCCTCCCCTTACAGTTCCTCCCCCTCTCTTACTCCTTTTCCTCACAATTTCTGTATTCCCTTCTGCTTAGCTTATTCCTTCCCTTTTCACTTTTCCCCTCCTACTTTTCTATGAGGTGGGAGAAGTTTCACCATAAATTGAATATGTCTAAAATTTTTCTCTTTAAGCCAATTCTGATGGCAGTAAGATACATACCATGTCCATCCCCCTCCATTCTTTCTCTCACATATAATAGGTTTCCTTTACTTCTTCGTGAGATGTAGTAACCCCATTTTACCCTTTTCTGGGCACAATGTCCTTTCCACCTCTAATTTCTAGAACAAGGTATACATGTATTCTTTATATATCTTTATAGCAGAAATATAGTTCCCAAGATTTCTTTTTACCTTTTTAGGTTTCTCTTGAGTTCTATATTTGTAGATCAAACTTTTTGTTTATTTCTGGCTTTTTCATCAAAAATAAGTGAAATTTGCTTATTTCATTGAATGTTCATCTTCTTCCCTGGAAAAAGATGCTCATTTTGGCTGGATAAGTTATTTTTGGTTGCATACCAAGTTCCTTAACCTTTCAGAATATCATATTCCAGGTCCTTCGATCCTTTAATGTGGATGCTGCTAGGTCTGGAGTAATTCTTTTTGTGGCTCCTCTATATTTGAATTGATTTTTTCCTAGCAGCTTACAATTCTTTTTCCTTCATCTGATAGTTCTGGTATTTGGCCACTATATTTCTTGGTATTTTGATTTTAGAGTCCCTTTTGGTAGGTGATCGATGAATTCTTTCAATTTCTATTTTACCATCTGTTTCTATAACTTCTGGGCAGTTCTCCTTGATAATTTCCTGGAAAATAGTATCCAGGCTCTTTTTTTCATCATATATTTCTGGAAGTCCAATAGTTCTCAGATTGTCTCTCCTAGATCTATTTTCCAGGTCTGTCGTTTTCCCAAGAAGGTATTTAACATTTTTTTCCATTGTTTCTTTTTTTGGTTTTGCTTGACTGATTCTTGGTGTCTCCTCGAGTCATTCAATTCCATTTGTTTGATTCTGATTTTCAGTGAAGTATTTTCTTCACTCACTTTTTAAATATCTTTTTCTAATTATCCAATGGAGATTTTAAGTGAGTTGTTTTGTTCTATGGAATTTTTTTTCCATTTTGCCAATTTTATTTTTTAGAGAACTATTTTCTTTTTCCTGTTCACTAATTCTGTTTTTCAAGGATTTGATTTCTTTATCCACTCTGTTTTTAAATGAGTAGCATGACTTATCCAGACTCTCTTGCCAAACTTCTCTTTCCTTTTCCCACTTTTCTTCTAACTCTCTTGTGAGAGCCTTTTTAATTTCTTCTATGAGAGTCATCTGTGTTGAGGATCCAATCATATCCCCCTATGGGGATTCATCCGGAGACAGTCTGTTTTTAGTCTCCTCAGGGTTTGTCTGTTCTCTATCAATGGATGGGGTCCATTTAAATTTTTTGTTCATTTTGTCAAAGAAAAGTTAAAGAAAACAAATTAACAAGAAAAACAAATGGTCTGCTTTTTTGGCGGGGGGAAGAGGGGCTGGATGGTATTACCGAGCTTCCTCTGCAGACTGCAGGAGGCAGCAACAAGTCACTAGCAGGACAGCAGTGGCTATGCTGTGCCTGCGCTCTGAGACTCTGAGGAAATGCTGAAACACTGTATGTAAGTGTGGCCAGGTCCCAAGAGACCTTAGCTTTTCAGCTTTATAGTATTTATGCCTTATGTTTTTAGCTTCTCTGCCAGTATACAATACTGGCTTGCTGCCAGGGCAAAGTATCCAATACATTGGTAAAGTTCTCCCCACAGAGATGGCTGAGATAACCCCCCATCCCCCTCTGTTCTGTTCAGTGATTGCTGACTGCAGTGCTCTTGCTGCCCTGCTTGCTCTCAGCCTGTGCCCCATCTAACAGTTGCCACCCTCGAGCAAAAACAGACCTTTTCTGGTGAATTTCAAGGGTGTCTTCTCCTGGTAATTTTTTGTGGGTTTTTTTTCAGTCAAGCACAGATTCCAAGGCTTGACATGAAATAAATTATGAGAGAAAATATGGAGCTTAAGTAGATGTGTGCATCCTCTCTGCCATCTTGGCCAGAAGTCTATCTCTGGTAATTTTAAATGGAATTTCTCTTTCTATCTTCTGCTGTGTAATATCAAAAATATATAGAAATGCTGATGATTTGTGCAGGTTTATTTTACATCCTGCAACTTTTTTAAAGCTGTGAATTGTTTCCAGTAGATTTTTGGATGATCTACAAAGAGTGATAGTTTTAGTTCTTTGTTGCCTATTCTAATTCCTTTAATTTCTTTTTTTTTCTTATTGCTAAAGCCAACATTTCTAGGACAATGTTGAATAATAGTGGTGATAATGGTCATCTTTGCTTTCACCTCTGATGTAACTGGAAATGCATCCAGCTTCTCTTCATTAAAAATAATGCTTGCTGTAGGTTTTAGATAGATACTGCTTTGGTATTTATTTGGGGAATTTTTATTTGTTCTTTTTCTAGCTTAGTTTGCATGCCTAATTCATTGATCTCCTCTTTCTCTTATTTATGTAGCTATTTAGAAATATAAAATATCCTCTGAGAACTTTTTTTGGTTCTGTCCCAAAGGTTTAGTATACTGTCTTATTATTATCTTTTTCTTGAATGAAATTATGGATTGTTTCTGTGATTTGTTGTTTGATCTCATTCTTCCTTCCTTTCTTTAATTTATTTAATTATCTTTCCCTGTGTCTACTATGTTCCAATCGCTGCACTGAGCTCTAGGTATATAAAGAAACTCTTTTTTAAAAATAATATCTTGTGTGTACATGTCTTCAATCTCCATAACATTGTAAGCCTTTTTGAAGGCACATTTATTCTTTCTTTGAATCCTCTTGGTACTGTGCACATTTTAGTCATTCAGGAAATATGTGTAGAATAGCTGCATAAATTTGTTTATCCTAATCTACAGTAACCAAACACCACATAGAAATAAAAAAAAAATTACCTTGTGGTAATTAAATAGTCATACAATGAAAAGAACAAAGATTAAGGACCAGAGCAACTGGGTTTAAATCTATGCTTTACCTCTTGCCAACAAGTCACCTTGGTCAACTTGTTGAATTCTTTGGACCTCAAATTCCTCATTTTTGGATCTCATATTCCTCATTTTGGGGCATTTAGATTCCTCATTTGCAAAATGAGGTAATTAGACTAGAAAGTCTTTGAAGTCTTTTCTAGCTCTAAATTGGGTTTATGTCCCAAATGTGTTTGCTTCTTTAAAAAAAAAATATGGGAAACTACTTTCTTTCAAATCATCATCAAGAATTATATGATCACACATGGAATTTCAAAATTTTTATGGATTCAAAATTGAGAAACTATTTACTTTTGCTTCTACTTTTTTGGCTTCTATTTCAAACATGTATTTCAAGGCATTTTTTATAGCTATCCTTTAAAGGAGTGATCAGATGGCCTCAAAATTACAGAGTTGGAATTGGAAGGGACCTTAGATGTCATTTAATTCTACTCCCTCATTTAGCAATGAGGAAACTGTGGCCCCAAATAAGAGAGATACTAAATGATGGACCTAAAATTTAAACTCAGTTCTTTCTGATGACAAATCCAACTTTTACATACATAAAAACAAAAATTACCTTCATTCTCTGAAGGAACTCAACAAGCCCCCAAATATATTTTCATATCATTTGCAAAAAATCCTTTTCCTTAAAAGAATCCAACTTTCCTTATATTTTGTAGCTCTTCTTGACCTCTGATTATTTTTAGAATGTAATTGATTATCTTACGATGTTTCAGATTTTCAGAAAATAAAATGCTTCTGAAATTGATATTCATTTAGGATATAAATGAGTTGGTCTACCCAGCTCCTCCAATCTAGCTAAGATACTAGATGCTAAAAACAAGAATTAATGGTGTTGAACAATGGAGTTAATGACTTCCTTTGATAGATATTAGGAATAATGAGCTTTTTTTACATTTACATTGACACCTTTCATGCATTAGAACACATAATTTTCCAAGCATTATTCATTTACATTGTACTGTTTCTGAGATCATTCCTGGCAAAGTTAGTTATTAATAACAAATCATTATCTCTCTGTCTTATGGTTTCTTATAATATTTGACTGTCTGGTGTACTTCACAGTGCCCCAGAGATATTTTTGTCTCATGATGTCTACACCCAGTTCTGCCTACATACCATCAATTATCCTAATGATTCAGCATCTGGTTTAAAAATAAAGTGTCTGGAGTAATAAGCAAATGAAAGAAGACTTGATTTATTACTTTATAAAGAAAAAAGTAAAAAGCTTCAATGAGTCTCTCTTTTTCTCTGATTTTATCTAAGCCCATATTTGATGAAATAAGTCACATTTACTAAACAAAGAAAATGAAGGGTTTTTTTGTTTGTTTGTTATAGAAATTTCAAATATCTACAAGTCAATCAGGGGTTGTGATCTGTGTCAATGGAGGAAGAACCCATAATATTGAAATCCCTCATGTTCAAAATATTGTAATATTGAAGTAATATCAAGTCACAAACCACTCAGCCTAAAGAAGTCATGGCATATTCATTTTGGAAGGAATTTTATAAGTCTTCCAGCTCAGCTAACACTAACTGCAGTAATTCTTACAATTTCTTTGACGTTAGCTACAAATGCATGTGTCTAGTGACTGGGAACTCCATAAAAAGAAGTTCATTCATTTTATGAATAGATCAAAGCACAATGAAGTCATACAATATATAGAAACAAAATCCATCTTCTAATTATTTCTACTAGTTGATCTAAATTTTATGCTCTAGTGCAAGAGATAATGCTTTTCCATCATGTTCATGGTGCTCCAAGGATTTTAAAATATTCAAAATTGCCATTTAGAAATCATACTAGTGATTTATATTGAACTTATCAAATATACATCCTTTGCATTTAAAATGCTATCAGTCCAATTCTCCCCTATCTTATATTGTGCTAATTGATATATTTGAACATAAATGAAAATATTGAAATTTATCCTGTTAAATTTCATTTTATTTTGATGCTATCTAGGCTAAAATGTAATTCAATCACTGATCACATTATTAACCCTTTCTATATGTACATTTAATCAGCTATCTATTGTAATTTCAACTCACTGATAAAATTGTTAAATAGACAAGTACAATACAGACAAGTACAGACTTTATGGTACACTGCCAGAGACTTCTCCAGGTTAACATCGATCAAGAATTTTTTTAAAATAAAAATTGTTTTATTAGATATATGATCATGTATTATCTGTTCCAAGTTATTTATTGAGAGGAGAAATGAGATCTTAGTAAGAACAATAGTTTTAGATAAGATACTGAGGAGCCTAATCTGACAATTTCTCATTAATATTCATTACATGGAGGTACAGTTGGGTGGTACAATGATTAGATTGCAGAACCTAGAGAATCTAAGTTCAAATTCAGCCTTTGAGCTTACTCTTTGTGTAACCTTGAACAAGTAGCTTACCTCTCTCTGCCTAAATTTTCTCATGTGTTTCCTCCTGGGATTGCTGAATCAAATGAAATATTTATAAAGCTCTTTGAAAATATTAAATTGTTGATTGTTATTATTAACCATCATTCCAAGCAATTTGTAGAGCACTCTCTAATTCCCCAATTTACCTTACTATCCAAAGATTAATATGACTTAGTAAATTTTACTACTCAAAAATTTTCCTTTCTCATGAACATAGAAATAGGATTTGTTTCTCTTCTATAAATATAAAACAAATGGTTTAGGAAAGTAAGGGAAACATATAAACACATCAGAGATCAATTTGGATACATATTTCAAACATTGCAAGGTTTTAAGAATTTCTGGATACTGATTAACATATTCCTATATGCTCATCCCAAATATAAAATTATAAGGAGCTAATTAGGTAAATTAGCCATGTTAAAAAAAAAAGATGATTTTATCAGACCAAATCACTAGGCTGTCCAAGTTGTTTTTATAAACTCTTTTGGATTAGTCTTACTCTGTTTACAACATTCTATGAAAAGTAATTTTGGGTCAGAATTAATTAGCTTTTCTAAATTGTGATAAGGATCTTTAAAAAAAACAATGGAACAATGGAATGATGTGGTAGACTGAATCTCAGTTGGAAAGTAAACAACTTTGCTCACAGAAGAGACAGAAGATATTTAGTAAGTACTCGGAAACATAAGAAAATGCCTAACTCAATATAAAGACATAGACCATGTAAGTTTGGGAATTCTCACATTCCTTTAAAAGTTCCATTAAAAAATCTGATCATTGTGGCTATTAAAAACATTTAATAATGATAGAAAACTTTAGACATAATTGAGTAACTCTGTGAGGGAGAACAGGCCAACAGTAGGGAGCTTGGATGGCGTCATTCCTTTGGAAAGAATCTCTGTTCCAGGAAGGCTTCACTCCATCAGGCATAGGGCCCAATGGAACATTAGCAACAATACTTCTCTTGTCACCACTTTATTGTCTTTCTTCTGTACTTTCACTATATAGTGTGTCTCCTTGTTTTTTAGTTCTTTTGTGTCCCCCCAATTTTCATCAACCCTGATTCCTTCTATCTTTAGCATATAACTTAAAAAAAAAAAACTAAACAAACAAAAAAGAGAATTCAATCTCTCCCCCCTTCATGAATTTTCTCTGTTCTTGCATGATTTACTCTACTTTCTCTTTCTTTTGTGAGGAGGAGGTAAGGTCACTTTTAACATACCAGCTTGCATAGCAGTGCAATGGGATCAGAAGTTCTAACTCTGATTAGTTCACTGCTACAAACCTCAGTTTCCTTATCTCAAAAAAAGTGAAAACAATATTGTGTTGTCAAAAGTTTGATATGAAAATAAAATTAAGGTAAAGAACTTTGTAAATATAAAGATAATATTTAGATGCCAGCCATTATAAGTATGCAGTTTGGAGATGTCTAAAGGATGAAGTTGAATAAATACGTAACTTTCACTAAAAGAAAACTGCCCTTTATATGATCTAAGCAATTCATATTATTCCATACATTTTATTCATATCATAAGATATCTTGTCTATTAAACCATAAGCTTTATAATGGCATAGATTGTTTTATTTTATTATAACATTTATCAGGTGCATTGAGAAAGCATTGGGTATAAAGTCAGAAGGCTGAAATCAAATCCTATCTCTGCTGTGCAGTAACTGGGTGACTTTGGGAATGCCACTTCTTTGAATATTAGTTTGCTATTTTGTAGAAGGAGGATAATATTACTTCCACTATCCATGTTAGAGAATTGTAGAAAGGGAAATCCTTTTTAAACTGAAAAGCAGAATGTAGGATCTGGGTCAGGGAGAGCATCTCCAACTTGTGGGCAGTCCCCTATATAAAGCTTTTCTGAATGCAAGGTATTTTGCAAATCTAAAACCACTCAGAACCATAGTTCATGAGCCCCAACCAGTGTGTTTACATATACTATTCAGCCAAATAACATTATTAATTCAAAAAATAGGAATAGTAAGAAAAAATAGTGAGAAAAGTAGCAAAAAATTATTTCTGCATAAAATCTGAACATATTCTCCAATAAATAGGCATATAATCAGTGGCAAGAACAACACACATTAGAAACACATGTAGCCAGTACTTATCCATGTAGAGTGGCCAATGTTATTTAGTTATCATTCCATTCCTGTTAAAACTGCTCCTTAGTGTCCCTTGTGGCATATAGTCTCTTCCATACTTGTAGTCTTTAGTGTACATTGTGAATCCTATGGCTAGTACTCAAGATTGTTTGGCTGATCCCAGGTTTGCTACTAATTATTTCTTTCTTCTCCTAGGCACTTTGAGTATATAAAGCTTCTGGATTCAGCTGGAATCTATAGCTGAAATGCTACTTATTTCTCTTACAAGAAATGAACTTTTCTTATTCTATTATTTAAATCTTGGAGGCTTTTTATTCTTTCTTTTTTTTAACTTGTTCTAAAATACAAAATCCCTAATTTGATCAGTCATCAAATTAGAGGGGGGGAGGGGAATCTTCTTTTGCTACTATGATTCAATCTGTCTGTTTCTCTGAGTCTTTACAGGAATATGTGCTTCACACAATGCCTTTAGGATATGTCATCCTTCTTTTAGTATTTGACTTTTGTAGCATAATCAGAAAGTTAGTTATTCCAAGAATTTTTGAGGTTTTCACCAGTTTTCTTAAGTTTTTCTTAGTCTTCCATACTCAAATCTCTTGAAGCACTTATTAACGATAAGGAAAAGACTGACTAAAAAGACATTAACTTAAATGGGTAGAGATGACCATGGCTAAGAAACTTATGTTAATCATGAAAGAATATTTAATTTAAAAAGTGATCAGGTTTTTATTGAATATTTTCATGTTTTGGCAACCATTGCTTCTCTATATGATCTCACAGGAAAGTAGCCTGGTGTCTAATTAGAGAGCCAGCTCAGAGACAGGAAGACCTGGATTTAGGTTTTACCTCTTTTGCATGCCATTTATATTATCCATTGGTAATTCACAATTTCTCAGTGTCCCAGGCAACTCTTTAAGATTCTAAATTGCTGAATCTGGATTTTAAGGAAATACCAAGGCTAGTTTTATGATTATTTCTTTATTTTCCCAGTCCCATTCTTGACTCCTGGGACTATGAGAATGAAGATATGATCATGACTCTTGGAATTTCTCAAATTCCCATTTTTCAGTTTCTGTGTTATTTTTGTTGTCTTCTCTCTATAGAATGTATATATTTGGGTATCAGGGTCCATTTTCTTTTTTCTTTTTCTTTTCTTTTTTTTTTTTTTTTTTTTTTGCTTATAGCATTTTTAGCACTTGTGATGACTTGACTCAATTGCATTGATAAAGGGAATTTCTGCACTGGAAGTTTTCTGAATCAGTGGAGTCACAGGTCTAGGAAGCAAAAACCATAACCACAACTATAAGCACCACCACCACAAAACACAACCTTATAACTTTAGGGATTAGGTTAAAAAAATGCTTAGATAATGATTCTCCTTTATGTATGGCCAAGAGATTATTGAGAATGAAGATGGTATAATGGTAAACACATAACTTGTAGTTTAGAAGACTTAGAATTTGAATCCCAGCCCTGATATTAACTAGATATTTTACTGTCTCTTCACTGCTCAAAGTCTTTGCTCAGTTTCTTCCATTATAAATAAACATGGTTGGAATAAAAACCCTTGAGCTTTATTACTAATATTTAATTTGACAAGATCATAAATAATTTGTCATGTGATTACAATCATAAAGATTACTATTTCATATAAGGACAATAAATACTATCTAGACTAATCTATAATTTTTATGTATCCCTTCTCTGATACCTAATCACAAGTGAATATCCAGCCTCTGTTTCACCTCACATGTGAGAAGGAATCCTGCTATTTCCTAGAGCAGTCAATTCCATTTCCTTACAACTCAAACATAGGAATATATATATTATTCTTATGATTTCATTGGTAGAAAGAATTCTTGGGGCAGTTAGTGGCACAGTAGATACAATGCTGGTCATGAAGTCAGAATATCTAATTTCAAATATGTCCTGTGACACTACCTGTGTGACCTTGAGCAAGCCACTTAAGCTTTATTTGTCTCTACAATAAAAGGAAGATATAACAACATTTATCTCCCAGTTTTGTTGTGAGAATTAAATTAGATATTTTTAAGCACTTAATACAATCCCTGGAACACAGTAAATAAGTAAATGTAAATATAAAATACAAATAAAAATGCTTATTCCCTGCTTCCCACTCTGCTTCCTGGCTTAGAAAACTTGCACTATCAATGAAGGCAGTTATATCATCTGCATTTTATAGTCTTTGAGGGCTTTGTAGAGCATTAAGAGGGAGAGCACACAGTCAATATTTGTCAGTGATAGGATTTGAATACAGCTGCTCCTTGGTGTGTATTCACTATGCAAATTGTTAGAAACCAAGTTCTCACAGCAGTTCAAATGTGTGTCTTTGCATCTTCCATTCATTGTTTTTTGAACTGCCCTATGGAGTCAAGGATCATAAATATAATTACTCTTCTACTTGACAAACCTTCAAGTTCAGGAAGAT